>NC_092587.1:174617500-175817500 GCF_047663525.1 Anas platyrhynchos
TTCTACCAGAACGGTAGCTACACATCCTCTCCATGGTGTCTGCAGTCAGATTCTCCCAGTGCCATGAGGAGGAATGCGGAGGAAGAAGCACCAGGAGAGTGGGAGAAGAAGGAGCCAACCCCTACCTTCTGGATGCCTATAAATCTAGAAGGAAAGGCTCTGGGGATAAACTTCGCATTTATTACCCACATTGTTATACAAGCCACAATGTTACCCAGTGACATTTTAAATGAATCAGCCACAGGCTATGCACGTAAAATGATAGATTACAAAGTGGAATGAGGTAAAACACTTTGCAAAAAAGAGTACAGAGATCAAGTGGAAGGCTCCAAGGAGCTTCCCAAGATGCAGGTAGACAGAGCTGTGAGCATTTAGGTGCCCTGCTCCTGGCCTGTATGGCCACAGAGCAACATATCCTCTCCTGACTGCTGGCAGAGGTGGAAGGACAGATGCTGGGCTTCTATCAGGAAGGACAAACTAGAAAAGCTCAAATCATGACATATAAAAGGTCTCAGGAATGGATCCAGCACTATGGCCCACAGAACATTTTTTCCTCTTCCCTTAGTGAATAAATACTGACCCAAAAAGATTAAATACAGCCTTTAATGCCTGTACATTCCATAGAACTCGCCCTAGTTGTGTATCCCTGCTGGAAAACAGAATTTGCTTCATAACATGGCAGTACAACTTCACAGCACAACTTCATTTGCTGGGGCTGCAGTTGGGCACGTGCCACGCTGCCCCAGATCTGCTGGAAGAGACAGATAATAGGGTGCCTCAGCAGGAGAGTATAAGATCTCCTTAGAGTCAGAAATATTCTTTTTGTCATTGATGAGGACACAAGTGGGAGAACATGGCTGAGGCACGCAATGACAATTGTCATGGGAACTTAGGGAAAAGCCAAGGTCTTTTACAAAGTAAAAGAAAAGGTAGCCTTGCCTGTCTTGTCAAATTATACAACTGGCATCAGATCTAACAACTCGGGCTAAAGCATGAAGCATTGGTAATAGAGGTTTGCAACTATTTTGACAAAGGACTCTGCTCAAAGAACTTAAGAACGCAGCCTAGAGATTCTGCAGTAATACGCTTTACATTCTAAAATTTCAACTCAAGAGAATAAAAGAATCTGAGAAAAACCATATACCATAAGCAGCTAGCAAATGACGTTTTACTGCACACACAATGTGGTTAGACCCAACAACTGCACCAAGTAATCCAGCAGAATTCTGTATTTTAGATCTACATCTAGTAATTAAGTTTATAACTGCAAAGGAGAAACAGGTCACTAAACTGAGTGGCACCAAAGTAGAACTCTAATGACAATTTGAAGTTAGTTGAAAAAGGCTTAGGGCAAGGTAAGGTATTTCTCTCTCTCTCTTCTTCTTTTTCTTCTTTTTTTTTTTTTTTTATTTCTTCTTCTTCTTAAATCCTCTCTCTGTGATAAATGAGGTGACAAATAAAGCTAATTTCTTTGTCAGAAGAGATGTCCTGAATAATGAGAAGAATAGGTTTATGTGTTTACTGCATTGACCATTTCAATTTATCAGAAGAATTTATAATTTTGTTTCATTCTATGATTATCCTTTTGAAAGGTGTGCGTTGTATCACTCTTCCTTCAAAACAAATCATTAATAAAGGTATACAAAATTAATTGCTTAACACTTGATTCAAAATTTCATTAACTTGATGTCAGTGTTTCCTTTAGGTATGTAGTGTTTGAGTTAGACTGTGCTTTCATGCTCCCCAGCTGAGCAATGCATTCAGATTAACAACGATATTTTAATTCTTCAGAAAGTGATAATAGAATTATCTGCGTGCCTCTGTACTTTCAACCAATCAACTGCATATATATCACAAGATGGAATGTCTGCCTACAGAGATACCGTGCATGTATATATACAGCTTAGTGTTAAGGGACATTAAAAGCAGCTGCCTCCTTCAGCTAACCTGGCTCAGAGCTCCTCCTGCCCAGTGGCTGGAGCTCAGGCTGCCACTCTTCTTCCATAGTTTGAAAATTCAAATGGAAGAGAAGCAAAGATCAAAAGGAAGCAAGTTGGAGCAATTTGATTGTATTCTTCCAGACAGCTTTATTCCATGTACTGGCCATAGAATAACTTCCTACAAGAAATCTGCAAAAGTGTAGAGTGATTTCTAGTGACTGGAGTTATTTGATTTAGATCTAGTGGTACCAAGTAAAATTCTTATGTCACTCAAGAAAATTGTATCTAGGTGAATAAACAAGAAAGCAGAGACAAACTGAAGAAGAGGGTCTCAAAGCATTGTGTTTCTCTCCTTTTCTTTCTTTCTTTCTTTCTTTCTTTCTTTCTTTCTTTCTTTCTTTCTTTCTTTCTTTCTTTCTTTCTTTCTTTCTTTCTTTCTTTCTTTCTTTCTTTCTTTCTTTCTTTTTTCTTTCTTTCTTTTTTCTTTCTTTCTTTTCTTTCCTTCCTTCCTTCCTTCCTTCCTTCCTTCCTTCCTTCCTTCCTTCCTTCCTTCCTTCCGTCCTTCCTTCCTTCCTTCCTTCCTTCCTTCCTTCCTTCCTTCCTTCCTTTTTTTCAAATCTGATAGGCTTCATTGGCCCAAGTAATTTTTTAAAGTTTGTGGATAGGTTTCTGGGAGGGTTTGGGAGAGGGTCTTTTTGGTTTCTTCCTTCTGGGGGTCGTGTGGATACAACTTTAAATAAATAGATGAGACAGGGTGAAGAACACTTACTTTGATTGTACCTTTCCTAGAACATCAGGAAAGCTATGCTGTTAACTCATGGCTCCATTAATTCATATCTCTTTCCAGCTGTTCACTTCTGAATTTGTCCTCATTCCAGTGTTTGCAAGGTTTTGGTTCCTTTTCCACATAGGTGTAAAATTTTTCTTATGCAGCTTCAGGCTGTTCTTAAAACATCTTCCTTTTAGCACCATAATTTTTCCCACTACTTGCTTTTTAATTTCTGTTTTGAATTCAGTTCTTTGTTCTTTCAAATTGCTTGCTTTGGAGCCCTCTCGAGGCAATTTGGGAACCATTGTAACAGGAGAAATCTTACTAATCTTATTGGATCTTCTTGGTAAGATTATAAGGTTTATCTGGAAATTTCAGTTTGCAAGATTTGGAGGTTTAATTTACTTCCTGTTTTTCATGGACCTCAATGTGAGAAACCCTCAGATAGATGTGTGCTTTGACTACCTGCACAGCAGTAATCAGTGTTGTGTAAAGAATATCCAGGTGCTATAGAAAACAGAAGAGATTCTCTGAGTTTCCTTTCTGCTGTTTTCTCTGTGGTATGTCAAGCTTGCTGGTTGCATAGTGAAACCAATCAGCTCTTTCTAATTCTTTAAATTAAAAAAAAAAAAAAAAAGGCAAATTAAAGCAAATTTCTCCCAATCTGCTTTATGCACAAACCTCTTCATACAGTTCTAGTTAAGGGATTTTTGAAAGTTTACAAATCTCATTATCAGTGATGATTAAACATGGATGGTTAACCCTGGAGATGAATTTGGAAAGAATGCTAAAGCAGTGATATTTGCCTGTAGATAATCAAGACTGGAAAACAGAGAGCAAAGATAATTTGTATCCATTCTAAGCATCTCCAAATGTAGTTTCTCTGCACTTAGTTCTTTTCTCAACTTATTTTCAGTTTAGCAAGTTACTTCTGAGGACTCAGCCATGTTTTCCACGTGCTCCTGAAATTAAGTCAATACCTTTCAAGTCAATGGGTGCAAAAGGGGTATAGAATTGGATTCATCATCACCATATCAGTTTTGATACTCAAGAATTAATCAGAATATAGTCTGAAACATTCCCATTTATAAAATGTAAGATTTATACTAACAAAGAAGATTTAACAAGAGGATATTTGAAGAGGAAGTGATGGTGGTGGTGGTAGTCATATAGCAACCACAAAAAATGGTTTGTATAAGCTTTTGAAACAAATTTTGAAGAGACATGATTTTTCATCATGTCCATTGACTAAGCAACGTCAACGTTATGGTATTATAAAAAAATATACAGATCAACCCAGCAATTATGGACATGCCTGTTTGTGGGTGAAAAAATGTGGAACAGTTGTTGCATGACTCATGTCCTAATTAATAGCATAATTAACACCAGTTAACATAGACATTAAAAAAAATAAATAATAAAAAAAAATTGTTATTAAACAACCGTTTTACAGTTAAATTTAAAATCTGGTTAGTAAAGCAAATAGGCTCAAGACAAACTTCCTCCATTCCATTCTCTTCTTCCATGAAATAAATAAATAAATAAAGTTTTGTTAAATAAATTATTGTGCATAATTTTAGGGCATAACATTCTTCTTTTCTGCAACAAAACTGATTTTACTTCTTACACATGATGTAATCTCAGAAAGATGCATTCATATTGACAGAACACAAGTGCATGTGTTGTTTTGTTTTGTTTTGTTTTCATGTTTCTCCATTGAAATCCATTTAATTTATTTTCTTTTTTTTTTCCCCTTTTTTTTTTTTCATGGACTAAGCATATTTTCAAAATAGCAATGTTAGAAGGTCTATGAATATGAGCAGATGAATGAATAGAATAAGAGCTATTTAGATATTTTGTCCTTTGCTCCCATGGGGAAAAAAATAAATAAAATAAAATAAAATAAAATAAAATAAAATAAAATAAAATAAAATAAAATAAATACACACACACACACACACAAAAAAAAAACACTCATTTTTTTTCCAATAACAAAATCTGTTTTCAAGAATGGAGTAGAAATTGAGACACCTCTATTGCAGCTCACATGAAACACTTCAGTGGCATTTCCCCAATCATATGTTTCATATTTTAGTTATTATTGTTGTTATTATTATTGTTATTATCATTATTCCAATCATGGATGGAAATCAGAAAACTGGAAAGAGATGAAAGAGATCTTCCAAAATTTCCACAGAAATACCTCAATTAGCCTTTGTTTTAAATCTGTCCCCCAACAATTGTTGTTGCTTTTTTTTTTTACATTAGTCCAAAAAAGCTACTCAGTCTCTAGAAAATAAATTAGTGTTTAGTCTTCTGTTTATGTAAATAGAATCTCAAAATTAAATAACAGGTTTTTTTATAAATTATGTATTTTGTGCTGCCGATATTGATCATTTTCAATATGAGCATAAATGTTCTCATTCTACATAAGTTTATAAAAAAAGGAGTAAAATTACCTTCTGTAGGAGTGTGTCAGCATTTGTTAGTACAGATAGCATCCAATCAGACTCCTGTAAATATGTTTTGATATGTTGAAGGGACAAATGACGTGTGAGTGCAGCAGAGAATAAGTAGGATAGTTCTTATGAACTTTGTATTTTGATAAAAAAGGAAAGGATAATGCTTTTGATCCTGGTACAAACCTCAAGATGAGGCTTTAGTTATTCTGTAGCTACTATTACCTGTGATTTGCACATGCTGTCTTTATAAGGAGACTCATGACAATATATTTATAAACACTGCTGTCGTGTCTACAGCAGTCCCTGTTTTTATGTCATGCAATGACTCACAAATATGCTTACACTTCTGACACAGACTGTCAAGCTGTGTCATGCCATCCACTTTGGCCAGCTCTAAAGTCAAATTCACAAACTGCACGGGAAGCAAAATAAAATAAAAAACCTGAGTATGCTTAATTAGCTGGTCAAAAGATCACTTTGTGCTGTATTTGAATGTCAAAGCACCCGCCTTTATTTTCTAGGGGTCCAGACATATTCCCTTCTCTACCATACTAATTTGTAGATCATAGGAAGATGTTTACAGGAAAAAAAAAAATATATATATATATATATATATATTCTAAATTAGAAAAATATTTCTTCCTAAGTATATGTAGGTAATTATTACAGCTAGGAATACAAAGTTACACAGAAAAACAGACTCTCAACTATTTTTTCTGTCTTGAACTGCAGAAGAGTTATATGTTGTTTGCAGCACTTTATACTCAGTTATAATGTAGCCATAAACATGCAAGGATCTGCTTGTACATTGGTCTGAATCATTCTCTCTATAGAGGCCTCAGTCTCCAGATCAAGGATTGAAGACAGAACTGTTTAGCATAGAAAAGTAGTCACCAAGAACAAACAACAGGAAATTCAAGGGAAAAGTCTGCTATGTGCTTTTGCAAGTATTTGGCCCATGAGCTAAACACAAATGCCCTAGGGGAAAAAAAAAAAAAAAAAAAAAAAAAAAAAAAAAAAAACATTTATTTGTAATTGATTGTTGAAGAACAAATTAACAAAGTACAAGGACATTCTTCAACTCATACATGTACAAAAAAATCTGGTTGCCTCTGGTTGTTGCTGATCCTATCAAGCACCAGCAAACGCTACAGTGTGCTGTATATAGTGTAGGTAGACTACAGGGAAGGAGCAAGCTGAGCTGCAGCCCAGGCTTTGGATCTATATTGGAAGCTGGATTTCACCTCATCAGACCTCCAATTGCATTTTCAGCAAAAAAGATGACCTTTTTCACAGAGACTTTTACTTAAGCTTTAACAAGATAACATTAGTTTCACTCACTCACTGATACACTCCTTACTATGCCAGTGTCTGTGATAACTTCAAACACAGAATAGATAATAGGAGTAGTTGAAGGATGATTTACATGCGCTAGAGAACATTATCTCACTGGGATGATGAAAAAGCGTCTTTTTTCTTCTTATCAGTTTTGTTGTTGTTGTTTTGTTTTGTTTTGTTTTATAACTCATGAGATTTTTTTTAAAAAATGTATGTTTTATATAATGCTTATTGAATTCATGTCTCTTAGAAATTTTCATGTTTGACTTTTTGAACAATTAAATGATACTTCAGTCCTCAGCTCCCAGTTTTAGAAAGGAATTCTATATCTTGCCTCCCTATGTTTAATTAATTTTTTTACTGTTGTTAAAATCATTTCACTGTACTTCTGAAACAGGATTTGAATGAAAAGCTGTGCAGCTTTACACTTAGATACAAGCAGCATCTGAATACATCATTCTAACTTTTTTTTCCTTGTAAACATTCACTAAGGAACATTGATATATTCATCCTGAAATTTCCTGTTTCATATCTATAAGTGACTTAATGTCAAGAAACTTTTATTTAAAATGACTTCCAGGCATATAATTTACTCCAGGTGTGTAAACTGGTCTGTACTCAGTGCATATCACCAATAGGAGAAAGGATCTTAGACATGAGTTTACTGAACAAAACAGATATACAAACAAGAGTATAATTGAGTTTACTTTCTCACAGTTGTCTTGACTCTACAATACCACCAAATACTCCTTCAAAACAATTTTGTTGTTGTAGTTTAAATATTTATTTTTAGCTGGTAAAAAGAAAGGTGTAGGACTTTATAAACAGCAAGCAATTTATTTTTTTTTTAATTTACTATTTGTCTTATTCCATATTCAAAAAATTTAAATCTTACACTTATTTTTAAAGTTTGCAAAGAGTATAACTTGCTTCACCTTTTGCCTTAATACGCTTAATATACTATACTCACTACAGATGAATGGGCTAGACATCATTACTTAACTGAAGTTAAATCTATGTTAAAAATATCAGGAAAGTTTCCAGATTCCTGAATCTAGTCTTCTCCCAGGCTATGTCCTGCCTTTGTATAGATATAAATATGAACATACAACATCATTTTTGTGGCCAGCTCCCTTTCCTGGTGAAAGACATACACTGACGCACAAAATAACAGGTCATTTATCTGCAAGATCAGAAGCCTAGGACACCAAGATGTTTTCCTTCAGAAACCAAAAGATGTTAACACAGTTTGAAAAACTACCATTACTTGTAATGAACTTCAGATTCAACCCAAAATTTTCATTTATATATGTTTAAAGGTCATCATTCACCTAACTCTTAGGGAAAAAAATAAAAATAATTTAAATATATATATATATATATATATATATATATATATGGATACTCATTCTGTGACTTAGTATCAGATCCAAGATTAAATTCATGTTGGTGCATGTCTACCCATCTAGTGGCTTTAGATCACTACATGAAAACTCTGAGTTTTAAATATCCTGTATTTTCTTCAGGATAGGTCCTTAAAAGACAATAATTACAACATTAAGGATCTCAGCGTTGCAAGTCAAGTCATCACAACACTTTGTGCACTTTCTGTTATGCACTACAGTATTTTTACTCATTCAGAAAAGGGCCATCAACATGACAGCATCTGTGCTTAAAAATTTCTTTAAGGATATGGTTTTAAAACAAATGAAAAAGGGAGAAAGAAGGAGAACACATGTTAATAACTAATACTTGTACCAGTCACAGCTGCCTGCTGCATCAGATTAGACAGTTTAGAAAGTGCTAATTTAATGGCCTGCATCCAATGTACTATGTACCTTACGAGCTGGGCAAGTTTGTTCTCTGGTACACCCTGAAGTGTATTTTCACCATGTCAAGAGAGACATAAATTTTACAGGCATTATATCCTTCCCATAAAATGCTTGAACTACTTCATTTTTATCTGAGCAATGATGCAAGACAGAAGGAGCCAGCCGGTTACACTGCATATGGTATCACTTCTGAGGAAATCTCTATTTCAGATACCGTCATTATGCCTGAAATTCTACATTTAAGAAGCACCCAGCCATTCTGTGTAAATGTTGATGGTAGGCTCAGCTCTGGCAGTTATACTGAGATGAGACAGAAGTCTCAGGATGGTCCAAATGAATCCAATGAATATTTATTCTGGAAGATAAAGGCAGAAACTAGCCTGCTAACAACATCCAAGGAGCAGAAGGTCCAGGAAATGTAGAAATATTGTTCAAATCACTCTGAATGGAAAAAATATAGAAAAATTCTTAAGAAGCTCACAGAAGTTTATTATTATTATTATTTATTTTTAATGCTTTTTTT
Organism: Anas platyrhynchos; assembly: GCF_047663525.1. Classification (NCBI taxonomy): domain Eukaryota; kingdom Metazoa; phylum Chordata; class Aves; order Anseriformes; family Anatidae; genus Anas; species Anas platyrhynchos. The sequence continues at coordinate 174,626,365 of NC_092587.1, forward strand.
TTTTTAATGCTTTTAAGTATACAAATCCTAATAATTGACTAGGATTCCTTTGTAGGGGAAAATATACCTCACAATCCCTTTTTGCAAAGAACTTACACTCAGAAAAAAATAAGGAGATAATGATGTGATATTGGGGAAATAAAAGACTACTCTGCCGCTTTTCTGTCCTTATCTCTCTCTGGACATCATGACAAGGCAAGTTTTAATGACAGGGCTTAAAAGAGAGTAATGAGGAAATGTGGGGGATATTTTCAGGAAGTGCTTCCCAATCTTAAAGACAGCAGGATAAATCAGAATGGCCCTTGATTAAAAAACTGTTGAGACCGGTTTTGTGTGCCTATCAGTAACTGGTGTCAACTGATCTTCACTGAATGAAAAGATCATTTTTGGGGTGGGGATGGGTTGTGAAAGGTCTTTGAAAGTGAAGCCAAGCAGCTTGTGTTTGAAGTGGCAGAAAAGTGGTAGCAAGCAGAGGGAGGTTGAGAGAGAGGTGAAATGGTCAAAATGACAGGCCAGGAAAATGATCTTCGCAGAAGCTGAGCAAGATTGCATTTGTCAAAGTCAGAGAAAAAGGGTGTTGCAGTAACCTAGACGTGAGATATTTCAGCTGTGCAGATAGATGGCAAAAGTGACGTCTTAGATACATTCTGTGAAAAGAATCTGTGAAACCTAGACATTACCTGAAAGAATTTAGAAAGTGGACTCAGTCAAAGGCGATGAGGTGATATCATCATTCAAGGCATCACAATTACCTAAGGAAAAATACATTCAGAATAAAAATTGTTGACTTTTTAATAGCAGGTGGGTGTACATCACTATAAAGACCCTCTGGAATATATCAAGCTTTTCTAATTTTCCTTGAGTTTCTATTTCCTCTAACTCTGACTCCATTTACTTCCTTTGACTTCACTTTTAAAGCACAGTTTCAAAGTGAGAATGATTTGTAGTGCTGGTGCATAACAAAATGGAGTTTTAAAATGAAAATCTTAAGTAATGTCTAGCAAACACAGAGTTTAAGGATGAGTGCTGATGCTGTAGTGTTGCAGCTAGAAATTCAGCTGCTACCATTTTGGGTCAGAACATTAGTTCTCTGTGCTTTCTGCATGCAGTAGCATCTGATTCTTAATACTTCAGGAAATGGTAAATGCTTTAGCCACAGTATGTACCTATTTAATTATTCATTGTTGTAGAAGAGGGGTAGGTAGGAAGAGTTTTAACCCTGATGACCAATCATTTGAAAATCATTAGGGACCAACGTTGTTGTTTATGCTGGAAGTTACTTGGTAATAGATTTATTAATTTCACTCAGGTCCTCAAAATTATCAGAATATCCCAGCAAAGCAAAAATCTATTAGCTGATAAACAGTTCAAAAAGATGTGAAACAGTTACTAGTACCTTAGGCTCATGTTATTTTTGAATAGGACAAAAAGTGAACTCAAAAAATAGTATGGATTTGCCAAAAGGACTAGAAAACTTCAGTGACATCTTCAGGAGCCTGAGGTTTCCCTGATTCTATATTTATGTCTTTATCTACCATGAGCCTAATCTATACAAGACTGGCTCAAAAGCCCTATTTAGATTGGTTTTGCATCTAACCTTGCCATACACTTTGCCATAGCAATGCACATTTTTGGAGCAATTTATACCTTTCTTCCTGAAATAAATAATATGAATATTATATGTTCCTCTTCTTCCATGGCCCTTTCCATACAAGCCATTGAGAAAAAGAGGCAGAGAAATAAAAAATAATGTGAAAAAGTGCTGAGGATAATTCTTATCCAACTGGCAGAAGTTGCCATGGAAGTGTTGTTATACAGAGGGGTCATTTTTCATCGGAATTTCTAATAATTTTGTTGACCAGCTTTACATAATATTTGATGTTAAGTTGGGCAGTTCATCAAGAGTTGGCAAAATAAAATTTTCAGGTTAAAGTGTTTGGTGACTCCATACTATATAGAAAGATTGATACATAGCTAGAAGTAACAGCCCTGTTTTATGAATGTTTTCCTTCAGGAAAAAAAAAAAAAAAAAAAAAAAAAAAAAAAAAAAAAAAAAAAACCTTAGATAACTTAGATTATTCACATTGATTAAATGCACCTTACTGAGGATATGAGATACAAAGCTCAGTGCAGAACTTTGAATCGAGATATGCTTTTGGGAAGAGACCTTGATTTGCTGTTACTACTTCTAATCGGAAAATTTTAAGTGTTGCTGTAATATCCTGTAATATTTTTGTAGATTGTGAGACTATGTGACCAAAATGATCCTTGTTGTCTCTCTAAGAGGAAAACCTTTAGACTAAGTCAGTAGTCAAGGTTAATACATTTGGTGCAAAGGCACCTTGGCAAAGTGTTTTACTTATGAGAGCTAAGTTACCTGCAGAGAAGCTTATCTCAGGATTGATTAGATGACTAGTTTACATCTCAAGACTGAATAAGAACATTCCAACTTCATTTGACTAAAATCTGAAATGTCTCTTCAGATGTTTTATTCACATAAATTTATGAGCTAACTAAGACAAGGCAGTAAAAAAGATTAACTGATTGTCTCTAGGTTAAATAGAGGAATTTGACCAAAATACTTAGAACTCTAATCCACTCTGTAATCATTAATTAGCTTCCTTATTAGAGGTGACCATGTCTACATTTGACTGAGGTAGGTTTGGGATTCAGATCTCTCTTTCAGCATCCCACAGTAAGTCTTGGCTAATTCCTCATGTAATCTTGTTTCAATAGCATGCACAAAAGCAGTAGTACTATAAACTTTTGGTCAGGAATACAAGATTTTTCCACCTTCTCCCTCTCAAGCTGTGTACTAAGAAAAGTCCATCAGTCGTAGAGAAATAGCAAAGATGGAAAGATGGAAGTCAGTTATCCCAGTTAATGCAATAAAGGGGAGCAGGCATGCTCTCTGTTGCATTAACTAACATTTGAGGAGAGAAATCTTTACTGTCACAAAATTTCTATGTTTTTAAAAAAGATAATGAGATAGAGGCCAGAATTTATGTGAATTTCCTTTTTATATTCACAATTTCTTCAACTCTGTCTTCAGTCTTTTATTGATCTTTTGACATGAATCTCTCCTGACTTTCCTGACATCTATTTTCAACAGTGAAATGATTGATCACAAAGTTGGCCAAGGATAGATAGAAGAGGTAGCCTTGAAAATTATTTCAAAAATAAGTTGTTCTGAGAATGTAATCCTAAATACACTTTTAATAAAGCCAATACGTGCAACCCAGGTTTCATTTGACACTAATGTGTTTTTAAATCCTTGGACCTCAGCAACATGATTGTGTCTAAAATACTCCAAAAATGTATTTGGTGCTTCTGCCTCATGTAGCTGGCAAGAGAGGACTATACATGGACTCCTTGGACTTCATTTTCCTCTACCTACTTCTGTAGAGTAGTCAACCTTCGAAGCTGTTTGAGACCATAGCTGGCAATTGCAAGCTGCAGATGCCACACTCAGGTCTCCAAGTCCCCAGCAGTAGGATTTGTAGCTGGCTGCTGTCATGTGCTGCTTTAGATTCACTGACCGTAACCTGAAGGGTTTATATATAATTTGTCTGCTGCTGCCTCAGTCACTGGTATCTATGAGATGTTCAGTGTCCCCTGTCTAAGGGCAAGCCTGCAGTCCACAGTCCATGCTAATCCCACTCTGTGCTCTACATTCACCAGTTTCAGCACACAGGAAACATGTATGCTGGCCAGAAGAGTAATTCTTGTACTAAACATGCATGGAAGCAGTAGGCAGAAGGTTGTTTTTCTTATTGTTGTTTTCTTTTTGTTTGTTTGTTTTGGTTTGGTTGTGTTTTGCTGGGTGGGAGGGTTGGGGGGGGTGACAGAACATGATGGACATAGAGTAAAATCTGTGAAACTTTCTATAAAGCTGCACATTTCAGATGTGTGAATGCAAACCATTACTTCTCAAACAAATCTTTGAGATGATATAATAATTCAGGTTGAAGATCTATAAACATCCTTGAGGAATATTTTTTTAAAGAAAGTTCTTATTCATATATCTGAAGTACTATATTACAGGGAAAAATGAAAGAAAAAAAAAAAAAGGAAGGTTAGGGCAGGGCAGGGCAGGGCAGGGCAGGGCAGGGAAGGGAAGGGAAGGGAAGGATTTATTTTGAAATAGGCAAGCTAGAGGAACTACTGGGAAAAAAAAAAAAAAAGAGAGAAAAAAAGAAAAAGGTCATGTTTTAATGGGTAATTTTTAAGTTTGTAATCTGGGGAAACAGGGACAAGGGGGTTATATATTATATCATTGTCAAAGTATTTTAATAAAAAGTATTATAAAAGGAGGCAATATAGGCAAATATCATATCTAAGGAGCTCAGTAAGTAGATTTCGAACTACCTAGATGCTTACTTCATCAATTTTGTAATACTTTGTAGCTTTTGGCAAACAGAAGAACAAAGGAGCAAGAATCCCTGAAAGAGGAGCAGAACATTCTATATGCCATACAGAGGAGCAAAATGTGGAAAAGGAAGTTTGAAAAATGGAGTAGAAACCTATTAGAAAGAAATGAGGTTATAGAAAATAATTTAAATATTGCTCTTCTACTTAGTCATTCAGTTTGGACATAATTTTTTAATGGTACCTTTCTGAAAATGTTTAAATAATTAGTTGTGCCATAGCTAGTAATGTTGTAACACTACAGTTACATATACAAATATATGCATCTGAACACAAATAATGTATGTTATGCACTAGTTAGTTAAAAAATGTACAGACATTTAGTGTGGGAAAGGAAACATCTCTGCTACTTTGTCAGAAACTGCAAAATGCTGACACTTCTGGCTCCACGTAGAAATAGTTCAGAAGCTTCTGCTTTCTCTCATGTCTGAGTGATACATTTTGCAAAATACGCTAGAGAAAACTAGACTGTTATTCATTGATATAAATAACATAAGACCAAATTGCATGTACTGAGAGAACACCACTCATGCTGATTGGAGCACATTGAAGGATCCCAAATATTTTGAAAAACAAACAAACAAACAAACGACAACAACAACAAAAAAACACTTTCTAGAAAATGCTCAAGGTATGATTTGCAGGTGTAAAACACCTTTGCTGGTTAAGACTATTAATACTTTAATGAGAATTGTGGTCAAAAGACAACAACTTCCCTAAGTAGTATTCCTTGAGAAGCTATATTCACATGTATTAAATTAACTTTATAGCCCACAAAATGTCTTTGTTTTACATGATAATACATTAAGATAACTGTGTTCTTGTATGTATGTAAATATCTTATGTTCTTATGTTATTCATAAAATCTAATCTGGCATTGTATCACATATTCTATTATTAGTGATTTGTCTTCCAGTCCTTCATTTTGTATCATTTCTAAAAGCAGGCAGAGTTCAAGCACAGAACTGAATGGTGGCCTTCATTTTATGTCATTTACAATCAGATAATCTGAATCAGATACACAGATAGAGAGGCATAAGTGGATTACATGGAGTATAGAATCATAGAATTATTTAAGTTGGAAGGGACCTTAAAGATCATCTAGATCCAACCCCTTTCTATGGTAGGGGTGTCTCACATTAGATCAGGTTGCCCAAAGCCCCATCCAGCCTGGCCTTGAACATTTCCAGGGATGGGGTGTCCACAGCTTCTCTGGGCAACCTGTTCCAGTTCCTTACACCCTCTGAGTGAAAAACTTCCTTCTAATGTCTAACTTAAATCTACCCTCTTTTAGTTTAAAGCTGTTACCCCTTTTCCTATCACTACACTCCCTGACAGAGACCCTCCCCAGCTGACCTATAGGTCTCCATTAAGTAATGGAAGGCTGATATAAGGTTTTCCCAGAGCCTTCTCTTCTCCAGGCTGAACAACCTCAGTTCTCTCAACCTGTCTTCATAGGAGAGGTACTCCTATGATCCTATGATCCTCTCAACCTGTCTTCATAGGAGAGGTACTCCTATGATCCTCTGATCATCCTTGTGACCCTCCTCTGGACTTGCTCCAACAGGGCAACATCCTTCTTGTGCTGGGAGCCCCAGACCTGGATACATTACTCCAGGTGGGGTCTCACAAGAGCAGAGTAAAGGGGGAGAATCACCTCCCTCACCCTGCTGGCTATGCTTCTTTTGATGCAGCCCAGGATACAGTTGGCTTTCTGGACTGCAGCAGCACACTGTCAGCTCCTTCTGAGTTTCTCATCAACCAACACCCCCAAGTCATTCTCCTCATGGCTGCTCTCAATCCATTCTCTGCCCAGTTTGTATTTGTGCTGGGTATTACTCCAACCCAGGTGCAGGACTTCGTGTGTTTGACAGCATGATAGATGGAATTTCAGTTTTGCAGCTGGTATTTTGTAAGAATCACAGGAAAGAAAAAAAAAAAAAAGAAAAAAAGAGAGAGAGAAGAGAGAGAGATTTAAAGGGGGAATTCAAGAGGAGCAGTGAAGAAGCTTATGAGATTTTGTTTTTTTCTGTCCTCTTTCACCTCAGTTTATGTGAGGCACTCAGTATCACTCAGATTTGTGAAAGGGAGTTCTCAGATATATGCAGATGCCAAAGCTGCAAAATGAATATTTGTGAACAGCAAGTAGACACAGGATGTTAGTGCTCATCTTGTCCATGCACATCCAACATCTGTACTACAAAGTAATGCTAATTAATTCAGAAACATTCAGTGTATCTTCAACTGCTCTAAGTAACATAAATGCTCTTCATTCTTGTCAGTGATGTTTTGAAGGCAATAATGAAAGTGTTAATTATTGCTGTCTGCTATATATCTGTCCAGAAATAACTTGGTTGCTTAATGGGTAGAATGAAAAATTAGTGTTTTTGTTAGATGAATTGCTTGGTGACTCAGCACTCTCAAAAGTACAAATGCTGTAACACAGGAACATTAGCAAATATTGCCCATTTATTCTCATGTGGCTATTCTTATGTGTCTCATTTTGTAATTTGAAGCTTTAGGTTATTTTATAGCTTAGTTATTTATTTTTAAATATGTGTTCGGCCTGCAAGCTACATAGGAAACAACAAAGAGTCCACTGAAGACTCCATTCTCTCTTGTTTCTGTGACTCACCATGTCTGTGGATAGCAGTTAGACAATTGCAATCAGAAATCATGGTTTTGGTTATTGTACAGCAGGAATGTTATGCTTTCAAAGTGCAAGAACTGCAAGTTTTTCATAGAATATCCCAAGCTGTAAGGAAGCTACAAGGATAATTGAGCCTGTTGAGGTGGAAGGACCTCTGGAGGGCATCTGGTCCAGATTTCTACTCAGAATAGGACCAACCAACTTCACAGTCAGATTGGATTAAGCCAAATTTGGTCAAGAACACTTCACCTTTAGGTGTACAAGCAGGGTATTTTATTTGTTTGTTTGCTTGTATTAAATATACGAAACCAGAACTAAGTCTATATCATGAGACATTTTGGAATTGTTTAGGAACCTGAAGGGACAGGTGTGAGAATATTTTCCAAGTGACTCTACATGCTCTCATCCTTTCTTGAAGCTGCTTTCAATATGTTCAATTCAAACAGAAGAGAAACAAGAAAGAAAAATGTCTCTGACTGGATAAACTATGGGTGAAATGCAGTAATTTTCCTTACTATCAAAAATACCCTTTGTTCTATGATTTTGAACAGTAATAAGCTAAACAAAATTTAAATAAATGTTTCATTTAAATAAGAATCATTGCCCTGTAAATCTGAGGAAGAAGGTAGAGTGGATTAGTACATGTATATATTACTGCAATAAAGTCATGCTGGAAAATTCTATACTTACAAAAGAATTTAACTGAAAAGATGCCAAAAAATGTAAATAAAATAAATAGTGATGAAGAACATCATGTATATATTCCATTACAAAGCTGAACAACACAGAATATTTCAGATCTTCTACAAGAAATGTATCATTCAAAAATCCTTACTTAAAAAAAAAAAAAAAAAAAAAAGCAAATAAAGCAAAGCAAAACAAAACAAAACAAAACAAAACAAAAATGAGGCACTTAAAACTCAAAGCAACTAGTGTTTTGAAAAGAAACATTCCAACCTTTGTGAGGTACTCAAAGGAAGTACCAAAGCAAAAGGAAAAAAGGAAGGGAAATTCAGATGAGGATCAAAGAAGGTAACATTAAATGTACCTGATGGAGGCATTCTGTGGGCATGGAATGGTGACAGAGATATCCGAAGAATGGCAAAAGCCCTTAAACTTTCAGAAAGGGAAATAAAACAGGATAAAGTAAAGTAATACTGGAGCCCATCTAGAGCTGCTTTAAGAGTACTGCTTTTTCAGTAATACTGTCAGCTCAGATACTGAGGAGAAACAGATTTGGATTTCAATGCACAAGAAACCAATGGAGACATACATAGGTCATGTCTAGTATCTTGTACGTTTAAAACATATCTAAGCCTTCATTTCCCAGCTGATCCACGGCTGCCATCTCAAGATTTCTCAAACAATTTTACAAGTAAGAATAATTGTTTAATTTGTAAAGCCATCATTCCTATGCTGCTTGGAGATTGTCTAAAGCTCCAGATCACACAACAAATGCAGGAAAGTGGAGTGTAAGAGTCATAAGTACTCATTGCTGATGCTCATGCAGAAAAAAATAAAATAAAATAAAAAATTATTAATAATAATAATAATCTGGTTTCAGTTCATCTATTAAAGGCAGCAGAAACTGTCTCCACACTGATTATTTTGTATGGACACTGACTTGATTGCTCAGTGAAAACAAGGGAGTTATCGAGTGGTCTTAATTCTGGAAGAGATTTGAATGTTTTTGATTCAACACAGCTAAAGATTATAACTGCTCTTTCATACATAATCAAAGATAGTTAAGTCAAATCCTGTGACTGGGAGATGATTTACTGATTATGTTTTTAAATCCTGAAACTACTTGAGAATAATGGCTGTAAACAAAATATTTTAATCCCGCGGAAAGAAAGAAGGTAAAATTTAAATCTTTCTATTATGAAAGGACATTTATGACTGATGTTTCTGCTGCATAGCAATTGCACAGGTACAGGTAAATGATCACAGATAACAATGGATCTTACTGTATTTTTTTGCAGAAACAATGACCAAAAAAAAAAATAAACCAGAGAGTTTTATGAAATTAAATAGTACATTTTTGTCCAAGTTTAGAAACAGTGTGATGAGTTTCCATTGTTTTATATAAATCCCTAAAGTGAATAATCTGAGTCCCATACACAGAATCAGGGAGGTGTTTATCTTGGTGTATAATTCAGGTTTTATTTACATCCTGAAGCCAAATTCTAGTCACTGTTTCCTCTAGGAGTTCTCTTTAAATAAGTTTTACCATTGAAATCAATAGTAATTGATGCTTAGTTGGTAGAATACCACCAAACAGAGATAACAGGTGAATAAAAACTGACTTAGAGTAACTTTTCTTTTCTCCCAACTCCATTGTTACTACCAGTAGTAATTATAGTTCTCATGGTGTTTGACTTTTTAACTTAGTAAATCTCTACTTCTTGAAGCCACATTAAAATTCAGCCTCCAGATAATAAAAGACATTTCTAAGCTGTATATTCATATAAGAGACTGAAAACTCAAAAAAAAAAAAAATACTAATCCAAAATTATTTTCTAAAATTTTGTTGGGTAAACAAATGATAAGGACTTTTTGCGCCTGATTCATGATTTTTTAAAATATTATGAGTTACTGATACTAGGAAGCTATCAGAATATCTATGCCATTATAAATTTCCAGATAAACAGCCACATAATTTTGAGATTGTATATGAAACGAAGTATCTTCAAAAAGTTCTTTTTGAAAAGTTTCAAGCAGTAGTTTGAAGCTTTTTTCAGAAAAGAACAAAAGACACTTTGATCTCCAGATGATGTTTCTATCAGTAGTAGCTACAAAATATGATTATACAAAAAGCACATCTCGTTATTGTGACACAGCAGTAGCAGAAGTATTTTAGATGTCTGTTATAACTAAAGTGAAATCATAGAATCAGAATGTAAAATGCAATTTTGAAATTTTCAGGAGAATTTTTCTGGAATTTTAGAAGAGCTATTTATTTTCAAGTTTAATTTTGTCTATGGGTTTCATAGAATTTCTCCTTTGTGAAAGCAGCTTTTTTCCACATCATGTTAGAAATGTCTTCACTATTTTGTCCCACAACCAATTTATCAGCTGTAGGAGATAATATTCAAGGACAGCTGTGAGTCACTCTCAAGATCAATAGAGAAGACTCAAGACAGACTTTCAGACTTTACGATCATAGAATCATGGAATAATAGAATGGCTTGGGTTGGAAGGGACCTTAAAGGTCATCTAGTTCCAACCCCCTGCCTGGCAGGGGTACCACCAAGATAAGGTTGCCCTGGGCCTTATCCAAACTGGTTGTGAAAGCTCAGTATCAACTCTTTCCTTACACAGAGAAAAACAGAAAAAAATAAATTAAAATATAATAATAATAATAATAATAATAATAATCCAGCCTAAATCTTTCTCATAGTGCCTCAAGAATTATGTGCAGTTAGTATTAATAACAACATTTCAGTATGTAACTGCATGCTGAGATGAAGATTTACCACTAATGTCTAATTTGATTTCTTTATCAGACAATTAGCGTATTATTAAAAATTCACTGCAGGGTCAAACTCCTGTTGGTTTACATAATTAAGTTACCTGTTTTCTATGCTGAAATTAGGGTGTTTGGTAATCATTAAAGTCTGTAGGCCCCATTCTACCTTCACATTTGCATGCAACTTTGCGCCATGGACTTCAGTAGAGATACACAAATAACATTCTTCATGAGCATCGGTGTCTATGCAGTAAGACCAATGCAATAGAATCATTATAGGAACATCTGAATTTCCATAAGGCAGTAAATGTAATGCAAAGAAAGCAAGAGACTTCCCTTTCTCCAAGTAGATATAAATTACTATTTAATGGTATGCAATAGTGTTAGTTTGTAATATTAAATTCTTGTTGCAGTGCATGATGCTTAACATGAAAGTAAATTTTAAATTCTTGGCAAGAAATAAGACTTTAACAAGTGTAAATACATAAACGAATGATGGAAAGATGTCACAAAATGTGAACCATGGGGACTTTAGTACAAACCACTGAAGACATACAGAACTAATGGAGATATATATATATATAGTTACATAAACTATATATATATCAATATAATATGTATATTATACATTATATAAATTATATGTAAATATAATTACATACAAATTACATAATTTATATAATTATATAAATTATTGTATTATTATACATTATATAAATTATATATATATATTTACACTTATAAGTATATATATGTTTTTCTTTTTTTTTCTTTCGGGACTTCTGGTACATCTGTTTAATCTAAAAATATTATCTTTTTTGCTCAGTCCTGTGTCAACAGAAGTTATAATAGAAGTATTCTTGATAGACAATGAAATCTTGGGTGATTGGAATCTGTATGGTCATGAGATTTTCTAAAGCATACACCAGTTCCAGCACATTCATTGTTCTTTAAGTTCCAGTGATTTCTGTAGACACAGAGAAGAGTAAACACTACTTTAGAAAATCTCACCCCAGAGTTACTACTTCAGCTCTCTGCTGGTAGATCTCACCTGCTAAAGATGAACAAATGTTATCACCATAAAGAAGTTGTTGACATGCTGAAAAATATCATGCAAAAAGGTATGCATTCTTTACAAATTCATGTGATGTGGTGAAAATTTGTGAATTACTTTTTGACCAAATGCAGACTACTGCAAAACCTGCTGTTTAGTCCTTAATTAACAGGACAAGGTGTACTATAAATACACATTTGAATGTGGTAATGGATTAAAAATAAACATGTTTCTCTATCTTTTGTGATATTTGCAAAAGAAACACTAAAGGAATTAAGTTTTTTTTGGAAATTAAAAAAAAAAAAAAAGACAGATATTAACCAGTGCTAACCTTCTGCAATGAAATCTATCTTACACAATTTACTGGATCTTTCATTACGCATTTTCCAATTGAAACAGATATGAGAATGCCATCAAGAAACAAAAAAAAAACAAAACCAAAACCAAAAATAAACAACAAAAAAAAAAAAAACAAAAAAAAAAAACAGCATTTTAAGAGATAAGCATCATGTCTGAACAAGCCATAGGTATTTGTGAAACTGATTTTTTCATTGTAAGTTACTTTCTAAATATCATCTTAAGTGCTCCCTGTAAAGTTAGTTTCATCTTTGTTGATTACACATTTTCTGTAGAATAGATATTTAGAATTTAATATATGTAAGATATTAAATTAATGTCTTGCCATGACCTTCCCTTATGCTACAGCTTCTGTTATTTCTTTAATATTGTCCTTTATTATGAACTTAAAAGACTAAGGTGACTATCTGTTGAAAAATCAATGAAAGTCTGTTTATTTAAAAAGTGGAGAGGGGAAAAGAGCCAAACTGCACTGCAAATTTAGGAGGTGGTTAATAATAGTGACAAGGACAGTACAGTTGTTTCAGGTCTTCCTTTCAAGTGTGTTGCTGTTTCCTTCTTTTTGAGTTCCAATCATTAAGACCCACTAGACTAGGTAAGAATGGAAGGAATTTTTGATGAAAAGTCAGGTACATCCTTTAAAGATATGCCTAGGTGACTATGCATTTAAACTGGCAAGGACTTCATGATTGACACTCTATGTAATACTTTGAAACCCACGACTTTGACCTGTCATTTGTTAGGAATGCTATTATAATAGTGACATCCAGAGCTCACTCATAAACCATCCAGACAAGCCTTTTTTTTTTTTTTTTTCTTTACAAATTATAACTGGGGTGAATCTTAATATGCAATATCTGAAGAAAATATCAGAAAATCATAAGGAAGAGATAATTCTTGCTGCTATTGCTGGCAAGGATGGGACTATGAGTTTTTTATTCAAAAACTTCAGAACAGCAAAATTGTCAGCAGTTGTAAGAAAAAAAAAATATCCAGTTTGAAAGCAACACATGAAACTAGGCTAAAAATCCTTAACAGTAAAAAACAATGAAAATTATGAACACCTATATTTCCTTTTCAAATATACACAACAGAAACATGAACAGACATCGGAACTGATGTGATGCTTTGAAATTTATTATTTCTTTTTATTATTCTTAGTGAAATACTGTTGCGGCTGTTGTGGGAGGTCCCAATAATTATTTATAAATTATTATTTATGGTTATCCAAAGTATACTGTTCATGAATGCACATATTGACAGGGAGATTATTTTTCTTGTCCAGAAAAACATTGTGTAGCTTATAACTAGAGATATACTACTGCCCTTGCAGTGCATGAATACAGGATACATCCCATTTAAAAATAGCAGAGGATAACTTATTTAAGAGAAAAAAATAATAATAATAATAATTAAAAAAAAAAAAGTCCTTGCTCACTTATCTGATAGAGATTAAGACTATAGTTTCGGTTGAATGCTGTCTGTGGCAGAGTTATGCAACTTTTGATCTATGTTTATCATTTGTTTGCAGAAGTATTTTCTAGATGGCCCAGAAGGGATATTAATTGTAACAAGAAATTTGTGCCCAAAGAACAAGCACATATGTAAAAAGAGAACAAAAAATCCATCCTCAACATTTCGGTTCATTTTGTTGTTAGCAGCTGAGCTGAGGACTTAATGTTCTTGATCAGATCAAAATTCCTTCTAGACAAGAATCCTGTTTCAAAAGTGAAAAATCTTGAAAGCTTAGGCAAAAGCATAAAACAGAGCAAACATACAGGGCAAGTGTACACTATCTCTCAGTGATCTACAATCTCAGCAGTGCTTTGAGACAGACATAGTATCATGCTTAAGTAACATTAAAAGTATCACCTGATGGATGAGGCACAAGAGAGACAAGGGTAAAAATGAATTTGAGATTTGGCTTAGCTTCCTGTCTTTTTGGCTTAAATCTTGTCATGTTGAAGGGTGTAGCCGATTAACCGTTATGGATCCAGTCGGATTCTAGGTACTGAACTATCACAAACTCACCAATAATATATCACACCCTTACTCTAGTCATGTTCAATGAGAACTATCATGGCTAGGAACAATGAAGTTAGATGCAATTTATTACGGCAACAGGTACACAGGTTCTTTGGATTGCCGGCGATTATTTACTGTCTTCAAAAGCAAGCTAGCATGCATGAAATACACAGGTGCACAGCCTGGAAATTAACACATTAAAAGCCACAAAGACTCTATAGAGATTTCTAAGTTTCCGCAGAGACATACAGTATAACCAAGTGCTCAATTCTCACCTAAAGGCGAGATTTCCTCCCCCTTCCCCCCCAAATGGGGGGGAAAAAGAGGCTCAGCCCATCAACTGATCCCAGGAGTCAGGACATATGGTATCTTCCCTGACAATGGTATCTTCCCTAACATCCCCTCTCTCTTCGGACAATTTATATTATTTTCTATCTTTTAGATGGAGCTTGAATGACTCTAGTCAAGCATATCTTAGTTATGATTGATGAAAAGTTTTCCCGTCTACATATAAAAGTATAGGCTCTGAGAAATTCAGAGCATGTACTTAGTGAGGGGTGGTCGCATCTTGGAGGCAAGTAGCCTTTGGGATGGAGGTGTGCTTTGGCATTATGATGATATTATAATGAGTGAAAGTACACTAGAGTACAGCATTTGTCAAAACATGACAGGTCCTTGGCTCAGGGTAGCAAAAAGTGCAGCTTATGGGTCTCGGTGTGCACAAGAACAATCAAGTCCCCACCTGATACAGAGCCTAGCCGTGGTGTCTCCACTCCACTCTAGGCACTTGGAAGTGCCCTCTTATTTTAAGTACTCACTTCAAAGGTTGCCAAGAATAGAAGCACTCCACATTAGCCAATATGAAAAAAGTCTACTTCCTCACAGTTTTCCCAACTGAAGAAAGGGTAAAAAGGGTGTTAAATTGCATTTTTTTTTTTTTCTGGGAAGAAGGCAGATACAGATAACCTTTGTGAAAACATGACATTTCAATATAGCTAAAGAGCTATCCATATAATAAAATAGCTACAGTTCATTACAGTTTGAGTTAATTAGGTCATTTTAAGTCATGTGTGGCCTGTTCTGATGAGAAATGCTTGGTTGTGGAACTTTTATGTGACTCTTCGTAAGTGACTTAAAATGATCAATGCAGCTGTGACCTACACCCAGTGAAGGCAGTGGACTCCTGCAATGACTTAATATACTTAGGATCAGGAACTGCTTGGACATCTGTGACAGGTATTTTAGCTTCTCTAGGGTATGAGGAGAGCTCTCCCATATGTACCTGTTAGTAATGGGCCTCTAGAGTATGACTACCAACATATGGGCTTCTATAGAATTTTAGCAATAGATGCATGTTAAACTAGTGTTGCAGTAACTATGTCAAATTCATCTAGCTACTTATGTAGAGGAATTAAAAAATATAAGATGTATAGATTTAATATGCTCTTTACATTTTAATACCATTTATAGGAGCTTTCTGATCTTAAAATTTCAGTTTGTCTTCAATGTGTTTTGAAGGTAGTCATCAGAATTGCAATTAGTGGATTACTACTACTGTGTCTATAGGTGATGTTAATTTATGCTGCTTTAGAGACCATAAAAATGTGTCACTAATGCTTAATTGGAAGGGAAGGGTAGATATATGGGGATACTAAAGAATTGAGGTGCCATTAACCAAACAGACCTTTAGGAGTAATAAAGACCATCTGCCACGTCAGCAATCACACTCCAGAGGCAGCATTTTACTGTACCTTAAGAATCAATAGCAAATAAAACCCATTGTATTTGAAGAGTATAAGGCAGAAAACTTTTGCCTTTTCCAGCTGTCAACATCAGAAGATTGAGAATGCAAGTCTTCAACAGATTGGTTCAGACACTGACTACTCTTTTAAAAATAATTTTCCTAGTAACAAAGAATTTTTATAGAAGAAAGGTGGCATCTTATTACCCAGTTCAGTCTCAAATATGTATTTTTCCTTTTTTCCTAGGTTGTTAATCAAACAGTTATGAAATCTTTTTTCTTTTTTCATTTTTTTTCCCTTTTTTTTCCTTTTCTCTCTCTCTCTCTTTTTTTTTTTTTTTTTTAAGATATCAAAGGAACTTCCTTTCTGTATGCCCCAGTTGCAGCAATACTAATTCTAATCCTACATATTTACAAATGAGGCTCTTTTATGGAAACATCAATTACTCACACAGCAACTCCAGATATCTAACTGAATTTGCAAGCTATCAAATGTATTTATATAAATTGAGAGAGCCAACTGTCTGTAGTCTGACAATTCATAAAAGGAACTGTGATATGGTCCTGTATTACAATAAAAAATATTCATCAAATTGTAAATTGTAATGGTCACTGAAGTTTTAAGGTAAATAAAATAAAATAAAATAAAATAAAATAAAATAAAATAAAATAAAATAAAATAAAATAAAATAAAATAAAATAAAATAAAATAAAATATTAAGGTAATTAAAATAACATAACATAACAAAACAAAATGCAATACAATACAATACAGTACAATAATAAAATAAAACGAAAGAAAAGATACTGCCTTGATGTCATTGAACATTTGCTTTCCACACCTACAAAGCAAACTGATATACCAATCTAAGAAGTTCAGGACAATTTATATATGAAAATACTGTAATCAAGTCTTTTGTGCATATGTACCACTTTTCAGAAAATCTTCTTTTGGCAACTGCTTATTTTAGCCAAACATGGATGCAATCTGAGGGACAAGTAATTTGTTACCAACTGAAATAAATCTTCCAACAAACATAACTGACACAAATGTCATTCAAAGAAGAGATATTATGGTATCTAAGATGAGCAGTGAGGTGAGGCAGATCAGGGACAATGAGAATGCTCTCAAGTCATGCCCAGACTCTCACTCTTCAGTTCTGTGAGGGCAATGGTCCAGATATTGTATTAAGAAATTTTAAATCCTAGATTTAATTCTGTGTTTTGTCTTAGGGCAGCCCATCAGTCTTTGGGTTTGGAGCTCTTCTAATATCCAAGCCCTAAAATTTTTATTTTAAGTTAAAGAAATCACGGTACTTCACTCTCCCCTCACCAAAATTATTTGCTAAAAACAACAACAACAGCAACAATGAAAATGAAAATACAATTTTGTTTTCAGAAACCAGACTAAATTTCAAGGAGTTTCTGTTACAATGAAACTATTTGTATTTTGATTTGGAACAATCACTATTCTTATAAATGTTATGTAGGTAATTTTTTCTCAACTGAAATAATGACATTTGATCATAAGCTGGAAAAAACTTTCTTTTTACAGCAGATTTTAAAAAGGAGCAAAATAGGAAATTATGTCCATGTAGATGACATCCATCATAAACTTTGTGTACTTTGAACTTTTTTTGTGTGTGTTTTGTTTTTGTTTTAAATCTGATTTGCCCACTGAAAATATAATAATTCTCCCATCACCTATTTTCACTTATACTTATATATGGATTTCTGTTTAAAGGGCTAGTATTTAAACACAAGTCTTACGCTATCAAAAAGAACTCTAAAGAAGTCATTTGAGTTAATTATGCTCTTATTTCTTTTTCATAACAAGTCATTTTGCTTTTCAGCATTTAATCCTGAACATAGAAACTGTATTGTATTACCTTCTTGTTTTCAGGTCTCACACTCAGCAACATTACAAAAGCAGGCTTGAGGTTACTCAAGATTTGCACAGCTGTGCTCCTATTTTGGAGAGAACCTTAAACTTAAAACAAAACCTGTCAATGCTTTTGTTATGTCTTCTGTGTTTTTGTACATACAGTTCTGTAACTTTGAGTGTTTGTGTGTGTGTGTGTTTTTGTTGTTGTTTTGTTTGGTTTTCTGACTAATGTTTTAGCCCTGTTGATATGCACATTAGGTCTAATATATGATGCAATAGCCATGTAATTTTTGAATTTGTTGTAGTTGGTATGTTTTGGTTTAAAAAAGCTTTTCATACTCTCCTGTTTTCTCAGTTAGATCTAAGAGTCCTTGAGTTTGTTGTTTTCCTAGAGACAATGAGGTGGATTTAGGGTTTAACACTACAGAGGTAGTGGTAAATATTCTGGCATGATTCGACTTTCTAAAGAGAATTGTTATGGTAAGAGAATTAATGATTTTTAATCAAAAGCATAACATGATCAGTGCATGGAGGCCATTTAAATGACTACTTTGTATTAGGTATGGCATACTTATAGTTGGCTTCCACTTGAAATAACGACAAACAGTAGGATTTATCTCATTTAAATTTGTTTGCGTAAACGTCACACCCAAGTTAATTTTAAAATTTTCTTCTAAAGTTAATGAAATAGACAGGTGCCTCCACCAGACTATTAGTTATACCATGGTTTAGACTGTATGCACTTCTCTTGCAGTTGGTGATATTGGTGATCTTTCTCCATTGCCTACAGAATGATTCTTGAATAGAAAGCTTAAAAGTGGATGCTTAACATTTTAGGCAGAAATGTACATTAGATGAGTCTACCGAGTTGAGTCTGGTTTCAGATCAGCAGGGGAGTCCACCTAAATACTACCTACTAGTGTAAATGCATGACTTACATGTGAATGTCTGCTTTGTTGCAAGGCCTATAAAAACATTTGAAGGACAAAGCAAACACTGACAAATTAAAGAAACATGAGAGTAGATATAGTGCTGTATCAGAGCTGAATCAGGGCTGCTTTGCACAGCTTTTCAGGCACCAAAATGCTCTATTGACTAGTTTGTACTAAACACTGAAGCAGTCCCTTCACAAAGGAAGAATATCAGGGCATGTCTCTTATTACTGGTTGTAATTTCTCTTTCATCATGCTAATTCTCTACAACATAGAACCAGAAAAGTTTTGAAATTTTCCAGAAGGAGTGTTTGCAATCACCATGAATGTCCACTGAAGCCATGAGTAGCCAAAGTCATTCTCAGTTACAATGCATGTACAGAGAGCTTAGATTCTGTAATTAGTTAAATTTGAAGGAAACAACTATTGTATAAATACTTAAATTTTAAATAAGCACTTTATCCACTCTTGTAAAATAAATTTGATTTTTATTCAATTAATGTGACACAAGTGTACTTAACTGAAAAGTATCCTAATCCAGTAAGTTCCATGCTATCTCCATAAAAATAAAATGAATACTTTTTCCTTGAGATGCTGAAGTAAGAAAAAGGCAGCACATTTCCCAGTCAAATAATTTAAGTCTTTTAGGTCTTTTCTTGTCTCCCATGAATTCTTTGTAACTATATCAAAAGAAAGAACAGAGGGAAAAAATAACTCAGAGGAAAAGAAGAAAAGAATCATTGCTGACCAGTTTAGCAATTATAAAGAAAAGAAAGAAAAAAAGAGAGTATCAGATAAATTTTCATTTTTACTAACAGTTACTGAAATCTCCAGGGAAAGGATTTTAATGCTATCCCTCCAAGAGGAAAAAAGCCTGAGCCAGCAGACTGGTATTACAATACATTTTAAGATTCCCCCAGGGATGCTAGAAAAGAGAAAATGGATGTAATGGGGGTAATGGGGGGGGGGGGGGGGGGAGGAGAGAGTGGAGAGAAAGGGGAAAATGAAAGGAAGGGGAGGAATGCCTAGATTTTTATCCAATGCAAATTCCAGGCTAATTTATGTACACAAACAAACTCCACCCCCCCTCCCCCCCTTATAATACTTCAAGCATGCAAACTTCCTCAATCCAGCTTCACAATATTGAAATGTAGAACAGTACAGGACACAGAAAAACCTCATTTGATCAAGGGCTTTAGGAAGCCCATGTGTGTCTGAATGTTGAGCATCTCCTGTGACTCCAGATGTTAAAGGAAGAAGGAAAGAGTACAGACCATTTTTTTAGGAGAATGAAACACGTTCTCTGGTGTGTTGCCTTGGAAAAAATAGATGCAAATTTTAGGGCCAAAGGAGGAGAGATATTTACATACAAATTGCCCCTTAATCCATGTTACTTATATTAAAAAAAAAAAAAAAAGAAAAAAAGAAAAAAAAGAAAAAAAAAAAAGAGGAATGTGTACTTCCTTCATATAAGCAGAAACGTAAAGATTATTGCCAGAGCTATTTTTATGATATACAAACAATAGTATTATATCACATAAGAACAATCAAATTACTTAATCCCGAAAGCCTATTTCTCTTCCTTGGTTATACAATGACCATTATAATAAAGTAACATATTATGGTTCATATGTATTAAATTGCAAAATTTTTCAAATGTGGAGACCAGAGGTTAGGAATATCTGGGAATCTGACTTCTCAACTTTAAATATTCAGCAGATCAAATGTCAAGGACAAAAATAATCCAGGATTAAAGGTATTAACAATTGGAATTTCAAAGTTCTGGAGTACACTGAGATTAAATCAAAAGATAGTTTCTCAAATATATGCAATGAGAAAAAGAAACAGTAGTCTGCAAGGAAGGAAGAAAACCTGTGAATTTTAGCTATCCAGCTGAATTTTAGAGAAGTAGAAAGAACTAAATAAACTGAAAGGCTTTATGGGATCTTAGAGGATTATTTAGGTGTTTGCTGCCTGATGATAACATTGGTTATGACACTGAATCATTATAGATATATTGATGCAATAATATCACAAGATTGCCTGATAAACACTACAGAAATACTGTTTCTGCCGTTGGATGCTGTGCAAGCAGCTTTTTGGTTAGCTGGAAATTAAAGTGAGCCCCAGAGAATACAGGATCTTGAGGAAATTCAGACTGAGATAAGCAACCTCAAGATAAAGAAAATGAAAGAGCCTGATTTAAGTTCAAAGAACAAACAAGCACATCCATACATAAACACAAGTAGGCATGTGGTCACGCTCAAGAGACTTAATGGAGGAAAGGTGGAGGAGGGAAAATAGGAGGCTACAGTTCAGTGGAGATCCTTAATTGATTAGAATGCCCACAGCAGTAAGAGACAACTGGAGGAATCAATTAAATATTACAGATGAGTTACGACAAGCATAAAACTCTTAAATAATAAAACGCAAGTAAAGAACTAAAATGAAATTAAAAAAGGAACTAAGAAAATGAGATATGTTAGAGGGTTGCTTTGCACATTCAAATTTTTCCTTTCTCCACACATAGCAGTTCTTGAATTTAATACTGCACTTCTCTGTGGAAATTAAAAGAGCACATTAAAATAACTGTAATGTTCAATATGATCATCACGTTCAAGCATGTCAGGAAGGGGCGTACTGCTTTCTCTAGTTCAGTCTGCTGGTCATGGGAGGAGGAAAAACTTTCAAGTGAAATATGGTTTAACAAATTTACTTAATAAGATTCTATATCACCTCCTCACACAGAAGCCATAAATTGCTTTAAGCTTGCTATAAGTTATCCTAACGTAGTTATATACTAACCACTGACATTTTCACTAGAAGTAACTCGTAGCAAGCTTTAATAAACTCTCATGAATCTCACAGGGGACTGGAAGGCATTTCTAACTCAGGTACAGACTCAGTGGAGATGGTGAGCAAGCTGCGTTGAGACACTATAGATACAAGATATTTCATCATGATTTCATCATGTTGCTAAAGTGTCCTTAGGACTTCTGAAAAACTATTTTAAATAATGTTGGTTTACATAAATCGATGTACGTAGGTATTGTGTTACTTTGAAGTAAAACAGGACTAACACAGAAACATATATAGTTACTCTGTCTCTCTGATAATATAACAAGCAGATAGTTTAAGTTGAGAAATGCATCTACAGTATGTGCAACAAGACTTTGTGTTATTGTGTGCTTATCACAGAGCATTTCAAATGTCACAGTGGAATTACAAGACACTTCCTCTATGATGTTATAGTAATATACATTCATATAAGTATATTTACTTTTTTTTTACCTCAGTAGTTTGAAGAGTACATTAGAAGCTCCATTCAGCTTTCAATAGATACTAGCTTATCTAAAGATAGTATTGAAAATGTTTTAAATAGCATTATATAGTTACCTAATCTATAACTGCAGTCAATCTTTATTTGTCAACTATTTAAAAGGAAGGACACCACCAGAGAAGATAATATGAATACTCACACTGAACACAATTTGTGTGAAATTTCACTCTACTTCCATCAATTCTCAATGGACTCAACTTTGGAGGAAAATAAATTACAAGTTCAGCAAAGAAGCCCTTAAAGTACACATACATCTTTTCTCACAATGAAGGTCAAATGCAGCACCTGAATAATGACCCCCAATCTTAATGCAGAAACATCTTTTTCTGGAATTTCAGCTGACATTTTAAAGGTGCAATTATTATGTAAGGTTAAGATGAAACTTTACCATCTTGCATTACCATCTTGCACACACAAGCACACACAAATCTATATATTTTGATTATTTAAACCCAAGGTGTAGAAATATTGGGGGGATGAGGAGGTGGGAGGAATAATCTCTGTAAGCATGATCAAGTGGTGGAACAACCTGCCCAGAGAGGCTGGTTGTGGATCCAGCCCAGAGAGGCTGAGGTTGTGGGACCTCAGACGCAGACAAAACTCAACCAGAAAAGGCCCTGAGCAACCAAGTTTTTTTTAAACATGTTTCAAGTTTGCTTGAATCATGGGTGAGTCTAGATAAACTCTGCAGACCCTCTGAGAATTTAGCTCAAGGAAAAAAAAAAACATATTTCCAGCTGGTGTTTCACGTAGATGTGACCCACCACTCTCTCCAAGTCCTGAAATAGTATAACACCAAAAAGCTTTGGCCTTTTTATGAGGGACAGCCAAGTATTAAATATGTATACTGCCTAAGGAAAGTCTTGTGAACACTCCTACTTCTAAGAAATTCTGCAGTTCAATACGTTGAATAAACCTATTTTAGACATGCATTAGGATCTTTTATAACCTGTCATTGGAATTATTTATATGCCTTCACATAACCAGTTGCTTTCACTTTCCTGACTCAGAAGTCTTTCTCCCTTGTACAAGTCCCAGTAAGATCCTCATAAAATAACACTCACAGCAATATTATTCATAAAAAACCACAGGAAAGGATGACTACTTTCAGGTGCTTAATCCCCTCATCCCATTGTAACTACTATTTCTTGATAATCAGTACATTCATTTAAACCAGTTGTCAGTCTACTGAAGCAACTATTGATTCATCAGTTTTCTGAGTTTTGGTGGGTGATCCTAGAGGAGAAGGAAATCATAAGGGAAGAAGATGTTACAGCTTTTGGAGGATAAAGAACTGCTTATGAAAAAGGAAAGACTAAAGGACTCCTGAGACACAGCAAGCTCCACAAGAAACTTTCTCTTGTATTATCCATGGGCTACCCCACTGCTGACTCCTCAATTTTCTAAAGCGTTTTTTCCTGTTTTTGTTCTTCATAGATAACTCGCAGATTTATATATATACATATAAAAATATGATATTTATCATTTTTCTTTCCTTGAGGTCTACATCTTTAAAGGAGAAAAAAAAAAAAAAAAAAAAAAAAAAAAAGGCTGGGATTTGCAGGAGAAATGACCAAAGTAAGAAGGTTAAGAAAAGTCCCCTAAAAAATGTGTTGAAGGAATTTGTCAGTAAAGAAAAGCAAATAAGTATTTTGTGTGTTAGTTTGGGGAGATGCCAAGACTTTAAACCCCGAATCACATAAAGCTTTAAGCAAGGTCTTACCAAATTCAAGGCTCAAGGTCACATACTTCAGTAATAATAGCATGAATATCTGTTCTCAGCTCAAGAAACACAAGAGCATCCAAGATTGGCAATAGTGAGGCTGTACCTAAAAGTGGCAAAGTGTGAGGAAATTACCACTGACCAAATCTGTCTATCTTGGCTTCAAAGATAATATTGTATCACAGGAAAAAAATTCATATTATTACAATGGTGAGACAAAGCACAAAGAACGTGACTTAATAAATTACTACTAGGTTCTGCACAACAGAAGCTACACAGTACTTATGAAGGCAAATATGACATAAAATTTCTACTGGAAGATAATGATCATTGATTTAATCAATCTTACTATGTACTTCTGAATACCCTTAAACACCTATGAATGTGTATGTAAATAATGTAAATATGTCTGCACACACACATACTAATATATATACATAGTAATTCCAGTCACAAATTTTGTTGAAATCATGTTAGATTATGAACTTAAAAAAAGAAGAAAAGAAAAGAAAAAAAAAGTCAAAATTATTCCCCAGAATTCAAGTGTATGCTCACATATGAAATTCACATGTACATATGTACATGTTTAGAGGAATATGATTTGCTTGCATCATAAACCCAGAATAGAGTGAGGTTCCTCTTTTTCCATCAGAGCATCCTGAATTCCATAAAATGTTTATTCCAATGAAGTTTATACCAATAAACTAAGAAAGGCTTACCAACTGGACTCTTACCGCTAACCCACAGGCTATACTCTGCATGAGATTCCTCTCACTTAACTAAGATTATTGAAACTGAATAGCTCCCCTGTTAAAACCTATTATTTCAGCCAGTCACCAAAGCTGTGTCTTTGACAAATTTTTGTCTGATTCCAGACACCCAAAAGTACAAGCTGTTTCCAAGGTATTGCAACTATTGCCAAAGACTACATATGGAATGAAGAACTTCTAGTATTTTCTTCTGCCAAAACCCAGATTTGCCTTTCTCGAAGTACACTAATGAGCATGATATTATTCACATTAACTCATTCTTTTTCTTTCTATCTCAATCTATCTGTACATTCTGTGGTTTAACCTGGCCGGCAGCTAAGCATCACACAGCCGTTTGCTCACCCTCCCCACTTCCTCTGTGGGATGAGGGAGAGAAACAGCAAAGTGAAGCCTATGAGTTGAGATAAAGACAGATTAAGACAGAAAAATAGTAATAACAATAATAACCATAATGATGATAACAGCACTAAGAATAATAGTCTATATGAAACAAGTGATGCACAATGCAATTGCTCACCACCCACTGACTGATGCCCAGCCTAACCCTGAGCAGTCCAGCCCTCCTCCCCCGGCTAGCCACCCCTATATATTGTTTAGCATGACATCAGATGGTATGGAATACCCCTTTGGCTAGTTTGAGTCAGCTGTTCTGGGTCTGTCCCCTCCCAGCTCTTGCTGCACAACCAGCCTGCCCGTTGGCAGGACGGAGTGAGAAGCTGAAACGTCCTTGGCTTGGTGTAAGCACTGCTCTGCAACAATTAAAACATCAGCTTGCTATCAGCACTCTTCTCATCCTAAACCAAAACATAGCATTATACCTACTAGGAGGAAAATTGACTCTGTCCTAACCTAACCTAACCTAACCTAACCTAACCTAACCTAACCTAACCCTAACCTATCTGAAACCAGGACAATCAACATATCAGCAAGAAGAGACATACTTAGTTTTCATTTTATTTTCTTCAAAGCTTTCCAGGAGAAAAATAAATAAATAAATAAATGATCCCTATTACATTTCATTCTATTTTCAATCTTTTCCTCAGCTGGGTAGCTGCTATTCCTGCTTGTGAAATGAACAGTAATATAAATTCTACTTCATACCACTAATCTTCCTGTGCTAAAACTTTCCTGATTCTTCATTTACTGGGGTATGCAAACTTCCTATTCTTGAGGTTGTCTTATTATGTACACAGAGAAATGCTCTCTCATTTGCTAGCACCATACAATAATTTGGTGATGTTTGATCATGTTAATTTATTGATTTATTAGAGCTATGTATAAATTAATTATTTTTAATATACAAGAATTTACCTGCTTTTCTATTATTTCACAAAAGATTATCAGAAGATTACAGCAGCAGTAAAAATAAAAATAAACCTCTAATTCCCCAAAGAAATCTTCAAATATCTTGGTAAATTGTGTGGTGGAGCCCCACTAATCCATACAATCCAGATTAGCCACAATTTTTATTTCTTCAGGAAGATGGATGTGGTGAAAATGTGTATATTTCCCATGTAATATTGTGGGTTTTTTGTTTGTTTGCTTTTTGAGAGGGGTGGAGGGCAGCGGGAGAGCCTTTTGGAAATAAAAGAAAGAGAACAAGTAATAAAACTGGCAACCACTAAACTATATGTAACAAACAAATATTTATGTGACAGCAATTGCACAAGTATCAAATAAATAGTATTATTGCAATTAATTAGTGAATTCCTTCTGGTGTAAGAAAAGTGTTTCTCATTGATTTTAAAGACCTTTGAATCAAGCCACATAAGTGCTATAGGCACTACAGCCCAAAGCAAAGGCACAGCACCATTCAGAATGGTGGCAGAGTGTAGGTGCTAGTGTATGCATGGATCCATTATTCAGGACCTTTGACCTTATGGGTGTTTGAATCCCAATAGCTTACTTGTTCCAGAATATTGAGCTCCAAAAAAAAAAGCCAAAAAAAAAGATCTTACAGCTACTTATTTTTCTCGATACTGAGCAAGTAGGTGGCTATGCCAGCCACATGAACAGTACTACAGATTAATACATATTATATATCCTAAACCATGAAGTCTAGTTTTCCTTTGTGAGGGGGTTTCAGCCTGTATCTTAAGCAAGGGCTGCTAGTTAATAAGCCAGACTAGAAGGTGGTCTTTTCAAAACCTTCTTATTATACATAAAAAAAATAATAATAAAAAAAAAAAACTTCAGCCCTGAAAAAGGGCAACGCTCTATATGTCATTTTTAATGACTGGTTTCTTTTTTTTTTTTTTTTTTCCCTTTCTTCTGAATAACTCAGTTACTCACTTTCTATTCCCAGCTCATACCAGGAATGCAATTTTTTTGCTAGTCTGAATACGTAAACACTTCCTACACAGTTTAAGATCAGGTGTTATGAAAATTTTATCTCAACAAATACTTTCCAGCACATTTTCCCCCAACAGCTTTTGGTGAGTATACAATTTTTACCTACCCCAAAATATGGTAAACTTAACCATTGGCAGAAACTATAGATGGTTTATTCTGAGAGAGATATATGCATAGCACCAATCTGTTATAACCGTAATGTTAAAAGGCCACTAAAACGCTGTTGCTTCATGACAAGAGGCAATAGGCATAAACCAAAACACATGAAATTCTGGCTGAACACACAAAAAAAACTTAGTTTGAGGGTGACTGACTACAGGCATGAGTTGCCCAGAGATACTGTGGAGTCTCCAACCTCAATTGGTTTGTGACTGCGTGAAAATGTTCAGAGATTCACTAATCTTGTCACTATATCAATGTGTAGGTGGAAAAGTTGCTTCTAAAGAAATGAAAACCTAACACACTCTTCCCCTACTCCTCAAAATGTGTCTCTATAATTCCAAAAGTACCTCAAAGTCCATTTTTTATGGCAAAGACGATAAACAATGTATTTGTTTGAATTGTTTTAAAAAGAGTACATGCACAGACAGAGGCCACAGCTTTTCCAACAAAAGTTTACTTGTTGAAAAAGAGCAGTTTGACTGTTTATTATTGTATCGTTCTATCCTTGTAGTTTGACATTGGCTATCACATCTCAGTAATTTATAATTGTGGACAGTTTTCTCTACCCATATCAAAGTAGTAAATCAAACTCTAAAAACTTTTAATAAAGCAAATCCATCCACACACAGATCGTTTTGTAATATTGTATTTTAATTCCAATGTCTAAATTACATTTTTCTAAATGTATAAGAGGCTATATTTCAGAGAATAAATTTTAAAACTGCATTCTTCCTTTAAATCAAAAAAAATGCATTGAAATGTCACAGTGTTATTTTCAATATTTATATCCTTTTTCCAAAATTGTTTTCAGATAAAGTATTGAAATGGTTCCATGACTATTTCCAGTGATTTTGCAGTTCCTGAAAACAAACAAACAAACAAAACCAGCTTAGAACTGTAACATAGCTGTAATACCATTTTTTTTTGCAACAATTTCTTAAATTATCATGACTGTAGTAAGCAGAATCTTCTGCCACTGAGAAGCTGATATGGATACCACTCCCTACAAAATATCTCTACCCCTCACAGGACACTTCAGCTCTATATAACATCAAGTGTAGCATCATCAGGTTCTTAGGTGTCATTTCAAATATTCATCATGTCTGTAGTACAATGTTAGTAGCTCCTTCATTTTTACAATGTGGATGCTTAGCTGCCTGTTTAGGGCTTAGAGAACCATGTGGGTGAAAAGCCCATGTAAGAAGGAGGTATTCTTCTTGCTGGAATTCAGACAGCTAAGGCCAGCTTTTCATTCTCTATTTGCAAATTCAATTCTAAAACTTATTGCATTTATATTATAGATACCAAATCACATCTATCAGAACCACCAAAGCTACATATATTTGATTTCAACCACTAGCCTGCTAAGCAATATTCTGCAGAGTTAGTTCTGATTTCATTCCAGACAAATTGCAAACCTCGTTAGTGACAACATTTTAGTGTGTTTTTATCCATTATTTGTATTTTTTTGTGTCTTCATTTTAGTTCTTTATTGTAATGCATTTTACTCTCGTCTAATTTATGTATAGTTGTGACCAGCCTCACAATGTCATTAAGTTGATAGGTCACACTTT
The DNA here is from genome assembly GCF_047663525.1 of Anas platyrhynchos. Classification (NCBI taxonomy): domain Eukaryota; kingdom Metazoa; phylum Chordata; class Aves; order Anseriformes; family Anatidae; genus Anas; species Anas platyrhynchos. Next base: position 174,654,827 of record NC_092587.1, read on the forward strand.
AAATTAAGTTTGTCAAGTAAAAGTGTAATTTAGATCCAATAAAACTGTTATTACCACTTTTAATTAGGAAAAGGAGGAGTCAGGTCTGTCTGAGAGACATTCCTAGATATAACCATGCAGAGAGCTGGTCTACGTGTTTTGTTTTTTTTTCACTTAAGTCAAGTCAATGATTATTGCACTACTTCTATTCAAATTCAGCCGAGGGTGCATTCATCTGTCAGCAGAACAAACCTCAATTAAAGAAAAGAAAGATATTTGGAAATGATAGTTTCAACTGTTCAGCAGATCTTAAGTTTTAGTTGATTGTAATGGTGCTGTCTCAGATTTAATAAATGGCAGTGTCCCTTTTGAAAGTGGTTACAGATATATTTTTGCAACATTCAAGGTCAAACAATTGGGATGAAGACTAATATTGATCAGTCTAAAAGCAATGGATTTTTTTTTCTCCTCCAGTTGGTTAGTCACACCTGTCAGTGCCTAAGCAACAACATATTATCTGTTCATACCTGTCAGTTTAAAAGGTAAAGATAAACACAGGCACAGTTTTTAGTCATTGGTGAAAAGGAAGATATAACCTCAACAGCAAACTTAAATACAGAACATATAGGATACAACAGGATGTAGCAATATAAAACTGGGAAATTTGTAAAACATCTGCAGATGCTTAGACTACCTCTGATGAATGTTACTGCTCCTCTTCATTGTAACAGCAGTAAATACATTGATCATTTACTGAGGTAGCTTATATATATACCTTTGAAATGTACATTAATTCATAAAGTTATGTAGTGTTTATTTGTGAGACTAGTTTTGATCACATGTGCACATATTTTACGTTAATGCAGCTGTACAGAGATTGAGGGTGATAGCCCTGAATCACACCAGTGGCAGAGGGGAATCAGGCCCATGGCATACATTAGTCTACAGTTTCAATTGCTCACTCAGCTGTTTTTGTTACACTCAATGTCTTTTTGATAGATTCCACAAAGTTCTCCTGTGCTTGTGGCTGCAAAACAAGTATACTTTCATTCATCAAAAAACTAAATAGCTAAGCAAAGAAAAGAACATTAGTATGAAAATAAACAGTACTCTATCTGAAAGCAAATGCAAGTCTAACATATGAAAAATGTCACGCTTAACTAGAAGATATGGAAGATAATTGTTCTGTTGAAGAATGCTGTCTTGAGTTGTCTTTTCCATTCCAAGGGATGCAAAATATTCTATCCTTCCATCACACAATTTTATATAACATGAAATCTTTATTTTTTTGCTTTTTGATGCATGTACATATATGTATATGTACACATATATAGGCAGATAGATAGCTATATTGCCATGGTTTTGTCTGGGATCAAATTAATTTTCTTTACATGCATGATGCTGTGCTTTGGATCTTCAATGAAAATAGTGGTGATAACACACCAGTGTTTTTTTGTTGTTGTAGAGCAGTGCTTCCACAGTCAAGGACTTTTCAGCTTATGCTGCCCTGCCAACAAGGAGGCTGGGGGTGCTGAAGAAGCTGGGAGGGGGGCACAGACAGGATAGGTGACCCAAGCTGTCCAAAGAGAGATTCCACATTATATGACGTCATGCTCAGCAATAAAAGTAAAGAAGGAGGAAGTGGGAGGACATTCAGTGTGATAGCATTTGTCTTCCCAAGAAACTTATGTGTGATGAGCCCTATTTTCCTGGAAGTGGCTGAACATCTGCCTGCTGATGGGAAGTAGCAAATGAGTTCCTTATTTTGCCTTGCTTGTGTGCGTGCTTTTTGCTTTACCTAGTAGAGTGTCTCTGCCCATGAGTTCTCATACATTTTCCTTTCTGATTCTCTCCCCCATCTCATCTGGGGGGAATGAGCAAGTAGCTGCGTGGTATTTAGCTGCCTGCTGGGGTTAAACCACAACACTATATACTTATACATATACATATATATGTATATATGCCCATACATATATGTATGTACTTTTATATGTGTGTATACAGAGAGAGGGAGAGTGTACATTCCAAAGTTGTTTCAAAGGACTGAGTGTTAAATGTGAGTATTTTGAAAATCTAGGTATTTTTTTGTGTGTCTTGAGTCACCAGATATTCTTGTTATCTCATATTTTCCATACAGCTGCTTCTTAAAGTATTAGAGTGGCAGGGTTATGTGCTATAGCAGTTCATCTGTAATGGGAAGTGATCAGCTCACCTCTATAATTGCTTTTCTAGAGCTCCAGGCATAGATTTGCCACGAACATTTAATCCCCTCTCATACACCATACACTCTGTCTTGTCTTCAGCTTCATTCCTGTGGCATAAGTACAATTCATTTTCCAGCATTGTATGGCAACATCTGCCTGGCTCCACACTCTTACGTGCTGGATGCAGTAAATCAGCAACAAGCAGAATTGCTTCCTAGGAGTCTTGAATAGATTGCTTTTATTATTATTATTATTATTTTTCAAAGTAAAACTCCAGGCTGTCCTCCTACCTAGCAATAAGACTTCATATTGGAAAAGGCACCTTTCATGGGACTACCTTCAATCCAAACATTTTTTGCATCTGCCCTGCATCTGTTGAATGTAAACAAACAAAACAAAACAAAACATAGATTTATCATCTCTTATCGCTTTCCTAGTGTAATCTAGTATTCTGTTTTCAGGAATGGCCAACAGTTAGGTCCACAGAGATCAGATGAATGTAAGAATAATACAAGCACTTAGTGACACTCCTAGACTTCAGCAGTTTGTGGCTTAATTGGACTTTGCTCTGTTTTTTGTAGACGATATGTAGTCTTTATTTTGTATGCATCTTTTCATTTAATAGATTGTATTTACTATTTGATCAATTGCTCTTTGTGGTTTTGTTTGTTTGTTTGTCTGTTTTTTATTTTTTGTTTTGTTTTGTTTTGTGTTTTGTTTTTCCTATGGAACTACTAATGTTTTTAGCATCCATACTATGAAATTAAAAAGAGCCAGGAAATATTCCCCAAACTGGAACTAGATTATCTGTTACACTGCTATAACTGCCCCTTGCACAGTTTTGGCTTGTACCAATTAGAGTTCTCTCAAATAATTCCAAGGCACAATTTGGGAGTTAGGCACAAACTAGGCCCATTCCCAATAGGTAGTTTGGATGCAGTCACTCTGTCTTGGAGGCTACAAGAGTTTAGAGCAAATACTAGCTGTTGCTTGCCAGTCAGACTCAGTGCCAAAAACCAATGACCTAAATTTATCTATATCTAGCATATCTAGTCTTAGCATCCTAATATAGCAAGGAATTACACAATTTATCCTTGAATTACTTTATAAACATCTTTTTCAAACTGTTTCAAACCTACCACTGAATATATTTTTTGTGTGTTCCTTAATTCTTCTTTACTGTTTTCTTGCAATTGCTGAACTACATAAGCCGAAGAGTAAAATAGCTGCAGTATTAAGAAATAATCTAATGGCCAAATTTGAGACTAATGTTGCAGAAAACTAAAGCCCGATGAGGTACCTTTACTTAAACAAGATGATTTACTAAATTATTATTGTTAACAAAAACATGTTGAGAAACTGTTCAGATTTGTACCATATGAGAATATGTATAACTTATCAGGATAAACAATGACATTTATTAAATGACATGGCAAAAACCTACAAAGAAGTGTGCATTTTTAAAAGCATGCTAGCACATAGCTAGACATGATAATTTGGTTAGAAAATATTTGGGACATTTTATTCAGAATATGCTTTCTGAAATTCATTCTTCAGATGTATTAATTTGAAGGACAGCCAGGCTCTCTGATCCTATTAACCACATTCGGAAACCTTCATATGACTGGAAAAATATAAGAAATACACCACATTTCAGAATAATAATAAGAGAACTCTGTAAGTAATTCACCATCAAGGAATTATAAAGTCTTCTACCACTGGACTGGCACATATCAGGGTGCAAGGGGTAGCCTGGTAACTTTGACTTGAGTAACTCCAACTATCCTACTTTCTCCAACGACTGGGTGTTTGATCCACCTGGAGGCTTTGAGCCAAGACCTATCTGTTTATAGGCATATTCCCAGCATGGAATTTTTTCGTGAACGTCTGAGAAGCCACCAGTTGACCACCATGCTCAAAATTCATGCACCCATATTACATAAAGGAACTACATAAGGTCTGTCCAGAGTTTGGGCATGAATGTTAACAAATTCACCATATTATCCACTACACTCATCACATGTCTTTCCATCTGCTATTCTGTTCTGTATGGAAAGAAGGGAGTGTATATTTTGTTAGACACAAATCATAAAATGGAATAACAGCAAATGCTTCTAAGCTTAATCATCTTCACTACACTTCTCATCACTTCTCAGCTCCACTACAGTAAGGTCAAAGTTTATACTCAACTGTACTAAAGGCCAGAATGGGCCAGTAGATAATTAGATTCCTATAGGTTAAAAACAACCACATCACCTCTCTGTTGAGCCCAGTAGCCTGTACATATCAGCCATGATATGTAGCTTGATTTAAAAGGCTGAGATCTAAAAACCATCCAGTCTTAATATGCAGACATACAGAGAGAAAGAACTACTAATTCTCTGAGAAATTCACTCCAGGAGCTCATCACCCTTATTGTTCCATTTCTTAATCTTCTGAACTTATTTTTGTTTTGAATTGTTGGTTTCAGATTTTAGCCAAGCATTTGTATGTCTCCCTCCATTTGAGCATGACGACTTTGCTCTCCTGACTCCTGACTGCTACTGGTAAACTTGAAAGACCCTTACCCTGTTATTTTAGTAGGATTGAGTGAAAGTAGAAACTTGGCTGTTTAAAATTAAAAAGAGAAAAGAAAAGAAAAAAAGAAAAAAAAAGAAAAAGAAAAAGTAGTTCACCCATTCAAGCACAAATATCTCCAATAATTAGCAATAACAGCGAGGGGAATACAATTACAGGCAGACCAAATTGCTTTTTATTTAAATGTTCTCTTTTTAAAATGTATCCCAGTGTGAAAGTCCCTCTTTAAATTAGTGAGAGCATGCATAATCTCAATGTCTCCACTGGGGGTTGTAGGAATATATGTTCTCTCACTTGCTTAGTTGCGCATTTAGGGGATTAGAACAAAATTATACAGCCCTGGGTATTTTATAATGACAGATATCAATAGTAATTTAGCTAATTGAGTGTATTCCAGCTTTATTTTAATTTACTGGTGTTTTTCACTTTATTCTTTGTTATTCAGTTCTGCCTGAGTATTCTATTACAACTACACGCCTTGACCCTGCAAACTCTTGCTCAAAGAAATAGACTTTTCTTGCCATATGAGGATGGAGTTTTATAAGTAGATCTGTAATCATCAGCAAGAGCACTTAAGAAACTAGGGCAAAGAAATGCCTGTCTCAATTTCTAAAGCTTTTTAATCTCCCAAGAAAATAAATTCAACAAATGTTTCAGTAAAAAAGAGAAAGTGTTCTTTTTTTTTTTTTTTTTTTTCATAAAGGCAGTTTCAGTTTTGTTTGTCTCATTCACCTTTGTTTTCTGTCGTTCTGTGTAACAGAAAACTAAACAACCTGAGTGAGAATATCATTGAACTTCCATATTTATCAACAGTTGGAGAAATGTACTGCTTATTGAAATCTACTCTTTTTGCCAAAGTCTGATAAAAAAAAAAAAAAAAAATCACCCTGTTTGGAGAAAGTTTTTCATTGTATACTGAATATTTTGAAAATCACAGAATCACAGAACTGTAGGGGTTGGAAGGGACCTTGAAAGATCATCATCGGGTCCAACCCCCCTGCAATGCCACAGTTAATCTGAAGACAACAATACAATTTAATTGACGTTACCACAGATCTGCTAAATGAGATCACACCTAGGAAAAATAATACTTTATAGCGTACATTCTGGTAGTATTAGCTCCTTTATTCTCATATGCTACAAGAAAGAGACTTTACGTCTTGCTATAATTGCTGTTAGTGTAATGCCTGAGTACTTCACAATTTTTAATGTATTTAAAAAGTCTGTGAAATATTATCATTATTTCATAGGTGAGGGACTACAACAGATAAAACAGACTTGTAGATAATTACCAAGCAAGTCTATCACCCTGTAGGGAACTGAAGGATTCTCTTGCCATACAATAGCAAATTAATCTATTCTTACTATAATAGAATATATTCTTCCTTCCTTCTTCTCTACTACTTTGATTTTCAAATCACACCCAAACAAAAGAGCCCATCCAAAAAGTCATAGAATCATAGAATCATAGAATATCCTGAGTTGGAAGGGACCCTTAAGGATCATCAAGTCCAACTCTTGACACTGCACAGGTCTACCCAAAAGTTCAGACCATGTGACTAAGTGCACAGTCCAATCTCTTCTTAAATTCAGACAGGCTCGGTGCAGTGACCACTTCCCTGGGGAGCCTGTTCCAGTGTGCAACCACCCTCTCTGTGAAGAACCCCCTCCTGATATCAAGCCTAAATTTCCCCTGCCTCAGCTTAACCCCGTTCCCGTGGGTCCTGTCACTGGTGTAAGTGTTGTTTTTCTTTCTTCTAAACTGAGAAGGTTATAGCTCAGTTGCTTTATTTATGTGTGTCTCTGCAGTGCAATAGGTTAGTGCATTTAGCTGTTAACTGAAAGGTTGGTGGATCAAGCCCACCCAGGGAGGAACGCTGTTGTCTCTTGATTTTTATGAGATACAATGGACCACTGGAGAGAGTCCAACAAGATACTATGAAGATGATTAAAGGAGTGAAAACATCTCTCTTATGAAGAAAAACTAAGTAAGTTGGGACTGTTCAGCCTCCAGAAGAGAGGGAAGGCTCAGTGTCAAGAAATGGACCTCAATGTCTAAAAATACCTGCAGAGAGGGTGCAGAGAGGACAGAGGCAGGCTCTTTTCAGAGGATCCCAGTGACAGGAGAAAAACAATGGACAAAAACTGAAACACAGGAGGTTCTCTCTGAGCATCAGGAAGCATTTTACTGTTCTCAGAGAGGATGTGAAGCCTTGCCCCTGGGAAATCCCTGGACATGATCCTGGGCAAATTTCTCTAAGTCCACCCTGCTTGGGCTCAAGGGTTGAGATAAGGACAAGGAGATCATTCACCAATTGCCATCATGGAAAAAAACAGAAACAGCATAGGGAGTAATATAATGTACTTCCAATCACTAACAGACTAGAGCAGTGAGAAACTAAAAACAACTAAAAACAACTTCCTGCCATTCACCATCTTTATCTCCTCCCCCTGAACGGCACAGGTGAACAGGGAATGGGGGCTGCAGTCTGTCCCTTCATCTCCGCTGCTCCTTCACGGTCACTCTCTGCCCCTGCTCCACATGGGGTCCCTCCCATGGGATGTCGTCCCTCCCGAACTGATCCAGCGTGGGCTTCACACAGGCAGCAGCTTTTCAAGAACTGCTCCAGATATGGGTCCATACCACGAGGTCCATCCCCCAGGAGCAAACTGCTCCAGCACAGGTCCCCCACGGGCAGCAGTTCCCCCCATACTCCTGCTCCTGCGAGGGCTCTCCATGGGCCGCAGCCTCCTCCAGGCCACATCCACCAGCTCCATTGGGGGCTCCTCCATGGGCTCCAACGTGGAGATCTGCTCCACGTGGAGCTCCATGCTCCATGGGCTGCAGGGGGAAAGCTTGATCCACCAGGGTCCACGCCATGGGCTGCAGGGGAAATTCTGCTCCAGAAGCTGTACAGCATTTTGTTCTCTTTCTTAAATTAGTTCTCACAGAGGAGCAAGCACTGTCACTCATTGACTCAGCTTTGGCCAGTAGCAGGTTCCTTTTGGAGCCAGCTGAAACTGGTTCTTATCTGACATGGGGCAGCTTCCAGGCTCTTCCAACAGAGACCACCCCTGCAGCTCCCCTTACTACCAAAACTTTGCCATATAAGGTCAACACAGATTCTTACAGATGGCACCATACCAGAAAGCTATGGGTTTTGGATGTAGCTTTTGCCTTCAATATTTAGCCATTTCCTTTCTGGAGTGAAAGTCATATTTCTTATTGTGATTAAACTGTTAACCAAAATAATAATAATGATAATAAATAAATAAATAAATAAATAAATAAATAAATAAATATAATATGCTTTATTAGTGATTCTGTTTGCTTATTTTACATGCCCTCTTCAGGGTCTGAGCTCCATATAACAGCAGTCAAAATTCCATGAACCTACCTACATAAAGTTACATCACATCCTTTTAGAGGCCTTTGTACCAGCCTAGGACTGCTGGAGTGGAAAACAGCGAATGCATCTTTGATGTGTTCTCTAGTGGTCATGGTAGTCTAATAACACACAAGACCCTACGGCAAGCCACAGAAAGGGTATCAGAACATGTTTTTAATCCTGTTGCTTTCTAAAATTGTAATTTTTTTTAAATTTATTTTTTATCAGGACTGTATATTCCAATGTTAGATATGTTGTACTCTTAATTCTACTAAAAGCCATACTGGGACTGAGATTTCATAAGTGTGCTTACAGTTTAAATTAAGCCGTTGAAGGCCAAACTCTTAATTGCTAATAAAGTTAAAATGACATTATAAATATCTATTGCCTTCTTAAAACAATGGCTTCAAACTACATTTATCCTGCAACTTTTTAATACAATGAAAAATCATTTTTAATGCCACATAAGAACAAGTCAGCAACATTAGGAACATATGTAATTTTCCCCCAGCAGATCCAGGACAAAAATCTGTGCCTATATCAAAGTTTTACAAGATCTTTTCAATACATCTTTTCCTGAATCCTACTGAACCCTGTAGGATTGGTAGTTCATAAGTGACACAGAACTGTTAACACACCAATATGAATAGCCTGACACAGCACTAAATTTCATCCATCTAACATTACTAGATTGGCATTGTTGGCAGCACAGAAAAAAAAAAAAAATTCAAAAAAAGATTAAATTTCCCCTGCTGTGGTCTGACTTGAAGGGGAGAACATCAGGCAGATGCATGTTGAGACCTGAAGAGTTTTTCATTGTAACCTGGAAACTTGGCATAGCCTTCTAGACCATAGTCTTGTCATACACTGAATAGCCTGAGCCCCAAATCCATGACATGCAGGCATGTAGTTTAGCCATCTATAAGCTGTAATAAGTCAGTATAGGATTGTTCCCTACAACATATTCTCAAGTACTTTATCCGGTCTAGTATTAAATTATTCAAGTGATAGGCTTCCAGTACTTCCTCGGGGAGATTACTGCAGACTAATAGACCTCCCAGGAAGTTTCTCTGATGTAAAGTCTGAATTTTTCTCATTTTCATTCTGTTATTCCTAGTTATGCTCCCTTGGACCTCTGAGAACAAATCCTATGACTTATTGGTGTTCATAGAGTTCAAATACTTGTAGACAGATGTTGCATCCTGTAGTATTATCTAGTCAGTGGTACACACTGGCGTTTTTCATGCTTTCTTCATAATTCATCTTTCCAATCTTTTCTTCAGGTTATTTTTCATTTGAATCCCTTGACATGATAATTAGTTGTAAATTAGCAGGTTATCAGCAATCTTGAAATCACATTCTTAACTATGCAAACTAACATCAAAAACTTGACCAGTATGTCTTCTCATCATACTCATTTTATCATCCACAGCAAGGATGATTTGAAAGATTTATGTCTTTAGTGTAAACAAACCAATGGTTGGAAAAAAAAAAAAAAAAAAAAAAAACCTCCCAGTAGGGAGTACATGATCTAACGATAGTCTTTCATAACATCAGTTTTATTTCATTAATTTTCTGAGATGGACCATGTTGACAAGCATGTCTGCAAGTAATTTAGCCATGACCTGCCACTAGATTTGAGCTGTTCATGCTCAATGGGAGCATGCAGTGTGACTAGATGGCAGCTGAAAAAATTGTTAAAGATTATTTTCTGAGAAAAGTGGTTATACTTGGCTGGCCTACATGTTCCAGTCTTGAGTCTTAATAAATTCCAGATATTGTTTCCTACTTTTTAAGAGCTTTCTAAGATGAAAATTCAAATCAAAACTCAGTCTTCAAAAATCTTACAGCTTCACAGGTATACTGAAAGTAACATGAGTATTAAGGAATAATTATATTACATTTTCTTTCACTGTGTGTATTAACTAGTAGGCTAACGACTTCTGAACACTCCTTCCAGCTTTTAGTTGAACAGAAAAGTGAGAATCTTATTATTTATTTAAACAATTCAGAAAATAATGTTCCCTTTATTAATAGTATGAAACCAAATCCTGGAATGTTTTTTCACCTGTCTTTTTTAGAGTTTTCAACCTTTTTTTAACCAAATTTTGCTTATAATATTCACTTACATGACTTAGTAATATGCTGTCAACACAATAAAGACATGCTAAAAATAAAATACATGGATGGTCAGGATCAAGCTTGATTTTTTGCATCTCAATTTTTGATATAAATTTTAATCAAAAACATATTTCCAGTGATGATGGAAGACATTCAGACCACTCAGTTTTAGACATTCAGATTAGACATTTAAATTGGTACAGCTATATGCAGGTTTCCATAATTTTAAGTTATCTAAGACCTCAAATATTCCTGGGTTGCATGTGTTGCTATGCAGTGAAGAAAATTGTTCTAACATCTAGCATTTCTGCTAAATCACTTAAAGTTTCTGTAATAAATCTCAGCTTTACATCTTTGATTATTTTATTATCCTTGAAACAATGTATATAGACTTTAGGTGGTATAAACTGAAATTGGTTTGAATCTGTGTGTTTAACTATCTTATTACTAAGGCTGGGGGAAGTGAGAAGTCAAGAAATTTTAAGGGACCATGATCTTTGTTAGGCCAGTCATTAAGTACATTCTAACATTTCAATATTACAGGGTCAAGATTCATGGCAGTTTGCTATACTTTTTTAATTTACTTTCTATACTTTATGAAGGTAATGAGACTAGGAAAGGTTGTGGGACAGACTTCAGTGCTGATCCACGCAGAAGGAGGAAAGAGACAAAAAATACCAGATGCCTGTCTCTGTTGTGACAGTTCTTTTAGGTAGAAGCAATTGCTGCTATCCATTATTTTAAACTTTTCACTTTCTTGCTTGAAGGATTCACTTCTCTTTTCCTAATAAAGTCCACACTCTAATTATAAGAATGTGTAAACTAATTATATTTATTTATTTATTTATGTTTGCTGACAAATATGCTGGACACACTCTGCACATAGCCTAAATTAAAACACCAACTGCCATTTAACCATGAAGTAGGAAATAGATTATTTGTGTCTAACTCTACTAAAAAATATATTATTTATGCTGTGCTGTGGAAATTATGTGACAGCAGCATCATAAACATCTGTGTGCCCTTACATCTTACTAAATTTCATCATTTAGCATGTTTTAGTTCCTTTATATTTTTCCAACCCTTTTCTTCCCCACTCAGGCATGATTGAAGTAGGGGAAAAATGCCAAGTCAATGCAGCTTGTTATGAAACTTCAACAGTTTGCTTTCCCTCAAATTAACTGAAAGGAGTATATGTGCTTTTCCCATTCAGGTTTGACTGTCATGGAGAAAGCTAGCAATGTTAAAAGGTTCTCTGGAAACTACAGTCTTGTTTTGTATTATTTGTCATTTTTTTGTCACAACAGTTGAAAACTAAATAAAGTAGCTGTTCTTAAGTAGTTGTTATTAAACCGTTCCATAAAAGACCAGGCTGACATTTCATTTAAACCAGTAGATCATCTCCAATAGTCTCTAGCAGCAGCTGTGTCAGGGATAAGTGCCAAAAACTTTCCACTAGTTTATAGGATAGTCTTCATAGAGTTCTTTCTAACTCACAAAAATATATATGTTTTATATGATTGAAATACAGTCCATGTGTGTCCCCCCACCTAACTTTTAAATAGTCTGTGCTAATATTGCTCAAAATGTTTATCCTACTGTATTTTCCTTTTCCTTTTCCTTTTCCTTTTCCTTTTCCTTTTCCTTTTCCTTTTCCTTTTCCTTTTCCTTTTCCTTTTCCTTCTTTCTTTCCCTCTTCTTTCCTTTTTTTTTTTTTTACTTGTCTTTACCTGTTTGTTCCTCTTCCTCTTTTTCATTTCTTTTTCTTTTTTTTTCTTTTTCTTCTTATTTTTCTACTTCTTTTTTTTTCTTTTTCCAACTGTTTCCCTTTCCCTTTCCCTTTCCCTTTCCCTTTCCCTTTCCCTTTCCCTTTCCCTTTCCCTTTCCCTCTCCCTTTCCCTTTCCCTTTCCCTTTCCGTTTCTTTATTTTTTTTATAAGAATTCATTATAGTTAGCCAATAACCGGTGGACAGCCATTCCTAACATTTGCTTCTATAAGGCTGCTGGGGTGATAAAAGATGCTGAGGATGAACTTCACTGTCTTGGCTGCTACACAGCTCCTGATGAGTCTTTGTAAGAATGAAGCAATCACCCTAGCTCTTTGAAGCCACCCTAACCTTTGTTTCTACTATATGAAGAGAATAGGTCATGTCAGATGGAAGTTTAACCCACCTAGGGTTTGGGTTGACTTCAAGTGCTTTCCTCTATCTTTTGTCCTCAGACCATAAGACAATACTATCCTGACTAATTTGTCTTGTGCCCCTGAATTATATAGGATGAATCTGGCCTGTGTACATGCAAGTCCAAGAGTGTAGTGATATGGCAAGACACACTGCTCAAGGGCTGGTCCATTCAGCAGCTGAGCAGGGAATCACTGAGTACAGGGTGGTTTTCTGAGCCACTACCCCAGGGTAGTTGAGAGCTCCACCAGGAAGTGGTAATTTTTGCGAGAGAGGCTGATGAGGTTTGGATGGCCAACCCCATTTATACAAAGGGCAGCCCTAGGCAGTGCTGCTAGCGGCAAGGAGCACTGCAAACAGGGACAAGGAGGTCTTGTCAGTTTGTGGCAGTTTGCATGGGAAGAGCTATGCACCCTGCTCGTTAACACTGCAAGCTCGAGTAATAGTTGCCTGGACAGGATGGTGGGCACTTGTCTTAGAGTAAGGGGTGTGTCTCCAGCTATGGTGTCTCCTCATCCTACCCAGTGCTGTCTGACATTTCCACCCACACAAAGCTGATGAAGGGAGAGGCTGCAGTGCAGACTCAGACAGCAGGGAATGCCTAGACCTGGTAGCAGGTTTGCCTCCTTTCCTGTGAAATATCAGGAAAGCTGAGGAGGAGCTAGAGACGTTGTTCTACTTGCAGTCTGCAGTGGACCCACACCCAAAAAGACCTCCTCAGGTGTTGACTGTACCAGCTCGGCCTGTTCAGCAGGTTAACATAACTGCTACCTTGGATTTCCAGAGGACAGATTTTGGCCTCTTGAGAGACCTTGTTGACAGAGTCCCTTGGGAGGTTGTACTGAAAGGTAAAGCTGTCCAGGAAGGCTGGACCTTCTTCAAGAATGAAATCCAAAAGGCACAGGAGCACGCCATCCTCAATTCACCAAGAGCTGATCTCACAGAGATAACTAGTCTGTCTGAACAGAGAGCTTTTTCCGGAACTCAGGGAGAAAGAGTATGAACTCTGGAAGAAGGGACAGGCAACTCAGGAAGTCTACAGAGCTACTGTTACACTGTTCAGGGACAAAATTTGAAGGGCCAAAGCCCAACTGGAACGCATTTTGGTTATTGGCATATAATGCTTTTATAAACACATCAACAGCAAAAGGAATATTAAGAAGAATCTTCATTCTTTATCAGATGTGAGGGAAAATGTAATAATGAAGGACGGGGATAAGACTGAGGTACTTTATATCTTTTTTGCCTCAGTTTTCTTTAGTAAAGCTAATTTTTCTCAGGGTACCCAACCCCCTGAGTTAGGAACAACAGGAAGTGAGATGAAGCTCCTATAATTCAGTAGAAAACTGTAAGAGACCTACAATACCATTTGAACATTCATGTCTAAGATACTGAAGGAGCTGGTAGAAGTGCTCTCAAAGCCACTTTCAATAATTTCCCAGTAGTCCTGTTCAACCAAGGAGCTCTGTGTTGACTGTAGTTTAACAAATGTGATTCCAATCAGGAATCCAATTCAGGATCAGGAATCCAATTCCAATCAGGAAGGAAGATCTAGGGAAGTACAGGCCTTTCAGTCTGAGTTGGTGCCAGGGAAGGTCTTGGAGCAGATCATCTTGAGTGACATCATATGACATATGAGAAAATCAAGAGATCACATTGATCAGGAAGTATTTTTTTCATGGGGAGGTTGGTCAAGCACTGGGACAGACTGCCAAGGAAGTGGTGGAGTCCCTGTTCCTGGAAGTATTTGAAAGACATGTGGCCATGGCACTAAGAGACATGGTTTAATGATGGGAATTGGTAGGTCAGCTTGATGGTTGGACTTAATGATCTTGAAGTTCTTTTCCAACCTAGATGATTTTATGATTAAAACCTAGTGCAAAGTGTTTTAAATGCAAAGAGGTATGAGTGAATGCAGGCTGCAGATGAGTGTTGAAACAGGGATTTAAGGGTATTTTTCTGGTCTGTTCAGTTAGGAGGAATTTTCTGCCAAACGTTCATCTAAGTTCACCTGGAATGATGCTTTAATGCTGTGAATGCTTTCACATACACCAATAAATGAAACATCCTCATTAGCCACAAGTCTTGTAGATTCTCACAGTCACATTAATTAGCAAAGAGGTCAGTTTGATGGATGAGAAAGAGAAATCCTATTAGGTCTTACCACCCACCATTGCAAAAAAAAAAAAAAAAAAAAAAAAAAAAAAGAGAGAGAGAGAACAGAAGATTCAAAGGTACATCTTTAGTTTAATTGCATTTCACATTTAAATAACATAAAACTGTTGATTAGCAACAGATCCTCTTAAATAACTTAGCTCATATCTTTGTGTCACTGCTGCAGCCCCATTTTTACATAAGTAAGGCCACTTCAGACATGAATAAAAACTTATAGACTAGGCAAAAAAAGCATAAAAAAAGAGCTCATGAGCCCTCTCCCAGATAGAATCTGAACTTTTCAGCTGCATGTTATAGGCCATATACATGTGATATTCTCGTTTCTATTAATTTGCAGAATAACAGTATTCAGTAGCACCAAACAGTGACATTGTCCAAGGACAAGGGATGCGTAAGTCAAGGAGTCAGAATCTAATTTGTGAAAGTAAGCAAGTAGTCAGAGAGCAAAGAGAGAGCAGGTAAGGGTTATAGAGACCATTAAACCACAGACCAGCGGTACGTATAGATCTGAGATTTCAAAGTGACCTTGCACTTAAGTATCTACTTTCTTTGGTCATAATTAATTGTAAACACAAAGCCTGTCAGGAGGGTTATGAGCAATTCTAACAGCCTCTATAGATTAGTCATAAAGAACATTTCTTGCTTCATTATTGTAGTTACATTTGTATTACAAATAAAGAGAGGGTGTGGAGAGTGTGTGGAGAGCGTGTGGAAGAGTATGATCAAAATCCAGTCCCTAGGTGTGATCCTAGGAGTTTACATACCCATCCACATGCTGTTAAAATGCTCCTGTGCCACACCTGAGGCAATGCTGTTTAATGTCATTATCACTACCACCACCCCAGCTGAAAATAAAATAAAATAAAATAAAATAAAATAAAATAAAATAAAATAAAATAAAATAAAATAATAAAATAAAATAAAATAAAATAAAATAAAATAAAATAAAATAAAATAAAATAAAATAAAATAAAATTAGTGATAGTTAGTAGTATAAAGAAGTCTGAAAACCTTTGTAGTCTATAAAAGTCTATAAAAGTAGTCTTTTTATGTGAAGGTGAACTGGCATCAAATCAACCTGATGGAAGTTCAACCTAATTGGCTACTCTCCATTCTTCAACAAGATTCTTGGTAAAAAAATAATAAAGTGAGAAAAGTATGCTGCAGTGCCTAGTGTGAAAATATTAAATTTAATGGATTTCAAAAAACACCTGTCTAAATTAAGGCAAGTAAACAAACAAACTGTTGCTGAACAAGTGGTAAATATGGCAAAATAGTAAATAAAATAATAAATAATAAATATGGCAAAAAGTCTGGAGATGACTACATAAATTTGGCTATCAGCCTAACTCCAAATAAATAATTGCAGAAATATCTTCCTACCATGTATGGGGATATGCAGGTGTTTCTTCACAGTACTAGTCATGCACTTGCGTGTGTTACAATACCAATTTTCATGTTCCAATCTTACATATAACAAGCAAACTCGTGCAATTTTGACATACTAGAAAAAAAGTTGCCAGAGTTTTGTCCATATTATTGCTTACGTCTTATATTCTGAAATAAACATAAACACCATAAAGAAATACATCAATTTCCATACCATTAATAAAAGCTATAAATCCTATATGCCCACTTTCCTTGTGACAGCAGATAAGAAATGAACCCCATTTCAAAACAATCTGGATCAATACAATCTTAAGTATCAAAGGATTACATCAATGTACTCCTAAGTACTCCTAAGTAGTATTGCACAAATCATCTTGTTATCTGTGACACCTGCTTTGACACCACCACTTAAAACAACTTGTGATTATCTGAATTGCAGCAAAAAAATCAAATACCCAAATAGCACTGTTACAATATCTTTATGGTCTGCTCCTCCATCGACATTTACTGTTCTATCCTGTTCTATTTCACAGGATAGTTGAGGTTGGCACAGACCTCTGGAGATTGTCTAAGCCCTCTTTTTCCTTTCAAACAAGGTTCAACCAGAACAGGTTGCCAAGACTAGTGTCCAATCAGGTTTTGAACAACTCCATAGATGGAGATTCCACAACACTGGTGGAAGCCCGTGACAGTGTTTGACCAATGTCATAGTAAAAAGCGTAGGTCTTTTTTGTGTTCAGATGTATTTTTTCTATGTTTTGACAAGAGAACAATTACCTTTCGTCCTGTTGTTGCATACTAGTGAGGCGAGTCAGTCTCTGTTTTCTATGTTACCTCCCATCAGGTATTTATACACATGGATAAGATCCCCCTGAGCCTTCCTTTCTCCAAGCTGAACAGTCCCAGCTCCCCCAGCCTCTCTTCATATGACAGCTTTTCCATATTCACTAAATCATCACAGTAGCCCTTCGCTAGACTCTCCCCCGTACATCCTTGTCTCACTTGTATCGGAAAGTCCCAAAACAGACCCAGCACTTGAGATGAAGCTCACTGGTGATGAAGGGAAGGATCACCTCCCTCAAAATGCTGACAACACTTCTCCTGATGCAGCTGTTCATAGAGTTATAGAATCATAGAATATCCTGAGATGGAAGGGTCCCATAAGGATTATCAAGTCCAACTCCTGGCACCACACAGGTCTACCCAAAATTTTAGACCATGTGACTAAGTGCATATTCCAAATGCTTCTTAAACTCTGACAGGCTTGGTGCCAGTGACTACTTCCCGGGGGAGTCTGTTCCAGTGTGTGACCACCCTCTCGGTGAAGAACCTCACCCTGATGTCTAGCCTAAACCTCCCCTGCCTCAGCTTGACACCATTCCTGTGGGTCCTGTCACTGGTGATTAAGGAGAATAGATTGGCACCTTTGCTGTTAGCCTTTGCAGCAAGAGACACTGTAAACTTGTGGTCCACCAAGACCCCAAAGTTCTTGCTTTCCAGATGCAGGACTTAGCACTTCCCTTTGCTAAAATCTGTAAGGTTCCCTTTGCCTTTTTCTGGAGCATGTGGAGGTCCCTCTGATTGGCAGTATAACTGTATTGTCTAGCAAACACTCCTCCCAGCTTTTTGTCTCCTGCTGCATGTGCACTTGGTCCCATCATCCAGGTCATTAACAAAGATGGCTTGTCAACCAAAAGGGCCAGTCATATCCTGGGGTGCATCAGGCACAGCATTGATAGCTGATCAAGGGAAACAATTGTCCCACTCTACTCTGTGCTGGTGCATATTAGTACTGTGTGTAGTTTGGGGCATCAGGATATAAAAAAAAACTATTAGAGAGCATCCAAAGGAGTGCTACAAAAATGGTGAAGGCTCTAGAGGTCAGGACATACAAGGAACGGCTGAACTCACTTGCTTTGTTCAGCCTAGATAAGAGGAGGCTGAGGGGTGACCTCATGACAGCCTACAGCTTCCTCACGAGGGGAGCAGGGGAGCAGGTTCTGATCTCTGCTCTCTAGTGACTGAGGGAATGGCATGAGGCTGCATCAGGGGAGTTTCAGGTTGGAAATTAGGAAAAAGCTCTTCGCTGAGTACCAGAACAGGCTCCCCAGAGAAGTGCTAATGGCATCAAGCCAACCAGAGTTCAAGAAGCTTTTGGACAATGAAATAATAGAAATATGGCTTGATTTCTGGGTTGATTTTCCAGGATTTGAACTTGACGATCCTCATGGGTCCCCTCCAACTCAGGATATTGCATGTTCCTAGGAATCTATGTTAAAACAGTATTGAGACAGCAGTTTGTCTCAGTATTGACCCCTGCCTATTGACTGGCAACTGGTCTTAAGCTGGAGTTTGAACCAGGAAGTTCAGCCAGTTTTCAGTCTACTTTCTTGTTCACCACACTGTCCAGAACTCTCTATTATATTAATAGGTTATAGTAATACTAACATGAATTACAGCTTGATTAATTTGTTTCAGTGCTAAACAGCAAACCATTTGACAACCACAATACATCTACTCTGACAAAGTATTCCTGCTCAGACCTAACAGGTCCCAGGTAAGCCCAAGGAATGAAAGGTATTACTGAATGGTTTCTACCCACCTTCCTGAACCCACGTTGTCACCCCTAGCCATGGCAACACATGATTCTGCTCCAGTCATAATCACGGAGCCAAAATTAGAGTTTACTGTAGGAAGAAATCTAAAGGCAACAAGAGG
The DNA here is from genome assembly GCF_047663525.1 of Anas platyrhynchos. Lineage (NCBI taxonomy): Eukaryota > Metazoa > Chordata > Aves > Anseriformes > Anatidae > Anas > Anas platyrhynchos. The sequence continues at coordinate 174,673,559 of NC_092587.1, forward strand.
TCATTCTGTGGTTGCAGAAAAGGGACTGTTCTGAAGTGGAACGATAATGGTAACCCAGCAGAAATACATTTACCACTTCTTGTAATGTGGCAATCTCTGAATTAGCATAGTAGTAAAGTTGGTCAGCATTTTACTGGGAAATAAATTCTAAAGAATCAGAAGTCTTGTGCTCAGAATTTTAACATCTGAGATTTCCAAGTTTGAACAGAGCATCTAAACCGTTCCTGCAGGTACTTGGAAAGGAACTGTGTGTGAGGTTGGTTCATCTCAGTTTAAAACAGATGTTTAAGATAGATGAGGTGAATCCATTGCTGCGTATGTCTTTCTCTCTCAAAGATAATAAAGAAATGTTAGGGTGATTATGTCAAGCGTAGATGCCTAACTCAGAAATTTCTAAAGATAGAAACAACAGTGTCCACATTCCAGAAATGCTGTGAATGAGGAAGACAATACTTGAAAGTAGCTCATCTGTACAAATCCATGGAGAACAAAGGGTTAACAGGAATGGGTTATTTATGGAACTGAGTGATCAAGAGCATGATGATGTAGTTGATAATGACAGAAGAAAAAGAGCAGGGGTGAGTGCATTGACAGGGCAGGACAGTAGATCACACGTGGCCATGTTAAGCTGAAATGGGCAGCAGTCTAACAAGGAGATGTCAGAACTCCAGATCACTTGCTAAAGCAAGCAGAGGGAGGCAAACCCAAAGTGAGGAGTTAGGTCAAGATCTAGGAAGCATAGTCATTAAGAATGTGAGTGGATGAAACTATAAAAGTTATGCATAAAGTGTGATAATTAAATATGTATCAACTTAATCAGAATCATCAGAGACAGATCATTCCTTTTGCATATATTTAACTGATCTGTGTGAATAAGAAATGATTGAAAAGAATTAAAAAGGTAGACCAAGGACAGCAAAAAGGCATTCATGTTCTAGGTAGATTTCAAATTATCCAGTCAGCCTTTGGTGACAGTGTTTAAGAAACCTAAATATGTAACAATATGGACCCAACAATGGGTCACACAGAAGTAGAAAGTATCTGTTAGCAGTAAAAATGCCCCAAATATATCTAACAGTGTTACAGAGACCTTACAGAAATTAAAATTTAGAAGTAAAAAGGTGTATTATTCTATTATTTATGTTTTCTATGTTTTGTAAGACATTTTGATTATTCTGCTAGACTAAAACCAACACTGGAAGCATTCATTCCTTCCTCTTCTCCCCATTCCTCTGTGCATCAGTTGTGGATGGTGCGTTCTTTGTGATTTTCTCAAATCTCCTTCCTCCTAAGAATTATGACCATCTAAGAGGGAATATTTTATTTTGGATGGTCCCATTCTTGCTGTTTCTGGATTTTCAACTGGTTTCTGTATTATTTCAGTCTGCCTGCAGGTCTTAACTTTTCCCCTCTTGTTGCTCTTCCACTGCAAGCAAATAATGCCTTGGCTTGATGGTAAGCTTATTCTGGGGTCTCTACCCCAGAGTCTTGAAAAGATACTTCTTCCAGACTAACATTTTATGATTTTATCAACATCAATTGATTGATATTCATAGGATCTGAATTATTTGTAGTACCACTCCTTTAAGGAGGACAAAAGAATCAAATACAAGGAACTTATGTGCAAATGTCCCTGCGTGAATGTAGAAAAGGGCCAGATGGGGAGTGTGCATAACTTCACATTATATGACCAAATTAAAAAATAATCCATATAACCATTTATCAATATAAATACTGGTATTTTCTGAAAAGACTGCTCATGTTCAAGGTAACAAAAGATTTGCCACAGTGTTAACCAATATAGGTTAATTTAAGCTAATATTCTGTACCCAGCAGTAGCCAATACAGTATATTCCGGATGAAATGACCAACGCACTGATTCATGCCATACCATACCTCAGAGATTTATGTTGTGGTTTTTGACTGTAATTTTATTATAACTGAAAATTTAAAGCATAGCATGTGTATCCTACATATTTGCAGCATTCATCACAAATTGTTTATTATTCTTTGAGGATTTTTTTCTTCATGGGAATGAAAATGCCCCAAAGGGTTGAAGAGACTGAGTATACATATGTAGAACCTAGAAACATTCAATCTCATTAAGCAATGAAAATTGTCAGTGTAGTGCAGGAAGGAAAGAATATGACATTACTAGTCTTATTTACACAGATGATTAGAAAGAGATAAAGTAGCTGACCCAGACAGCTAATAAATACAGCATTAGAAACACAGCATTTTATGCCTCATTTTTTCTGACCTATTTTTCTTTCCCATAATTGTCTTACAGTTATAACCTGAGTTCATGTATTGGTTGTATCTATTATTCTGGCTTTAGTATCTCCTAGTTATTTGTTAAATTTAGTAAAAATTTTCTTGATTAGATTTGATTTAGTTCCTCTTGGGAGCCCTGAAGGCTGAGAAAGATAAGCAAATCCTACAAGTAGGACCTACACATGTTCTCTATTTCATTATTCAAAATTGCTGGGTTAAGGGAAGAAAGCAGAAGGGTTATTCCTATTTACAACGATCTTTCAAATGCCAGGACATGATTCTACATTTTATTAAATTGGTTTCATTCTAGATTAACTCTTTAAATGCAAATAAGTTAACAGAGTTGAGATAAACCAAAAGATGTGAATACTTCTCAGTAGATAAGGTTTACATCCTCAATGAAATTTGAAATAATGACAGTATGGGCAGTATGGGACCTCCTTTTCTTTTTTTTTTTTTTTTTTTTTTTTCCCCATATTTCTATTTTTTCAAATTAATTGGCCATAGTAAGAATGTCCTACTAATGTGAATCTGAGGTCTGGTTCCTCAAAATTTTAAGTTTTGGTTTAAAAAGGCCTATACCATAATTATAGGAACACAGAGAAGATTTCCATTGTTAACAAAAAAAAAAGCTGTATTTGGCCTTCTGTTCACTTACCATACTTTGCTATACTTCTTACAAAAGTAAGGCAGAAAGGAATGGATTCAAAACATGAATCCTTTAGTTTCTGCTGCCATTTTCAGATTGGAGTGTCTGAGCTGTTAGATTTTTTATGCGCTCTATGTGCAAGGTTGACAATATTTTGTGTTATGCCACACCTTTCAAAGCAGTAGAGTGGTGAAGTGCTTTTTTGCCAGTTTATTCATTTTTATGTTGCATTTTTTTTAAGATTTAATTATAGTTGCAATTCTAGTATTTTCCATTGAGTAAAACAGATTAAGATTTGTTCTTTTCATGACTGCCATTATTTCCTTCTTCTTTTTTTTTTTTTTCAGTCCCTTCCTACTTTGCTAACCCCCAGTATGTATCAGCTATAATTAGCTATTATCTAGATAAACACATTAAGATGGGCATACTTCATTTAAGACTTATTCCTCTCTAGGGTAGAAATATTTTACCTTCCTTGGGGATTTAAAATAAATTTTATATAATGTTTATTTTGACATGCTCATAAGTCACTTATATTCAGATACAGGACTGGTTTCCAACAGGACTCTATCTGACAATGTAGGTGAGTCTTTTTCTTGAGCAAGTGCCATCAAAACTGTGTGCTGTGATAGGGACATTTCCTTCCAGGAACAGAGGTACAGAAGACCATACTGCACCTTCTGAACAACCGCCACACTTTTCCTATGCAAAAAGAAAGGCCAGAGATAGTGTTTTGTTTTTTGTTTTGTTTTGTTTTCCACAATAAGAGCTAAGGTTGTTGCAAAACCTTGGAATAAATGCTGTTTGAACCACTGAATGAAAGTGGGTCAAGTGGATAGTGAAGTGAAAGTGGATATAAAAACCCCCAAACTGGTAATGTTGCGTTTTCATCCTACCCCATCCTTCCCCAATGTGGTACTTACTAGTTATAATGTTATCAGTTTACAAATGCATGACAGTTTTGTTTTGTTTTCAGTCATACACTGAAGGCTTACAGAAGCATAAAATGAAATTTTATTTAAAGGAAACCCATTCCCTGGAGCCAAGTCTAAATATCACCATTGAATTATGAGGATTTTTTGTACAGAAGTAGGGAAAATCACCACTTAATGCCACCAATTTAGAGAGTGGTTGGAAGAGATCAGACTGAGAAAGGTGCTAAGGCAGGTGTCTAATCACATGAAGAGGCTAACTGTGGTCAATGGAATAATTCATGAATTTACAGTTAAACACCTGTCACAGTGTGCAGTCAAAAAGATGACAGGATCTTGTCAAGGACAAGATCTTGTTAGAGGACAATTAAGGACAACAAATAGAGTAGCTTCCACAATTTCAAAGTACCCCCTGCTCAGGTATTGGAAAAAACATAAAGCCTTATGTGAGCCAGTATTTTGAATCCTGGCCCCGACTTTCTCACAAATGCTCAACATCTTAGTCACTCCAAGAAGCCTTGATGATCATCTGAACTGCAAGCCCATGGAAAGCAGGGCAGCTGCCTAGTAACCAGGCGTTCCTCACAACCTGGCAAGACCTGTCCCTTTGTTAGTGGCAAGACTTGTCCCTTTGTTACACTTGCTTATGTGATGTTGTTTGCTTCTAAGACATACTGAGTTATACTAACTGGTACCGTTTACAGTTACTGAGAGGAACCTTTTTTTTTTTTCTTTTTCCTTTTTAATTATTTATTTTTAAGAACAAAGATATATAGGGCCATGCAATTAAAAACTAACCACATTTCCATGCTGTATGATTATTATTATATTTGAGATCTAGTTTAGTGAAGATATCTGTGCTTGACCAAGAAAAGAGATCATAAAAATGGTTTTGTTTTGAAAAGTGTACTGCTTCATTTATTTTTTGATCTGTATCTATGGGAATTTGCATTCCATTGTCCTTATTACTGTTTGACATGTACCATAATATGATCATATCCCTTTAGTTTTGTTCTATTTCCTTTCATTCCACCTCTTAATTACCCTTTTTGTACCTCTAGTCTGTGGTCTCTGAGCCTCTAATACATAGCTGTGCCAATTCTACCACCCCCAAGGCTTGTCAGGTTAAAGATTAATGAGTAGACTTTACCCAGAGGCTTTTTAAGGTTAAATATAATTACAAATGGGGATTTTATACAATGCTGGATATGTGAAAGCAGCTCAGAAAAAAAAAAAAAATGTAATGAAACTTATGGGATTTAAGTCAGCCATTTAGATCTTCTTAAAATGGGAAAAAAAAATAACATTGAAACAAACAAGTTAGAGAGTTCTACCCTTTGTTCCAAAGATGGTTATAAAAACAAAAACACCATATGGTGGAAATTAGACTGCATCTCAAGCTTGCAACATGATTGCCTCCTAATTCTACTTTCTTTTGAGTTAACTAAATGTTATATGAGTACTAAGAAGATGGAAAGACAAAAAGGTCTAAAATTGTTGCTAAATATTTAGTTTGTGAAATTTACATATTTGACCCTTTGCATATTTGACCCTTTTCCCCTGAAGAAAACACAAAACCTCTGAAGGCATCATTACCTTGAAAGATTGCTTAACCTACCTGTCTGAGGAAAGAGCTATGTTGGCTAATTTTCTTAATTTGATCTGTTTTCTCAATTTACAAAAATACAGTATAACATAAACTTACCATCTGAGCCAAAATTTTCATATGCACAAGTTAGCTTCATAAAGCCATACTGTGGTACTAGAGAAACAGCCTGAGTTTCAGAAGTGCTAAATTCTACCAAATCCTACTGAAGCTAATGGAAACTACTTGGAGTCTATCTTCAGGCACTTTGTTTGCTTCTTTATTTCTAAATCTTTGAGTACAGCAGTTACATGGAAAGTAACAGAACGGAACAGAACTGAACAGAACAGAACAGAACAGAATAGAATAGAATAAAATAGAATAGAATGAATAGAAAAATAAAATAAAACAAAATAAAATAGCAAAATCTATCTTTTATATTGTATTATCAGTGCTCATATAATTGAATAAAGCTGTTAGAAATGTCCACAAAATTTGGATACCTTAGGCCCCTACATGATATATATCATAAAACTGGAAAAATGAGTAAAAATATATTTAGATTAGAAAACAGAAAAAAAAATGTAATTTATAGGAATTAATGTGTGGCTTTTATTTGGTTTTACAGCTGTTTCTGGCAAATATTTATTTTAGGAAATGCAATTGTCATAATTTGGCAGGTAGCTAAGATGATTTATTTTTTTTCCATGAGTGACTAATAAGCAAATCAATTCCTGAGCAAACATTACCACTTGCAGTAGAAATTTCTCACTCTGGACATTGTCCTTTCTATTCAGTAATAGTATAACTTTATAACTAATTGCTAAAACAAACAAACAAACAAACCAACCAAACAACAACAACAAAATCCACACCATAAAATCATTATATTTTTGACCAGGAAACAATCACTTTCAATCAAAAGGAAAGGAAAACCATACAAGCGCCTCCTCAGGAAAGCAATGTTTTTTATGATAATACTTGATCTAAAATTGAGATGGGTTTAAAACAGATTAAGGTCTGAGTGTGCTGAAGCCCTGCATCACCAGTGTATTCTCAAGGCTTGCATAAATAATTGGTTTATATTATTTTATTGAAAGTTGAGGCAAGAAAAAAAAAAAAAAAGCAAGAAAGTTACAGTCCAACACCAAAAAAAAAGAGAGGTATTAAGACAGACTCTGGAGCCTTCTATTAAGAGTGCTTAACTCTGAGGAGGTTAACCGTTTAACTCCTTGATTTATTTTAGCTTTTTGAACAAATTATTTTTTAGTGTAATGAAAGCCATAGTTCTGGGGGAAACACATCTCCTTATCTGCATGATGGAGTCAAGTTCCCTTTTGCAGCATAACCAGAATATATATTTTATTTTTTTATACTGGACTTGGAATTAACTTTATATATATATATATATATATATATATATATATATATATATACACACATGTATTTCTTTTCAGAATCAGAATGAATGGGAACTCCTTACAGCATCTGTCTTGCTACTAGTAGACAAGGACCTCTATGCCCAGGTCATAAGTTTTCTTTCTTACAGGGCACCATATGGCAATTAAGGTTATTCCCACTGCTTTTGAGATGGGGGAGAGATGGTGAAAATGAAGAAAGAAAGTAAAAAATAAATCAAATGTTGGTTATTCTGTTTTTCTTATAAATAAATAAATAAATAAATAAACCTTATTCTTCCTTATTTCTTTCTTCCTGGACCTGCAGAGCCAAACCTTTGCTACAAAAGTAGATTCACACTGGCTTCAATGAAGCAGCTCGTATGTTTGATACACACACAGCCATGTATTCATATAGAATTACATAATTATCCAAGTGCATAAAGATTTGCAGGACAGCCACCTCATGTTTACATCTGACCTGTTTTAATTTCAATAAGCCGTGCTAAAAATTCTTGTCCTCCTGCCAGGCTGCCACACTTTTAACTCTGTATGAGGTTCCTAGGAAGGAAAATAAATCTATACGCAATCTTTCTCACTCATTTTTTTTTTATATTAATTTGCATCCATCCAAGCTAGAAGTAGACTGGTTGATCAGTTAACAACATGAGAGCAGAGATTTATATAGATTCCATAGATTATACAGATTATTTACAAGACAGCAGAGCATGGCACAGCCAGGGCAAGGGAACAGAGCAGAGACATAAACCGCATCCATATATTGTAGAGACATCATCCTTCTGCTGCCTTCAGTAGGCACGAGATGCACATTTGAATCTCCAACTCTGTTTACCACTCATGCTTTTGAATGGAAAAAGTAGAAAGTGGAAAAGTTTAGATTCTTAAGCACCATGCAGACAATTATTTTGAGAAAATATAAAAAGACTGAGCATATTGCTTTCTCTAAGGGGAATAACAAAAAGTACTGAGAAAGCAATTTCAGTTGAGGACTCTGGCTTCTGTCCCTATCTTAGGGCATCTCTTTGTGTCACAGTCCACACCTGGATAAGTACATTGCAATATTACACTCTCCTTCAGTATGTCAGTAATAATTGCAAGCCAGTAGTCTGAACTGGAAAGGACTCATGAGACAGTGGCTGTCAGACACTTTCTGTAGAGTGTGCTTTTTTGATTTGGTGGCTTATATTGTTAAGTGTGCATATACCTTGATGTCTTGTATACCTCCAATCAAGAGACACAGAAACCAGAAGATGATAGAATATTTTATTGAATTATAAATCCATGTAACATTGAAATTTACTCCAGATTTCAGCTGACCATAATAAAAAAATGGGGAAAGAGACCAGATGGGTCTGCTACAACTGGAGAAATAAATAAATAAATAAAATCATAAAATGAAAATCTTATCAAAGCCTGTAATTTAATGGCTTGAATTTCACGAGAACTGTCTCAATAGACAACACGCATGCAGAAGTACTTTCAAGCCTTGGATATAGGGGTATCACTGCAATTATATATGCTTCCATCAGCATGCAATTCGGGCTGGACAAAATCATAGACTTTAAAGGACAGTAAAAGCAATATGATAAGTATTACTCCTTTTTATCTCCCTAGCATGTGTTTTATTTGAGTTGCATTCTAACAAGCCTGATGGCTAATAACACCCTCCATTAATATAGATTAATATCATCTACCACTTTCTTCGGGCTTTTATGTTGTTCATATTTCCATGAAAAACTTTGCTGTTTGCTGAAAATATAAATATGTAGCAAATGATAGCTATTCTTTGTGGCAGAAACATGAAGAGAATTTGGGTATATTTGAGGCTAGATTGATTTCTTAGCATCAAAAAATGTAAATAGAATATTCTTGTATTTAATGAACACTGAATTTGTAGCAACAGAAAAAAAGGGAAAATATACATCATGAGGCTGTGATATAGCTTGTGTTTAACCATAGTGATCAGACTCTGAAAACTTATGCAAAAGCGGATATGCATGATGGTATCTTTAAAGAATATATCTGAATAATCAGAGAAATGGAGATCACAAGAATGAGAAACTGGGTTAAACTAAATACCCAACAGTTTGTCTCCAACAATAGCCCAGTAGCAGATGCCAATAGACAAGAGTAAAATAGGTCAAGCATACAATGACACTTTCTCAGCCTCCAGCAATCTGTGGCTCATGGATTTCCTGATCCAGAAATGTCATTTTGAGGTGGTATTTGGGGCCAGACTAGTAAGGCTAGGAGGAAAAGTCCCTACAATGGGAATGTTTGTATTAAGCCTATCACAAAAATTCTAAAATACATGTGTAATCCAGTTTTCTTGTAAATTATTTACTAAAAAAAAAAAAAAAAAAAAAAAAAGCTACTGAAGTCTGTAATACCCTATGCTAATTTTGGAGGGATAAGGAAGGATGTTAAAATGTAGAAATGCTGAACATTTTCAGTGAAGTCTGAACAGTAGCTATGGAGCATGTATGATATAGCTGACAACTATAGTTCAAGAAAAAGCAAGGAAAAGATGATCATGTACAAATTAGTTACTAATCACATCTGCTGATATATTGTTGTTTATTAAGAATTACAAAACGTAAAGAAAAAAAAAATCCTGAAAATTCATGGATGTCCCAGTATCACACCACTGAGAACCACAAAACTTTTAACAGAGAAAGTAAAAATAAAAACTAAAACCCCACAAAACTCTTCAAGGACTAAAGTAAATATAAAATCCCAGTACAGAGGACTGTCTACCCTGTCATTTAACCTTCTTCCTCACTTTCTGCTTCTTCTCAAATGCTCATTCTCCTCTGAATTTGCATTTAGCTTTACCACACAGTGACCTCACCTAAGGGGGGACCCCTAGAATCAGCTCATTTGAGCAGAGACATCACCCTCCACCAAGAGGAACTGGAGAACATTTATTGAAGGGTGGAGTTACAGGTTCACTGCATGCTCAGAATGAAAAAAAAAATAGAAAAAATAATCACAATTAACAAAAATGACAATAGCATTAAATGTTACACAGCATTGTTTAATGGCAAACTGATCTCATCAATATAAATTATTTTCTGCTGAGATTACAGACTTGAGTGACAAAGTTATCTGTGAATACATACTTTAACCTAGTAGCATCATCACATGCTGATTAATAAATTGACTCAATTAAAAGAAAAAAAAATGTGGTATATATTGAATGGAATAAAACTGTCTAATAGCAAAGCTAATTGTTAACTGGTAATCATCATCTAATAGGAATGGTTTTTGGTCAGATTCCACTGTGGTCTATTCTTGGCTCCACACTAGTCAATATCGTTATCAATGATCCGGAAAAAAATATCATTGCTGGTAAGGGCTGTAAACTACACAAAATCAGTGAAGTGGTAAATAAGGATAAGGACAGGTCAGTTCTACAGAGTGATCAGGTTCGCTTAGCAAGATGAAACCATCTGAGCAGCATGGCTTTTAAAACAACCAAATTTAAGGACAAGCATCTGCAAAAATGGAATTTAGGTCAGAGTTGCATGAAAGGTGAATGTTATTTGAAAAAGTGCAATGTCTGAAGTATTAAACAGATGATGTTTCAAGCATGAGCTCGTGACAATACCTAAAAGGCCAAGTATTAGTCACATTAGTCATATTCATTAGCAAGAAATAATACTGAGAGTAAGCACAAACTGTTTACTCCACAGTATATCTGTTAGCAATGTTAATAAAACAGTAATCTGCTAAATCACTAAAATAGTGTGATCTGCAAAAGAGGATGTTGACCAATTGGAAATGTTTAATGAAGACCAAACAGAGCTACCTGAGACCTAGGAAACCCGACTTTTTCTAAGAGCCTAAGATTGCTCAGTCCCACTAATGTGCATAGTGAAGATATGAGATTTTTCATTATGTATGTCAGGGGAAAAAAAAATCTGACTAGCAAACAAAGATTTTAAAAACCTTCCACTGAAAAGAAAATGAAATGACAAATTTAGACTAGTAATAAATTATTTTTAGTAATGAAAGAAATCAATCAGTGGAAGAATTTATTTTGCAACATGTCAGAGCTTCTGCTACTTGAAGGCCCTACATTTTGTAAAAGATATTCTTCAATTCAGTCAAAGCTTGTAAACTTGATGCAGGAATGATTATTTACATTCCTTGTTATGTGCCATGAAGTATGTCAGAATAGATGCTCACAAAAAATCTGAAAATGAATGATCTATAATGTTGCTATAGCTGAAAGGAAAAGAAAGATAGAAAGAGAGAGAGAGAGAGAAAGAAAGAGAGAAAGAAAGAGAGAATGAGAGAAAGAAACAGAAAGAGAGAAAGAGAGAGACAGAGAGAAAGAGAAAGAGAGAGAGAAAGAGAGAGAGAAAGAGAGAAAGAGAGAGAGAGAGAGAGAAAGAAAGAAAGAAAGAAAGAAAGAAAGAAAGAAAGAAAGAAAGAAAGAAAGAAAGAAAGAGAAAAAGAAAAAGAAAAAGAAAAAGAAAAAGAAAAAGAAAAAGAAAAAGAAAAAGAAAAAGAAAAAGAAAAAGAAAAAGAAAAAGAGAACAAGAACAAGAACAAGAACAAGAACAAGAACAAGAACAAGAACAAGAACAAGAACAAGAAAAAGAAAAAGAAAAAGAAAAAGAAAAAGAAAAAGAAAAAGAAAAAGAAAAAGAAAAAGAAAAAGAAAAAGAAAAAGAAAAAGAAAAAGAAAAAGGGAGGGAGGGAGGGAGGGAGGAAAGGAGGGAGGGAGGGAGGGAGGGAAGGAAGGAAGGAAGGAAGGAAGGAAGGAAGGAAGGAAGGAAGGAAGGAAGGAAGGAAGGAAGGAAGGAAGGAAGGAAGGAAGGAAGGGGCATGAAAATGAGCTAAGACAGTGAGCAAGAAGGTAAAAAGGAAAATACTTTTCCTGATATAAGATCAAGAAAGACTGCCATGTTAACACTGATGAGGCATGTCCAGGACAGTCATTTAAACACTTGTAAACCTTTTTAATCTTACTATTTATCTTTTTCAGTGCTAAGCAAAGCTAGCAGCACAGGGATTGTTCTTAAGCACATCCTGGCTACATACAGAGAGAAGGAGACACCTTTGCTCGAAAAAAAAAATAAATTGTTTCTGTAAAGCTTTGGACAATCTTTGCTGACATGGAAGGCACAAGGAAAATGAACGGCCAGCCATCACCAGTGGCTTATGACACTCTGCCAGCACTACAGGTGAAAAGCAACAGTGATACACATCAGAGCACAAGTGGAATGAATCACAAGCAGGACTGATTCTGCACAGCACACTGTGGTGTGGTTGGAAAAATGTTTTGCACAGCAAGTACTCATTCACTCTCTTCAGCCAAAACACACTGACTTCCAGAATGCAAGATGTGTGCATGGAGTTTCAGCTGGCGTCCACAACTGGTTTAGAAATGCCTATCTTTAAAAATACAACTGTTTATGTTGCTCAGGTCATCTGAACCAGCAGACAGTCCTCAAGCAAACATGGCACCATCACAACAAGATTCGTGAGGCTTGTGTGTATCTGATGCTTTTCTCATTTTCAGTATTGTTGCTGTGTTTCTGATTCTAACTGGTGGAAATGGTTAAATACTTTCATATTTGACTGATATATCCCACATCCAGAATAAGTCATTATTTTTATATGGATTTTTTTCTTTTTAATCAGAGTATTATGACTGCATATAGTCAATCTAATGAGATCTACTGTTTGTATGTTTGTTTTCCCCCATTATTACCTCCAGGTCAAGAAGACCATTTTCTGAAAGCATATTAGCCTCAACTGAAAATGTGGAAATCCACATAATGGTCTTTGAGATTATTCCAGTATGGATTATCTTTGATGATGTTTACTTAACATGCCCAATACAGGTCAAGAGCTTATAATGTGAAAGTGACTTGATTCCAAATCATATTCCAAGCTGCAGAGCATTGCGCACATTGGGCTGCATTGTGGGTTTGCATATACTTTCCCTAACAGCAATGTTTTGACCAATTGATGCTTTCCAGCAGCTGCTAATTAGCACCGTTCCAGACTGGACTACATTATTAGTCGGCACTGCAGTACTATTCAGTTCAGCCTGTTTGTGCGAAGGAGTTATGTTCTAAATAGAAGTGCAGATGCTGCCTGGCGAAAATTTTCAAAGGATTTGAACATCATCGTACCCATGGCAAATAAAGCCAGGTGAAGATCTGTCCTGTTTATAGCTGCAATATATAAAGGTCAAGGAGTACCACGAGTCTTAGAGAAACCAGTTTGCTCATAACTGGGCAAATACTTCTCAAGGCAGGTATTTTAGACAGACAATAAAACTCTCTGAGCATGACCCCATCTCTCAATGCAATCATAAGTTTGAGAACAGTGCCTCAACTTCTGCCTCAGCACAACCTGAGGTGACTGCTATATCCTGCCTTGGTAGTGTACATAAAGCTTCTTAAGCCTGCTAATGACTATTAGTGTCATAATCAAGAGGGCAAGAACTTTCAGGGAGACACTCAGATAAAGCAGTCTTTATTTTCAGGAGCCAAGATACATCTGTTCTGTTATCAGCATTCTCTTGGAGGTTTTCATCCTGGTAGAAGTAAGTATTCAGCACCCAAAAAGGGAGCAACTGACATGACTGTGAGCCTGCAACTCAACAAGCAGGTCTCCTAGTAGGAAAAAAAAAAAAAAAAAAAAAAAAAAAAAAAAAAAAAAAAGAGAGAGAGCTAAAAGAGCTGCCCAGTGCTTCTTCTTTAAACCTCTCAGATGGTAAATTTACTCCATTTTGTGATGGGTCAGAAAAAATCTCTGTTCCACCATGTAATTTCTCTGTGTCACTGCTGTGGTTTTGTATGTGGTCTCTCTCTCTCTCTTTTTTTTTTTTTTAATGCAAAAAACCTGCTTTGAGTATTTTGCTGGTATCTTCGGTAGCACAATGTGAAAAACTATGTCTGCCTCTATAATGCAATAAAATTGACCTATAGTCTGTTTCAGCTAGCTGAAGGTTATTTTGCTTTGATATATCCTTGCAGTGTCCTCTTCTTTAATTAATAATGTTGCTGCCACATACTATGAAAGTCACTCTTTTGCACATACTGTTGTCTTTCCAAAATAGGGATTTTATAAGTCCTTTAAGTTTCAACCTTAAGAAATGCATAGAGCATATTCAATCATAAGTCAAATCTATTTGCATGTACAAGAGCTGAAAGATTTTTCATGCAAGTAGTCAAAGTCTTAAGTTTTTATTATTTCTGCTTGAGCAGAAAGCAATAAATATATCTTGAGACAAGGGAGAAAGTTAATAAAAAACTGTCCTTTCCTCTTTATGCTAGACCCTGTTTTAAAACCAGCTTGTCTTTCATGAACAAATTAATTGGATTAGCTCTGCTTTAGCCACAGAGGACAACAGCCTATGTCACAAGCGTATTTGTAAAATGAACCATTACGGCGCTTGTAGTCTAGGGGAATGATCCTGAAATCTTATTCCAGCAAGTATTATTAGTAGTATTAACATAAAGAGTTCAGTGTGTGGGACTCAAATATGAAAAGAGATTTATGTTCTAACTTTACCTATACAAATTAAAAAAATAAAAAAAAGTTCCTACACCAGTGAATTATTGATTGAAATGATAATTAAGTATACATAAATATATATATATATACGCATATATATATAAAAAATCTGTGTGGTGAATGGAGATACAGAAAAGTGACTTGCCCACAGTGACCCAGCTTGTCAGAAGGCAGGTCCTTATCATCGAAAGATATTAAAATGGTGTCACTGGAGATATTGTATTGTCAATGAAAATTTCACTGTGGTTTGAGAACAAGGGAATAAAGCTTCTTAAAAAGAAAAACAATTTGTCTTCCTAGGTAGAGAGCAGATTGCAAATTCACCAGAATTGCTTTTCATTTGGAAAAAAAATTTGTCTATTTATCCTTCTCTCATTTACCACATCAATACCAACATTTTAAGTTGAGACTATAGCTTTATAGTTAGTTTGCACCCAACATGGCCATTCATTGTATATGTAAACGGTTTTATCTGTCTCATGATATTTATTCCAAGCCCAACGATCTTCAACTTCCAAAAATGTTCATTCATGTTTTGTAAAGATATTTTTTGTATTTTTCTGAGTGTTTGTACAATAATTCAGTTCAGAATGGGTTGTTTTGTGCTATTGTAACAAGTAAGAGTCAGAACAGTTATACGGGTATCTGACTTATGAAGTTGAAATACCTATAGTCTTTCAAAAAATGTTGTCCACTTAAAAAAATTACAATATTCTTTTTTTTTTTTTCACTATTGCTGGCTATCTAACTAAGGCAAGTATTGATATTGAAACACATTTAAAGTCTTATTTTGGGAGTATTGTTTTTCTGTGTTCTATATGGACCATTTGCCACAGAACCTCATATGTTCAGTATCCACAATGCTTAATTAGACACAGTTGGATCTTTTTTAACTGAAGTTCCAGTAAAAAATGTTAAATGGGAGGATGACTTGTCCCTCAATGGTTAGTGAAAAATGACCAGTGAATTGGACCATAAGAATGAATATTCTCTTCTAAGCCTGTAGGCCCTCTAGCTATGGCAATCTTTCTGTTGTCTGGAAAGTTGATTTCACAGTTATTGTTACCAATTACTGCTATTTTACAGGCTTCTGTTGCAGTGGGAGCTGAAGCTATTACTTAAATCAGAACTTAGTCTGGGCATTGTGCAAACACCCACCAAGAGGCAATCCCAAGACATGTTCCTGGGAGCTGTCAATTGCAAACTAAGGAACATGAAGAGTGTTTATCACTATTCTGACCATCTTGAAATTAAAGATTTGCAGATGCTGTTGGATGAGAGGCTGTTACATTTACACCTGGCATGGAGTAACAATTCACCCAGGGCAACAAGCAGTTGTAGACTTCTGCATCCAAAGAAACAGCTCTAGAAATGCCTGGGGTCAGGCCTGGAAGTTAGGGCATTCTTTGAAGAACCTTTCCATGGGGTAATAAAATGCAGTTTCACACATGCTTGCTTGTACAGACTATTTTGTTTTCTCCCTCTTTCTTCTTATACTGTTTGTGAACAAAGTAATGGGCTATGAATTACTAGTATCCGTAATGTAAGCCTTCCCATTTGCTGAAACTAGATACACCTTTCAGTTATGAGAGGCATAAATCCTTATTAACTATTAACTACTGTTATAGGTAGCATAGAATTATTCAAGCAATAAAAGAGTTTATTTTTTCCCTTGGTTAGTTGTAAATGAGTCTATGGGGAACCCAGGAGTTCTCAGTTAAGCTCATTTCATACCTGTAGCAATAGCTTTAAAACCTAATCCTGGATATGTTTATACATTTTTAATAGAACCCCAATTTTACATACAATATCCTCCAGTGGCTTCAGCTGCTGCAGCATCTTCCTGAACAGTTTTTCACATAATAGGCTCAGCAGGTTCAATGCTTGATTATTTTTCTTCCAGTTCAATATCTTCTCTTTTCCCTTCGTTATACACCGACAAGGGGACCATAGGCAGGTTCGGTGTGGCGGATGCCTCGTACATGAACGTGCTAGCAATGTGTAATCGATGTTCTAGCTGAATCCAGTATTCAAGGAATTTAATTGAATTATTGAAATTCAGGGTTGAACCACTGGGACATTGATCCTATATTGTCAGCTTCAAATCCAAAGTGCACTGGCTGCTTGATAATATGTTCATAGAATTTGCAGTGGAAGGAGTGGTGAATCAAAGCCTGTGACAGTATAGCTAACTGACAGAAAACAGAGGAACTGTTGCTGAATACATTTTAAAATAAATCAATATAGACTGGCCTGATTGAACAATTCTGGCAATGCACTGTGCTGGCATGGCTGCTGACTTACCAATTTAAGAGTAGGCTCAGGACTCATGGTAGCTGGAAAGCTGGAGAGGCCTGCACTGGGGTGATGTGTTTAGCTTCCAAGACAGAGAATATTTGCTCATCTGTTTTCCTTGCCAGAGGCTAGAAACTATTGTTGCAGCTGCCAAATGAAACAAAGGGGGATTAAAAGAGAAACGAAACGATAAAATAATACTTGCAAAAAGCTTAGGAAAAAAAAATCAGAAGAAATAGCTTTCATTTAAATTGACATGAGTGCAAATGCTTTGCTTATTTTCCTCATATATTAAAAGATCATTTAAAAATTGAGGCTGGGGTCAATAAAAAAAATAGTAATAATAAAGAGAGAAAGGGCTTTAAAACATTTCTACAAAACAGTGCTCAGCTGTCACCACCTCCCCCCTTCCCCCCCACCGAGTGTTAAGTCATGTCCCTCCTCAAGTGGGACTGCTGGAAAACAGAGACAAAGCAAAGACAGCTGCAGGACCACTCTGCCCTGTTGTGGGTTGTTTCTTGCATTGTTCTCTTTCACCAGCCCACCTGCTTTGTTCAATTTATCATTGTCTGCTTCCCTTGACATGGGACCTGAGAACACTTGGCAGAGCTGGATTGAATGGCTGTCACTTTAACTTCTGCAAGAGGAGGGCAGCTTTATAGCCTTTCTGCAGTGTTATTCCCTTTTCTGGGAATAAATGATAGATTTTTCTTCTAGCGCTGCAATGTGCTGAAGGCCTTAGCCTTCCTTTATTTGCCAGCGTGGCCAGTGTAAGTCTGCATGATTATCAACAACTCAAAGCCTTTAGGGCTGAGCCCTCCAAGGGACTTGGTATTTTCCACACCAGTGGAGTCACAGGCCTCGATCAGGCTAAGCCCCAGTGCATGTACTTCTCTGAAATCAGACCACTCATGGGCATTAGTGCCTTGCTGTAACAGGACTCCTGACTCCAGGGAGAGCCAGGGTCACCCAGCAGTGCATGGATCATAGCCTTACATTGCTGTGGAACGTATATATCTACTAAAGGCCAAGACTCTGAGGAATAAGGATGGTCAATGAGGTTGAAGTATGTTTTTGGCACATTTCACCTTCTAAAGAGCTCTGTTGAACACAAATGGACTGCTGAACAGTGGCCTTAGTGAACAATCCTACAAAATTTGCTACCCACTGGCTTTAATATTAACCTGTTGGGATTTAGCCCGGCTGGCAGCTAAGCACCACACAGCCATTTACTCACTACCCTCCCAGACAGATAGGGGAAAGAATCAGTAAAATTGTAAAAATCATGGGTTAAGATAAGGACACTAGAATAGGAAAGAAAATAGGGGATGGAGGGTAGTGAAAAAAAGTGATACACAGTGCAACTGCTTACCACCAGCTGACTGATGCCCAGCCAGTCCTAAAGCAGTTGTTCCCTGCCCCACGCCAATTTCTCCCAGTTCTATTGTTGAGAGCAATGTTATGTGGTGTAGAAAATTCCCTTGTTCAGTCTAGATCAGCTGTCCTGGTTGTGTCCTCTCCCGGCTTCTTGTGCACCCTCAGCCTCCTTGCTGGCAAGGCAGTTTGATAAGTCCTTGACCTAGTGCAAGCATTGTTCTGCAACAATTAAAATATCATTGCATTATCAATATTATTTTCACACTAAATCCAAAATACAGCACCATACCAGCTACATGGAAGATAATTAACTCTATCCCAGCTGAAGACAAGCTATCCAACACTTACATTTTAAATCTAAAATACAGGGCATAAGAGATAGAAATGGGACGCGAGAATTAGTCCCATTACCTGAGGAATACCCTTAAATTTTTACCCTTCTACAATAGTCATAACATATAAGCAACGGTATTGATGACTTCTGCATTTAATAAATAAACTAGTTATCATCTACCTGGTAGCCCACCCACACCTCTTTTTCTTGCATTCTCCCTCCACCTACAAACATATTGCCTTGACATCTGCAATCTAAATTAGCTGTAACCATTAGCATTGGATCAGTGTGTATCCACATTCTCAAAATAGAATGGTACTCAAGCTAAGAGGTTCTGAGGCTCTTGCATCAATGGGGGTTTTATCTTAACTCTCTACATCATGTGACAATGTGCATTTTTCCTGCCCTGCACTGGATGTCCCACTCTCACTCAATCAAAGGTGTGTGTCGATGCTGTATAGCAAGAGAGAGGGGAAATGATTGTGGAGCCAGAAGGCATCCTTAGCTGTGATATCTCTGTTACAAGTCTCAAGTCAAAAGCTGAGTAGTGAACCTAAGTAGTGATCCCTCTCTGGGGATCTCTGATCAGAGTCCCTCACTCATTGCTTTTCAAACTCAGTATGGTGTAAATGCTCATCTCCACTCAAGTGTCTAGAAGAGATTAAAAGTTCACAATTATTCTATAACATGAATTGTTCTGTATTCGTTCAGAGACTGAACAGAGACTTTTCAAGTAACACTACCATAAGAGGAAGATATTTTAAAATCCATCAACTTCAGTATGTATTCCCAGTTTTCTACATTTTTCATCCTTTGTTTGTTTGTTTGTTTCATTCTAATCCATTTATATTTTACTTCTCTGAATTCAAAATACCAAATGAATTTATCAAAAAAATGACAATCTGTAAGTGCTGACATAACAGAAAACAGAAGAAGCAATGTTGTAAATATTTCAAAATAAATAATCAGGGCTATGTCAGGGGAGACTAGTCTGTGAATTTCTGGCAAATAATTTGTTTTGTTGGCATCATTAACGTTATGCCACTTTAAAAACAGACAGGAGTTTTGGTGGTAAGAATGCTGAAAACTTGTCAGAGGGGTAAAGCATTTAGTGTTCAGGACTCATAGGACACATCTATACTAGTGTATAAAACATTTTGGTATCTGTTCTCTGGCCATAAGGGGAATCAGCAAGGCAAAGGTAGCATCTCTACAGCTAACCTATCTTTCTGAAGGCAATTTCTTATCCATACTACACACATACTGAGGTCCAGACCACACCTGGGTCCATGCCTTTATCCAAACCATGTGTCACTGAACATGCTAACTGTGAGATGGCTTTTTCTACACAGATCTCAGGAAGGTGGGGGTTGCATACTTTTTTTAGCATGTGGTGGTTTCACACTGGCGGGCAGCTAAGTTCCAACACACAGCTCTCTCGTACCCCCTTCTAAAAAGAGCAGGGAGAAAATACGATGAAAAAAGGCTTGTGGTTTCAGATAAGGACTAGGAGATCATTCACCAACTACCATCATGGACAAAACAGACAGCACAGGGAGATTAATACAATTTATTGCCTATTTCTAGCAGACTAGAACAGTGAGTAACTAAAAGCAAACTGAAAACACCTTCTATCCCTCTCTCCCCCCCAGTCCACCCTCTTCCACCTCCTCCCCCTGAGCGGCACATGGGAATGGGGAATGGGGGCTACAGTTAGTCCCTGACACTTCATCTCTGCTGCTCCTTCATGGTCACTCTCTTCCCCTGTTCCAAATGGCATCTCTCACACAGGATGCCGTCCTTCCCGAACTGACCTCTTCAAGAACTGCTCCCACATGGCTCTGTACCACAGGATCCATCCCCTATGCCCTCCCTCTGCACTGCGCTGGGTGTCATCAGGTCAGTGTTTCTCCCATTTTCTCACGCTCTCTGCCAGCTGCTGTTGTGCCACATTTTCCCCCTTTCTTAAATTTGCTCTCACAGAGGCACAAACAACATCACCCACTGGCTCGGCTCTGGCCAGCAGTTGGTCCATTCTGGAGCCAGCTGAAGCTGGCTCTGATCTGACATGGGACTGCTGCTGGGCTCTGCTCAGAGAGGCCACCACTGAAGCTCCCTGCTACTACAACCTTGTCATGTAAACCTAACACGTAGTACATCCATTAGTGACCCTAACTCTCTCTCTCTTTTTTTTTTTTTTTTTTTTTTTTTTTTCACTAAGGACAAGATCTAAAGCTCAGTGAAATCAGTGGAAACATTCCTAAAGTCTGTAATGAGAAATGGATTCAACCCCCTTAGTCTTTTGCTTCTCCTGCAGCATTTTTCTTTTTATCTTGGTTCCTCTTTCTCTTTTTCTCCATCATCAAATTACTGTATTCATTAACATTACCAAGTACTAACATGATCAGTGCATTCAAGTAAAAACAGCAAAATACACACAGATGTGAACAACAGTGAATTCAAAAAATAAATGAAATTTGTTGAACAGTAAAAGTTACTTTGCTGAGAACACCGTCACTTTCTATTTTGAAGAAACTTTGCTTTTGGAGAAAGATGTATTCAAGTGTTTTCTGCATACTTAGAATATTCTATGGTCTACATGGAACTCATTAATGTAGTCCACATACAGAAATCCTATGGGGTCTCTAGTATACCAGTACAGTGCTGTAGATCTTAGGTAGGAAAAAAAAAAAAAAAAAAAAGCTTGGGACTAGGAAAGTGTTATAGCAACATGCTGTTTATTTTCACAAATACAATTTCTTTTTTACACTCCAGGAGGGAAAAGAAAGAAAAAAAATATCTTTTGTTTTAAGTTGGCTAGTCTCAAGTGCTGGTAACTGCAAAGGAAAATGAACTCCCTTTCCTACTTCTGTGTGGCAGCACAGAGGGAAATTACCTAGGAATGAGAATCATTTCTGTGCTGCTTTTGCTGAAATGAAAGTGAGTCCATACAAAATAGAGCTACATGGAATATCCAAAACAAAATTTAAAACACCCAGGACATGTGTCATTGCTACTCATGGGACTATAGAGGAATTGCAGTGTTTCTAACCCTGTTACATCCATCCACCAGCACTTCATCAGCACTAGGGCTATGTTTCACACTTCTGTATGTCAGTGAGAACCTTAGTATACTGTGTTTTGAAGCACTTGTTTTGTCTTCAGAGTTTCTAACTGGTTTAGCCACATGCTCAGAAGAATCCTTCGGATTTCATTTCCTCGGATATTTTTCAGGTTGGTATTGACAAGAGAAATGAAGTATTGGGCTTGCAGGCAGCTGCCAAAGAGAGAGCTCCAGAGTGCTTCCCAGCTGCCAGGCTTCCCTGCACAGCCCATCCAGATCCATGCTCCGTGCTCCACTAGCCTGCAATGTTAAGGAAACTGGTACATAGGTCAGAAAGAAGCAATGGTAAAGTCTTTCCAAGTCCCCAGATTAGAAAAATCTTTCCTCTCAAAGACGTAATAGCATATCATGAAAGTATTTTAGTGTCAGGAGTGCTAAACACATGGTGCAGCAAAAGATGTCATCTACGTAGGAGAAGGGGAGCCAGGAGGGAGGGTGACAGCAAGGCAGGCACAGGCAGTGTCCTCCCCAACAAGGGCATGTTCTCATGGTGCCCCAGCCAAGTCAACAGAGCAGGGATGAGTCTAGACAGCCACAGTACAAGGTGGCCCCCAGCCCAGACAGCCAGCCCTCAGTATGGGTAGTGATATTCAGAGAGCTCTGAAAGTAAACATGGATAAACATATCAATATAGACAGATATCTGTATATAAGTATATATTCAAATGTATGATTAATAAGCACCTAGCAAACCAGGATGGCTATTTTCCATTAAACAATTTCTTCAGCAAATTCTGCCTTTTTTTTTGTTTGTTTGTTTCTTTGTCTGTTGCTAGCTTTAGTATCACTGTTACACAGTTCATTCAGTTTACTCTGATTCCAACAGATTAGATGTATATGCATGAAGACTTGTGTATGTCTTTTTAAAATTAGTGTCTTGGTCTTTCTCAATCTTATTTTCCCATCTTCAACATGAGGTGCCTTGCACTGGGACAGTTCCCTCATCACTGGCTGCAGCTCTCCTTCATCATAATAAATCACATTATCAAATCTCTTTCACATTATGTCTTGAAACCAATTCAGTTTCTTTCCACCACTACTCCTATTATAAGATTTTTCTAGAACATTTTTTCCAATTTCTATGCCACATTTATTATGTCCCATTTATGTCAAAATTGTCTCTTGGCTTTAATGGGCTTTCTTTTTCTTTTGCATCTACTTCTCTCATTTATTTATACAAAGGGACTAGAAGTACTCTTGGTTTTCATTCTGTTAGGCTAAACAAACTGATAAGCTTTGGTCACATACAGGCTTTCCATTCCTGTAGCAACACTATTAACTCTTTTGCTCTTTCCAGATAACGTCTCACCACTGCAACATATAATAAATGCTTAATGCCTTCATTTTGTAAATGCCTCACTTGATACATCCGAGGATTGTATTTCCATTTTTTATTGCCACGTACACCTAGGTGGTGCATAATAATACTTTGACTGACTAATATCCCAAGGTCTTCCTATTTCAACCAGTTGGTCTTAAGATGATTGAAGAAATTCTGATTGAAGAAATTCTCATTGCTCCCTTTGTTCATTACCTCACATTTCAAACTAATTAAATCACATATTTTGTCCCAGTTCTCAGGGCTATCCATTTCTTCTCATGTGTTATTCTGGTTATCCTCCATATTGTTAATGTCTGCTATGTTTATATTATTTGAAAACATTTATTATCTTATTCCTTCTTTTTGGATTCAAGATATTGCTGATATTTTTAGTAGCATTGGATCTGAGTTTTAAGGAATTACACCCGATTATTCATTTCTTCTTTTAGCATGAATTTTTATAATTTTGACTGTAATTCCTTTCATCCACACTGTGATCTTGTGCTAATCCACCTTTTATTCCAAGTATATAATAATTTTCCATGTGCATTGAATACAAGTAGATTAAATGCTAAATCTTTTCACACAAGTTCTGCTACCAAAGTTTAGTCAGACACAATCCATTCGCTATTTCACAGGCTATTGTTACCCCTTTTTTACTCATCTCTGTATATTTAAATATCATTCAAAAGGTTTACTTAAGCTTCATATACAACTAATGTAAGATTACAGGGTTTTATTTGGCCATTTCTAATCCATTTCTTAGACAGGCAACATATTGGTTTGCCCTAGCTGTGCAATGCAGAAACCAAAAGCTAGAGTCACTGCTTCCAGATATGTTTTTGTGAGCCATCTTCTGTTCAGGGACGAAAGTGATGTGGTTATCTGGTCCAAGCCCATGGGGCTCAGATGTCTCAACAGGCCAGGCTGAGCAGCAGCATTTCCCATGAAAGCAGCCCCAGCAGTGCTGGGCCTTTGAAGGGCGAGCTGTGTGTAAGCGGATCTTGCCATTTCACATGAGGGACCAGGCTTTCCAAACAGGCTCAGCTGCCCTTACTGCTCTCAACTGAATCTCCTAGGAAACAGCAAACTGAAGCTGTGTTATCTTTTCCCTGGAGCCTACCCTTCTTCAGGCCCTACAAGCAACCACAAGCAGGCAGCCACAACAATACATCCCCTGACGTGCACTGTGTTGCTGGGAGAGATGCTGGAAGCACTGTGCAGGGTGACCTGCTGCTAGAGATTCACCCCATAGATAACCTCTGATGTGGGGGTTGAATCTGGAGGGAGTGATCTATCCCCATGCTCTCTGTATAGACAGGGAGGATAAATGCAGAGCGGAGAACAGCTGACAAAAGGTGAGTACTGGGTGCGATGCTCTGTAGGAGGTATCACTGCTATGTGGAATTGGTGTGCAGTGAGTGGCGAGTACAAAATCTAAAGATTTCTTCTCAGAGAAATGAAGCTTTTATGTCCGTGTTTGAATAAAACCCATTTTTTCCAGAACAGTTATTGAAAATATGGGCCTATTTATTAATGAATATAGCTTTTCGATTCTGGGATGTCATCTTGTCATGGATGATAGAATGAAATAAACAGAAAAAAAGCATTTTAATCACATTTTTGTAGATTACATCAAATCCAAAACATAATTTACATATACCATAAAAAAACTAGATAGAACTGATATGGTATTATGAACAGGCAATGTCATTTTTTAATCTTCATTTTAAAAACACTTGTCTTGCTGATAAGCACCAATGCAGTTGTTACAGATGCAGATCTTTTCTGCATACCCACGAAAACAACAGGGTCAAAAGAGAATTCGCCAACTCTTTCACGTTCTGTGTGTTCACCCCAATTTATGAATTCATTCTAATTGTTCTTTGGGGGACCTATAATCCAAACTCTCTTGGTGCCAAACTCACTTGGATTGAGGTGAATCCAGCTCTGTGCCAACTGAGCATTTATGAACTGGGGCTACAAGGGTGTTCAATAGACTGAGGACATGGGCTAGGAGCTGTAAAAACATCCATAATACGTAGGCCCTGCCTGAAAATCTTAAAGGCTAAGGCATTCTTACTGAAAACAGATTGATGCTTGCATAGCCTAACTGGCAGTGTGTCTCTACCCATGCAAGAATCTACCCCAGTCCATAAAATTGTCCACGTGCATAACTGCTTATGGGGTTAGAACAGTGGAGGCAAATGACTTATAAATGGAGCTCACAGATGTCACAACTGTTAAAAGAAGATTCCTTTACTACACTGGTGTGATGCAGGCTCTGAAGTGTGTAACCACTGAAACCTGAAAGACGGTCAGAGAGCTGTAAAAAAAAAAAAAAAAGGTGGTGGGCATTCAAGCCTCACAGTACACAGTATCCACCAGACCAAGTTTATGTGGTAGATATGGGTTCCCAGATTGGAAAAATACAGAATTTGGAGTTGTCCAAAGTTAGATTAGGAACCCCAGTAGTGTTACATAGTACTCCATCTTTTGCATTTAATTCCAAGAGTTAAAGATGACTTCCAGCATAGGTTCTGCTAAAGAAAGGCTGAAAATGGGTTCTCCAAAACAAGAAATGAATATTATTGAGAAAATGAGAACAGTATCCATTAGAGAATAAGGAATGACTGTTCTCTCAAAAATAGTTTTGCAACAATGCACCACAAACATTTTCCTGAAGATATGGTTACCAAAAAGAAAAATAACATGAAGATGCAAAGAGATTTACAAAT
Organism: Anas platyrhynchos; assembly: GCF_047663525.1. Taxonomy (NCBI): domain Eukaryota; kingdom Metazoa; phylum Chordata; class Aves; order Anseriformes; family Anatidae; genus Anas; species Anas platyrhynchos. The sequence continues at coordinate 174,699,147 of NC_092587.1, forward strand.
GCTTTTGTATCTGATTAAATTTACTATGAATTCCCCAAGGATCCTCTTAGCTTTCTGGTCTCTTTAGTTTCAAAGATAAACCAATTGAATTGATAATTTAACAATTCACATGATTTTCTTTTCAGAAGAAGTAACATCACATTTAACAAACTGAGGCTTTGTGACATCTTAAAATTATTAATAAACAAAATAAGATTTGGAAAACAGAAAGCAATGTCCATGAACTCCTCCTCATTACCATAAACCTATATGTTAAAAAATAAAAAATAAATTAGATTATGCAACACTGGAAATATTTCTGCACTTTCAGTTCAAGTCACAAAATATATATTTTCTCATTTATCCTCACTATCTTAACAAACAAAATCTCAGTAATATAGGGAGAGCATTCATGCATGAGTTGTGCAAACATAGCACAAAATAGCAAGATTTGCAATGTTCCAGGCAAGTATTTTGTCAGCTACTTCTGTTTGCATGTTCCTTAGAGTGTTAGGTATTTAAATTCTGTGATAATAGTCTCTACACAGAAAATAAAAGCTAAGATAGTATCTAGCTAGCTAGCTGGGAGATAGATAGATAAGACTTCTGTTTATTTATGTTTTCAGATACATTTGTACTTTTCAGGCCTTTGCTGACTGTTCAGTTAAGAGCAGAATTTATCAGCCTTCCCAATTTCCAGTGTGTATTATGCTATAGATATTTTATTTTGATAATTAGTAGATATTTGAAAGAGAAGCCATATCTTTGGACCCTGGAAAAGGGTCAAGACTTGAAGTCTGTAGTACTGAATATACCTTCTTGAAGATTTTTCACTTGCTATTGTAAGAGAAAAACTACTATTTTATTACTATTGTTATTAATCTGGAAAAGCACAAATACAGGCTGGGCCATGACTAGATTGAGAGCAGCCCTGAAGAGAAGGACCTGGGGTTGTTGGTTGACAAAAAATTCAGCAGGAGCTGACAATGTGTGCTTGCCGCCCAGAAAGCCAACTGTATCCTGGGATGTATCAAAAGAAGCATGGCCAGCAAGGAAAGGGAGGGGATTGTCCCCCTCTGCTCTGTTCTCTTGAGACCATGCCTGGAATACTGCTTTCAGCTCTGGGACCCCAGCACAAGAAGGACATGGACCTGTTGGAATGAGTCCAGAGGAGGGCCATGAGAATGATCGGAGGGCTGGAGCACCTCTCCTGTGAAGAAAGGCTGAGGGAGTTGGGGTTATTCAGCCTGGAGAAGAGAAGGCTCTGGGGAGACCTCATAGCAGCCTGCCACTATACAAAGGGGGCCTACAAGAAAGATGGAGATGGACTCTTTATAAGGGAGTGTAGTGATAGGACAATGAGTAATGGTTTTAAACTAAAAGAGGGTATATTTAGTTCAGATATTACAAAGATATTCTTTACTCATAGGGTAGTTAAGCACTGGAACAGGTTACCCAGAGAAGCTGCGGATGGCCCATCCCTGGAAGTCTTGAACAAAACCAGGTTGGATGGGGCTTTGGGTAACCTGATCTAGTGGGTGGTATCCCTCCCGGCTGGGGGCTGGAACTAGATGATCTTAAAGACCTCTTACAACCCAAACCATTCTATGATTCTGTGTTTCTAACACATGTTAGTAATAGCCAAGAATCCATAGGAGATATATTAAATATAACCAGAGAACTCAAAGGCACAGTTAGTCATCCATGTCTAAATATGCCTAAATGTGATTCTGTTCTTAGACTGAATCTTAAAAACTGATTATTAAATGTTAATATAACCTCTAGGAAATATGCTGTAACTACAACAAGATTTTTACCTCTTGTAGAATTATATCTATGTGGCAGTGAGACATGAATAGGTGTGAATATAGGACTATGCCTTCATTGAAAATGGTATAATGGTATTTCTGTCAGCAGGATATCTTCTAACTAAAGTAGCCACTCTAGTCTAACGTCTAACAGACAAGATCATTATCTTATATCATTACTTCATTCTTACTATAAGATAGCTAAATGAGGCCACCCCCGGCCATGGTTCACCTCCTGATAAAAACTTCACTGATTTTTGTGCTTGGTTCAAGATTTACAGGAGAATAGCTAAGGCATGGCAAGTTATGCCTTTCATCAGTTTGCTTAAGGCAGCCATTTGGTTGGCATATATGGTAGCCATTATATCCTAAGGGCACAAGCAAAACAATTTTTGTACAGAAGCAACATCTTCTACTGCCACCTGATGTACTTAAAAATAATAATAAATAAATAAATAAATAAATGGATAGAAATAGCACACCAACAACAGAAATAAAACAGACTCATGAGCATGAAGTGAACTAAAGAAAGGCTGTTTTGCCTGGAAAGCTGTCTGTTTTGTTGGCCTTATGAAAGATATTTTCTTTTCCTAAAAGCTCTGCTCTAGATATAAATTGTCCTGTTAGCTCAGGTGTCTTCCCAGTCTTTCCAATACAGGCACAGCTGTAAAGTGTTTGCTCAGTTTCAGTATACCAAAGGTGATGCCTTATCTTTTATCTAACACAGTACATCTTGCTGCTAGTCTAGTCAAGATGTTTTTGTGTCTCTTCTGGAAATTATTCATATCCAAAATCACAGATCTAACATCCTTCTGATATAAGCTTATGCTAAGCAATGTCTCCACACTTTCCAAAATTGTGTGTGCCTGTATCCTCATGTATTCTTTGATCATGTTGAAAGGATGAATCCATTTTGCTTGTTTATTAGCCCCAATGAGTGCATTCAGTACATGGGTGGAAATATCCCGTTCAGCATGTTAATTACAGATGCACACTAGGGGTTCCTTTGTGTTCTGAGAGAATACAGTTCTTTGATTACACAAGACCTAAGTGGCATTTCAGAATATCAGCATTAATAACTCATTCCTACAGATCCATCAGGTAGAATTAAAATTAGGAAGAAGGGTTATAACTTGTCAAACTAGGTTTCTAATTAATGGAGTTACTTGTGTTACAATTACTTGCTCTTTCATAGGCTGCATTGTTTTCCTAAAGAGAAATACTAATGCTGTGGTTGTGATAATGAAAAACTGGGATTTTGAAAATCTACCATTATGAATTTATAGGTAAATATGAGACATCTATTTAAAATGTTCAGAACCCATTAGAATAAGCACAGAATGTTAGGTTTTCTCCACAAATATTTTGGACATCTTTCTGTCTTTCTGCACAGTGCATGATACCAAGTTATTCCGTAGTTATAATGGAGTAAAAACAACACTCTTCATGTACAGAATGAACAATCATTTCCATAATTTATTTATTTATTTATTTATTTTGTAATTATGGAGACAGAACAGTGAGCTGAAGCTTCCAGTTTCTTTTTTTTTGTTTTGTTTTGTTTTGTTGTTGTTGTTGTTGTTGTTTTTTGATACTTTTCAAAATAGTACTTCCTTCCCTTCCTTCCATTGGCTTTTACTGTACTTTATAAGTGAAGGTGAGTAACATAAGCCCTCCATGGCTAGGATAGGACTAATCTTCCTAAATAAGACATCTAAAATTTAGTTGTCTATGTACAGCCTAATTCTTCTTTGCCTTCCCTTACAGTTAATGGAGAGCAATAGAAATCTTCAGGCTAGTACTCACCCTCAGAGAGAAATATAGCATAGACCTGACAAATTCCTCTCTGCAAATGTTTGTGCCTCTCCATTAACTATAAACAGACCTTAGGGTGAGGAGCTCAGGCTTTAACTTGCCACCTTCAATATGCATGGCAAACATTCCTTCACAAATCCTTGTAATTACTGTCAAATCAGTATTTACAACATGCCTCCCCTGTGAAACCTACAGGGCTTACAGACAATGGCCAAGCTATTAGTGAGCTCAGACTTATTGTGGCATAATTTGTTTATTTTGTTATTATCTTATCCCCCACTTTCTCCCTGATGGATGCACATATGTGTGTCTTATCAATCCAATGGCAAAATCTTGGCTCTGTTGAAGATGGCAGGGTCAGGATTTCTTGTCCTCCTTTAAATATTATAAAATGAATAGAACAGTTAGGTCCCAGTCCTTAATATAATGCATTAACCTCTACATATCACCTCATATCACCTCTCATGTCACAGTCCTCCATAAGGAGTTAAAAAAAAAATAATAAAAAAAATAAAAAAACCTTCAAAGAACATATAGACTGATCAAATATCTATAATCAGAATGCTCTACTCCTGGGGAAAGAAGAAAAAAAAATAAAATGTAAAATGATCCTTTCAATGAAAATTAAGTTTTTATGGTTTCCTAGTAGACTCTCCTTAAAACTAATTATATTAAACTTCTACATTCTCTGCTTTTTCTCCTCAGTAATCTCACAATCTCCAAATATGTGAAAGTAAATGCTTAGTCAGTGTGTAAATTGAGGACAATTATCATTATGACCACACAGTAATAGGAAAATAATTAGACCATTGCCAGCAGCAAAAATATAAATCAAATCAGTTTGTAATAGGAACATTAATAATTTGTTAAAGATACAATCTATTGCACATGAAGATGGGAAAGCAGCTGAGCTGAGCTGCTTTGCTGAAGACACTGCTTGTTTTGAAATAAAGAGCACAAAATTCAGTGTATGTGCATCAGTGATAATCTATGGGTGATTGTGTTCAAGAGAATTTACAACCTATTCCAAACACGTGAACTCAGTGGAACTGGGAAATCGAATGGCTAAGTGGTATTTATTATGCTACCCTTATCTTTGCCAATGTGGAGGGAAGGAGTGGGACAGTTCACTTTGCCTCCAGGCATCCAGTAATGAGCCAACCAGTGGTGCATTAGGAAGTAGCGGGCAAGTGGCATTATCATCAGGTGCATTTTTAGTAGCAGAGTCAAGTAGCACTGGGAACATTATAAGTAGTGCAGTTGAGTGCTAGAGCATTGGTATTACAGCACAGAATGTACAATGGCAGAAAAGTTTTGGAAAATATAACAAGTGATAGGCCTGAAACATCCATTTTAAACACTGCCAAACTTTGAAGAGCAGCAGCTCTGAACTCCAGCTCTCCCTTTGGCACCTAGAAATAATTTTAACAGGTGAAACTTAATTATCAAATCCAAACTCTCCCAAATCCTAGAAAATCCTGGATACATTTCTGATGAGAAGAAACACAGTCCAGATCCTTTCAAATCACAACAGATAGTTCAGCTAAATGGCACAGTGAACTTTTCAAAAGGAACCATAGTAAGTATAGAAGTGAGTGGGCCAAGGTAATACCCAGTGTAAAATCTGATAATTATGAAAGAATTTTAAACAATGGACAATGTTACTCAAATCCTTACAGATAGCACATGGAAAGACTTTTGAGGGTATCAGGTATTACCATAAACTTTTACACAAAAGGGTCCGTAAAATGTTGGAAGGCTGTGAACATGGAGAGGGTCTTTTCTCCCCCGGCTTATCAATCTGACTCCCAGTGAATTTGTATGGTTCAGGCAGCCAAGACCTATCCTGAAGGAAATGTATGCTCGTGTAAAAGTTACAGCAGGACTACATCCAGTTCCATGATTTTTCTCCCACCCTCATGCAAATTCTTCCTTTTTGCATGTTCTCCTAGGACCAACTAACCTAATGTACAGCAGATCTTCTCCAGCATTTCACTGGAATGCTGTAAATTTTGTGAATCAGGAGCTGTTCCTCATGCTAATCTTTTGTCTTCTCTAGAGTGGTGATGAAAGGCACTGAGGTGAGGGGCCAAACACATGGTGAGGTAGCACAGGGTAGATCTGGTCTGTTGTGGTGCTAACACGATGGAACTAAGCAGGACATAAATCTGGTGTCATGGATGTCGTGACATTATTGACGCATTCAGAGCTGGTGGTTGCCTCACATGTTTGGAATGAAGATGTTTCTGCCTATAACCAACAGAAGCAGCAGGTGATTGATATGAAATCTAGACTCTGGCTTTCTTCCAGTTCTGGGCTAGCAGTGAAATCACACTAATGCTGTAAACCATTCACATGTGAAAAAAATTTAAGCTCTTTTGCAGTCCACGTTTCTAAGTCTACACAAACCTATAGATTTTCCAAATATTTTTGCTTTTGTGCTAGGCAATGAAAATATGGCTAGCATCTTCCATTAGTAGCATGGGGAGATTTGTTTCATTTGATGCAGAGAAGTGTATGCTAGCTACACTATTAATGCCAACGGAGCATGAGAATGTTTCTCCACTTAAGAAAACTAAAGCCAATGAGTGGTTAGACACTAAATTCTTAGCTGTCTAAATGGGAATGAAAGCCTGAAATCTGAAAGTTCTTCAATATTGGCCCAAGTATGTTGAACCAAATCAGAAAAGCAGCCAAAGTACATTAATAGAATATACTAAAATTGCTGAAGGAATACAAAGAATCCAAATGATTCTTTTTATCTAACGCAAAAATATTTGAAGTCTGTGGATTATTTTTTTTAAAGAAAATCTTCACTCTGGTTGCAAGCATACTTCGCACTTTTCTTGATGTTTAATTATTTTCAGCTAAAATAAGAAGTAGAGAAAAACAAGCGTGTCATTGGAGATTGTCTAGATTTTAATGAAAATTTGGATATAAGTATGTATAATGTTTTCAGCAAACTCTCTGTACTCTCTTTTAAAGAAAACTCATGAGGGGAATTCACAAGAAAGGTGTAATTGAGTATGCTGCCCTTTTTCTGCTTTACGTTTGTAACGGCATATTTCCTCTGAAAAGAGGATTTCTGCAAGGCTGCTTTAGGGATGGACCAGTGCTCCTGCAGTGCCTAGACAGATACTAAAATCCAGGATGTCTGGATCTGTAACTGGTAACAAATTGAGCTGGTCTAACAACAAACATAGAAATAAGTGCCAAGATAACTTATGTTCATGTGGAACTATCATTTGTGGGATATGTGTTATTTCTTGTTTGGGTATAGGTCTGAAGTGATAATGTACTGCAGCTCTTATAAAAGTGGTACACAGCAGCAGTGCCTTGTAGATTCATGTCTGAGCTAGGTGACTGCATCTCCTCATACATCTCACATCAATTTTTATGAGATATTGTCTCCCCTGGAATTGTAGACATTGTTCCTATTATTCAGTTATTTTCCACATTTGTGCTGCCTGTCTACCTGTTTCTGCTGATACCAATCAATTACGACTAGTTTGTTGCTATGCAAAATGAAGATCCTCCTGTGAACCTTAAAGGCTGACGCTCAGAACCTAAAATGGTTCCCATTAGAAATTCAGCATTTTGTAATAATCATCATGTTCCGAAGTATACAGAGAACCATTACCGTGGACACAGAAATAACTAAACTTTATGGAGAGTTTTCTAAATGCCTGAGAGAGAGTTTCAAGAGTGCTGAGGCTCTCCAATTTTCCATTAAGAAAATGAATGTCTAAGATGTGAATCACTCTTTAGAAGGATCTACAGCTTCCACTGATTAAAAAGGGAGTGCAGAGGGCTGAGGCTGACAGAGAATTCTGCATGGTGGGTATTTGTATTTGTATAATACATCTATGTTTCACTTTGGTTCAAGAAAAATACGTTTGGATGTAGTCTGTTCCAAAACAGCAAATATGCTCAGATTCTGATTTAAATATGCTGCTTTGGATAAGAAAAACAAGCACAGTATTCAAATAGAGGTGAGTGAACAGACTAATGAAATTTCCATACTTTTCTTACATCCCCAGTGGTCTTCCTATCATACATATCTTCATGTTCTTTTAAGATTTTCAACTGCATCACATACTACCAATGTGTTCCCATAATCTTTCTCTTATACATGTTGTATCACCTACTTTCTTCTTACAATGTGTTTAACTGTTTACAGATTTGTGTTGCTGTTTGTCTGGGTAGAGTGCTGGTTATGCTCTGGCTGTTGCTGAGCCCTACATTTGTTGTTGGGCATCCTCATGATGAAACTGAATAGGTAACTATTCCACTTACAGCAACATATTCTGCCTGTGGGGTGCTAACATAAACCCCCCCCCTCTATACTTAGTTGGCTATGTTCAAGAAATACTTACGGACTTTATTTATTTATTTAAGTACTAAGATCAATATTGCCAAAAAAGAAAAGTTCAAAAGTTATTGCTCTGGGGAAAATGGCTGAAAGACGAATGTGGTAGACAGACAACAAGGACAGTAACAAAAGCTCTGTTTTCTTGAGAAGGAAAGCTAAAAATATTTCAGTACATCACCCCAAACCGAAGTATTTCTCTCTGAGTGACAGAGACATAAATCTGCATTTGTCTGAGCTCCTGCTGTCTCTTATTAGTGTTTTAGTGTCAGTCCTGTTTCTTTTATTGTCTGGGATTCTTCACTAAGCTATATCCTCTGGGTTGCAGCAGAAGTGGAGAAGACCATTCCAATGTGCTGCAGTCTGTGCATAGACTGTGGAAGCCTAGCCCAGAGGAGGGAATTACACTATGAGTATTAAGCATGCAAATTAACCCTTCTCAAGGGGAAGTCCAGGGAGACTAGATTATATTACTTTACCAAATGTTTTCTGATATTCCCATTGCCAAAAATAATGTTGCGATTTCAACTTTGCAATGCAGATCCTGAAATGAAAACATTTCCCAACAGATGGAAGTTCCATATTTCTGAACAGGGATAGATAAATTGAGAAATTTATGCACACCTCAATGTTTTATTGTAAGCTGCAATGTCCTGTATTGGGACAAATATCCTCTGTGAATTTGCTTATCCTTTTCATTAGAGATTGTTCACTTTTTTTTTTTTTTAAAAAAAAAGTAGTCACAGTCTCTATTTTTTATTTAACAATATGTTTGAGATATGTGTCTTTTAATTCCAAAAGACAATTATTAGATTGTATTTTATCAATCACCATTATCTATATAGTAGAGAAAGAAGATGAAGAATAAATCTGGAGAAGGATAGGAAAAGAGCAAGATATCTACTGTGTTTTTCATGGTAACATGTGCAAGTGGTGGAGAAAGCCTAAGTGTCTGTGACAGTACATTCCCAGAACATTGAGCAATTCGATCACACTCTTAAATTTCAACACCTTGAGGACTTGGTAGGTGTAGTTGAGGAGAAAGACATTTTACATCGGTAAAACAGAAACATTTCTGTTTATTTTAATATATCTCTAATCCAAAGTCCATTGCAGTTGGTCAAGGTCTCTTCGTTAACTTAATTGAGATTTGAATCAGGTCATTTAAGTCCAAGGACGAATAAGTAGACCTTGCCATTTCTCTTCCAGTGCACAGTAAGTAAGGTTCTGTTGGGTCTTCCACTGTGAATGCTCTTTTGTGAAACCCTGAGATGTAAATTCAGGGTCTAGTATCTTCATGTCCTTTCTGATCCCCAATGCCATGCCACAAATTAAAAAGAGGCAGTTTCTAAAGTGTACTTGCAGCTGACTCAGACAGGCCTTTATTGTATTGATTGCAGGCAATGTTTGCTTTATGTACTGTTCACTACTGTAATCCTAGATATATTGAAAGTGGGATCAGGGATCAGAATAAAATGATGTGACATTGTTTAGAAAAAGGATATACACATACAAAATCTTTGTAATTACAATGCAGGGAAGTTTGATGATGCCATTACTTTATTAATTCACTCTCTATAAAAGTTCAAGTTAAAAGTAACAACAGGATCATTATTTATAACTGAAAAAAAGAAAAAAAAAGAAAAAGAAAAAAGAAAAAAAAGAAAAAAAAAACACTTATATTCAGATTTTAAGATGTTTCTTTAGTGTAGATCACCAGACTTTATGTTGATTTGTTTAGACAGATGTCTGGAATAGTTCAGAACTGTTCCACTGTTCATGCATAATGAGGTCCATAGCATTAATTATGCATGTAATTTCATTAGAAGAAATGTTCTCTTACAGCCATATGCAGCATGTTGCATTTACTCGCACTATGAAAGACGCCACTTTTAAATCTATCAACACTTGTCACTATAGCTGAACACTGTACCTTCAGAACATCAACCTCCAGCATAAATCTGCTGTCTTCCCATCAAAGCCAGGACTCTTTCATTCCAGCAATACTTCTGATGCACTTGTTTGCACTCAAGTTGTTGTAGATGGGATAAACTAGCAGCTGTCAATATATGGTGATTTTCTATCATTCTTCTCCAAAATTATATTTAGAGCAAGGACTCTAGGTTAAAAGGGAAACAGCTCAGTCAGAAAAGGTGAAACATCAAGAAGCAGGGGATCAACCATATGTTTATAAAACACTGATGCCTGCTTTTCCCATCATAGGTGGAACTGGTACCTCCCAGCATTTTTATCCTGAGTGTGCAGTCGGGTGCTTACACAACTGATTGATACGTTGTCTGTGAATGGGGTGGGATGCACATCCTCAGTGCCTCTCAAGATGCACATCCTTGTTGTGAGCCTGCTGATGGAGACAGCAGTGATAGATAGTATTTCTCTGTTAGAGCTATTAAATAAGCTAATATGGTTGGAGAAGGCAGAGTGAATGTGTATAACATTTACAGAGTTGGTTTTAGTGTAAGATTATTCAACTGTTCTAGGATTTATAGCTGTTGAACTACAAATATTCCCCACTGTGGACAGAGTTGTGTCAATATACCAATTCATTTGGGAGATTTTAAAATCATTAGGGAAGGTTTGCAATTGATATACCCTCAGGAATCACTGTGTTTTACCACTGTGATTTACAGCATGAGGTGCATTTGCATGGGATAATCCAAATGCTGTTTAAAGCTCAATCACTTGAAATTAACTAACCTGTTAATTCCTGACTGATCTATGCCTAACTCCTTTGCAAGGCCCAGGATGGTTTGTCTTCATGATCAAGAAATCCTATACTCACAGGAATAAAATGCTAGCGTGGCTGCTCAAAAGAGGGAAAAAAAAAAAAAAAAAAAAAAAAAGTGCCTTAATTGCAATGCTGTAACTTGTGAGGTGAAAACAAGGAGCTATACACATTAAAATGAAACGAATTTTTAGTGAATGAGATAACCTTATAAAAAAAAAAAAAATCCGTTGAAGTGAAAGAATGTATATTTTCTGAAATAATAAAGAGTAACAGCTCATGAACATGTCTGAAGTCAGTAAATAATAATAAGAATAAAAGTCCGGTTATCCTGAAGTTATTGATTGTGATCTCCGATTTTGCTTTCTGCTTTGTCTAAGTAATTTTTAACCCTCAATTATTTTATTCAATCTGTATGTGATTTTGATTTTACTGTGCAAATCCCAAAAGTTGTTCAAACCCCAGGTTACTATCACATACAATTTCATTAAGTAGGTCTTACTGTTTAAAGTTTTGAATTCAGGAGGGAGCACAAACTAAATGCAATATGCTGAAACAGCATTGTATGATGGGGATATTCATTCTGCCAGCAGCTCTGGGCTATAGTCTTCTACTGCTTCTGCAGTAATGGAAGCTGCTCCTGGGCATCCTAGTTTTGGTGTCTCTGCTTGAGCAGGGGTTTGGACCAGATGACCTACAGAAGTCCCTCCCAGTTTCAACCATCCTGTAATTCTGTGAATGTCTGGAGTGTTTTCCTGCAATTGATGACATTTACTCCCCTACTGAACATTGCTGCGCTGTTCTGGTCAGGGACAACCTGACAAGCTCCTGGCACATGGCCATAAATGTCCATTATACAGTATGAAATATTTAAGATTTAGTACACCTGAAACAGCCACAAAACCAAAACAAAACAAAACAAAACAACACACAGCTAAAACCTGAAGAAAGAAGGAAATCGAGAAGCAACATCTTACAGTTGTGTACACTAACCCCTAAGCTGTAAAACAATGGTCCTTTTCGGTGTTTGCTGGCCCATGGGATCTTTTCGGGATCTTTTCATCTTCAGTTGGTCAGTAGCACAGCTTTGAGAGTGATGACTGAATGCACATCTTAGTGCCTTATGCCCTGGAATTGAGCAGGTTGTGCAGTGTGTGGGTGCACATGGCTCAGTCTTCATGCACCGGTCACCCCAATATATGAGAGCTGTGAGGATGCTGGCATAGTGCCAGCAGCTGCACTCTAGATGAATACAACCCGTCTTTTCCCCCAGTCTCTGAGGAAGAAGAGGAAAAGGCTTGGTTTCAGGATTCTGACTTGCTATCTGTGCCTGAAAGACCTCACCCATTCTGCAATACTGCCTTCAGGATCAGGATATACAAGATGAAATCCTATACTGACAGGAGCTAAGCAACAATGCCAGTGTAATATCCTATTACTTGTTTTGGGAAAGACAGATACACACACCCCAGGCAGTCCAATCTGGCAGTAAGCCCCAAGCCCCCCAGGAAGACAAAGAGCTTATCAGTGCCTCAATCACCTTCCCAGTTCACTATGCAAATACTCTCTCCAAGATGCTGCCTGACAGCCTCTTCACTGTGCTTCTGCTGCGAGCTCCCACCAGGGACACTGCACCTGTTACAGGGGACCAGAGGTTTGCCTCAATCCTTCCCTTTTTGCAGACTGCCATAAGGCAGCACAGAGATGCAGAGATGTCTGCGTCCAGCCAGAAATCCCCTGTATCCAAGGAGATATGGGAGAGTCCTTGCACTGAAAGGATGCTCCATAGGGGGCCTGTAGCCCCGCTCACAGGGCAGTGATACCCTTACACGATGGGGAATCTGTCCTTTCGCATCAGCTTGCTTGCCAAGTTCCTTTCTGTGCTTTAAAAGGATATTTTTTTTCTGTCTAAATGGGTAGACAAACAAATGTATTTGCCATCCCCTCCTCTCTTCAAATACATGCTGCTTTGGAAAATGGATTTTATTACAAGTTATGGTGTATAATTTTGTGGGATCCCCCATGCTAATACTTTGGCAGCATGTCACTGAAGTGTACTTAAAATTAGGCTCTCCTGTGAATTGCCATGTGCTGTTTAAGCACTGCCAGCATACTTGTTACTGTCCTAAACACAAAGCCAAACCCTGGACCAGAGTGGTTGCTGAAGGGGCATTCAAGAAACGGTCAGTATATGACCAGCATCGCTTTGCTGCAGTTGTACCATGCCCAGAAACATGTTATGCACAATAACTTTGTGGGCTTGTTTTGTTTGGTTTTTGCCTCCTGTGTCTTATTCATAGATTTGTCAACCCCTACAATATCTCTAAGCTGACTGCAAAGGGAACTACAGATTGCAAGCAAGTCAGTGACTGAATACTGCATTGTCAGTCACACATACATGAGGTATAATATCTTAGGAGAGTGGTGCAAGATCACTCAGAAACCTTCTCCCTCCATTCATTCACTCACCAAACACAGCCACTTACAAGAACCATTTATTTCTCTTCCACATCAAGGCCTCCACTTCGGTTTGCCAGCGGGAGTCAAGACTGCAGTTTGATACCTGAAAGATCTTCTTGCCTCCATCACAATTTCTCATGCTGGCCATTTGTCCGGCTTGTTTATACATTTCTCTCAGCTGTGATTGCAGCAGCCCCAGCCCCGGTGCTGCTCCGTAGTAGCGGCGGCAGCGAACTGCAAGTGGGCTGTGCCACCTAGCGGCTTCTGGGCAGCAGCTTTGCGAAGCCGGAGCTGTTCGTGATGAGGGCTTGCTTGTGCACGAAATTAAAATCTCCTCTCTCATAAATATCAACTTGTTAAACTTTGACTTCGGTTTTAAAAGGCAGAAAATTAAAATGTATACCTCCGTCTCCAAAATGCGGTAATTAAACAAAACCCACAGGTGCTATTTTAATGATGCCAGTTCTTCAGACTTGCAGGCTAAACAAATACAGTTTGCTGTTAACTAATTATGTTGTCTTAATTTGCTGATTTTAAAAACTTAAATGTCCTGAACAAATAAAATCATTATCTTGGATTTCTTCACCATGCCTTCTGCCTCTCACCATCTGATGCCCAGCACTGCGGGTTTTGTTGTGCAGAGCAGCATTCAGTGAGATCAGCCAGGCTCCCTGGCAGAACCTTCTTCTGCACCAGACCACAATTTGGTTTGCAAATCCCCTCCCAATCAAAACCACGAATGGTCACAAAATCCCCGCTAATGCTGTCTAATAGTGACTTTGCTTGAACTTTTCTCCTTGTATTACCTTTTCAATATGTATCTTAATTAACCACAGAGAGAACACCACTCAGTCAGTGTCTCTTTTTGAAAGTGGCTGAGCTCATTTCCCCCTCACTCTTAGCAAGCAACAAGCAAAGCAACTTCTTCCAATGAAAAAACATCTCTCAGTGACACTGTGGCCAATGTGAAACTTTCCTCTAACTTTTTCCTCTCAAAAACATAAAGACAACAAAATCTATGCATCATTTAAAGATGCCCCAGGACAGCTTTGAATTATGCAATCCACAGTTATGTGAGCTGCTGCTTAAGGGATTCTTTGGCTCTTTTGCGACACTGATCAATCCTCTCTTGGTTTTATTTAAAAGACCCAGTCAGTGAAGCATTCAAATCACATTACTCACATAATTCATTCACATGCCTGGAAAACAATGCAAATAAACACATAAGGAAGAATGAAATATATGCTAACTAGCTACACTTTTCACAGGTTGGGCCCTCTGATGAAAAATCATTCTGGCAGGAAATAATGGCAGGATTAAAACCAGCCTTCAGTCTATTTTAAGTCAGGTTCAGGTCGTTGCCCTTGTCATTCAAAGGGTCAGTTTCTCAGGTGCAATCAAATCACATAGGTTGAGGCTTGTGTGCAAAAGGTCTGTTGCTCTGTGAAAGGCACTCCCTTGGCCTGTGTTTGAGCAATCCACAGGCTGTTTTAAATCACACCAGCATTTAATATCACAAGGTGCCCAGAAAAGAGATCAAGCAGCTGCTTAACAGGGCACATCAGCCATCATGCCATTTTCTCAGTCCTATCTCTCTTTACCAGCAGGGCCAGCAGCAGGACCTGCAAGTGGTACACCTATGCCTGTCCCATTTCTGTATGATAAAGGCACACCCGGCAATTATTTAGATGTTATTTAAGATGATCACTGGAGAATTGGTTCCAAAAAATACCAATAGTCAATGCCTTACAGGTTGGGCAATTTTGAGATGATCACAGCTGGGATATTTGTACAGGAAGATTTTAGAGCCATGTTGAATTACCCATCTTGAAAATCCTGGTGCTGAGTACAGATGTACATAAAGTCTACAGCCAGCCCTCAGTTAGCCTCCTCCACTGGAGGAGGAGGCGTGGAAAATAATGACCCAGATCCACCTTCCCAGCCAGCAAATTTTGACCATCCTGGAAGGACAAATACATGTAAGCATAACACAACAAATATAAGGCAACATAGCCTCGAGGATGCTGTCATGGACTGGAGCTCCATAGACCCAGACTGTAGCCTTGTTCTGCCTCTGGCATACGCTGTATGCATTTTCTCCACCCTGCACTCAATTTTACAGTAGCTTCTAGCTCAGGCACTTAGGCATCTGAACTGCCAAATGAGGTTTTGAAAGGTGTGTTCACATTTGCATATATTTTCCAAGAACATGTCTTTATTTATGCCTCTCTCTAGCAGTAAATTTTAATCCTGCTAACAGCAGGAATAAATGTAGTGGGCAGAATAAAGCAGACTCTTGGAGCTTAACTTATTATTCTTATTCTCTTCAAACAATGTATAGCCTTTCAAGCTTACCTGCAAAGGACAAAAAATCCCTACACTGAAGAAAGGCTTTTTTTTTTTTTTTTTTGCTAAGCCATAGACTTAGCACATATGTGCCTCTGTAGAAAGGGGAAAGGAGATTGAAACAGCCTTAAGACAACCAAAGTATCTTTTATTTCCTATACTATTTAACGATGGTTGCTATTACTTTCAGAATCTAGTATTTTGCAGGTAATAAAAAGAGTGAAAATCAATCAAAACAACAGAGCATACCTCCCAGAGGACAAAAAATCTTCAATATATAACTGACTGCCGAAAAGCAAGTGTTAAAATAACCTGCATCAGGTAGAAGTGCTGCAATAAGAAATGGAGACAAAACACAGACCTATAAAAGAGACAGCTCACATTTTAATTGAAGAATTGAACAGCCCCTGACAAGTCTGTGCACTGTGTCCGTAGGCACTTCTGAGAGGCAGAGCTGCAATGCATAACACCCAATTCAGGCTGCAATGTTCCTGGGAGGGTTCAGGGACTCAAACAGTTTTTATTATCACTAGTTAGGCATCAGCAATCCACTGAAAGCAAAAATCAGGCTTTCCCCACCGGGGACACTTGGGGAGCTGACACAGGAATCTTACTGGAAGAGGTGTAGAAAGAAAAATAAGCAGGAGGTTTTACAGAGCCGTATTGTCATCACTTCCCAAAGAGAGCGAGGCTGTAGTTAAGACCTCAATACTAATGCCATTAAAGTCGATGAAAGTTTTAGAGCAATTTGAGCAGTGGTATGTTCTTTTTGTTTGTTTGGGTTTTATTCCCCCTTCAGTTTTCCTCTCAGATCCAATTAACACAAAAAGCAATTGACTGATTCACCTATTGTTCAGGTCTCACTTGCCTTGTCATAGCTAAGGCTTGCTCCCAAGGTCTGCTGAGCCATATAGCATCTATCACTCTTCTGAGCACTCCATAAATAAATAGTATGAACTGTAATGAGAACACTAATGAAACGTGTAGCTGTGTGATTGAAAACTCCCTTCTCAAGCTGTATTTTTTAAGGAAAATTGAAGGGATGAATTGTAGCACCTAATGTCATAAAGCCTCCTGTGTTAATGCATTGGTTGCAATTCCACAGTATTAGAGAAACACTGATATTTTGTATCTGGTACAGTCATATAATTTGAGAGGTATTGCATTGCCAGTTAGAGATCTAACAACTGCCACTGGCTAGGCAAAATAAAATAAAATAAAATAAAATAAAATAAAATAAAATAAAATAAAATAAAATAAAATAAAATAAAATAAAAAATGCAGTGGTCAAGCAAAAATGCTTTCAAACTGCTTCATAAGAGCATGGAGGGAATCCAGCAAGGCTCATGCTGCTGACAGAGGAAGCTGGCAGAGGAGGAGAAGTGAATGGCTGAAAAACCTGCTGAGCCCAAAAATGCTACCTCCAAACCAAAACCATGAATTGACATGTTGTATATCCCTCAAATGAGGCTCAGAGGACTGAAGCATCACATCTAAGGTGCTCCAAAGAACAGTGGTGAGTGAAATTAGCACCCACACCTCTGATTCCTCTTTGTGCTTGTAGCAAAAAAGGGTTAAATGAAAACCGCAGAAGCAAGTGACTTCAGCAGATGCCTGACCTACTGCAGAGACTGCTGTGGAGGTCTGCTATAGGAAACTGCACCAGAGCTCAGATGAAGCTAATTCCTCCATGAGGGAGAGAAAACGGGAAATATACTGGGAGAAAACAAACAAACAAACAACAAAATAAACCTTTCTCGTATTCTAAATGTGGATAGATCCAAGGGCCAGAACTTCTCTTGGAAGAAGAAAAGTGAGTCTGCAGAAAACCCTCTTGCCTACTTTTTTTTTTTTT
Organism: Anas platyrhynchos; assembly: GCF_047663525.1. NCBI lineage: Eukaryota > Metazoa > Chordata > Aves > Anseriformes > Anatidae > Anas > Anas platyrhynchos. The sequence continues at coordinate 174,716,522 of NC_092587.1, forward strand.
TTTAATTCTAATTTCAAGGAGCTTTTTGCCTCTTTAAATTCAAACTGCTTTAGTAAGTACTTGGGCTAACATTTAGGCAGGTAGCTAGTAGGGGTACTGACATATTTAATGTCCCTCATTTCTTACATTTTTGTCACTTTTTAAACACAAACAAAGTGTGCAAGCATTTTGTGTGGCTACACATGTAAGCTCCTATTATCCTTGCCTTTCATTCCAGAGCTTCTCCATTTTGTGTTGATGTTCGTGTTTTGTATTACATTATAGTGGAAAAATCTCTAGGGCAAGGACACCCTTGCTGAATATTGCTAGGATTCTCAGCACAGTAGATCTCTAATCCTGCTATTATCACTGTGTTTTTGGGACAGCTTTCAGCATACACATTTTGACAGGTGCTGCTCTTGACTTTCACCCTGTTGAGTCATAACCACAAAATAGTTGCTCAGCTCTGAAGCATCTGTATTCTGATGGTAACCGGTGTTTTCAGAAAGCATTTCTGGAACATGGTTTAAAATTATGAGTTTAATAACATATTATGGCATAGAAGCTCCGTTAGTTAAATAACACAGTAGAGAAAATTAAATGCATCCCTTTCAATCAGCTCTACATAGACAAAAGAAAAAAAAAATCATATTCAGTTTTAAATAACCTACTGAAATTATGAAATAAATCTTTTAAATTTGGTCAGGAGAAGATTTTGCACTTGATAAAAAAAAGTCAGCAAAGCCAAACAAAACATATTTTATTTTTATTTCAAATCTTCTAAAATATCTAATGTTTTTTAACCTCATTTGTTAATGTCAAAAATGAAAACAAAACAAAACAAAAACCTTTCATTTTCACAAAAATATGAAAGTGTCATTGTCAAGCTCTTCTGTGGAAATATCCATTTTGATGGAAAGGCAGATTTTGGTTCAATAAATGTTCTCGATGCCTCAACAAGTTCATTTTCTGATAAATTAATTCCTATAAATGAATAAACTCTCTACAAGATTAAATTATTTAAATGTCTTTTGCTTATACATTTTCTCCTATTATAAACTGTTCTCCCATGGACATTTGTTTCTCTACTGCAATCTATTCTTTTAAAAGATTTAAGAGTAAAGAGTGTTGCTGAGATAAAGACGCTTTTTCTGCCATCGTTTTCCATGATTTCTTTTCAAGAGTGAATGCGTGTGTTCCTTCCAAGCCAATACAAAGATCTCCCCTCAACATACTCTTGATAGCTTCCATTGATATTCAAACCATCATTTTGTTGGTTTCAAACCTAGTTTCATGGTTGCTTCATTACTGAGAATCCCTCCATTCAGAAAGGCTTCTAGGACTTTTATTGCAGATAGTGAAGAAACAGCAATAAAATTATTGGTAAAATAATCAGAACTAAAACTGTACCTAATTAGAATATTACCCCATGAATATTTTTGTAAATTGTGGTTATGAAAAGGACATTTCTCCAAAACAAATGCAGAGGAAGGTAAATAAGAAACTATTTACATTTCCAAGTGTTTTACTAAATCTACATCTCTATGGGATTATATCTGTGTAGAAGTACTCACAGTTGTAAATTTTATTCAGGTTGAGGCTTCATATTATTCTTGATCGTGTCCCCTTCTTTCTTCCATTTATAAATCGCTTTTTGAAGCTCATTTCAATGATCAATCTTTTTATTATAAAATTTAAAATATTTGCTGTAACATTAATTAATTTTTCCCTGCTGTAATTATTAGAACTGAACAAATAATTCACAATGAATAATTCATCTGCTGAATGTAACCTCATTTTCTGCTTGCTGAATATCTGCTAGCAAATCTGCTTTCTGGTTTATTTGTTAATCAAAATCATCTGACCACTTCTGGTGAATATTTTTAAATGTGGATTGAGCCTAAACAGCTTCCTGTGAGTTTTTGATATGCACTGCTTGCAGCATGATCTGTGTCAGTATGTTGTAATTGGTCTGGTAAAACATGTGACTTTATTTAATTTTCCCAGCTTTGTGAGCACTTATATACTCTGGGCATGAGTATATATGCATGTGAATTTCAATATTGTCTTTTATATCTTTAGAATTTGTTTTCCTGCCAGTCTAACTCAATTATTCAAATGTCTTTGGGGTAAAAACCAACTAAAGACAATGTGTATATGTGAATCTATCAAATCCTCAGCCAATATGTGCAACAATTTATTTACAGATTGTATTCAGTTTTAAGCAACTGTTATGTTATTGAAGGGGTAAATCACTAATGTTGACCACTGCAGCCATATTTCCTATTAAAACTCTCTAGTTAAAATGTGAAATGTTTTCATGTCTTTCTCATATTAGAGAACACTTACTTGGTGTGTTTAAGAAATCCTTGTTTGTCATGATAAAATTAATTTTTCAGACTATCAACAGCACATCCACGGAGAGTTTCGACATTGATTGGAAATATCGGATACAATTTTGCCAGAAATGAGCTGATAGGAAAAAAAAAAAAAAGGGGGGGGGGGATAATTTCTACATAAAGCAACTTATTCCTGACTGAAAGCCAATGGGACTTGAAGTCCTATGTCTTTGGTTACTTTAAAATATTCATTCTTATTTTTCAATTATAGCTTCAAGGTGAAATTCTTTCCCTGGATGATGAGTTTTCACAGTAGTAGAGACCCATCTCTCAGACACCTGTAAGGTACGCAAAAAATATCACCTACAAATACACCATCCTCAGCCATATCATACCACCCAAAATAAGCTGGTTGATATTTTAGGAGACTGAATATTTACTTCACTCCACATCATTTGCTTCTCTGACATTTTTTTTTCTTTCTTTTCTTTTTCTTTTTTTTTTTTTTTCTTCTTGAAAGGCATGTTGAAAGAATAATATCTTTCTTCTTTCTGTATAATCCAGAGATACTACATGAAATACTACCTGGGTCTTTTCCTTCACTGTTGTACAACGGGGCAGAATATGTTATAGCACAGAGAGCTATAAACTCAGCACAAGAAAAGGAAGAAGACATTGGACAATGGGCAATATGCCACAGAGTTCAACCTATTTTATTCCACAAGAAAAATTATTGTTATGCTTGTTAACTGAATTAATGAGTTTTCATTGATTGACATAAGTTCTGGTAAGGGAAGAATTAAAAAGGAAGCTGAAATGAACATTACCATTGCTTTAAAGACAATTGAAACAATTGCCTTCTCATTCTCCCAATAACCTCCGAATATTAGCTTTAATAAAGTAAGGTTCCAAAATTTTAAATAGTGTTGTATTACATTCTCAGATTAATAAAATAGCTTGACGTATAACTCTATGGAAACAAGGGAGAGAATATAATGCCAGTAAGGTTTCTTGTTCATTAAAAAATTGACTTTTTAAACTCTAGAGCAGATAAATTTGGGGTTTCTCAGCAATAAAGCAAAATGGTACATTTTGTGCTTTAAGATTATTATCTCTATATAACTTTAAATCATGCAGTAGGACATTTTACACAGCTGACTTTATTGCTCTTTCTCTTTTCTTCTCTTTCTCCTCATTTTTTTCTTTTTGGATTACTGTAGGGTTTTTCAAAACCAATGCCCTGTAAAACAAACTCTTCCATTGCCTTGATAGCCTTGATAACCTGATCTGGCAAAAATAATGGAGTCAAAAATGATGAAGAGATGACACTTACAATACAAAAAGTCTTTAAGAACGATGATGCAGTTGTTCCAGGCAATATCTTAGGTGGGTGTCCTGCATCCATATGTGATATACTAAGCTTAATTGAAATAGATGGAATAGATCAGGGATACCTGGACACCTGTGATACTGATATCTACATTTAAGCCAAGAGAAAATTTACAGTCACTTCCAGTGCACAATCCTTGTCAGACTATGAAAGGTACTAAAACACAAAAGCCTTCTGGAAATGCTATTTTTTCCACAGTTTCTGTTAAGGTAGTCTGTATGGCTGACTCATGTATAGACACGTTAGACACGGTAGATGTTTAAAAATAGATAGGTATCTAAAAACCTGGTTCAGGTAAGTAATTTTCCTGTAGCACTTTGTAGATCTGTAGTCCTATTCTCAGGGATAAATTAACCATCAAAAATGGGATCAGGATGGCTTTTTCTCCTCAGGTCAAATTGGTAGGGACCACCGGTATTTAACTGCCTTCCTCTGAAGAGTGGGTCATAATGTCATTTCTACGATATAGTGGTTCTGAAGGTCTTAAAAAGCAAAACTCTGCAAATTTCCTGTGGATATAAGACCTTGTAGTCTTTAATTATTATAAGGGTGTTTGGAGGCAGACTTGGATAAAAGATATAAGCTTGTTTGAATGTGTTCTCTGAACCTGTCCTCAGCAGTATGATCTCATGATTCCGTACGATTGCCAGCGAGAGTGACCCATATAGTTGTTTTCAGTCCTCTGGGTGTTGAACATGTATTCTCCTAAAAATATATTAGATTCAGTTATTTCTTGTAAACTAATTTTCGGGTTATTATTTGTCATTTTAAAAATCTTTCCCTTATTTTAAAAAGATGGTTAAAGATTTAGCCTTTTCTGGGTGTGCTTATAGAAGAAAGCTCTATGGCATCACTTGCAGTGGCATCTAGAATTGGAAAAACCTGTCAAACTGTAAAAATTTTAGAGACTTTCTTCTGATTTTTCTCTAACAAATTCTTCTCCTTTTATTTTCTTTATATTTTTATAAAGAATTTCTGATCACATTTATTATTTCTATTTATGAAATATGACTGTCTCAAAGTCTATCAAGACAGAAACAGGAATATTTTTAATTCTCACAAGGTTATTAATTTATATAGAAAAACTCCCTAGACTACACAAACTGATATTGCCCTATATAGCCTCTCCTTAAAAAAGGAGTCTTAACTATCAAGTTAAATCTGTGGAGAAATATGAATTAGCATTGGCAGGCATTACTTTGATGTCTTTTTTCACCAAAAGATGAATTTTGGAGCATCTGAAACTATCTGTGAATTCAGTCCAGCTTAGACAAACAGTGTTGGTTATTGTCACAGGTGTCACTCAGAAGTGAGAAGCAGCAATATGATTTATCGATAACAAAGCTCCTATGACTTAACAAAGATTTGAAGATAACAAGATATATCTTATTACAATTGGAATATACACTTATACACTGTATAAAAGACACTGTATACTAGTCAGAGACGCTACAAGGAACACTTGATATACCACATAGAGACTGCATAAGGAACTGGTTAGGTGATATTACACCAAGGAAACCCTCTCGTTGAGTGACAATGTTCAGAGTGGACCCCCTTGCTTTCTAAATGCCTCAAACTGGAGAGGTAAGAAGCCTAGGTGCAGCTGAATCCAATCCTAGTCACAGACTTGTCAAGGGTTTATGTCTAAAGGACTCTATGTTACACAAATCCTTTATACTATGTAGCTAGGATGATAGTGTGATATCTAAGCACCATTACAGCACACTAGCACTTTCTCAATCTGCATGCTGACTATCTGTACTGATAAGGACCATCTCAACCTGCAGAAGTAACCTTAGGAGGCATCTCTGCCCAAGGGGAGGTACTGGTGTGCAGCCCACTGTCATGTCAGGAGAGCTCAGATGGTTCTTGGGCTGCTCACTATTGGGGTAAGATGATTTATGGTCATATATGCATACAGATGTTAATTTCTTCTAAATTTCGATTGAGTTTGACTTTCTTCCAAATTTGTAGCACTATGGCTAGTCTGTGTGTATGTGCACTCCTTAAATTATCCCTTGGATAATTGTCTTCTGTCTCCCCCAATCCCAGGATACAGCCATCATGACCAGACACATCCATGATGAATGCCACTGATGGTTATCTACTTAGGCCAGATGCTTTGCTTAGGTGTGGGAGGTTGGGGGAAGTACACCATCACAGATGGACAAAACAACATAATCTTTCATGACTTTAAAAAAAAACAACTCTAGTGCAGTCCCACAAGAACTACATACTGCAAAGTGGTACTGCCACTCATCATGCATATACATCAACGAAGGCACTTCTAGCTGGAGAACGGGAAGCTGATTTCTAGTTCTTCTCCATCCTCTGTGCATCAGAAACTTGAAATTGGGGTCTCCCTTATTAGCAAAAAGCACTCTTACCATTAGGCATTCCATTATTTTTAGGAACAAACCTAAACCTTTTCAAAGCCCTGTAGGCAGAAGAAGTTGTTAAACTATCTCTGAAGCAAGGACTTCAAATGACTTTCATACCTCTAAGCCAAATTGTCATAATCAGAGAGTTAAAGAACCACCCTTCCACATTTATTTCCCTATCAAAATGAATACTCAGGTATTTACAAAAAGTGGAAGGGCTTCAGCAAGCAAGACTGAAATTCACCAATAGGCATGCTACAGACATAGAAAATCTATATTCAAAATCAGAGAGAGTATATTTCATATTGTTTCCCACTTCCTCAAAAGCTGCTGCAAACATTGGGATTCTAGGGGAAGGAAAAAAAAAAAAAAAAAAAAAAAGGTATGAATGAATGAATTTCCCTTGTGTATCCAGTATTTTGCAGTATTTTGCTCCTAAATTTCCTCTGCATTAGTAAAGCAGCATACAGAATTTATTATTTTATTTTTGTATACAATGCTACATGGTCAAACAAGGTATTTCTTTCAATCCCAAATGATTTTTGTGTTTGAAATTCAGGATCTGTAAAAGAAAAAAAAAAATAATCATTTTCCACTTCAGGTTGACCCAAAATGACTTTTTGTTGTTGTTTGAACCACTGAACCAAAAATAAATAAATAAATAAATCAGTGATACATACAGTTATGTTCTGAAGGTGAACAAATGTTAGGTCTGTTAGATAACAAAAGGGAGTACTCCTAGAAGAAAAGGATCTTTCTATAGATATTGTGCGTTTCAATCCCAGGAAAATATGTTTGCGAATTATAAACTGGAACAAATTGTTTTTTCTTAAACTGCCAAGTTAAAGAAATGCAAAAAAAAAATAGGTGACCTGTGGGATATTCTCAGTCTAAATGAGAGAAAGTGTCATAGAGTAAAACTAGCACCATGAACTCCCACAGCTACACTTAAAGAAAGTGCACATTCTGGAGCTCTCATGAAATATAATATCCTCAATATTCATGAGGAAAAGCTATTTGATGTTCATGATTCTAAATGGTCTCATAGTATATCTGGAATGGCAAAGAAAACTTAGGGACTGTGTCCTAAAGCTCACATCATACAATCATTAAGGTTGGAAAAAACCTCCAAGATCATCAGGTCCAACCATCACCCTGCCACGAATGTCACCCACTAAAATATGTCCCTAAGTGCCAGGTCCAAGCTCTCCTTGAACACCCCCAAAGACAGTGACACCACCACCATCCTGGGCAACCCACTTCAATGCCTGACCACCTTCTCCAAGAAGAAACATCTCCCAGTTTCTGACCTAAACCTCCCTAGGCGCAACTCAAGGCTATTCCCTCTAGTCAGTCCCTCTCACTTCAGTGCCAGGTGTAACTACAGAGAAAATTATTCTGGGAGTTACCTAAAAACTCCCAGAATTGAGTTTATTGAGGCCAACTGATGGCCTCAGTGTGCCTTCCAAGGGCCAACCTGGAGAATCTGCCTGTCCCAGACATCCCCTTGGCGCTAGTGCCTCAGGACTGAGCACATTGGACCCACAGAAAACGCTGCTCAACAGGCAGTGGGAATTTCTCTGAAACAGTTTCTCCATAGCCAAACTGTATTTGGGGTTCAAGGCAGCTAAGGAAGATGTGGTGTGGAGGCTTGCAACAGAGACAGCTGTCAGCAGCCAGGCAGTGAGCACCCAAACTCTTGGAGAGTCCATTCCCTCTAGAAGCTTCAGCCTATACAGATGTCAATAAATTGCTCGTGTTAACAAATGCTCTGTCCGTGACTGCCTCCACAGCACTTTGTGGGGTAACATGGACATAGGGTACTGAATGCACCACTGCCACACAACTGGTAAGCATTTTCCAAAAAAAATGAACCACAGACCAGCTGAAGTTGGAAGGGGCCTCTGGAGGTCACCTGGTCCATTTCCCCTGCTCAAGTAAGGCCACCTGCCCAAGACCGTGCCCAATATGTGATAATTACAGGTCTGTCAGTCTCACTTCAGTGCCAGGTAAAACTATGGAGAAAATTATTCTAGGAGTTACTGAAAAACACTTGAAGGACAACATGGTCATCGGTCATAGATAACACGGGTTCATAAGGGAAAAGTCCTGCTTAATGAACTTCATTTCCTTTTATGACAAGGTTTCCCATCTAGTTGACCTAGGGATGTCAGTTGATGTCATCTTTTTGGATTTCAGTAAAGCTTTTGATACCGCTTCATGCAATATCCTTCTGGACAAAACATTCAGCCTACAGCTAGATAAATGGGTACGGTGGGTGAAAAATTGGCTGAAGGCTCAGACTCAAAGGGTTATGGTAAATGGGGTTTCATCAGGCTGCTGGCCAGCCACTAGTGGGGTTGCCCAGGGCTCCATTTTAGGTCCAGTTCTCTTCAATGTTTTCATAAATGACTTGGGCATAGGACTTGAAGGTGTTTTGAATAAGCAACGCTAAACCGTGTCAATGGACTGGGAGGTGCTGCTGACCCCCTCAAGGCCTTGCAGAGAGATCCTGACAGACTAGAGTGCCAGGCAGTCATCAACTGTATCAAGTTTAACAAGAGCAGGTGCTGGATTCTGCCCCTGGGAAGTCGCAATCCTGAATATACATGTACATGCAGACTGGGGGATGAGAGGCTGGAAAGCAGCCCCACAGAAAAGGAGCTGGGGGTTCTGGTCGATGGAAAGTTGAATAGGAGTCAGCAGTTTGGGGCACTGCAGTAGAAGGAGGGTACAGAACAACTTAAGAGTGTCCAGAGGAGGCCAACAGAGACGGTAAAGGGTCTAGAGCAGAAAACTTATGAGAATCAGCAGAAGTAACTTGAGTTGTTCAGCTTAGAGAAGGCTGAGGAGCGACCTCATCACTGTCTACAGCTTCCTCAAGATGGGATCAGAAGGGGAGGTGCTGATTTCTTCTCTGATGACCAGCAATAGAACCCAAGGAAATGGCATGGAGCTGTGGCAGGGCAGGTTCAGGCCAGGTGTTAGGCGGTTCTACAAGAGGGTGGCCAGGAATAAGGAAAAGGCTTCCCAGGGAACTGGTCACAACACCAAGAATGCTGGAATTCAAAAGGCATTCGGACAATGCTCTCAGACGTATGGTTTGATATTTGGTTGGTCCTGTATGGACTGAGGAGTTGCACTCAATGATCCTCATGGGTCTCTTCCAACTCAGGATAGTCTATGATTCTACGTCCAGATGGTTTTTCACTCTCTATTTAGTTCTGTAACATTCACCTTTTCACCTTGACAATTTACCACAAAGCAATTATAGAAATAGTATTGATATCTGAAGGAGGAAGAGCAAATATGTTTTGCATCACATATTAAGAGAAGATGAAATTTGTCACTGGTTTAGGGACATTATGTGTGACGTGATAAGTCTTCTCATGTCCAAGAGCTGCAAGAACCTTCACACAAGCTTAGAGATGCAAGGTGAGGGGGATTACTGTGATGTGGCCGTGGTGCCTGTGACAGCACAAAGGACAGGTGAACGAGCAACTTGCAGGTTTTATTTTGTTAGAATGACTGGAAGTACAATATTTGTAAAATTTACTATACCAACTTATAATGAATCAAAGTAATCACTTTATTTTTCCTCTTTATAATCTCTTCTCCCCTTTGTGATGTATTGTAGAGACAGAATGGGTGATTTTTTTTTTTTCTTTTTTATTTTAATGAACTGACTGGTCTTACAGCTAATTTCTTGACAGGTATTTTTTTCTCCTTCTATTAACTGAGTTAATTATAATAAAAACTAAAGTCAAGCCATGTTTCAAAAGATAAAACTTTTCCCTGGTGGGACTGAGAGCTATTCCCAGCATCCTTCAATAGAACAGTTAATTTTCTATTGCCTTAGTTTTGAAAAGCTTGCATATCTGCAAATAAAAAATGTAAACTGCCTACCAATATAATGCTCTATCCTTTTTTTTTATTATTATTTATTATTATTATTATTCCTTGATTAGTTTCACTTTAGCCATAAAAGAGGAAAGTAAACAAATAAAGTCATGAATCTAAAGATCAGTGTGTTGTTATAAAGGAAGCACAGTAATTCAATTCAGTAGACATTACCTGTTCAGCAAATGTTTCATGGATAAACTCATTACAAAAGCTGCTTAGAGACACTCCCAAAGAGCCATTTTCCATTAGAATATGCAGTGCCATCAAAATCTATGTACAATCATGTCAGTTTTCCTGGAATTTCATTTTAGAATTAAAAAAGGGAAGAAATTGTCAAGAAGGCCAAATTTCTTTTGACAGTGTATGCAGAGCAAAGTTTTTCATTTTGAAAATTTACTCTTAAAATATTATAATCTTTCCTTATTTTTATTTCTCACACAGAATGTAACCAAACTTCCAGAATCCATTACCCAGGGGAACTTCCATATAACTCTTTCACTCACTACAGAATATGAGCCAAAATCCTCCATGCAACACTTAATTGTTTGTTGTTGCTGGGGGGGGGAGTGTTTCGTTGTTGTTGTTTTTCCACAAGAAAAATATTTTTCTCTGTCACATGCATTTCAAGATATTTTGGATCCAGTGAATAGCTTTAGAAATTGATTTTTGAGGTGCTAATACAGGCCTAAAGGTCCCAGATTTCATCACTGTTCTACCATAATTTCCTGTCTTGCTTCATGTAAAATTAAGATAAATACTAAAAAGGAATACAGACAGAAAACAAAACTGCACATTCTTAAATTTTGTTTTACATGATTTAAGTTGTTCCTATCGATGCTAATCTCCTAGGAGATTAGATACAGCCAACACTGTATACCAGCCTTAGGAGTGTGATTCAGATTTGATATTTAAGATGATCCTGTACTAAGAATCAGACCATACAGTACAAAGACAAATGTTTTAGCTTAACAAAAGAGCTACTTGTGCCCTAATAATAGTTGTCATAAGAGTGTACTAAAGAAGCTTAAACAACCTTCCTCTGTCTTGTCATTGCTACTACCACTCAATTTTGAGGATAAACTAGCCTTTTGTGGATTCTCTCAACAGAGACCATGTTATGTTTAATTCTCAGCCTTTGTTACTTCTGTCTTCCATTCATATTTTTCACAAGATTTTTCCCACACTTTCTGTTTGTTTCTTTGGGGAAAATCCACACTGAAAACTTTAAAAAGATTCTCTTCTTTTAAACGCAGCCATGGCACACCAAGAAAGTATAATCTGATGTCACATGAAAAACAGAATATGGAAATAAACATACAAGAAGATGGTTTTTGGAGAGAGCTGTTAGTAACCCCTGCTGAATGATGTAAAGATATTTAACGTTGAGATAAGGAAAGGTGAAATATTTCAAGGAAAGAGGGAATTTTCTTGAGAATACTTCAAAGGTCAGATGAAGCAATCAATCTAAGTCCTGGAGTGAGGAATAATTTTGCAAAGGCAAATGCAAGAAAAAGGCATGACCAAGAAAAGATTATTTTGATAACACAGTAATGCAGGAACTACTTTTTCCCTTAAAATCATAGGAAAGGACTCTGACATAAAGAAAATGTTTTGTTTTGTTTTTAATTTCTTTTTTTTTTTTTCCTCACATACACCACAAGGCTGATTCTGTTTTAAATGTAAATATTTGTTCTTAGGCTATGCTTTTATATTGCAAAAAATGGCAATACTAGTCTTCATCCATACTGATGCTTAACAGAAATGTCTGTGTCCCCTGTAGAAGTATGGTGGTGACTGCATTCTCTGGGAGATGAGACAGTTGAACACATACCACACAAACTTTGCCAAAGTCTTTTAAAATAATCGTTTTAAATTGCAGAGACCTTAGGAAATATGTATGCATATTTTTACTTCCAGACAAAAGAGTAATATTCTTATTCCTCATTCCATACATCAGCTTCCTGACAAATCCTGAGTAAATTTTAAATTTGAGTCAGTATACATGTACTTGCAAGTTCATAAGTTCCTTTTCTTGAATCTTTATCCCCATAACTTTTCTGGAGTAGTAATATGTTTACACACATATCTCACTCTAGCCAGTTTCACATTATATTAAATCTGACATTCCTTCTATATGAGGAGATTTGTCTCTAGATATAAAGCACTAAAATAAAACTTGGATATAATTTCTGCTTTTTTTTTTTTCTTTAAACAAACAAACAAATAGATTTTATTTTAGCATAAATCTTTGATACCATGCAGGGTTTTTTTCCCCTTGGATAACTTACATGGCAATTAACTGCACACTATATTTTATAGAACATCCTCTGTAAGGTGGCTAAAAGTCTCTGTGCATTGAGTTTGAAGCAAGCTACTATAAATCCAGAGATTTTTTTTCCATGCTCTTCCAGAATTAGTGTTTTTTTGTTTGTTTGTTTGTTTTTTCCTGCACATAGAAAGATCATTACAGATGATTACAAGATTACAACAGGAATATATATCAGGTGAGAAGACATTCAAAGCACACCAGTCTTGCAGTCCTAGCAGAGAGCTAAGAGGATATTTTGGCAGGACTTTGAAACACAGAGAACACACAGCAGCAACAGCTACTGCTTATGCTACAGGTTCCTATTTCTAAACAAAGTGAAACTGAGAAGTGGAATGACAGTGAATGAGAGCAATGAGGATAAGTGTTAACAAAAGGGAAAGGATTCCTCATGGCAGACTTTTCTTGACGTATCCTATGTCACGGGTGTTTCTAGGCCCTGAAAACAAGGACAGAGGGATGGGAAAGGACTTAAGAACAAATAATGAAATCCTAAACCTAAACTAAAATTTTGCTGCTATATCCTTTTAAACTTGCTTTTACACCTTTTGTCTTTATTTTTCTGCAGAGATTCAATCTATATTTTCCCACTCATATTCCCTTAGATGGCATTGTCAAACTAGATTTTTATAACTCTTTTCCTTAACACATGCATCCTCTTACCACTTTGCAGTCCCCAATGCTAGCATCTTCCTGTGGAAGTACTGTTATATCTTTCAGACATGACAGGCAATATGCATCAGGAATCTCGCCAGCTCTAGGTGACTCATCACATATGGAGGCACAAAATGAAACAGTTTTTTAATAAAATTAATCAAAATTTGTAAGCTGTACACAGCATATTCCTCAAGACACATGACACATGCTCTAAACACTAATTACAATCTGCCCTTTAATCCTGAGATGCAAAGAAGCTGTGTATTACAATGTTGATTTTATTTGAAGAAGAGAGATTTTCAAAGGCATAAAGGCTGTAGTATGTTTAAGACCAACAAAGGTGCAGGTGTTATGTATTGCCTGGTTGAAAATCTCCTCTGTAAGTGAGTAGTTTTACCGTGTTTCATAGTGCACCACAAATTTTTCATGATGTCATTGCAAAACCATAATTCTGCTCAACTTCATTCAAAAGGCCTATGAACCTTAGCAAACCTTTTGATAAATATCTGAGTGTTAAGGCAATTTTTATGTTTCACCATCAACATTACCAGCAGTTTTAATACCTTTCAGTATGTTGAGTCTGTATGTGTCAGTATATGTGATTCAGGTAACTGCACAAATCATTGCTGCCATTCATTCAGTTCAGTGAGCCACTGTTATTAATACAATAATTTTGCACTCTTTATTGCAATAATACTATCATACTCTCTTCACAAAAATCAAAGTTTTTTCTCCCATTTTTCACCCTCATGCATTCATCAGCTCCATTCATATAAATTAAGAGTTTTTCCTTTTCTTTCCTGCTCTTGTCAACCCCTTCTTCCCTGAAAAACATTTGAGAATTTTCTTCCACCAAAATGTGTTACAGACTGGCTCACCTCCATCTCTGGTCTTGACACATCTATTAAAAACTGTTCAAATATTGTTTTTACGTCTTGTTTTGGATGCACAGAACCCTCATCTCTCCTGTCAGATTGAAGCCATTCTTCCAACCTCTACCTCTCTTAGCAGTATAAAGTCGTACATGCTGTGAGTGTAACTGATCCTTTTAATTCTCAATTTCTTTCTAAGTCATATATTAAAAATTATGTATATGTTACTTACATATGTATATAATTACAATGTGTTAAAAATAATTAATTAAAAGAGAGAGAAAAGAGGGAAACCCTGTTAACAGAACCTAGCACTGTTCCTTGTTGTTATTTACGGTAAGTTACATGCCAGCTGCATGAACAGAACTGATCCTGAGAAAAAGGCAGGGCCAGCCTGCTGTAGTGGGTTTATGTGGCAAGGTTTTGGTAGCAGGGAGCTGCAGGGGTGGCAACCTGCATGTGACAAGTCCAGAAGCTGCCTCATGTTAGAGAAGGCCCATTTCAGCCAACTCCAAAGGGGCATGCCACTGGCCTGAACCAAGCCAGTAGGTGATGCTGTTTGTTCCTCTGTGAGATCAGATTTAAGAAAGGAATTAAAGAATATAAATGCTGCGCAACAGCAGCTGGAAAACCGAAGAATGAGAACCAGCCCTGCAGCCCCAAGGTCAGTGAAGTAGAAGGACAGGAGGTGCTCCAGGCACACAGCAGCAGTTCCCCTGTGGCCTGTGGAGAGGCCCCTGATGGACCAGGCTGTCGCCCTGCAGCCCATGGGTCCCACATGGAGCAGATCTCCACACTTCAGCCATGGAGGAGCCCCTGGTGGAGCAGGTGGATGTGGCCTGGAGGAGGCTGCGCCCCATGGAGAGCCCCCGCAGGAGCAGGCCCCAGGCCAGAGCTGCAGCCCATGGAGAGGAGCCCACGCAGGAGCAAGGGACCTGGGGGGAGCTGCCACCCATGGGGGACCTGTGCTGGAGCAGGTTGCTCCTGGGGGATGGACCCTGTGGTATGGCCCCATGTTGGAGCAGTTGTTGAAGAGCTGCTGCCTGTGGGAAGCCTCCATGGGATCATTTCAGGAAGGACGACATCCCATGGGAGGGACCCCACGTGGAGCAGGGGCAGAGAATGACTGTGAAGGAGTGGCGGAGAAAAAGTGCTATAGATTGACCACAGCCCCCATTACCTGTTCTTCTGCACCACTCAGGGGGAGGAGGTGGAAGATGGTGAATGAGGGGAAGATGGTTTTGCTTTCTTTCCTTTGTCTCTCACTTCTCTAGCCTGTTAGGCAATAAACTTTACTAATCTCCCTACTCTGAATCTGTTTTGCCTGTCACTATAATTGTTGAGAGATCTCCCTGTCCTTATCTCAACCCTTGAGCCCTTTTAATCATATTTTCTCCCCCTTTTCCTTTGAGGAGGAGGAGTGAGAGAGCAGTCGTGGTGGAGCTCAGCTGCCTACCTGAGTAAAACCAACACACCTGCAGAACTCCCAGTTCCAGCATTTGTCCAATTCAAGCCACAGTATGTTTCTAATATATATTGTGCCCACAGCATTAAGCTGTCAGAGCAAAGAGGAGCAAAATTCTGCTCCTCTGCACAGAAGAAACAGTCACATGTAAACAACAGTCAGGTTACCCACAAGCAGAGTTCATAGGCACTTCTGTTGTCAAAAACAATGCTGAAATCCAATTAAAATCAACACTTATGGTCAAGATTGTGTTCCATAAGGAGTACCCACTACCTCATCCGTACATCTATAGAACTCCTTAGAACGATCATCTTCTGGCTGGTAGTGGCTAAATAAGGACCATAATTTTAAGTCTAAGAACATTAATTTCTCTACTGACAGCGTTTTATTTTTAGGAGTATCTTCTCTAGCACCTTAGACTTACCATGGTTACCAGGTTACCTGTATCTTCTAAACCTTGTTATGAGTCTCTCAAGCATACCTCAACAGAGGATAAAGATTCTCACACCGGAGAAAAAAGTAACACACTTCTATAAAAGACAACCAAAGAACAAGATCAAACATTGCACCCTTAATCAAGGACATTGCTTCCTCACAGTTAGCTTCCTAGTTTGTTCTGGGTTGTTCCAGTAAGCTCTTTCCAAGGCTTGGGATATCCTTCACGTCAGGGTCAGCTCCCATGGGTGAGACTGTACCAAAGCTGATTTCCTCCATCAATGTTCCCCTGGAAATAACACACTCCCTGTAGTTCTAGCAGATAGTATATGAGTTCCTGTATGGACAGTCATCCACAAAGCAAAACAAAACAAAACAAAACAAAACAAAACAAAACAAAACAAAAAAACATGTAGTTTCCCAGTTTTGAATTACTGATTTTATGGTCACCAAGAAACTAAGCCTTGTTAAATAGTTAAATAGAATTAAATAAAACATGGCTTATAAGTTAAACATAATTACATAAAAAACATAAATAAAAACCAGAAAAGCCCAGCAGGTTCTGCACCTTCATGTACAGTATGCAGCACAGTCAATCCCAAGATATGCAACCCATATCTATTTCATACTATAAAACATTGCTCTGATGGATTACAGAAAAACCCTGAAGGGATGGAGGGAGGGAGGGAGGGAGGGAGGGAGGGAGGAAGGAAGGAAGGAAGGAAGGAAGGAAGGAGGGAAGGAAGGAAGGAAGGAAGGAAGGAAGGAAGGAAGGAAGGAAGGAAGGAAGGAAGGAAGGAAGGAAGGAAGGAAGGATTGAGAAGGTAGCCATAGAATTTCACTGCCTGCAACCACTGCCAATCACAACAGATAATCTGATTCTTACATTCATCATTTTCTGTTTTTAAACCTTTGGACAGAGACAGGAGAGAAGAGGGGGGATTTGATGCCATTAGTCTGCTTGGCAGTTTGTCCTGTAACTCATCACTCTGGTAAAAAAAAAAAAAAAAAAAAAAAAAAAAAAAAAAAAACCAACAAACCTTCTAGTTTAGAGCTCACAGTTATTCATGGCCAACTTACATACACTTGTATTTATGCCAGAATTGTTCCTTAGGTTAAATAGCTCTTCTTTTTGCTTGCTGCTTATTCCTCTGCTGAATTTATCTGAGCTAAACAAACTAAACTTTTAATGTTCCTCTTGCAGGAGACAGACTGTTTATCTCCTTGGTCATCCCAGTAGCTCTTCTCCAAGTCTGTTCTATTTTTCTACTTGCCAACTTAAAAAAAAAAAAAGTAGGAAAAAATAACTTGTTTAACTCAAAATGTGTTCTAAAGCCTTCCATCTGCTGTGTTCATATTAATGGCATAGAAGAGGACTGATTTCCAACTCTTACAGTGAGTAAGCTTCCTTTTTTGTTTCATAAAGTAAGAATTCAGACATGGCAGATGCATTAAAATCTGTGTTTCTAGGCTTTCCTATATATTAATTTATTTTTATTTTATTTTATTTTTAGAGATGGGCAGACCAACTGGGTACCATTCATTTCATTTAATTTTGGAGGTGTGATTTAGCATCCTCAGCTTATGTGTCGTTATGGACTAATGTATGCAACTGTCATCAGTCTACCATAAATCCTGTGTTGTACATGTCATTTCTTGGGTAAATATTACAGAACTAGAAGTTTGTATTTTGGAAGCTGAATCTCATCCTAGATGCCTCTGCTGTAGACATCATCGTCTGAACAAGTCATCCTAGCTCATATGTAAAATCTACCTCTAATGTGATAATTCCATAACCTCATACACAGATGTGTCAAAAGTGCAGTTTTGACTTCTGATGAACTTTACTCAGGATACTTTTTCAAATATTTTTAAGTTTATTTTGAAATAAAACGTAATTTAATATCAATTAACTCTTTTGAATTTATTCATGGCAATGAATTTTATCACGATACAAACAACAACATGAAATACAGGACATATTTCCAGTCATATTGGTTATGACATTGCAATCTTTATTGCTGCTAACATGTGCTTATATGAACAATAAGATTATTAAAACATTCTAATTTTATAAATGTTATTATGCTTATTGCTCTCTACAACTACCTGAAAGGAAGTTGTAGGGAACTGGGGGTCAGTCTCTTCTCACAGATAACTAGCAATAAGATCAGAGGGAATGGCCTCAAGTTGCACCAGGGGAGATTCAGGTTGGAAATTAGGAGACATTTTTTCTCAGAAATAGTAATTAGGTACTGGAATGAGTTTCCAGGGAGGTGGTGGAATCACCATCCCTGAGGGTGTTTAAGGAAAGGTTGGGCGTTGTATTTAGGGACATGGTTTAGTGGGTAATATTAGTGGTAGGGGGATGGTTGGACCAAACGATCTTCAAGGGCTTTTCCAACCTTAGTGATTTTATGATTCTATGATTCTATAAACAGATATTACATAGTTGTACTAGAAATATGGTATTTTTCTGGATTAATTTATGTCATAATTAAACAATTTCATAACTTTATCAAGAAGGCTAGATGGCAGATCATAAGTCTAAAGAACACCTGTTACCAGCTGTTGAAAATTTTTCTTGGCTAACATGACAATTTTGGGAAGACCTCCTGCACTAGTGAGTACATTGGTCCAAATTTATCCTTCTCCATGTTAAGCACCAAACTGAAAGCCCTAAATTGGGATCTAGAGGAAATTTAGTTTAAAATTCTTTTGCAAACCTAGGGTGATAGGTAGGAAAGATTGCAGGGAAATAACAGCATTCTTTAAAGATATATTCTCTGTGAAGAGAACAGAAAAGTAGTAGATTCCTTTGAAGGTCTGAAGAGAAGAATCACCAGATTAAGGCAAATCTTTCTTCCCACAAATCCACAGAGACTCCAGCATATCAAATTGTGAGAGTTGTCTACATATTTATTATAAATATAAGAAACCAACAGAAAATATTAATTCATTATATTGTCTCTTTTTCAATCTACCTGTATCTCCTTTCTTTCAGTGTAATGAACTAGTAGGTCAGAGCAAGCATTCATCCTTCCAGCTTACTTTCTCTGACTCTTGCTTTACTGACAGCACTGGGACTCTATTTCAAGGGTTGTGCATGTATGTATTTATGAAAGTTACATCCTAGGTGATTACGCACCTTCCTACCATGAGAATGATGTGTATTTGGTGTCTTCCCATCTAAGAACAGTGTACATTCCAGGTATGTTTCCATTATGAATAATCTAACCACTCAGTTGTTGTGCTGAGTTAGTGGTAACTACATCTAGCATTTCAGATTTCCCTAGGAAGTTACTCACTAGAAGCCTGAATATGACTTAGAGAAGAGCTTTGGTAGAAAATAAGCATTGAACTGCCAAGCATGAGCATGTATAAGTTCCTAGAGTGAAGTGTCCAGGGAAGTTCAGGCTAACAAAGATAACTTCAGATGGCCTCAGGCTTAGACAGTCCTGAAAATTTGGGATGATTAAACTGATGCCTGGGACTTAAATGAGTTTCGTGAAACTAAGTCCTAATATTCAAGGACTTCAACTGATATTCCTTGTTGTTCTGTGTTCTCTTAAAGTACATCCAGAACCAAATTAAGATGTGACTCTGGAGATGACTAACTGTTCTCATTGATTACTAAGACAATTAAGCTGTTAATTTAATTGTTATGTTAAACTGGTTAGATGCTTTAAGTTCACAATTATACTTGAGTACTTTGGTCATTATATGATGTCATAGTAGGACAAGTAACAGGCAATTTCTCACACCTCACTTTTGATAGCTACAGAAGTTACAATATTTATATTTTATCTAGATTCCCTCTAGAGCAATAGAGTGTAGTAAATGCTTTTACATTTTGATTCATCTGACATTCAAGTTTTCTAGCTGCAGCTGTGAGGCATTGCACACTAGAAGTGCCAATCTCTTCTGCCAGTCCCAAAGGGATTCTAAATGACTAGTTCTGATATGGATGTGTGCAGTAGTAATATTCAAAGGTAGGAGAAATTAATCTCTCCGTAGTTCCATCTTGTATACCGTGGTATACGTGGTATTGTGTATTTCTGTCCATGTATTGTGAAATAGTAAAAAAAAAAAAAAAAAAAAAAAAAAAAAAAAAAACATTGTTCTGAACAGAATTTTTATTTCAGATTGATTTTTATGTTTTTAAAACATAAAAACATAAAAACATAATGTTTTTAAAATACTGCAAATTGTTTTACAAATGGTTTCAGGTCAAAATTAGAATAAAAACCAAAACCAAAACAAGACCAAAAAAAAAAAAAAAAAAAAAAAAAACAGACTCAGAAATTTGAAAATGTAAAAGTCTCACGTAAGACAGAAATGTTCAGTTTTGACCAGTTGTGTTCAATTAACATATAAGTATTCATATAGCTTGTACTAAGGGTGTATAAAAAATGTTTGTTCCAGTTCCTTAAAATTAATCAATTGATGATGTCTAGATAAATAAAAGGTTAAAAAAATAATAATAATAAAAAAGTCTTTATGTGTATTTTGGAATAAAATAGCCCATGTAATTTTATATTTTACACTTAAGGGTGCTCAGCTCAGAATGCAATGCACACATTACTATACATAATTTAATTTTGCATGTAATTTCATGCACACTAAGAATCCATCTCAAGCCAACAGTGCGTCTACAGAATTCTCATATGTTTTAAAGCAGATTTCACTTAGGCTGAACACCTCAAATCACTGTTAAGATAACCAATGGAACGAATAAAGCTCAACAACACAAGTATTAATTTGATAAATTAATTCCACAGATGTATTTATCCCTCAAATAGTGAAAAATTTAAACCCCCTAGATAAGTGAATGAAGGAGTAATGTTCCCCAAAGCATTTGCCTAAAGCAATTTAAGGTTTTTCAACAACCAACACAATGCACAAAGTCATAGTAAATCCAAGTTTGCTTGCTGCACTTTGTTCAGACCTTACAGAACTGTCAAGGAACTTAAAGAAGCAGATCATACCCTGCTTCAGTGATTTCTTGTGAGGTAGTTTGCCATAGACCCCACTGTATTTTTTTGCAAAGGTTTTTAACTAAAAGAAAGTTAACCTAGTAGGTGACATATGTTGGAGAGAGAAATTAAACTGGAAAACATTGTGCAGGATCACCCTTTCCCTCCCATTTATTTTCTTTTATGGCATTAACACAAGGTCCAGATCTTTAATAGATCATTTGTGTAATATATTACCTGCCTTGAGATTCCAATACAAGGGTCATTCTGCTTCCAGTTCCCACTCTTTGCTCAGTTGGAGTCTAGATGTATTGTGGAAGAGAACTGTTGGTCAACCTCTGGAGATTGCCGTCCATCAGAGTTGTCTAGTGGATCAATCAAGGCTATGCTGGGCAAGCCAGCCCTGTGGCTTGCAGCTGTAAAATTGTGATCACTTTTTGCACTGCCTGTCTTCCACATTTTCAGGCCTCTCCCAAGTTCTGAAGGAGAAGAATTGGGTTCTGAAAACCTTTTTGAACTCTGATTTGTTAAAGCCTGCTAGAGAGAACACATCTAGGACCGGGTTATTGTACAAGCACTACACCTGCCTGTGTTCCCCACATCAGTGGCTGAGTCTCACTCTTACAGGTAGGCTTTGGACTTCATCTCCACTGAGTTTCTGGGAGGGTATTCACTGCACACTCCCAGCAAGCCTGATGTACAGCAAGCCTCATGTATTTCACTTACTGCACAGTTGCACTTACTGAACAGTTACCTTGCAATCACCACTTGTTTTTCAAGTTGCATGGAAATTGCACCGCAGATTAAATAAGTCATCAGAAGTCTTTGACATGGGAAGTAGAGGCAGGAAAAATATCTCATATTTTCTGGAAGTTAATATGTCAGGTGGCCCCATCTCAAAAATGACCCCACTTCACAGATTGATCATCAACTTCACTTCAGCTGAGAAAAGATTTGAAGTGTTTAGAGAATGGAACTAATTAAATATGATGTTTTCATATCTTAATTAGACATCCTACTTAAATATACTAGTAATAAATTAAATACTGCACCACCAAGATTTATGTATGCATGTATGTATTTATTTATTTTGGTAATTACTCTGGACATTGTGATGGAGTCTGAAGTTATCATCAAGCATAATTGCAACATTCAGAAAGGTACACAGAATCTTTTGGTTGTGAAGGTTTAAAGTTATAGTGTTGTGCCATGAGCAACATTCTGTTCTCTATTATCTTCGTATAGAAGATTGTTATTTGGAAACCTATTCACTGAATAAAAATAAAAACTAAATCATGGAATTTATTCTACCAAAAAATAAAAATAAAAAAAATATATTTTTTAAATACCACTAGTCTTGTGGTATGCAGATTTGACAGTTGTTAACAGTGCATGAATTTCCTGTGAATTCAGCTTAATTTTCTTTTCATAAATACAAAGAGATGATGTGCTCAGACAAACACATGTACTTTTTTCAGTAATCAAAGAAGGTTCAGTTTTCCAGACCTGTTTGACAAGGCTCACAGTCTAGTATAAGGAAATGTGTGAAAGTAATGTAGTTGTCTTTCATCCCTTTTTCAATAATTATATAAAAAAATATTTTTTCAAGTGCAAAATTCAACTAAAACTTAGCAATTTCCAAGTGTAAACAATACCAAACCTGAAGGAACTTTAATAAGACTTTTTAAATGGTCAAAATACTAAATAATACTGAAAAAAAAAAAAAAAAAAAAAAAAAAAAGTAGTATATTTCATTTGGCAGCTTATTCATGAGCAATACAGTGCTGCAATGAAATAAATTTTGCTAAGCATAGCTGATTGTTTATTTAGATACCAAACTCTAATACTGTCAGGGAAGAAAGTATCTGTTAATCTTTTGGAACAGAATCATCATCCTTAGTTTTGGTAAACCATGATGCACAGATTTGTAGATTGCACCTCAGGCTTTGACTGGCATTGTAGCTCAGAACCTGCTGCTCTGAACCCCAAAGGTCTTGTGCAAGTAAGCAAATTAACTTTGCAGCATTTTAACAAAACAAACAAAGTGTAATTCTTAAGAATTCATGGTTGGAAAGAGCAAGGATGTATAAGTAAAAACTTTGTTGGTGAGATAATCCTTCTGGACCCTAGGCTGACTTCTGGGCCCTGGGCTGATTGGAGAGTGGTATAAATCCTTCCTCACTCTCCTTGTTCCTAATCATGAAATGGTTCCCTACAAAGTATAATGGTGTGTGATACTAGAGATACCTGACATAAAGCTAAGGAAGAAGGCCACGCCACGTGTCAGGTGTGAGGAGCAGCAGTAGACCTTAATCTAACTAGCAGATGCTCTCTAGGTGTCTTGAGAGGCAGCACTTCTGAAGTACCACAGTTCTTCATCAGCAATGGAGAGAGGCTTTGAAGGCATAGTAAGTCAAGGCATCTCGATTTTGAGATTTTCCTCTGGAGGTTTTCAAAGTCACTTACTTCATGAGCGGTACTTCTGTAGATGCCTTAAAATTTTGACTAAATCTCAAAGCCAATGTTAAATGAACTTTTTTTCCCTGTAGTCTTCCCTTTGCCATTAACAACATAGACACAAACATATAACCTGTTCTACATATCTGTTATAGATGCTCTCTGTTAAAATCAAGAGAGACCTTGAGAACTGAAGGAAAGATACAGAAAAAAAAAAAAAATAAAAAAAAAATATATATATACATAAATAATGTATCAGAGAAAGTAGGGATTTAATAAGTAGAAAAAGTCTCAGATAATAAATTTGACTTTTAAACAGGAACAAAAAATGTCACTCTTGCTTGAGCTGGATTTTAATGCAATCTTCAAGGTGTAGGAAGTGTGGAGAATCAATAGCAAATCCCAGTGTCCTTATGCTGAGATATTCAAAATGTTAGCTCTAATGGGAGTCATATAAAAGCAACCATAAACCAGTGCTGATCAGTTCACACATGTGCTGTAAAGAGATACAGTTCAGAATTTAAATACCTCATATATCTTTTGCAAAAAGCTTTCCCCCCCACCCCCCATAATAAGTTTAAACAACATTGCAGCCTTTCTCAAAACTGAAACCACAGATGTGAAGATAGATATTTTTGAGAAATTATTTTATCTTCTTTGGTAATTATCATTAATGAAAGAAAAAAATCTTAAATCCTAATAAATCAGAGATGGAATTGACTGACCATGCATCCAAATTGCTGCATTATTCACACTGGAATTACTCCAAAGATTAGCTGCAAATTGCCCTCTAAATTGAATTTATGGTTTCATTTTTCATAACTACTGTGTTGTGACAGATGAGAGGAATCTCTGAGAAAAATGACAGTGATGGACCCAATTTCTTAGTACTCTATCTTCAAGACAGAACTAAACTATCTCTATTAACCGTTCAGTTTTGTACAATCTATTTTGGCAAGCATAAAAACCTGTTATGAAATACAATATATCCTATTTTATACATCAGTCAGTAAAAATATCACCAAAAAAAAAAAAAATTTGAAAAAGGAGGCCAATCAAATTAAAATAAAGTGAAGTTTCACAGACAAACACTGTGAAGATAAAAATACCAATTTATGCCTATTTAAAAGCCTGCACTATGTCATCACTGTGCATCTTCTTTCAGTTCCAAAGGATCCTCAATGCCTGTGCAACATGTAGAGTAGGAAAGAAAACAAACAACAAAAAAAAGGGGTATCCTGAAGTGGTTACACCACACTGGGAATTGAGATGTTGGGGAGGGGGTGGAGGGGGCAGGGGGTGGAGGGAGGTGGGCTTGTTTTATGTTTTTCTTGCACAGTACCTAACAGAGATGGAGCCTGACCATCTGAGGTATTGTGGTAATACAAGCTATAAATAATAATTGCAAAAATAATCTCCAAGTTCAACAAAGCTTCTGGGCTAGAACTGAAATACTAGACTGTCAGATACTAGAAACAAATGTTTTGCCCTGAAATGGTTCATATGTATAACTTGTATCAAACAGGAAAAATAAAAACATGGGCTTTTTTTTCAAATTTTCAAAGTATGTTTGTATAGTTCAGGCCTCTTGGGCTAGAAATAATTGAAAGCAAGTTTGAGATTACACTTAGGTCACAAACATAGTTGATGCCTAAAGCTTTTCAGGGACAAAAAATATGGGAACGTTTACAATGTAGGTTAGATAAAGTCAGTACAAGTGCTACAGATAACTGCAGTTTAGGTATTTCTAGCACACAAACTGAGAACCTGCATTTTTCTTTCATATTAGAAAAATATGGTTTAATAACTACACTAACAACAACAACAACAACAAAAAACACGGAATCTTTCACTCTTATTCATATTAACATTGAACTTCCTTTCCGAGCAATATCACTGTTTCCCGTGCAATTGTCCGAGTCTGAATAAGAATAGGAGTATCTAAGCCACACCACCCAGTGTTTATGGGGCAGGCTATATTTTTGATGCATTTCATTTACATTTTGTACTACGGACACTCATCTAATCACTCCAGAATCAGCACAGTTATTACAGCAGATAACACCAGCTCTGAGACTTTCTAGCTTTTCATCTAGAATTCATCTAACAACAATAGCAACAGTAGCATTAATAATAATTATTAGTGACTCTCTCAAGGTGTACTTTGTTCATTTTACATTTACTTGTCAAAACCAAGGGACAGAAAATGAGTGGGTGCTCCAGATAGCCTTAACCAGGTCTCCAGAGTCTCATTGCACCACACTCCATTATAGTCCTCTACAAGTAGGCATGAGTATTTTATCCAGAAACTGTATTTAAGCTATGGGGCTCGTGCACTCCATGTTTTGTTTCATGGTGCTGGCTCACTGGTCACTGAAATGAAGGCATCAGATGAAGTGTGCCTTAGCTCACTTTGTACCATGAGCATATATTTATTTCTAGGATAAAACAGAATCCTAATAGGGAGGAGATGAAAGATAGACAGATCTCTCTGAGAAGTGTAATCAGGGCATGGCCCAATTCAGGAGCAGAGTGGGGCTCCCTCTTGCAGAAGGCCCCAGAAGTCAATACACAACACGTGAAAAATTTCCATTTTCTTTGCTGATATAATGATAAAAACCAATGGCATAAATATGTAGCAGGATAGATCAAGGAACTGAAATTACCTGCCTTTGTTGGTAATTATATATAACTGTCATAAAACTCTGCAGTTTTCAAAGTACTGCGCAGAAAGATAAACTAATGAATCAATAAAACATCATTGTAATTTTTAAAAGGCAAATTAGGTGGAGTGATATTAACATTATTTTATATATGAAGAACAGAAAATAAAGAGTTTTGCTTTAAACTCTGCACTATTAGAGCCACATCACATTTGTGATTGTATACAAGTAATTTCTCTATGCAAAAGTAGTCTTAAAATGTTTTATTCAAGGTCACAGAGAAAGTGCAAGGCAAGATCTAGAATATGCCAATGGGCTCACTAATTTTTAAACCTTTGTTTTAAACAAAAGACCCTCTTGAAATATGCACAATAGAAATTGCTAGTCTTATTCTTTTAAGTTTTTCACTTTGGCAGATATACCATCTATATGTAAATAGATATATGCTTATTTTTCTGTAACTGCATAAGCAATGAATTGAACTCACTGCAGCAACATGATATTGGCTTTGGAAATCATAGCCACGAACATATCCTATGTCCACTCTGCCACAGCCTTAAGATCCTGGTATAACATGATTGCACCAATGGGTGCTGAACCCTCACCACAGTGTAAGTATGAGATGAGCTGTCTCCTACTTTTCAATCTTCTTTTATAATAGACCATTTTTCATGGAAGAAACATGATCAATTTGAAGAAAAGATAAGATTAGATACTTCTAACAAGCATCTTATTTGACCTGACTGCTGTTTTCTTTGAACTTGCAAACATCGTGAGCTTTCCAGTAGACAGAAATTGAAACATTTTCAGCAGTACTTTTCCAAGAGAAAATGTGGTTTTGTTCAAACTGAATCATTTCATGCGAGCATTGTTAAAAGAAAAAAAAAAAAACAAAAACCTTTTTCTAACTTTCTCAGATCACTTTTTATTACATTTAAACAACTGATAGATTTATTAACTGTTTTATTTAGACATTAACTTTGCATTCATTACATTTATGATAATGTAATTTGAAATAATGTTATGGCATATCATAAGTTTTATTATATGATTGTACACTATTTTGTCTGTTCTATTATGTTGCTATCTGATTATTATTTACTACTTTCTAACAGTATGTTAAGATACATGTTTTCATATCCAACATAAAATGATTAAATGGTCAAATATTCGGAAGAATCCTCGCTTTTCAAAATTCCTACTTTAGGGATTTACAAATTGAAGCTTTTCTTTTAGTTTAGATCTGAAAAACAAATTAAAATATCAGTGTTTCTAGCAGAATGGAGATTGCTTTCCACTGTTTCCTAGACAGCTCCCTCTGGAAGTGCTACCAAGAGTGCCTTCTCACATTACAAGACGAACCGAGTAAGAGCATCTATGCTATGTGACACTGAGGATAATACATATTCCCAAATCTTCATCTCCACATCCCTGAACATTAAGTTAGCATAAAATATCCCTAATTAGAAAAATACTGATAAAAATAGAATTACATAAATGGAAAAGTGAGCATTAAACTGTAGTCCCATTACAAGTATGAAAGGTCTTAAACACAGCAATCACAAAGTCTAGACATTACAGCATTTGAAATGTCTAATTGGGAATTATGCTCACTTACAGAAAGACCATTCTTAAGGCTCTATTGCTTAAGCTTTGTTTTTTAATTTTTTTTTTGTAGTTTCTAGCATGGCTTTGTTTTATTTTGTTTTGCTAAAGGGGCAGGGTGGTGTCTTATAATTGTTTCTGTTCACAACAATAAATACTGAAATATCAAGACAGTTCCCAGTGAGACACTGCATCAATTAAAAATGTAAAAATAAATAAATAAAATCTTAGAAGAAAGACCATTCCTATCCAATTTTTGAAACTCAGAGGATCTGCACAGTTCAGATAAACCACACAGACATCTAAATCTTTTGGCAGTGTGTCAACAATGAATGCAAACTGGGAAACTTTTTCAAAAAACTTACTCAACCAAAAGGTTCAAATGTTTTGGTGACTTGGCAGATTTCTCTGCCAAATGAGAGTTAGCTATATCTGGTCACTGAAACCAATTGGCTGCTGTAGGTTGCATGTCTTTCTTAGGGCAAGGTAGTTGGCTGCAATGATTGCTGGAGTCTGATTTGTTCAGATTTATCACTGTAATCCTGGTGTTCTGTGATTAAACTCCCATTATCAGTCAAGATAGAAGCTGTCTCAATAACAGGATTATTTCCACTGATTTCAGAAGCTAATTTTGAGCTGAGTAATTCTTTCAGGAAACAGTTCTTTATTGTAAGAGTGTCCCAGAACAGGCACAGGTTGCCCAGAGAAGTTGTGGAGTATGGCTCCTAGGAGATCTTCAAAAGCCATTGGACATAACCTTGAGCCACCTGCTCTGGATGTCCCTGCTTGAGCAAGGGAGTTGTATGAGTTGACACCTGGACATCCCTTTCATCTGTGATTTCAGACCATTTTTCCTTTGCTTCTTCCTTTGACTTGAAATATGTTAAAAACAAACAAACAAACAAAAAAACAAACACAATAACAACAACAACAAAAATCCATCTCCATTCAAAAGGCTCTCAGAATGGTGTGGTACATCTTTGGATAAGTCCCTAGGTGGAACATAAACAATACATGAAGTCTTGAGTGAGACATCTTCTCTGGAGGAAATTCTCAAAGTTAGAACAATGTTCTGGGACAACTGTCATAAGAATACAGTTACTGACTTTTTACGTGGTTATTTTCAAATATCCTGTCTTGCTTCAATATATATCATGGCATGGAACTCCACTGTGTAAAATATTTTTCCGATTCAGAGAACTCATAGTCATTCATTAATTAGGAACAAGGGATCCTTTTTGCCCCAGTTGAATACAATTTAAGAACATTGTTTTGTACTATGGAAATGTGCTAATGAAAACTATAAAACAGCAAATATTCTGTGATACTCACTATGCTTTCTTTTAATTTTCTTGAATCTATTGTGAACTAAAAAGGGATTTCAGTCCATCAGAAACTAATTTTATTCTTATTAGTCCAATAAGAGATAAAAGATTTGACCTCCATGAAATCAAGATATAGTGTCAAAAGTGGAAAATACAAAGAACAACAAACCATCATTTATATGTGGGAATTCACCAGCACAGAATTAAATGTGTTGCATTTTATGCATAAATGTGCATTTTAAATGCATTAGAATATGTATACTGCAATTAATACAGTACATATACAGATTATATAGATTACTTTTTTTTTTTTCCACCTACGATGAACTGGAAAAAATGAAGTTATTTTCTATTATGATCCAGCAGGCTTTGTTATAGTTGTTCTGTAATTGAAACTAATGTTCAGTGAGGGCAGCACTCCTAGATTTTGCTGCACAGTAGTATTCATAGATCAATTAAAGTTAGCAGCAGAATATTTGTCAAAATTGTATCCAGACCAGTAGAAATTATATGTGGGGCAGAGAAAAAAATGTAATTCTTTATTTTTCATTGAATTAATAATCAATTTTTATATCTTCAGTTACATTGGGAATCTGATTTTTTCCAATATGTGCAAAGGCCATTTTGACATATAGAAGCATGGAGAAGTAAGACATATTGTAATAATTAGCTGAATTATTCTTGGCATGCCATGAACAATTACAGGATTAATAACTATCCAACCAAATAGTGTTATGTTGAAATAAATTGACCGACAAGGGTTTTCAGTTAGGAAATGAAGCTCAGATGGATCATCAATAAAAACTACTGCAGAGAACAGACTTTTGAGAACTTCAGTGTTTTACATTTACAAAATATGGATGTGATAAGTGTGCTTAATGACTGGAAGAAGCTATTTAAAAATTCATTTAGAATATTTTGCCCTCTTTAATTGCCTGGCCAAAGCCACAGTCTTTGACAGACACACTAATGTACCATGCAACCTATATTTAGGTTTTTGTTCTGATCAAAATGAAAAACCGGATGGGCTCCTTAATTAACCCCCTGCCTTCTGTACAGAAAGATGTTTTTTTTTCTTCTCATTTTCAGTTCTGCTCAGCTGAGTGCATGTAACAGTGGGTTACTTATGGTATGTGACACTCTGACATATAATACAATGTTGTTTATTAGGAAGAGTGCAATATGCAAACTCCGGCTGAAATTCAGCAAGGTGTTTAAGTACCATTCTAATTTAGTGTATGCAAGAAATCCTCTTTGCCACAGCATAACTGCTGCTTGCAATTAAGCACACAGTTTACTTCCAGGATGTTAATTCAGAACAGTGGAGCTTTTCACACCCTCTGAAAATAGTTAAGAATGATATCAACAGCACAGGAGGTCAAAACATGTATAAGCATAGGTACAAGCAGAGGATAAGAACTAGTGCAGTATAGCTATAACAGATGGCTTGCAAGATTTTGAACATTTTAGGCAAAGCTAGCAACAGGTGGTTTATATCTGGTGGGTATTAGCCAACCCTCTAGCTTTACAGGCCTCCCAAAAGAGGACTGCAATTAGTGTGTTAGAGTATTTATTTCTGGTTTTTATTTTTCAGTTTATAAAATATACTCTTCTGTTTTTATGTCATTTTCTTCAAAGTACAGTCTGTCAGAAATTAACAAATGTTTCCAATAACTATCTGTTGACAGGTAGTTTTGCCCCATCTTATTCTGGTAGCGAGGAGTATCTGAAACTAATGCCTTTCTGTGGGCTCAGAAAGATGACACTTGGTAGACTTGCAATTCCCATAGCTTATTACTACAAGTCCTGATAAACACAAAATGTTTGGTAAGGGTTGCATTACGTGCCTAGGCAGACCTTAAGGATTTGCTGGTTGAGACTTCATGTGGAACTGGGAGCCTGCATACAGCAGTAGAGATCAAGGAGAAAGCAAGCAGTCCTGGAGATGGCTTGGGAAGTATTCACTGACAGCAGCTCCATTAGGGAAGATAAAGGGCCTCTAGAAGTTGCTAGTAGATCCCCAGTCACTTCTAGACAGGAGGTCCCAGCCAAGCGAGGCAGCAAAATCAATCCATGAGCAAAAGAAGTACCGTAAAGGAAGTATTGTCAATAACTATGTACAATGACAGTTCACTTGCAGCACCTTTCCAGCTGTTACACCTCCGAGTGTATTAGATCATTTGCAAGGCAAGTTGTGCAGCCCTGTATTCATTTTTCCTTGAGTTTGTCCTTCTCTTTTCTTAGAGTTCTGTCCTGATTCCCTACCTAATGTCTAGGCAAAAGTTAAGCATCTACATTAGGCTGATTAGACTGAACACTAAGTGCCTAATCATATGGGTTTTTTTATGCCTATAAGTAAGCACGGATCACCAAGCTATACAATACAGATGAACTTGGATACTTTTCAACTTAATCAGATAAGATTTCCATAGACAGATGTAATGCTTGTTTGTTTTTCTAAGCACACCTCTATCCGGGCACCGTACAAATTTAATCTTTACTGGTTTGATTTCTCATCTTTTCCATGTTCTTTGAAACTTTGTGTTGCCAACGTAAAAACACCTTCTAACCTACAATGTGATTTTGCTGCAGTTTGAAGCTTCCTCTCCCCTGTGAGCCTCTGTGGTGGTTTTACCATGCTAGGCAGCTAAACACCACAACCTCTCTCTCACTCCCCCTCCCCAGATGAGAAGGGGAAGAAGTAAAGTAAAGAACAACTTGCAGGTTGAGATAAGGATAATTTAATTACAGGGAAATAATAATAATAACAATAACAACAACAACAATAATTATTATTATTATTATTGAGGAAAGATTATTATTAATTGAACAATTTAACTAAAGGGAAAAAAAAAAAAAGGAAAGGGGAAAAGGGAGGGGAAAAGGAAAAAAGGGGAGGGAAACAAACAAACAAAACAAATAAAGGCTATGTGGAAGTGCAGAGGAAATAAATTACTCTCTAGTTCCCACAAATGAGCAATGCTTGACCATGTCCTTGAAGCAGGGCCTCAACGCACATAGCTGGTGTTCAGGAGGAGGACCAACATTTTCACAACGAGAGCCCACCCTTCCCCTCTTCATCCTGTTTCCACATTTTATTGCTGAGTGCGACATCATATGGTATGGAATATCCCTTTGGTTGGTTTAGGTCAGCTGTCCTGGTGATGTTTCTCATCTCACTTTTTTGCCCACCCACTAGGAGGGTTAGAGAGAGTCCTGATCCTGTGCCAGCACTGCTCAGCAGCAGACACAACACTGTTGTGTTACTACTGCTGTTCTAGCTACAAGTGCAGAGCACAGCACTGTATGGGCTGCTGCCGGGAAAGTTAACATCTCAGCCAGACCCAGTACAGCCTCATATACATTCCAGCATGTAATGGGTAACAGATTAGAATCTAAAACACACACACAAAGTCAATTACATAACACCTACAATTTTGACTGGAGAATAAGTTAGAAGATCATATGCTTTTCTGAAAAAGAATTTCATGTCTCCTCCATGTTGTATCTGCACACTGCTATCAGCATGCAAATAATAATGAAATACTATACCATTCAGCTAAAAACCCATTTGCTCCAACAAAGGTCAAGTTCACAATACCCTAAAGACCATACATAAAACTGCTATCAGATTTATTTCCCTTCCAGATCAGTCCATTGAATTTACATACTTAAACAAACTAGCATCTAAAATTTGCCTCCTCGTCATTGCTTCTTTTATAGTTCTCAAAGGAAATTATTTTAGTTTCACATCTTTATCCTGCATATCCAAGCATATCCTCACCTTGTTGCTGTAGATTTAGAGACCATTATCATGCATGGTTATATACCTGCTAAATTGACTTTAGTCTTTCAATGTGATCTAAATTGTGTTTAATCTGCTCCCTTAATACTAATGGTGCTTTGAGAGGTGAGCACTTTACAAGCTGAACAACTTTAATTTGATGCCTTTTGTACAGCCCAACTCTTCAAACATATCTTTAAATGGATAAAGGCTCTGTACTTTCTTCATCAATATTGTCAATGCATGTGTAACCTTTAGAGCAATCTCATAGCAAAATGATGATTTCCCCCATAGGAAAGACAGATCGCTCATTTAATTAGACATTTCGACACTCAGAAGTTTGTTAAACTGTGACTATATGACACAGCACTTTAGTAGGCCTATTTCTCTTCGGGTGGAGACATTTAAGAATGCTTCCTCCATCACCACCCCATTTGGGTTGTATTCCCACTCTAACAGATTTGAGAACACTGTTTCAGGTTTTCCAGTTGTAATCTGGATTTCCCTTAAAATCAAAGTGGATTAATTTAATAATTATTATTATAATTACTTCTACCTTCTTCTTTTGCTTGTAATATTTGTGCAAGATGCAACTTCAAAGGGTCCAAGTGTAACATACAGACACACACACACACACACACAAGTAACACTGGAGAATACTATGACACAAGATAAAAGATAACTGTAAATCTAGTATTTTCTGATCTGCAACAAGACTATACTAATTTTTTCATATCAACATTTTTTGTCTATTTAATTATTTGTTTGAGAATAGTATAAGGAACACTTAACACACAAGAATGTACTGCATATGTGTGTACCAGGAGGTACTTTTACCTTTGAGTCATCAAAAGGATGAAACAAAATGAAAAATGAAATGCCTCCCTAAGTTGACAGTACGGGAAAAAAAAAAAAAAAAAAAAAAAAAAAAAAAAAAAAAAACACAGCATCTTGTATCTTCATCCTTTTATATTCTGAAATAAAGCACTCAGAGCAGTCCAAATTTTTACCTAGGTTGGACTGATGGACATTCAGGAAGTAGTAGACTAGAGAGTAACTTTGGAGATCTTGGGATGTTGCAATTAAAATCTGTATCACTGATATTGTGCCACCTTAAGGAGCTTGAAATCCATATTCTAAGACTGGAGCTGCAATGCCTTGAGTAAACAAGACATGGTGCCTTGTACATCCTGAAGCATCAAGGGAATGTGTATCATGTCCTTCTACAGGAAATCTCTGGAAGTAATTTTATTCTCTGTAGAGTTAGTACAACATTTGCCACAAAATAGGCAAATTAAATAGGCACTCTGGAAAAGCTCGTTGCCATCATTTCACTTGGAACTCTACAGCTGAGTTTGCCTAAACAAAAAAAACCTTTTTTTTTCTGGCCTTCTGCTCCCACTCATCTTTTTTTTTTTTTTTCTTTCATACTGAGACTAGAAACTATCACACAGTGAGAAATAAAGACCAAAATTAAAATCCCAATACTTTATGCTGTTGCCATCTCTAATGAGGATCACCTGTCTTAGCAATCACCATGCTGTCAACAGTTGTAAACCAAACTGGGCAGATTTTTGTTTACTTACCTTGTCATTGACAACCTTCAGGTTATGCACACACACAGATGGCTTGTAGGCCTCAACTTTTTCCTTTGTGTCTATTGTAACTAGAGATAAGCAAGTAAATTGTAACATGAAATTTATTTTATGAATTCATTTTTTCTTTTCTTTCCTTTTCATTGACTGTCCAAGAACTGATCTTGAATTATCCATACCTTGAATTTAACAAAATATATTCAGAAAAATAAAAATGTCCAAAAATTG
This sequence comes from Anas platyrhynchos, assembly GCF_047663525.1. Lineage (NCBI taxonomy): Eukaryota > Metazoa > Chordata > Aves > Anseriformes > Anatidae > Anas > Anas platyrhynchos. The sequence continues at coordinate 174,750,905 of NC_092587.1, forward strand.
TATTGCAACCAAGTCACTGACACTCTACTTTGCCAAATTTGAGCTGTGTTCCATTCTTATTTGTTTAAAAGGTTAACTATAAATTCATGGGATTGAGTACAAATGCCTATATGAATAGATGTGAATATCCATTTTTGTCATTATTTTTCTGGGTATCCTGTCTGTCAGCCTTGACACTTTTCCTACAAAAAGTTTTCTGCTGCTTCAACTCTGGTCACACTGATTTCCTTGCCAGTAGGGTTATGCTAGGAGCTCTGCAGTGTACCTTTAAAAGTAACAGAAGTAAACAAAAGGGCAGTACATGATGGCATTTTTCAAAATGTCTAATATGTATAGAATGTATTTTCTTGACTCAGTTTACAATTCTGAATGGATTCTGTGGCTTTCATAAGTACACATAGCTTATTTGGAAAACTGTCACTGTTGCCCACATTTGTTTTGCCTTTCCAGGCCAATTATTCATTTTCTGGAACACAAAATAAATAGATAAAATCTAACCCCAGTTTTAGAGTGGGCAACAAGAAACGTCAGTTGTAGATCAATGAAGGCTGAACATGCTATTTCCCGCTTTATCATTGGCAAAATTTTTCAGAAGACTGACCCAACTCTTTGTATTGAAGTAAGAAATGCTCACAAAAAAAAAAAAAAAAAAAAAAAAAAAAAAAAAAAAACTACTTATCCCTATTTGTGTGCACATGTCCCTCAAAGTACTATGGGACTATACAAAGCTGTTTGTACTAGAAGTATAGTTTTCCTCCTTCTTCCCCCCACAATTTGGAAGACTTTCCTTGCTAGTAGTCTGTCTCTTTCACTTCTGTGCATTTTTTCACTGAAGTTGTTTTTATTTGTTTAGTTGTCATTGTTGCTGTTTTCTTTTGTTTTGTTCTTTGTTGGTGGTGTTTGGTTTGTTGGTTGGTTTTGTTGTTGTTGTTTTTCTCTGTTTTGTTTTCTTCTGTTTTTTCTCATGCTAGAAACTGCTGGTTGAAAGCAAGTAGGCTTGTCCTAGATTTCTAGGCTGTCACAGGTCATCCTGAGACCAATAGACATGCTAGTGGTCCTTTGTTTAAGACATACATCAAAAGAAATTAGATTACATTGTGGCTTAAGCAATAGAAAACACAAAAGATAGAGCCAGATCTGTGGGACTTCAGAGAAAGGAGCAAATGAGGCTGAATAGATATTTTACTCCTACTGCTTTTTAACTGTGTTCTCCTCTGATGCTCCAGTCTTCTCTATTTCATTAAATCACCTGTTAACTAACACCTACTCCCAGAAATTCTGTGGAACTAATACAACATTTTGTGTCTATTCTCATAATGACAGGGACAGAAAGAGTCATATGCATTTCACTATGGGCACGGTACACGGCTCTGCCTTCCCTACAGTCTTGATATACATACCAGGCTCTTACCTCAGTGTACCAGAATCTAGCCTCAATTTTAACATAAAGGTAAAAATAATCTGTCACTGAAAACAGGATTGTTTTTGTTGCGAAGTCTATGACTTCATTTTGTGTTCTTTCAATAAGCCCAGAGACGTATAGGTCTGGAACTGACCATAAATTCCAGGTGATGAACCATTTCTAATCAGTGTTTTTTTCTCTAATGAAGTCACATATATTATCAGGAGGAAAAAATAATAATAAAAAAGTAAAAATGAAAAAATAAGAAAGAAAAGAAAGAAAAAGAAAGAAAGAAAGAAAGAAAGAAAGAAAGAAAGAAAGAAAGAAAGAAAGAAAGAAAGAAAGAAAGAAAGAAAGAAAGAAAGAAAGAAAGAAAGAAAGAAAGAAAGAAACGAAAGAGAAAAGAAAAAATGAAGTGGTTAAATATTTGTAAAAGATATCAGTGGATGTTTAGAACCTTATTTCTCACATGTGCAAGAAGGCATCTCATGGGAATCTTCTCTATAGCCTTGTTTTGATGGCCTCCACAACTGACTTGCTCTCCATTAAGCAATTTTAATTCTAAATAATTATTAAATTAATTATATTCACCCAGCTGACATCAGCCTGCAAAATGTAGTTCTGCTTGCAGCTCCAACCAAAGTCTGAACATAGCAGCAGATGTCATTGCATATTAATACATAAACAGGTGATGCAGGAACTAAATCTAGAAGCCATTTCCAGACATGTGAAGGACAAAAAGGTGATCAGGAGTTGTCATCATGGGTTTACGAACAGCACCAACCTGGCAGACTTCTACAATGAGGTAACTGTTTTTGTGTACTGGAGGAGAGCAATGGATGTTTTTCTTTATTTAAGCTATGCTTTTGATGCCATAATTTTGATGCCATTATATCCTCATGGAAAGCTGATGAAATACAGCTTAGGTAAGTAGGCAGTGAGGTGGACTTAAAAGAAGACATCTAGAAGGAAAGCAGCTCTGCAGAGGAAGATATAGGGGAACACAGCAGACAAGTTCAGCATGAGCCAACAATATCTGCTTATGGACATCCTGAGCTGCATGAGGAAGAGCATGAAGAAGATCAAAGGACATGATCGCAAGGTTGGATGGGGCTTTGAGCAACATGTTCTAGTGATAGGTGTCCCTGCTTATATTGGAGGATGGGGATGGGGGAGGGGGGGTGGGATAGTTATATGGTCTTTAAGTTCCCTTCCAACCCAAACTGTTCTATGGTCCTGTGATTCTATCCTTTCCCTCTACTCAGCTCTGTTAAGGCCACACCTGAAATGCTGTATCTATTTCTGGGCTCTGCAGTGCAAGAGACATACAGACATGACAGAAAGAGTCCAGGAAAGGGCCAGAGGCTGATTAACAAACTTGGTCCTCTCTGATAAGAGGAGAGGCTAACAGATCTAGGGCTGCTCAGACTAGAGGTTGTTCAGCCTGATGAAAGGCTGACCTCAGGGGGTCTGTCCTGGGACTGCTGTTGTTTAATATCTTTATCAATGACATAGTGGGATCAAGGGCACCCTCAGCAAATTTTCAGATGACATCAAGCTGAGTGGTGTGGTTGATACAATAGAAAGAAGGGATGCCATCCAAAGGGACCTGGAAATGCTTGAGAGATGGGCCCACATGAACTTAATGGGGTTCAGGAGGTTCAGCAAGTCCAAGTGCAAGGTGCTGTACCTGGGCCAGTGCAATCACAGACATGAGCACAGACTGGGAGAACTCACTGAAAGCAGCTCTGCAGAGAAGGAATTGGGGGTTCTGGTGGACGAAAATCTTGACACGAGCCAGCACTGTGCACTTATTCTCCCTGTGAATGATGAAGATGCCTTGCACTGAGGTTTCCTCTCCTCCCTATCTCTGAATTCAGATACTGAAGACAATAACATCAGAACAACACCACTCCGACCAGCTCTGCCCTGGCTACACTGTATGGGCATGCTGGGTGCTAATATCTGCTCTGATTTCCTGATTTTCCCATTGTCAACCAAGAGGAAAAGCAGCTAATGCTTTTCACTGACGTGTATGTACACACTGTGGGAATCCAGTGGAAGGAGATAAAAGCAGCTCTTCCCTCTTAATACGTGGGCGGAGCTGTAGATAGAGCTTCAGTCTGTCCTTAGAGTATTAACATTATTTTGTGGGTCAAAACAGATATATACTGTTACCTGCCTGGTAATTTTGGAAGCCCTATTATCAGCAAACACTTGCCAAACTATTCAATACAGCATCCTTACCCAAGTCCTTATTTATCTTGCATATTTTAATTAAATCATTTCACTTTCATGTCAGTACTAATTTTGAAAGAGGACTCAACCAGTATTTGTTTATAAAAAGCTTGTTGTAAGCAAGTCATTCATTAAGCTTTGCCTGATAATCTACACTGTTCATTATCACAGGGCAATTGCTATTGCTGTATCATTAAGCTTTAAATACTTCTCTCTCTTTATCTTCGTTAGTGATACAAGCTTTAAATTATCACAAACGTGCTGCATTTTTTCCCCTTAGCTGACACAAATGTCATTTCAGAGGCTTCTACTGTAATGCTAAGTGTACCAAGAAAAAACTCTCTGAAGACAATTCCTTTCTTTCAAGAGCCTTTTTCCACATTCTTGTTAGCTGAGTGAAATAAAACATAAACCACAGCTATTCTCCAACGGGAAGCCACAAATCTCTCCTGTCGATGATAGTCATACACTTTCTGAATAAACTATTTACATTTATTGATTTACTGAATTCTCCTATTTTGAAAACAGTCTCAGTAACATATGTCAGGAATCATTCTGGAAAAGAAACAGAATAAATTGATTTCTTCCTCCTCCACACAGTATATCCATATTTAGAAAAAGGCAGGCTTCATAATACCTTTTCCAAATGGGAAGCCTTCAACAAAATGAAAAATAAATGTGCATTAAAGGTACTATTGAACTGTAATGAGGTGGGGAGGGGGAGGGTGGAGGAGGGCAGGGGGAACATTGGAAAGCTTCTATGTTTCTTTTATTCTACTGGAACAGGACTGAGTTTATCTGAATGACACAGATAGGCATAAAAATTGTTTAGGAGGCTGCACTGGCATCAAAGTTCAAAGAAGCATTGAGTGATTCAGACTGGCTGCCATCCATGGCTGCCAGACCTTGGATCCTGACACAGCCACTGCACAAGGAGTCAAGATACCTGAATGTTATGATTTTGCCTGAAAGCAGCCCTGGCTGTACACCACCACTTCCTGTAGAGTTCCTCACACAAAGTAACTGTATTGCATAGTCTCTACATCAACACTGAAGATGTATTTATCCTTGTGTACAAAGGCTATCAAAGACCATCATAGTAATTTCCATAAAAAACGCATGGGTGAAAGGGAAGGAGAAGTAGATTCAAAGTTTGGCTTCTGGGATTGATCATAAATTTTACATTCAACAGTTTTTAGATAAAAACAGAAATGTCCACAGAAGCAGATATCATAAGATCATATCATAGAATCATATCATAGAATGGCTGAGGTTGGAAGAGACCTCAAATATCATCTAGTTCCAAACCCCCTACCATAGGCAGGGATGCCTCCCACTAGATCAGGTTGCCCAGGGTCCCATCCAACCTGGCCTTGAACACCTCCAGGGATGGGGCATCCACAACCTCTCTGGGCAACCTGTTCTAGTACTTCACCACCCTCTGAGTGAAGAATTTTCTCCTAATCACCAATTTAAATCTCCTCTTTTAGTTTAAAACCATTCCCCCTTGTTCTGTCAATATCTGATTGAGCAAAGAGTTGCTCTCAATCTATTTTATAAGTCCCTTTTAAGTACTGAAAGGTTGCAATTAGTATACTTAGATACTTAGTAATGCCTTGTCATATCTCATCTGTCCTCATCATACCTTACCTTACCTCGTCCTACCTTAGAATACCCTCTTTCTTCCTCAACAGGCTGTCTTTTTGCTGTGTTTCTTTTCTTTGGACACCTTTTACCATGAGTAGAGACTTGGAAGCAGACACATCCATGGTTTAAAAAGTGCACAGCACTTATTGTGTAACAGGACCCAGACAGGACAGATCAGTAACATACATACTACCTCTGCTACATGCACAGGTGAGGCCAGAGAGTGGGGCAATCAGCTCCCATTGCCCCATAGAAGGGGCAGGTCTTAAGCCCTCCTGCTGTCATCTTCCACCTCTCTCTAATTCCTCTCAGGGTTTTAGACCTTTCCATACGACTATTTTTCTCATTAGCCCTTGAGTTACAATTAACAGCATACCAATTTCACTTCTCTGTCTATTTTCATTTTTCCTATCTTGAGTGGCTTTAGGTTATATACTTTTTTACAGCTCAACAACAATTCCTCTCAGTAAAGCTGAGCCAAGGTCACACAGCTGTGCTCCACAAACCCAAGCTCTGGAGCACAAACAGCTGAAGCCATGGTCTGTGGGCTACACCACTGGGCTACAGACTTAGACTTTTCCTTCTTTGCTTACTGAACCACATGAACAGCTACAGCAAGCTGGAGATGTTTTGTTCCTTACAGACTTCAGCACAGCCTCCACACAGATCGAAAGCTGATTATCCAAGAAGAAAACAGGCAAATCAACAAAATAAAACAAGGAAAGAGAGGCACCATTCAGTAAATTTAGCCTAATAGGCATCACAGAATTATACTGGAAGGCTCATAAAAATAGAGACAAATATATAATCAATGGTATGACTCAGTAATTGCTTTCTGCATGTGAAAAGTGTTTTCAAAAGTCCAAAACAATGTCTGCAACAGAGATGTTAGCAAGATGCAATGCTAAATTCCTCATATTCATCAGAGAATGTCATAGCGCTGGGTAATGAATTATTCTTGACACTGCTAAAGTCTTCTGTTGTCTGAAACCTTTTATCTTTGGCAGTCTAAAGTAAATGCCAGGTTGGAAACGTGTTCTGCTCAAATGTATTCTGGCATCATCTCACAGGACAGAAATCGGCAGCTTGTTGACAATTTTCTTAGAGCATTTCATACTGGACTAACTGTCAATACTCCATCTACTCAAATACCCTGCATCCAACAGTGACCTAGCTGAAAGCTGAAAGAAAGTTAACAAACAAACATTATGCATTTTGCTGATTTTGCTCCCAAATGACACGATCTTTACTCTGAAGAGCTTACCCTTGATTTTGTAGTAAAGGATAGGGTAAATAGGTGCAGCAGTCTGGCATTTACAATATCAGAGGTTCTCACACTGTGATCTGTGTACAATTGGTCATGTGGTTTTGTCTCTTCTGTCTTATTTTCCCAGCCACTCAAGCCCTTAACTGTCAAGGGACAGTTAAAAATAAACCATCTAGCAGTCAATAAAGTGCAAGTTTTCTTAATATTGCTTTTTTACTTGTAAAACAATTACTTCAAAGCTGTATTTGCAACAGTATGTTGTAATATTCAAAGTGGAAAACAAATGCTCTCTAGCTATGAGTGAAAAACATGGTTTACATGACAATTTTAATTTAATTTACCTCTGGTAGCAGCTCTGAGTATATTTCCAACCAACCTTCTTTTATTCAGAGCTGTAAACAATGCTGTCCTTTACCATGTTATCTTGTATATAACCATACTCTGCCACAGCGCACACTATCACAGTCAGTTTTACTATCCATCTGCATAGCCTTTTTTGGCAAGGTCACAAAAAAAGGATGCAACATTTGTGATTATGAGGTGCAAGACACACATTCTCTTATTTTTTTGCTGCTTTTTCATGTGACTAGCTCATTTAATCTTAGGGTGCCTCCCTTACTCACAGTGAGTAGAGGAGTAGTTGTTCCATTGAATCCATGGGACTAATGAATGAAAACATTTGCCTGAGAATATATATTACTCAGAGTGAGTTAGTGGAAGGATCTGGCATGAGGAAGAAGTCAGATGTGACTAGAGAAGGCTAGAAAACATGGTGCCAATAATATATACAGAAAGGAAAGGATAGACAATGGCAGAATCATAAGGGAAGCATTTACTTGTCCTGTATCCATCTACAAGTAAAGCATACTAATTAATTTTGTGGGTCTAATGTGGAAGTATAATACAGGAAGTCTTCTGGAACCATTTTCACTTAAACAGAGTTTCAGTTGGGATAGGTGAACATTAGTTTCACTGCTTGATTTTCAATTACCATTTATTAACAAAGCTGGTGAGGGGTCTGGAGAACAAGTCTTATGAGGAGCGGCTGAGGGAGCTGGGATTGTTCAGTCTGGAGAAGAGGAGGCTCAGGGGTGACCTTATCACTTTCTACGGGTACCTTAAAGGAGGCTGTAGAGAGCTGGGGGTTGGTCTATTCTTCCACGTGCCTGGTGACAGGCCAAGGGGAATGGGCTAAAGATATGCCAGAGAAGGTTTAGGTTGGATATTAGGAAGAACTTCTTTACTGAAAGGGTAGTTAGGCATTGGAATAGGCTGCCCAGGGAAGTGGTTGAGTCACCATCCCTGAAGGTCTTTAAAAAATGTTTAGATGTAGAGCTTAGTGATGTGGTTTAGTGGAGGACTTGTTAGTGTTAGGTCAGAGGTTGGACTAGGTGATCTTGGAGGTCTCTTCCAACTTAGATGATTCTGTGATTCTGTGACTTTGCTTTAGTCACCAACAGCATGTTCATGCCATTGTTAACTGGATATTTTAAAGAATTCTGCATGAGTATATGTAACATTCAGTGAAAAAGTACTTTGAGCACATTAGAATAGCTGACCCTTCATTCTTTAACATATTAATACAAAAACACCTCAACAATCAGTAAATTAGCTCTGTGTTAACTACTCCTTTTAGAGAAGGGGCTTAATTCTCATGTGGATTCTTCTCTAAGCTTTTCTCTTTTTATTTATTTACTTATTATGCTGGCTCTTTCTTTATTCCTGTACATGCAAACTGTTAACAATACCCATACATCCAAATGAATACATACTTATGTGGGTACACATCATGAAATTGAACACTTTGAATGTGAACACATAAAATGAACACTTTTGCTTTTTTTTTTTTTATTATTATTTTACAACGTTTTTATGGGGGATGTCATGATAACTTTCTTGCTTGCAATTTTTCAAGCAGCAGTGAAATCTTCATTGTGTATGTCTCAGCTCAGTATGAAAAGGGATTTAACAGTGTCTAAAGGTGATGTATGCACACCACTGTCCTATACCTTGATCAATGATGCTAGTGGGTAAACTTCCATTGATTTCAGTGAGCTTTGAATTAGGTCCCTACAAAAAAAATGGCAATTGTGGCTTACAAATATTTTTAATAATAGGGTGGTCTTTGTAAATCAAGGCCTTAAACTATAAGTAAGTTATATTCTACTGCAGGTGCCAAAAGTTAGTCAGTTAAATATATTTCTAAACACCCCTATGGTCTCATTTTCCTCCATTAACTTCAGGATAAGATGTACCTTGTGAGCTCTTTGGTAGATGAAGTGTTTCTACTGAGATACTTAGTTTGCCCAGCTTATAAAACAAATGTGTGCTATGTCCTCTACATCTTTTCAATCAATTTAGATTAACCTGAAGTTGAAAGAAGATGTTGTGACCAGTGAGATGAGTGATGATTACTTCTGTATTAAATTTTGGTAGTCTGAAGCCCAGTGTAGAACTGCAATGGCTACCAATTAGCTGCTTCTTGAATTTACTTAGCTTCATCCGAATGTGTGCAAATAAAAAAGGTCCTGCATTGCCATCTGTTTCAAGATGAGAAGGGTGACAAGCACATGCTGCCAGGACATGGATATCATGGATGCCCTTGTGGTAACCTTATCTCTGGGAAACTATAGGGAATTTGCGGAGTAAGAATAATAATATCCCTAAAATATTTTATGATTAATTTTGTAACAAAGTGATTTTAAATCTATATGAACCTGAAATCAGAACACACATAAACAACGGCCATCCACTAGGCTAGTAGTGACATAAGAAAAAGCCCACTGTGCTTGCAGAAAGAAACTGGTTTATGTCACAAAGTACATCTGTTTTTGTACTACTTTCCATTTACAGGGTTTTTATAAATATTGCTGAACTACCTTTCTTGGCACTGGAAAGTGTTAATGGCTGCTAACAAGCCTGTTTTTGAACTGCGGACAATCACAGATATCATTAAAGCTGTTGAGAGTGGCTAAGTGGAAGAAACTTAGCCATTTAGGTTAAGTGGAAGAAACCGCTGAACTCCTTTATGTATTAAAAGCCCTCAGACATTGGAAATGACTGTCCACTGCCAGAGAGAAACCTGGGAGTGAACTAACTCAGGGAAAATGAGATGGATTCCTTTTATTTTGATTGTAAATCCAAAGTCTGGCCATTTGCTTTAGTCAAGCTTTGGACAGCAAAGCCATGAAGAGAATGTCAGAAGACACTAAGAAAAATATCTCAAAGCAAACCATGAAAGGAAACAGAAGTTCAGGACTCCCCATGGGACTCCCCATGAAAACTTTAGGCAAAAATAACAATTCCCATTACCCTGAAAAGACTTGGAAGATTAACTTGAAAAAAGACATACGTCTTCTAATAAATTCTTTTTTCTAACACATCAGAACAGGAAGATTGGTGGAGAGTCTGTGCTTACATTTGTTTTGATAAATGACCAGCCTCAAACACTCAACTGCTATAGTCTCTGCTGTTTAATTCAGGTCTCATTCTTTGACTGTTTTGATTTTAGCCAAAATCCCATCTCTGGGACCAGTTTGCAGTAGGATCCTAAGTAAGATGGATGCAATCAAGTTGGTACCTCTTGGCCTTAGAACAAAGATGCACCCATTAAGCTTCCTTTACTTAACAGAAAAGGTAAAAGCAGGAGGGTCAATAGAGAACAAGTGAGCACAAAATAAAGAAAAGTTCAGTGCATAAAGTCAGAGAATCACAGAATGGTTTGGATTGGAAAGGACCTTAAAGATCATCTGGTTCCGACCCCCTCTTCCATGGGCAGGGACACCTTCCACTAGGCCAGTTTACACAAAGTCCTATCCAACCTGGCCTTGAACACTTCCACAGATGGAACATCCACAGCTTCTCAGGGCAGTTAAATAGTTACGGAATTTTCTGTATCTGCATTGCAGTATGAAGAAATCTGAGGAAGTTCCCATTTCATAAGCCTTGTTTATCAGAAGAACTGTCTCAGATTGAGCAATTGTCTGATTGCATCAGCAAAACAGGTTATGAAGCAAATGGATCAATTGAATAGTCACATATCATCAGTTCTCGAGGTATTCAAGATTGAAATAGTGCAATAACTCACCAGTGTATGTCAATTCTAATTTAAATCTGCCTTGTTATCAGAAGTCTTGGAAGGTGGCTAATGTGACATCCATTTTAAGAAGCTACAAGAAAAACTGGGAAACCATAAACCAATAAATAGCATTTGCACTGAGTGAATAAGTAACTGCATGAAAGTATAACGTAAAATGGCTTATGGATAAATATGACATGCTGAAAAACAGAACGTTCTCTTCTACAAAGTGAAATTACTTGTCATCACTGTAAAATCTGCTGGAATTATCTAAAGGGATCTTAGAACAAGTAAACAGCAGTCTTTCCAATAGATGTTTAGCAGGGTCATTCACCGAAGGCCATTAAAGAGACCAGGCTGCAATAGCATGACAGGAAAGGACCTCATACGTATAAATAACTGGTAAAGAAGTGTAGGAATAAATGCTCAGCTTTCCCAGCAAGGGGAACCAATGAGTTGTGTCCCACAGGAATCTGCAACAGGTGTCTGGACAGTTTAAATATTCATAAGCAATGCGGACAAAGAGGTCAAAGCAATAAGGATCACTCACAGTATCAGGTATTCAAGAATGGCAGCAGAGAATATCAGAAGGGTCATATAAATTTACCCATACTACTAAATAAACCAGAATCAGGCACTGTTTTCCAGCCCCACCCCAAGTAGTACATGCTGGTGGAATCCACATTATATAGTACTTCACATTGCATCTCTTCCACTCTTCATACAGTGATCCTAAAAAGTAATAACTATGTGGGTTTTGTTGTTGTTTTGTCTGTTTCTTTTTGTTTATGTTCAGAGTGAATACAAAATGTGAGGGCAGTGTTACCCTCTGTCAGAGCAGAATTTCTCTAGCAAGAAACTGGACATTTATTGTATATTCTGCATCCATCTTGAGGGTAAGTGTGGCCAACTCAGAGTAAAAAAATATGCAATGTATACTGCTGGAAAACTATATGGGATGGAGGCAGACGAAGCTGGTGAGGGGCCTGGAGAACATGTCCTATGAGGAGCGGCTGAAGGAGCTGGGCTTGTTCAGCCTGGAGAAGAGGAGGCTCAGGGGCGACCTTATCGCACTCTACAGATACCTTAAAGGAGGCTGTAGTGAGGTGGGGGTTGGCCTGTTCTCCCATGTGCCTGGTGACAGGACGAGGGGGAATGGGCTAAAGTTGCGCCAGGGGAGTTTTAGGTTAGATGTTAGGAAGAATTTCTTTACTGAAAGTGTTGTTAGGCACTGGAACGGGCTGCCCAGGGAGGTGGTGGAGTCACCATCCCTGGAAGTCTTCAAAAGACGTTTAGATGTAGAGCTTAGGGATATGGTTTAGTGGGGACTGTTAGTGTTAGGTTAGAGGTCGGACTCGATGATCTAGAGGTCTCTTCCAACCTAGAGATTCTGTGATTCTGTGATTCTGTGAAAACCAGAGCATTCTCACCCATACAGTCTACTGAGAATGGTCCCCAGCACATGCTGTCTCTGAACCATCAAAATGGTCATTGGTTTGGAAAGTGCTAGTTGTGGTCCTTGCTTTTGGTCCTTGCTAGGTGGCAAGGACCAAAAGCATGTAAGAAAATATGCTAGAAAATTAGCAGTGGGTTAAGTCAGGGAAGAGCACAGGTTTAGGCTCTGTCACTACTGCCCACATTGTCATTTGTCAGCATGCTCCCTATGCTCCCTGACATCCTCCTAGACAATGCCTGGGCACAATTTGGGAAAGAGAGCAATAAACCAGGGATAGTGGGGATGCTTTCTAGTATAAACCAGCAAACACATGCTCAGAAAACAGTAAAGAGAAGGCCACTTTTTTGTTGTTTTGTTTTGTTAGTCCTATTTTCACAAGCAGTGAGTGCCATGCCACTTACCTACAGGGATAAATAAGTACCTTTGGTCTACCATATCTTTCTAGCCTAGATGCTAATCTCACCAGTACCACAGTGCTTGAAAGCCTTTTGTGGCCTAGATTAATTTAACAGGATAAATCCAAAAGTACAAAGTGCGTAGGTAGGATAGTAGTGAAATTCAATACAAGCAAATTTAAAGGGAGGATCACAGGAGGGGGAAAAGTACCAAAAAACCCTAAACTTACACACTGAAGAATTACAGTGCTATGAGATCCTGAGCTTACAGACATATGAGAAACTCATTTTACTGTTCAGTATTTGTTAGGAAAAAAAATAGTAATAATAAAAAAAAAGTGAATTATAAGAATTATTATTAAGAATTATTATAAAGGGCCGGAGAATAAAACATCTTCATGCTCTTGGATAAATCATAGAATCATAGAATGGCTCAGGTTGGAAGGGACTATAAAGATCTGCTACCTTCAGTCCTCTGCCACAGGCAGGGATACCACCTACTAGATCAGGTTGGCCATGGCCCCATCCAACCTGGCCTTGAACACCTCCAGGGATGGGGCATCCACAGGTTCTTTGGGCAACCTATGCCAGTGTCTCACTGTCCTTACAGTGAAGAATTTTCTCCTAATGTCTAGTCTAAATCTATCCTCTTTTATTTTTTAAAAATTCCCCCTTCTCCTGTCATTATCTACCCAAGTAAAAAGTCATTTTCCATATTTTTATAAGACCCCTTTAAGTACTGAAAGGTTGCAATGAGGTGTCCCTGGAGCCTTCTCTTCTCCAGGTTGAACATTCCCAGTTCTCTCAGCCTTTCTTCATATGAGAGGTGCTCCAGCCCTCTGATCATCTTTGTAGCCCTCCTCTGGACCCGCTCTAATAGGTCAACATCTTTCTTGCTCCAAACCTGCAGGCTCCAAACCTGGCTGCAATACTCCAGCTGGGGCCTCATGAGGGCAGAGTAGAGGGGGGTAGTCACCTCCTGGTCACCAGGCAATCACCTGCTGGTCACACCTCTTTTGATGCAACCCAGGATGATCTGGGCTGCAAATGCGCACTGCTGGCTCATGTCAAGCGTTCTGTCTTTGAGAACCCCCAAGTCCTCCACAGGGCTGCTCTCAGTGAGTTCTCCTATCTGAGGTTTCCCTGACCTAAGTACAGCACCTTGCACTTAGACTTATTGAATCACGTGTGATTCACATGGGCCCACTTCTTCAGTTTGTCCAGGTCCCTTTGAATGGCATCTCTTCTTAGTTTGGTATCAACCACACAACTCAGCTTGGTGTCATCTGCAAACTTGCTGAGGGTGCACTTGATCCCATTGTCTATGTCATTGATGAAGATACTGAAAAGCACTGGTCCCAAGATGGACCCCTGAGGAACACTGTTCATCACCGGTCTCCACCTGGACATAGAAGTATTGACAACAACTACTCTCTGGGTGTGTCCATCAATCCAATTCCTTATCCACTGTATGGTCCACCCTTCAAAGCCATATCTGTCCAATTTAGAGATTTACAGAAGTCTAAGTAGATGACATAAATCAGTCTTCCCTTGTTGACTGATGCAGTCCATCACTGAAGTCCATCAGGTTGGTCAGGCACAATTTACCCTTGGTGAAGCCATGCTGGCTGTCGTGGATCACCTCCTTGTCCGGCACAGAGGTGAAGCTCACTGCTCGGTAGTTCCCTGGGTCTTCTTTCTTTCTACCTTTTTTTTTTTTTTTTTTTTTTTTTTTTTTTTTTTAAAATGGAAGTGATGTTTCCATTTTTCTAATCACCAGGGACTGCTGGTGTAGATATTGAAAACTGTGTACCATTCATCTCTTCACATTTCAGAACTGATACAGCAGCATTGGCAAGGCTCATAACAGCATAAAATTCACATTCAAAGGGATGGAACAGTTTCTGTACAGGGATGGAAAAGAGAATACTGATATAAGTCTGTAAAACCACAGCTGTTAAGGAGTATGTATAGGATAGGTATAGCTAGCTCTTCTAGTACAAAAACTACAGGTCATCAAATGAATCTAGCAATTAGTATTTTCACAATAAAAGAAATAAACTGTGACTCTGCACACACTGTAATTTTAAACTGCCAAAACCCTTGTTCCACAACCCTCACTGTATATGGGCTTGGGGAGCAGCTGGACAACTTCACAGCAGAGAAATCTCACAAGTAAATCTTGGCTCTGAGACACAAATTGCTGGTTGTAGGAGAGTGCATGGGGAAGAATCAAATACACTTGTTCTTTTCTTGATCTCTTTTGCAGACCTCCACTTTTGGCCACCATCAGAGACTGTGGCATATGGACCTCTGGTCCAACTTGGAACACCCATCACTATGTTCCTGTGCTCTGACTGTTTTTTCCTGCTGTGTTCAGAGGTACAGGATTTTCTCTAGACTCTCTTCAAACAAATAGGATTGTGTTTGCATAAACACTGAAGACTGATGTTTACAATTGATTTCAGAGCATCCTGACAAAGCTTAAAATATTGACTAGCTCCTCAGAGCCAAGCAATTGTACACACTTATTAAACATACACACCAATATACATATGCATGCAGAAATGCACACATTGTAAGCTATGTATATTTTGCTACTGTGCAGGTCAGCAAATAAAAAAAAATATAAATGCTTGCACAGACTTGCCATCAAAAGCTTTCAGAACATTTTACTGGTGTAAATAGCACATAAACCTTTTTACAAATATAAAAGCAGGGGTGTTTAGCTAAAGGGACTGAGTTTTTATCGGAGGTAGGGCTGGAAGCCAGAGCGGTGATCTGATGGTTGGAAAATTTTTTTCAACTGAATGTGTGTGAAGTGAATTTGAAATGTACAAATTGAGACCCTGGCAAGAGCTTGAAATCATGTTACTGTCACCACTTTCAGCAAAACCTGAGATGCTCACATTCGACTGCCAGACCCTTTGAAGCAGCTGCTGCCAGACAACCAGCTATCTGAGACACCTTTCCATGCGAACACAGGATCAGAGATTTCTAAAACAACAGGATTATTTTCAAGTCTCAGCAACTTCAAGGTAAAAAATACAGAACAAAACATCTATCAAATTAGAAATAAAGCAGCTCCTGATAACAAATATGGCAAAAGCAGCTAACACCTTGCATTAGATTCAGCTCTGATTTAATGCCTCTTATGCATGTTGTAATGGTGTCTGGCTAGGGGCAGAGAGTTCACTTGCTTGTTTACTTAGGATAGCTTTCAGTTCAAGGTTTTTTTTTCCAAAGATGTTTTTGCTGCTTCTCAGTGCACTGTAGATATGAGAAAAACTCACCGAGAAAAACAGGGAGTTCAGAGTGTGCCAGGAACAGCCAGTAGCTGGTAGGTGCCACAGCTCAGCATTGTATCAACAAAAAAACTCTGTGCTTAAGCAGGTGGAAAAAAAAAAAAAAGAATGTCAGGAATACTGAATACTTCACATTTTACCACAATATCATGATGACAAAGACCTGTGACAAATAACTTTGTGCTCTTCTAATGTAGAGTCAGTGGGATTAATAGCCTTTAAAACCTTTCATTTCTCTTACATTTGATAGAGGTGCCCTAAGGGGTTGGTATTAGGTTAAACCATAGAGTGACACTGACTCATTCTAGGTCTCTTAATGCCTGTCTAGGAACTGCTAGGTCTGGAGCACCTGCTGCTAATGCTTAATGTACTTTGCATTAGCACATCATGTCAGGAGAACCTGACACTGGCAGATAAATGGATGTTTTACAGTGCAATGTTCCTTTCTACTTCTTAACTAATCAGCAATAGCAGGAAAGGCAAAGGAGGGGATTTGATGAGGTTTAACCACAATTCTATTTTGAAACAAATAAGTATAATTTGAAACCTCACTATAGCATCTTATTTTTTTTGCAATAACTTCTAAGCCTCCCAGTCTATGGAAAAACGAAACAATTGCAATTCATAACTAATAAACTTTCATGATGATGGAGCAGCTGGCAAGTGAAGATTACAGAACACTTCACAACCTCACAAATATAAGTGACAATGTTTTGTTGAAGAGAAAAGTCACTGCTGTTTTAGGCATAATAAAACTGAGGCATGGTGAAACTGGAATCATGTTTTGAAAGGAGTCTTTCAGTGCTAACACACATACAATCACACAAAATTGCAGTGGGTAAATTGCTTTCTAAAGGTAAAATTGTCACGTGCCCATTTTCCCTGTTCTCATTTGAAAACAAGACACAAGGTTTCTCTCCAGCTTTTCTTTCCTCCAGTGGGTATCTGCATTGCTGATCACAGTCTAGAGAAATGTCCTAAAAGTGTAAAAAATGGAAACGACACAAAATATGTTGCCTTCAGCACACTCCAGCATCACTGTTAAGCTGGGCAGCCCAAGCATTGTCTGGCAGTGACACTATGATTTGCTCAGGCCATTTATGGGTTGGATAGGCTTTTAGGCTGTATCCCTTTTTGGCAAGTTGCAGTGTCAAGGTCTAGCACTGAGACTTGCCTGAGGTAATGCAGAACTTGTTGGTACAGAGTTCAAATTTTCTGGATATCACTTCTCTACCTCAGTCTATACAATAACTTCCATCTTTTACATTTGTCCAACAAATGAAACAACTAGCTTGACCACAGCTTCAGTGTCAAGGGATCTTACTGCCAGGGCCATCATAGCTTTATAGATATTCAAAGATATACCAATGTCATATTAAAACTATAACAAATAAGATTATTGAAGTAATATGGAATGAAAGTTAGGAATTCATGTCTACAGTTCTCAAGGAGCTTTAATTGGATTCCTTTGTATGTCTTAATTAGGATACAATATTTACAGATATAATACATAATCCATTTGCTAGAAATTCTATAGCAATGCATGGAGCACAAGAGTTCATGAGTGTACTTACATGTGCCATCTAAGACTGTTTTCTAACTTTCAAGTATTTGACATTGTATTAAAATGTTGTGCAAAGCACGACATTAAAAATATAAATCAATCAATGGATATGCTCTTCCAGGGTTCTTAAAAGACAAAGGTAAAGAATAAGCTCAATAAAACACAACTTCAGCAATCTGATTATTATGTTGAGTGCATTATACAGCATAGTTTCACCTCTGGGCTTACAGCACAGGGGAACAAACTATTCTCTCATGTTAACTTAAGCTAGATGGCAGCTGCAGAGCTGTGCTGTATTGAAGGGGTGATGGAGAAGTGGCCCACACACTGAGTTAAAGGAGTAGTCATGGGGAATAAGCCAGCCCAGCTCTTTCTCTCTTCTTTGGTACTCCATAGACCTGGAGAGCTTGGCTATTTTGGGAATAGTGTGCTCTACCAACAAGGAGCAAAAGGTGAAAGGAATATCATGCAGGTAAAAAGAATATGATGCAACAGATAAAAGGCACTTCTGTCCCCTTATAACATTTCTCTTGCAAAATATCAGAAGTTTGTTACAAACAAGGGAAAGTTCCCAAGAAAATTTTCAAAATCCTTATGTAATGTAAAGTATTAGACAGGCTAATTACAGACAAAAATACCAACTTCCCTGCAGGATAAGGCTTTCAGAATATTTCTTCTTACACAGTCTCAAGTCCTTTTCAGTGAAGAAAAAATAAAATAAAATTTACTTAAAAGTGGAAGAGACTTTTTAGCGGTATGTGCTAGAGCTAGTGGTACTAGAAATGCTTCGTCAGATGCCTTACAGGTTACGAACGGTTTCAGAGAATTTAAAAAGCTGATGAAGTATGAAAACACCCAAAGAAGCTTTTTGAAGATTGCTCCTGTCCCAGAAAGTAAATCATGAATCAGGAGTTTTTAAGAATAAACTGGCAATTAGAGAGAAGGGAGAGGAGATATCAATTTGGTGGACTGTAGAGCCATTTTCTAACTGAGGAGTTACATCATGGTTTGCAAAGCCTTCAACTCATTAAAGGGGAAATCAATTTTACAGGGGACGAGCTGACTAGACTAGTCATAATGGCATTAAACTTAAAAAAAATAATAAAATAAAGAGAGAGATTTAAAAAGGGCAGCAAATAGCACTTATTTAGCACACTCAAGTTGTCAAGAACAAAATTAATCAAGACACAGAATGACACAAAGAAAAGAAATTCTTTAATTGCCTATTCATGAATGGTAGGAACTTGTGTGGTAAACAAGAATAATAGGAACTACTTGTATGATGAGAACATGTTTGACTTGCTTGATATTACTCAAACTTGAAAGAAAATCTGTGTGATATGAATGTTAAACTCACTATGAGCAATTTAAGAAAAACACCGTAGCAAGAGAAGGGAACAGGCAGTAGCTGGTAATAGCTGATTTCAACTTACTGACAATTATGAGTAAATATTTCCTGAGTTTACAGATCAGTCTCCTCACACAAAAAATGTGGCAAGGGCAATTATTTGCCGACAGCTACTTACCGTCAAACTACCTTATGGAGCAGGATGACTAGTCCCTTAAAACTCTACTCACAGTGTCTATGGAGAGGAGAAAGAGAAAAGAGTTTCTGTGCTCTATAAGCTTTAAAAACAGTTTTTTCACTGGTTGAATATCAGGTTGAGAGACATAACTCTACAGGTTTGACATTTCAAAGTAATAAAAAAAAAAAAAAGCTTTGAAATTCTGAAAAATGTTTGATAAAAAGATCCTAAATCAAAAAGTTTTGTGACTCTCCTTGGAGAATTTCGTACTAGATGTCATCCTGACAGCTAAATCAAAATTGATTCTGGGACTAAAAGTTAGTGGTTTCTTAAGTGAAAGTGATAACTTGATTACCTTTGTTACATGCAAATAGAATGTAACACAACCAGTAATTCTTACACCTGCTACTTTAAAATGCCCACTTTCAAGCAGATAAGTACAAGTTTGTTCCAAATCAATACCAGGAAGAATAACAGGAAGAACAACAGTAAAGAGATTTTAAAGCATTTTAAGAGATGATCTAAGAACTGTAATCAAGACGAAATCTATTCTACACCAGTCTAGCTTGCAAGAGAAATAAAGGTAATGATAAATTTCAGATATAAACAGATTGGGTAGTAAGATGAGGGAGAAATGGATTAGATTAGGTCACTTTACTGTAGAATTTAAATGGAAATAGTAGAAAATTGCTACTGAAGACAAGAGGATATGTGAGGAATTCTACGGCAAGTCTATTACTGTGAAAATATGATGTAATAGATATGAAGCAAAGCAACCTTCCAGTAGTGATTGTCCATTGTTACATGGGACGGATGCAGTTGTCAAAAATAATGCAGAACAGACTGAAATGCTGAATAAATATTTCAGTTTTAGGATTGGGAAAAAGCCACATGTCATACAACAACGGTGATGAAATGCTACAGTTAAAACAATAAAACCAACATATACCAAATAATATCTATTAAGTCTAAGGGTCTTTTAGTAAAAATGCACCAAGAATGTTAGAATAACTGTCTAATAAGCTTTATTAGTCCATTTATAAATATTTGTAATAAACATTGGAAAGCTGAGCATTGTCTGAAAGTGAGACATGTCAGTTCTTTGCCTTCAAATAGGATAGCATAGGTAAATATAAGCCTGTCTGCCTGATACCAATCTTAGGAAAAATAATGGAACATCAGATAGGAAAATTGATTAATAAATAATAGAGGGTAGCATATTTAATATCATCTAGTATGGTTTATGAACAACAAAATTTGTCAAATTAACAAGATATCAATTTTTTACAACAGAGGTGAGGTTAGTTGTAAATTGCAAAAAATCAGTAGAGCATTTGATTTGGTTCTACTTATTATTGGATTAAGAAATTACACAACACATAATCAGAATACGAGATACTAAATGGATTAGCTACTAGAGAAGTAATTTTAACCTGGAAACCATGAAGAACATGCCTATTTATTTTGGTGTTTTTCCAAGGTTAAGTTCTGGAATCCTTGCTATCTAATATTTTTTTCACAACAAGAAAAAAAAAATAAATCAAACTGATCAATTGTGCACATGAAAAATGATGATTAACTAATAAATAATAAAGGGAAAGATCACTCAAGCAAAGCTGTACTGAACTGCTTGGAAAACTTGGCAAGGATACTTTACCTGGCAATGAACAAAGAAGGCACTACTGAAGACATATGATATTATCCCTGAAAGCATTTACGGTGCCTGCAACTAGGTTTGCAATCAGATGGATTTTGAATAGCTTTAGAGCAGTGGCTAGGAGTGTATTTCTTCTTGCATGAAAAAGAAGCAGCTGGAGGTGAAGTGCATTCATTTAAGAATTAAAAAAAAAAAAAAAGTGAAATTCCAGTTCACGAAACAGTTATTTTTAAATTCTTGTTCTCCTGCTACATATGTAACCCAGACCACCTTCCTTGGGGAAAAGAAAGAGAGAGAGAGAGAAAGGCTGCATCTACAATTATATGGTCAATTTATTTCAGTTCTTGGTCCACCTTCATCCAAACAGTGTACAAATTAGAACACACACTGTTTTTCCTCTTTTTTGTGTGTTTTGTTTTTGTTATTGTTATTTGTTTATTTTTCATATAAATATCCTTCCTATGGAAACTTAGCAAAGGGCAGGGCAATGAAATAGGCAGGAGGAAGGACAGAGACAAGCAAAAGAGAGTTTGATGTTCAGTTGTGCAGTAACCCAGCCTTTCTAGATCAGCCAGTGATACAGAGGCTAAGACTCTTCACCAATAGTGAAGTTAATATGTCACATTGTTTGCCTAAATGTAGTATTTATTTATTCATTTCAGAATTTCTTACGAATATATGAATCTTGATTTTCCATACCTCAAATAATTTTGTATCCATCCTAGTTTATTTCTATTTATCTTTGTATTTTGATTGGCTCAAGAAAGAGAATTGCATGAAGAGATGACCCAGAGAAAGGGAATACATAATATTGCATGGTGTTGATTAAGAAATGGCAAATTTCTCATCTGGGGGTTTGGAGCTCTCAAGCATTGTGTAAAATTGGAGGATCAGCATGTCAGAATGCTCCTATTACCGTCCAGCTAACGATTCTTCAGTGTGGGTATGTGTGGATTTATGCTTTTTTATCCTCCCAAAAGACGCACTCCTTAACAGAAAAATGTTACCATGCACAAGAAATGCAGATGGTGTGTGAATCATTAATGGAACAGTCCTCAGAACCACCTCAGTGTATACCATTCTTTTATTATCATCACTAACCATTCATTAGTGATGCACTGGACCACAGTGAATTGCAGAGAATGTAATCAACTCTATTCTGTGTGTCTCTCTCACAATAAATAAATAAATAAATAAATAAATACAAAATCAATAAATTGCCTGGCTTCATAATTTCCAGTAAGTTCTCATCCGCCACCCCTTCTCTCTGTCTGCAGTAGAAAGCTCTTCATATGTCTTCTGATCTTGGGCAAAGATAGCCACCACCTTGAAAGTATAAGGAACTAAGGCACTTTCTGGGTCTCTATGTCTAATTTTTTTACTACTGAAAATAAGACAGGACATCATCTATTTACAATATTATCAAATTTCAAATTAAAATACTTCTGCTTTTGTTTGTTTGTTTGTTTTGCACCTATGACTGATATTGGAAACCTGTTCTTGAACCTCATGTGTTAATTTTTTCTAATGTATCTCTTTGTATCTCTATCTGCCAGCCTAAATGTATTCATGGTTCATTTATGTCCACCTGCACTTATGCTGACATTATCTCCTCAGTGAAATAATGCTTGTAGTCTGAAGTTTTCCTTTATGATGTTTTATGGACAGCAAGATGTCGTTTCAAAAACAAACAAAAACAAAACCTCCCCTTCTTTTATTATATTTGTAGGACTTATATGCCTTGTTGTACTCTGAATGCATAGTTCATGGAGAACTGAATATTACTTTCCTGAGGAGGTCCCAGAAGTGCACCAGCACCAGCACCATGACATTAGGTGTCTTCTGTCCCTGTTTCCCTCAAAAATTGTAAAACTGGCTTAAATTTTATAAAAGATTCATCAAAACTGTATTGCTCAACTAGCATGCAAAGATTTCTTTCATCTTCTTCTAATTTATGACTATACCCACATTTTTATTATTTCTTAAAATCAGTTCACACTTTGTTCTATTAAATTTAATCTCATTGCTATTGTTCCTCTTCTCAAGACATTTCAATTTTTTCTTGCATAATATTCAAGTCCTCTGCTGTACTGAAAAAGCCTTCCAACTTTGAGTTATCATTAAATTTTGTTAGCAAACTGTAACTTGACACACACTCTTCTACAATAATTAAAGTGTTCTACTTTCTTTACAGCTAGTGCTGTTATGTACCAAAATACAGCACACATGCCTTTCTGAAAGAAAAAGCAGACCAACCAAAAAATACATGGGCTTTCAGTGACTTGGGTCTGGGTGAAATCCCAGGTACCAGTGCATGAGCACAACTTAACTTTTCACTACCATATTATTGTGAGTGTAAAACACCTGATATTTTCTCATTTCAGTTCAGTTTCAGTACAAAAAATATATTTATAATGCCAAAAAAGCTGAACCTTTTAATGTTCTGATCCTACCCATGCACTGAAGCAAAAAAATAGCCTTTTCAATATCTTTCATCACTAAAGAACACTGACTGCCCCAGGGAACTAACCCACCTAATGCATTCAGAAACAGTACTTGCAAATACTGTGTCATACCGTTTGCTTATCTTTTAGACAATGCAAGTAAAGGAAAGATGGGGGGAAGATGTTTCAACTTGGGTGCCACCTGTAAGTTATCTTGCTTTTCTGGTTATGAGTTCAAATATCTTCCTCTTGGGGGTTAATACTCATTATGAAACTTGTTGCAAATTTCCAAATTCGTGTGACATTTGGTTTAAGTTTGTTCTTTCTGCTGATAAAGAAAGCACTTATCCTTGAAGTTAAGGATGAATAGGATTTGAAGTCCTTGTGCTATAGAACAAAACCTAAATAAAGGGATAGTTGTGGTGCAGCCTGACAGTGTGATACTGGAATCTAATTCTTATTCACCATAAGACAAAACATCTTTTGCTTATTCTTGTCTTTGACTCTACCTCTTGGACTTCCTTATAAAAGATGAAACATATCTTCCTCTTTATATCCAGCTATACAATGGGTGTCCTAGTTTAAAAGAGAACAGACAATGAACCAAGAGAACTGGGAGCCTGACAGCATGAAAGTCCATCACCCTGAAGGCAGAAACACATTGCTTTTTTATTAAAGTATGTCATGGACATGCTAAAAGGTATTTACAGCCCTTAGCCACACTGTTTTAAAAACACCTGCTGTGTCAAAATGTTTCTGAAGAGAGATGGACTAAACTAACATGTAGAAAATCGATCTCTTCCTCTTCCCTTTGTCTATTCCTGTGAGCCGTAAGTTTCAAAAAGCAATTATGCTTGTGATAGTAGCACTGAGGTATTTGTGGGCACATGTTGTGACTGGCAGTCACTAAAATGGGACTTCATATGCACAGATTTAAATGCATGAGACGTAATACAATTTTTGGTTGCTGTTTCCATACTTACATTCTCTTAGCATAACCCATGTTTCTAAGAAAATGTTAATTTTCTGGAAAGGATCTATTCAAAAACATGATTTCATGGAAATGTGAAGACACCATATCATAGAGACTAAGTCTGAGGTTCAAACTACCACACTTGTGATATGTCATAGCAAGCATTCAAACTAGCAACATTGCTTGTGAATGAACAATTGTCGTGGGAATCCCATGAGATTTAAGTATTTTATTTTTTTTTTCTTACTATTTGTTCTAACATTTTGTATACTGTATAATAGTTGTTAGAGCATCTGCAGCATAGAATAGTTGTTCATAACTAGAGGCAAGATGACAGATAATATATTGGGTCAAAGGGAGTACAAAAACTTTCCAGTGTTAAAAATTGTCTTTTTAATGTTGATGACAGGGCTTTCTTGGCTGACTGATGAACTATGAAGGGGACACTACATGGCTGACATACAGCTGCCAAGTTATTCATACATGTTCAGCATTTATACAAACAATAACAAAAAAAAATTCCACAGAGGTGCATAGAATCAGATTTATGAAGAGGGACACACTGGTAATATTTGATATAATGCTTGTATGAATATTGTTTCATTGCAGACTAAGAGGATCACCACTGGCAACAAAGAGCAGACCCTCCTGGAATACAGCAACTCAGGCATTTTGGAATACTGCATCAAAAAGCTGATTATTCCTTGGGAACCTCTCCAGCATCATCTTTTGCCATATGACATGGACATCTATCTCCATGTTATTCTTCCATTTCCAAGGATCACAAGTGCTTTTCACTGATACAAATGTAAATAGAATATTTTGGTGTGCTTTGACATGCTATACTAATCCACAAATAAATAAGCAGTCGCAATAAATTTTCTCCTGCGTCATATCGACATATGATGTGGCATAAATATAGCAATATGCCTCAAGAAACTTCATGCTGAAAGAGAATATATGTTTCAAATAAAAAATGTAACCTTGTTTATATTTTCGTGGGAAAGAATATAAGCACTGGTAAAGTAAACAATTAAAAAGCAGAGAAAAAATCACAGGTGACAAGCACAGAAAAAGAACTATAGATCTTTTTTTCTTTTCCACAACCAAAATTTTAATCCATAACATATTAATAGCTCAGCTGTTCCTCTGTTTCTTGAATAAACTTGCCATTAGATACCTTGGACTTTATACAGCTGCCTAAATTGAGGTGCTTAGTGCCATCCTAGGGTATTCTGCCTCATATCCATCTGCTCCTCCAGAAGCACATGAATCCCTGTAAGACTCACTGTAAAGGTGAACACCCTAAGGTGAAAGCCCCAAGCTGGCATGTCAGATGCTCCAGCTTTTACACAGTGACCCTAAGTACTCATATTATACAATAAAATCTCATCTTGCACCTCTGTCCCACAGCTGGACATTTAGATACCAGCAATCTCAACATGAATCCTACCTGTAGGAGTTCAATTCAATTGCACACATGTGCCATCATGTGCCATTTGGGATGTCTCACAATAGCCGAGACATCATTGTGACCAACATGATGCAGAACTTGAGGGACATCTGTGCACTGCCGAAGCAGCCCCTAGATACCAGCTGGGACACTAAGGCATCTCAAACAGCACTCAACCTCTGTTTGTTGACAAGTGAATCAAGTTCATCAGGATCTCTAGGCTTTTCTCAATATATCTAAATGTTTTTCAGGAGGACTGTACTTTCCAGACAATCATAAAAAACAGCAAATGAATAAAGCTCGCAATAATACAGAAAGGGGATCATATTAGTTCAGCAACAGGCTGGCCATTTCTAGCTTATGTTATTTACAGAGGATTTAGCTGTTTTTGTCATTTTCTGCTGTGCTACAGACCATACAAACAAAGCCTTTAAAGTTCAAATGCACAAATTTGGCCACAGCTACAAATAACAAATTGACTAGTCTTAGCAATGAAATGTTAATTGCTGTCGGAGAGATTCAGTTCACAGAGAAATAGCTCATAACACTTAATCCTTGCCAAATTAGGAATTTTTAGCAGATATGAGTATCAAAAGATTGAGTATATGAGGCCTTTTCATAAATAACATGTAATCAAAGAGTCACCAACAGTCCTGCCTGCAGAGAGGAATCTGTGTACCCAGAGCTGCCATACCTAGCTGTTTTTTGTTTATTTGTTTTTTCCTCTGAGGCAGGGACCTAACAGCTGCATTTAGTAAAAATATAATCCTTCTTCTTCAGCTTCAGTTCTCCATATCATTTATTCGTTTCTCAAATGGCCAATCTAGAGGTGTTTACCACTACACAGTACAATAAGCAGTAGCCTGGTAAAAATAGCCCTCTTGCAATTTATATTTGATCTTCCATAGTAATTCAATATAAAAAGCAAACCACTGAGATTAAAATGATAAGCTGACCTGAGGTATCCATTCCTTCCTGTGAACTGAAGTTCTCTAGAAAAATAAAATAAAAAGAATAACTAGAGCAGAGTTTCTGAGTGACTCTGTAAAGTCTCTGAGACTTTGTAAAAAGAAGGAACTGGGATATAAGGAAGGAAAAGCATGTACAGCCTGTATTGTGTATGAACTCTGAAGTAAAAGGGATTCAAATTCTGCAGAAAGCATTTGACATAGAGGGGAGGAAGCTGCAAGTATTTGAGGTAAATTAGGGGACAGAAAGGAGAAGTTAAAAATCTAAAATCTATATAATTTTTGATGTTGTCTATCTGAGGCCTTAAACCAACTGCCCACCTCAATCATCTTATTTAAGTTATCTAAAGTTTAAAAGAAGGTCCCTATGTCTAGCAGTGTTCCCACAGGCATGAGAGCTTCAACATAGTTTTGTATGTGTGTGTACAGCTACACATTTGTTCCTAGTCCATAGGCTTAGATTTTGTATGACACCAAACTCTCCACACTCTCACATAAAGTCTCCCAAGAGCCTGCAGTAAAAGCAGATTCAATACCTGGAGACACTCATGTTCAGGGTTTGGCGCTGTAGTCCGAAATCAGCAGCCTTGTATAGGGAGCCCCTGTATAGCTAGTGTTTGGGAAATGGCAATGTGCTACAGAACTGAGCACTTTGGGGGGTTTAATGCATGTTCCTGTACATATA
Source organism: Anas platyrhynchos (assembly GCF_047663525.1). NCBI lineage: Eukaryota > Metazoa > Chordata > Aves > Anseriformes > Anatidae > Anas > Anas platyrhynchos. The sequence goes on from NC_092587.1 coordinate 174,777,963, forward strand.
GGTAATGAAGGTGAATCTTGCCCCACTGAATCTGTGTTTCTTTGCAGAGTAATTACTCCTGAGTTCCAGGTGTAGGACTAACCCAGACAACCAGAAGAAACTAGTAAGCTTTTGGTTTCATCCAACATTTATGTTCACTGGATTCATAAAACTGAGCTGCCTCTGAACAGGGTTCCTTTACAGAAACCAAGACTCTCTCTAGCAACACAGGGTCTTTGTAGTTTGAACAGTAATGAAGTTACTGGACAGTGTGGCTTCTTCAGACTAAACACCCTGACCACCTCACTGCACAACAGCCATGGTGGAAGCCATTTTCCATCACACGTACTTAGGTTGATACATTGCCGCCAACTCTTATGCTACAAGCAAATAACTGCATTATGTCATGGATGGCTTTCAGTTTCACTAGCATGCGGGCAAGCTTGGGGAATGGCTGTATGAAAATTGTTTAAATCTGAGGGCTACACAGATGTTGCAGATAATTGGCAATTAAATAATTCATAATGTTGACATTTTTCCATCAGGTTTCCAAATTAAGTGGAGTCCCTTTTCCTACTCAAGCAATAGTAGGAAAGGGACTAGCAAATCCTGTTTTGGAAGATATAATACAAAAGGATGTGCCTTTTTGCTCTTCACACAAGAAAAAATAAGTAAAGAAACTCTTTGTGTCCCACATGACCATGATTACAAGATGTGCATAAAAATGCTTCCCTTTGCTACATCTCTACTGATTACTGCACTGATGGTCAAGGGGCATCTGCTCCAGTGGTTGCAACGTGCTTCTAAAGGGCATGCTAGCAAGTGAATTTAGCGCCTGTTTACTACCAGTGAAAATGCAAGGTATCACAAATTTACATTTTATGGTCTATATTGTGTGAATAAATCAGAAAACAGTGAAACTCAAAGATACGTACATTGCCTACATAACAGCTCATTAAGATTCTTTTCCACCTCAGTGACAGAGCTGTGACACTTGCACCAGAGCTCTATCAGATCCTCCAGACTGATATCATTTCAATCAGAACGTGAATTTCATGACTGTAGAAGGTCATCAAGTCAAATACTGTGTCTGATTTTTAAAAGGGTTGGATAATTTTATGACCATTAATAACATTTGCAGTTCTGCAAGCTAAGACAAGGTAATCAAATGTCATGCTTCAGAGTGTAGGCTGATTGCCATATAGGTCAGGAAGAATATTTTCACCAATGTACTTTATTGCATAAAATAAACTCATAAATAAAGTTCAGTAAATGAAAAACTTAATGCCAGAAAACTTTACCTTCTCTATTTAAGTATTGGCTGTATTTGGGAACCAAATAATAAAAAGGAGTTATGTAGGACCAAGAAGACTCAAAGAAAAAAAAAAAAAAAAAACAAAAAACAAAAAACAAAAAACACTCAACTAGATCCTATATAAAAAATCTCCACAGTATATTCAGGTATTTTGCAAGTTTAAAAGATTAAATTAATAGCCCCCTTTCTAACTGTTTCTTAGCACAAAATCACAGAAAATTAAGGTTGAATGGGATTTCAGGAGGTTACCCTGTCCAGCTCTGTTACCCAAGGCTGGATCAATTAAATCTATATCAGGCCAACATTTATTATACCTATCTTTAGATTTCCAGTGATGTACCTTCTACATGCAATTTTTTTTCCAGAATTAGAATTTATAAGGTATTCTTAACACTGGATTTTCCTTACTTTTCTTTACAGCAAACCTAACTAATTGATAGTGATTATTGTAATAGTGGAAATCTTTTTTTGGAATAAATAAATAAATAAAGTTAGAAATTGCATAATAAATATAATACATATATTGTACATTGTATTATAGAGTATTATACATTGTAAGTACAGTAAGCTACTAAAACTAAATGTTGTGATTGTTTTTGTATTAACTGCAAATATATTTTTACCTCTTCTGGTGCTGACAAGGTCACTTAGGACCTTACCACACCTGAGGTGTTGTGTACTACCTGAACTAGTAGTTTGTGGTTAAAAGAGTTCATTCAGAGAAGTTTGTTTGCTATGTCTCAAGATATTATTATAAGAACAGTTTATTTTATCAAGACAATCTCCACACACTATTTTTTTTTTTCATGGTTATTTCACCAAATGTACAAACTTAAAAATCTACAAATTTTCAAACTCCAGACATCTGCCAAAAAGATAATTCAGATGTGTTTTTATGGTACATCATACCCATGCCATTTTAAATTTGCTTTTTAATTGTGTTGGGTTTATGTGGTAAGGCTTTTATAGCAGGGAAGGCTGCAGGGTTGGCCTCTGTCAGAAGAGTCCAGAAACTGCCCCATGTTAGATAAGGGCCAGTTTCAGCCAGCTCCAAAGGGACCCGCTGCTGGCCACAGCCAAGCCAGTGAGCTATGCTGGTTGGGCCTCTGTGAGCACAGATTTAAGAAAGGGGAAAAAAAATAAAACCTGCTGCAAAGCAGCATCTGGGAGAGAGGAGTGAGAACCAGCCCAGCAGCCCTCAAGGTCAGTGCGGCAGGAGGGCGGGAGGTGCTCCAGGCACACAGCAAAGTTCCCCTGCGGCCTGTGGAGAAGCCCCTGGTGGAGCAGGCTGTCCCCCTGCAGCCCATTGGTCCCACATGGAGCAGATCTCCACACTGCAGCCCGTGGAGAGCCCCCACAGGAGCAGACCCAAGGCCAAAGCTACAGCCCGTGGAGAGGAGCCCACGCAGGAGCAAGAGGTCTGGGGAGCTGCCGCCCGTGAGGGACCCATGCTGGAACAGTTTGCTCCTTGGGGTGGACCGCATGGTACGGAGACATGTTGGAGCAGTTCTTGAAGAGCTCAGCTGGGGAAGGATGGCATCCCATAGGAGTGACCCCATGTGGAGCATGGGCAGAGAGTGACCAAGAAGGAACAGCAGAGACGAAGCTTTATTGACACTACCATTCCCCATTTCTCAATGCTTCCCAGGGGAAAGGGATGAAGGTGGTGGGTGAGGAGAAGGTATTTTCGGTAGTTTGCTTTTAGTTCTCACTGCTCTAGTCTGTTAGTAACAGGCAATAAATTACATTGATTTCCCTGTGATGTCTGTTTTGCCAGTGGCAGTAACTGGTGAGTGATCTCCCTGTCTTTATCTCAACCCTTAAGCCTTTTTTCATCATTTTTTCTCCCCCTGTTCTCTTGAGGAGGGGAGTAAGAGGGCGGTGTGGTGGAGTTTACCTAGCCATCCGTGAGGAACCACCATATTAATTTATAATACTAATATATAAAAATAGCATTAAAATAAAATTAACAGGTGTGGAAGCTAGATTTCCACACTAAGGAAGTCTGAGGTTGTTTGCAGGCAGCATGAAGGAGAAATGTTTTGTGCATGATGCTCACAACTTGTCACTGTTTAATCAAGTTTGAAAGACCTTTGGAAATGAAGGTAGAAAGGGGCATGCTATGAAGATATACTAGATCTGATCAGAAGAGTTATACGTACCTTTCTCAGAGGCCTATATCTGACAATGACTTAAATTCTCATAGGTTGTCTATGCAAAAATACAGCTCACAGATATAGGCTTGTGTTTATCTATTAGGTTTAGACCACAGATCCCTGAAGGTCACTTTTAAAAAGGCAATGAAAGCTAATTATTATTTTTATTAGAATTTCAAAAACACAGGAAGTTAGTTTCTTTATTTCTAATTGCTTTTCCTTGTTTATCAGAAAAAAAAATGTATTAAAAAAAAAAAATTCATTTTATTTCATTTTTCTTGTATCTGAAAAGCAGGGAAAAACTGTATGCAAGATATTTTTATTATTTTCTGTGTTTCCTAAATCACAAATTTGGTCCTTTTTCAGTGTCAAAATGGGAAAATAGCATTTGTAAAATAACTTTAAAAGGTTTTAAAACTTACACTAATGAAATTATGAAGCTATCAAACACAGGCTGTTATTTTAAGTGAGGAATATATATTTAAGTCATCCAAGCAACCATAATTCCAATGTGAGAACTCTAGCCTCTAATTTTTTGTTTTACCAAGTTCTATCCTTTACAATTAATGTGTTCTCCCCAGTTTATGCAATGAAGAAGGATAGTGGAGCTCCTATCCTGTTCTAAACCTGCTTGACAACAATAAATAAATAAATAAATAAATAAATAGATAAATAAATAAATAAATAAATACCAGTGTAAATATTGACGTGTCTATGGACAATAATGAAGCATAATATGGGGTGGGAAGAATGATGTAGTCCTGTAACTAGAGGCAGTAGGCACATGAGACTTCAGTGCCTAAGCACTTCAATTTACTCGATGCAATGGACCTCTAGTGCCTACTTTTTTTTAAAAAGAAAAACAAAACAACTTAACCTGAAGATTTTCAATGTACAGGAACAGATTCTTCTCTGGTCTTTGAAAATAAGAGAATTGAAAACAGTTTATAATTAGTAATTTCAAAGTTAAAAGAGTAAAGAATGTTCTTTTATGTTTTCATTTAAATTAAGGATGTTACATCTACCTAAAAGGGTTGGAACCTCCCTGAAATCTACTTGAATCCTTGTCATTTGGCTGCATTTATTTTATCACTTCAGAGGTTAAGCCATAATTATTTGTGAATTATTTCATTTGGAAGAATCCGTGAAGTCCAGGGTGTATATAATGGAATATATTGACTGTGAAATGTTCCTGGCTATCAAGCTGAGGACATTCGAAAAAACTTTTGTATGTGTGTGTTGTCAGTTAGCTGTGGCACAAGAAGATCAGACAGACAAATTAGAGCAACTGGTTGATTTTCTTGTGAAGATCGATGAATATGACAGATTAATAGATGGCATGCAGTTAGTTTCAAAAAGGGAGCAACAAAATCAGGAAAGGAGTACAAGCTGTGAATGCACAGCAAAAAGGTTACTTCTGAGGCATAGTGCGGGAAAAAAAAAAAAAAAATCAGCAGAAAGGTCAATGGCTAAGTAAATGCCTGGAAAAGAAGCAAGAGTAAAGGGGGTGCTCAAATAAGGAGAGTGGAATAATAGTCTCTGAGAGAACTGAGGCACTGAATATCAGTGGATAAGAGCAAGGAGGAGATGGGGTTGTAGTTTAACATGTGAGGAAGATATTGTACATAACTGAGAAGTATTGATAATAAAAGTGTCAATGGAACAATTTGCAGATGGTCATCTCTGACGGATGAGCTGAGATAAAGGAGAAGTCTTCTAAAAAATAAAGCTATTACTAAATTTATATATATGTAATACATTAGGAATTTGTGAATCACCTCATATGTCTATTCTGCATGTTCAGCTGGTGATGAGGGAAAAAGTTACCACAACCAAAAGAAAATTCAGGGCTGGGGCCTACATCCAAGTCAAGGGCTGTAGATGTCACACATTTCCAGAGACTGAATCATCAGAATTTCCTAGGTACCACTCTGAGAATGTCTCACTGTCTGGAAGTGTGTGTCTGTGCATTGACTAGAAAAAGGGGCTTCACGTGACTAGCTCACCTTTTTGTTTCTAAGTTTTACTTCCCTGAGTTAAGTCAGTTGAGCTCCACACAAGGCTTTTGCCTAAATAGACAAATTAGTAAAGAAGCCCTAATTAAGCCAAGATTATTTATTTTTTATAGTGGTTGAAATGCTGTCCTTCATCTCCTGGCAGAACTCACAGTCCCAAGGAACACAATGTAGAGCAAGCCAAATGTTTGCGGGTAGGGATGATAACACATATAAAAAATAGTAGTCTCCCTGAGGTTGGAGAAGGGTATTAGATTGTGACTAATAAAAGTACCAGCTAAAAAACTAACATATCCTTGCAGTGAAAATACCATACAGTTCTTAGAAAAATGAAGTTACATACCGATTATATGTAGCATGAAAGGAAAAACTGTACAATTTTATCTGACAATAGAGGCAGTTTAAGTGTAATTTATAGCCAAGTAGGGAGTCAAATGACTTTAGGCAAGGAGCCTTTAGCAAGGATAGAAAAAGTATATCATGGCAACCTTTTAGAGATAAGAGACGCCTTCCAAACAAGGCAGAAACATTGATCATGAGGAATTTTAATTACTCTGATATTGATTAGGATAACAGGAATGCAATTATAAAGAAGAGAACAATCTTAAAAACTGCATGTTGTTAGTGCAGGCATGTTTTGTGTTCAGTATTTTTTTTAAAAGGTTTTATGGTCCAAAGATATTCCACACCTGATCCTATGAGCTAAGTGTAAGAAATTACATTTAAGATACAGAGCATCCTGGATCTACTTATGAGTTTATCTTTGAGTTTGAAATACTCATGAGAAAATGCTGTGTACTAAAAGTGTTTTGACTTTGAGAAAGAGGACAGCGAAAGAAAGCTGAAAGCTCTGAGGAATGTTGATTGGAATTCTATAATGTATGAGAAATCTCCAGAAGAAGAGGAGGAGATATAATATTTAAGATGAGAATATAATTGAAATTCATCTCAAGCAAACAGCTGTTCTGCTGAATATAGAGTAGAATATCAAGCAAATTAAACAGTAATACAACAGAATAATAAGTCTAAGTCAAAACTGAAAACTGGAGCATGCTTCCTCTCAAATTTTCCAGTTCAGACACACCCCCAAAAGTGTCAGTATTTCTATAGAGAAAGCCTAAGATAGAGAACTGAGATAGAAGGTCATGTTGCCAACAATTAAAAATAAATAAAATCAATCACATCTCTTGTACATCATTTAATTGGAAAATGCAATTAGTGAATTGTCTAATAGTTCAATCCTGCTTGTGTTACTCTTAAAATTCTTGATACTCAATTGAAAAATAAAAAATAAAAAATCAAGCAACCCATTCAGTCATGAAATTTTGCAAGCTATCTGATCTTTTCACACCACGCACCCAATTCAAGTGCAGCAGTTCACAATAGATGACCTCCCTACCATCCTGACCAGAACTGAAAAATCTTGGCTGAATACAAGTGTTTCTGAGTGTGAACATATCCAGGAGAACAGCACCTCAAAAAGTATTCTGTAGGAACATCTTCTCTTAAATGTTTAGGAAGCAAGGAAATAAGTGTTAACCTTCAACATATATTCTGATGCTTTGAAGACTTGGCCAAATACTGGTTTCAAGGTTCACCTTACTGACTTTATCAATGATCTGGGTGAGGGGATTGAATACACCCTCACTAAGTTAGATACAGGTATTGATCTGCTCAAAGGTAAGAGTGATCTGCAGGAGGATCTGGATAGGATGGACCTATAGGCAGAGGCCGACTGTATGATGTACAACAAGGCTAAATGCTGGGTCCTGCACTTGGGGCATAACAACCCCATGCAATGTTACAGGGTGAGTGAAGAGTGGATGGAAATAGGCCTGGTGGAAAGGGATCTGGGGTTATTGTTCAGTAGCCAGCTGAATATGAGCCAGCAGTGTGCTCAAGCAGCCATGAAGGCCAACAGCAACCTGGATGGTATCAGAAATAGTGTAGCCAGCAGGACTAAGGAGGTGATTGTATCCCTGTACTCATCTCTGGTGAGGCTGTACCTTAAATACTGTGTTCAGTTTTGGGCCCCTCACTACAAGGATGCCAAGGTGCTGGAGCTTGTCGAGTGTATCCAAAGAAGGGCAACAAAGCTGGTGAAGAGTCTAGAAAACAAGTCTTACAAGGAACAGCTGTGGGAATTGAGATTGTTTAGCATACAGAAAAGGAGGCTCAGGGGAGATCTTATCACTTTCCACAGCTACCTCAAAGGACGTTGTAGCAGAGTGGGCATCATTCTCTTCTCACAAGTAGCAAGCAGTAGGACAAGAGGCAATGGTCTCAAGTTACACCACAGAAGGTTTAGGTTGGATATTAGGAAAAATTTCTTCACTGAAAGGGTTGTGAAGCGTTGGAACAGACTGCCCAGGGAAGTAGCTGAGTCACTGTTCATGGAGGTATTTAAAGGACCTGTAGATGTGGTGCTTAAGAATATGGTTTAGTGGTAGACTTGGCAGTGCTAGATTAACAGTCAGACTTGATCATCTTAGATGTCTTTTCCAACCTAAATGATTCTATGACTCTGCTTTAGTTCATCTTACAGGTCCTAGTTGGGAGATACCATATTCAATCACGATATACAGAAATCATTCATTGTGCATTTGTTTGAACAAAATGATTTACATCCTGCTGACCAGATTTAGTAGGGTCAGAAGAGATTAGAAGAGTCTTTTTAGTTTAAAGACCTGTGTCGGTGCCAGACAGAAGAGATGTTAAGCATGCTAATGTTTTCCTGTTTTTGCAGCAGGACTTGCTAGAAAGATTTCCTAAGGATTAATGCTCTTCTCAGAACTGAATACAAGCTCTAATAAGATACACAAAAGGCTTACTTTGAATAAAATGATTGCTATGCTTTTACCTGTCAGTTTTAGATTACTTCAGTTAGTTTGGAGTTTCAGTCTCCTAGATGTCCTGGGACAGATCCCATAAAATCTGTGTTTTCTTTGGGCTCATGAGAGCTTCAATTCTGGCTGTAGTCACAATGCTATACAGCCCTTACATCTGAGAAAGTCTGTAGCTAATTCAGTTGATACGGATCATTTTAAAATAACTTTCTGAGAAAAAATGATAATTGAGAACGATTTCCTTCTTATAGATAATGTTACCACAGGGTTTTCAATGATATGAGCCCTTCCTTCCAATTAAAAGCTGGAGTCTCAGTCAGTTGGTGGCTACACATCTTGGTCAACATCACAATTGGATGTGGATCTCTGTAGCAATTAAATCTCTTTTCCAGTAAAGACAGAAGAATCTGTATGTTTTTCTCAGCTGCTTCTACTGTATCAGTAATGCTGTCAGGTCAGACGTGAGACTTAGGTCTTTCAATGAGGTAACGTGTCAGTTGAACAGACATTATTTTTCCCCCACTGTCTTTACACTTTTGAAATGATGGATTGGTGGGTGGCTTTATGGTAACAGATGATCCTATTTGGCAAGTCATCTGGCTTCTCGTTTTGCAAGTCTTGGGGAGATGTGACTAAGAATTCCCAGTTAAGGCTCACAAAGTTATCTGTATTATGTTGGCAGCCTTCTTTACTGATACTTCTCTTCAGAATAACCTTCCAAAATTTGAAAACATGCTTTTCAGGTTTTGTTTGTTTGTTTGTTTATTTGTGGTTTGTTTTGTTGTTGTTTGTTTGTTTGTTTCTATTGTATTATATAACTAGCATTTCTGTGCTTTGTCCGTCATCTTTAGCATTCTGCTATCATATTTACCCTTTTCACAACTACATCTCATTTGTGGCTCTGAGGCATCTTTATAGCAATAAACCAATGAATCTGTAATTTCCAGGTGGTGAATTTGCACCTGGTGGTATCTGTGTGCATGACCTTGCATGATATACAATTAAATTTCATCTGACTTTGTAATTCTGTCCTCAAAGACATCTAGTTTTTCCAGTGAGCAGCTTTTGAATTACAGTGGCTCCCAGCTTTACACCTTCACAAATTTGTGCCCATGTTTTTTTTAAGGAAAAATAATAATTACATCAGTCCTTAAATCCCTTTGAGGGATGTATTGACATTTTTCTTTCAGGCCATTTCCTAGCACAGTCCCATGCTGTTTATCTTTTGGCCAATTTGCTAATTTTCACATAATTACAGCCATCTTCTTCACATGAATTAATAATTTCCCATGTGACATATCTGTTTCTTTTAGAAGATCAAAGAGATTCTTTTGTTTCTTTTTCCACTATTGGGAATATGTGCTACCTTATCAAAAAGTGTTTTAGGTTTACTTGGCATTCTATTTTGCTCAATTTTTCTTATCCTTCAAAACTTGTTTTGGCATATTGTGAAGAACAGTACCATTCCTCACTGAATAGACTTTTTATCTGAATTCTCATTATCTAATTTTATGTGATAGTTTTCACAGTTAGTCTGTTATTGAGATCATCCAATTGTTTGTATTAAATTATTTGAATTAAAAGTTGCCATTTACATTTCCATACTTTGTTCCCACAGGCCATCCTAGGTTTATCATGTGTGTTAAAACTCAGGAATATTAAGTCACATGTGTTTTAAATGTTAACTATATGGTGTCCACCCAATATAAATATCACAATATCACACCATTTGCATCCTGGGGTGGCTGGGGGCTATACTAGTCTATGTTTATTTTAATTTCCTTCAGAAGTGCTAAATAAACTTGAATTTTATAGAATCTTACATTACAAGATTTCTAAGCTGTATCTTATTTTCTTTCCATTTGATGTGAACAGAGTCAGCATTCAATCCAAATTTATTTTCTATGGTTAACTGTTTCCAAATAAATTTATGACTGAAACTAAAATTTATACCATCATATGACTTAGTTTTTTTGGCTACTTGTCCAATCTGAACATAACCATCCATATTTTATTTCTAACACTATCTCAATAGAACTTGTTTTGAAATTCATCCAGTCACATTTTGATACCTTAGAAGTTTCTGTCTTCTCGGCTCCTTCCACTTTGCACATAGTCAATACACAGTGTTATTAGGCACTTTTGATCCTTACCTCCGTTTTTTTTTTCCCCTAAAACAGATACCTGCATTTTTTATTTTCTTTTTACTCAGGATAAGTATTGTACTGTATTTATGACATCTGTTATGTCTTAGTATCTACCCAGCATATCAGTAATTCTGACTGCTCTGTTGTTTTTTATTTTGTTTTATTGCCTTGGCTGTTTGCATTATAGTTCAAACATTTGAATAGTGCTTTTTTTTTTTCCCCACCTTCATTTTCACTCCTTTGGATATTTTTTTATTTGTTTGTTTTGTGAGCAAATACCTTGAAACTGCTAAGGAAGAGGTAGCATAGGTAGCATTTGAGGAAATCTTGAAGCCCTTAAGGCATGAGAACTGTTCCCACGTTCTAACTGTAAAAAGATTAATGTGGGGCTATGCTATCCTTCTGCAATACCACATCCTCTTGGAATGCTTGGCTCCTCTGAGTAATTTTCTTCAGAAAAAAAAAAAAAAATCACATTAAACAGTGGGTGTCCAAACAAATGGCAATATTTCAGTTCAGATTTTGTGTTAGGTTTTGCATCAAGTTCCATCAAACAGCACACGTAGTAAGACTCATCATATTCCATCAACTAATTCTGCTAAATGTCAGGCATTTAATAAAGGGAAAGGGCAAAAAGTTGTAAAGGGTTTGCCTTGCCTTGTTAATCAGCACTTGGAAAAGTTTGAAGAACTCAGTGACTTGTTAATTTAAGAGCTAGTTTCTGGAAGCTATAGCATACGCTACCTGAAATCCAAATTTTCTTTTAACAATAAAGGGACTTCACCTGCTAGATTTCAAATACTTAAATATATATGTATATTTGCTGCAAATCTTGTTTGCCAAGCAAATATATGCAAGCATCAAAGTCATTTGTCAGTACTGGGGAGAAAAAGATATCACAAAAACAGAGGCGTCAGTACCTCTCATAAAATTGTCTTTCCACCAGCTTTATAGGACAGGCAAAGTTCAAGAGCAGCTATCACAGGCTATTAAAAAGTACCCCATCACTATTAAGGAGAAGAGATGGACTGACAGTTCAGCATCACTACAAAAGCTCAGTTGCTGTTTGCCAACCATTACATGATGGACATAACTTTAGGCAAACTAACAGATGAAAACTTTTATTGCCTTTCTATGAAAGTAAAGATAACCTCACTTACAAATTCTACTGCAATTCAAAATTCTTTGGGAGTTCTATCTCAGCATCAAGTATGCAGAATCAAGCTCTCCAACTCCTATACACTGTTGGTAGCGTTTTTTTCATCTGAATAGTTCAATTATCCTCTGTAAGGGTACTCACTTCAGTAACAGCCATTCAATGGGAGTATGGGTGGCAGAATCAGACCTTTAGCTTATGTGGAGTTCAGCATCCTTTACTGTTTACTTTGATTAACTACATCACTACACATTTTCAAGAGGAAATGCAATTTTCCCTGGCAATAACTCAGCAACTCACAGTAAAGGGGTAAAAGCTTTGAGCAGACAATTCTAGGTGCTGAAGATAGTGCAAGTGATAAAATGATGTATAAAATGACATGATAACAAACACTGACCATATCTCTGATTTTTCTTTAGTAGCAGACAATATCATCATTCACACAGCTGTGAGCCATTCAAGAAGGTATTATCCCATGAGTTCAGACATCAAAATACTTATCGCTTCCAGCCTTACAGTAAAGCAGTTTAGTAGGTAATAAAAATGAGCAGGAAATTTCCAGAGCAGTCTGAGTTGACAGCAAAGACCAAATTTCCACAAAGTAGTACAGTTATATATAATTTATATCTCTCTGCACCATCTAATCCTCCTGAGAAGATTAATTCTGGCAGAAGGCATACCATGGTAAGACCAAATACCTTGCCTTAGGGTGTACAGTAGATGTAGGCAGTTTTCATTTCTTCCAGAGGTGCCTCGGGAATCTTATTGACAAAGGCCACACAAAAATGTTTTTCTTGTTATTTCAAGCATCCTTCGGATGCACATCTCTGTTCCTAGCAAAGATGAAATCTTTGGCTTTGTTTTCCTTTTATTTTCTATAAGCTAGAAGACCTGATTGTCGTTTTTAGGGCAAGCTAATAATCAAGGAAAAAAAAAATAACTCAATTGAATAGTATAATCAAAATCACAGACCATGTACTGTGGCTAGGGTTTGGTTCTGTCTATTCACACCACTGTTATTTTAACATTGCTTGAAGTCAATTAATTAAAAACTATCTGTGAGAAGAAAAATCAATACTCGATATTTAAATAAACAATTTTCTTGAGTGTTGTATAAGCAGTATGCTTATGCAAAAGGCTGTGCCAGAGGTATCCCTTGTGAACTCAGGCCCAAACTCTCCACATTTTAAAATGCTCTTTTTATTTCCTACTGATGAAGGAAATAAATTGTGGAAAAATATAATCTGTTTTTGAAAAAGATCCAAAAAATAATACAAGGGCAAGATTCAGCTCCTAACTATAGACATGCAGTTATTGACACTGCCACTAAGAAAGCTAATGGTATTCTTGGCTGCATTAGGCAAAGTATTGCCAGCAGTTTGAAGGAGGTGATCCTTCTCCTCTAGTGAGCACAGACTGAGGCCACATACAGAATATGGTGTCCAGTTCTGGCCTCCCCAAGAGAGCCTAAGAGAGACATGGACATACTAGAAAGAGTCCAGAAAAGGGCCATGAAGATGACTGAGGTACTGGAGCATCTTTCCTATGAAGATAAAGAGCTATGACTGTTCAGTCTGAAGAAGAGAAGAAAGGATCCTGTAAATGTGTATAAATACTTGAAAGTAAGGTGCAAAGAAGACAGAGCCCGCCTCTTTTCAGAAGAGCCCTGTGACAGGAGAAAAGGCAATGGGTTTAAAGTGCAACTCAGCAGGTTCCATCTGAACATCAGGAAACACTTCTTTACTGTGAGGGTTCCCAAGCAATGGAACAGGTTGTCCAGAGAGGTTTTGGAGACTTTCTCCTTGGAGATTTTCAAAATCTTCCTGGGCATGGTCCGGGACAACCTGCTCTTCAGCAGTGGATTTGGAGCAGATGACCTCCAGATATCCCTTCCAACTTCAACCCTTCTATGATTCTGCAACATATCCACTGGGTTTCTAAGCTCCTCTATTAATCAGAAGATTTCCAGATATCTATTTGGTCAATTTAGCATAAACATTTAGAGGTATTTAAAACACTTGTGGTGAACAAATCTGGCCTCCAACTCCCCTACCCTTTCCTGTAAGGTTTTGTAATGTATGTGGCAATCCTATGTGGGCAGTCTGGGTATTTAATGGCATCTGAGAGTGGCATGAGACACCTGTCTTCAGGAAACTGAACTGAGATCTCAGTTGACAAGATGAGTGGCATCTACTGAGCTATTGTGCTCATATTAAGAGAAGTCAATATGTTGTTTTGCTTGTTTGTGTCAGCCAAATCTCCAAGGTCTACTGACCTTATTGATTAAATCTCCTTCAGATACAAAATGAAGCCTTAGTTACCCAGGGTAGGCAACACCCTCATAAACATTTGAGACACTCTACATTGTCTGAGACATCTAAATAGAGGCTCCAGAAGTGACAGAGGACCTGGAACAATTCCATGTACATCTGGACTGGCAGGTGCAGAAAGAGAGCTTATGCTTAAGCATTTGCATCAGGCCTCCTCAATGCTTAGATGTCTCATGTATATGTTTTAATATAAGCATTAAGTCCTACTCCAGGTAAATACAGCTTCCTGAGGCACTTCAGCCAGTTACCTAAACTAATAAATTACAGGCTTCATTAAAACCTGTTTGTTTGTTGGTTGTTGTTGTTGTTGTTGTTGTTTTTTGAGGATCCATCTTCTTTTTGAGAACCTTTGAGCAGGAAGGTTTTCTTGAAAATCCAGTTTTCCATTCTAAAACAGTTTCAACATTAAGCTAATTGCCCCTTTATTATCCCTCTCTGGAAAGGGGATGTTTTTTATAGCCATTTCTGCAGCAGGTTTAATTTATATCTCAAATGTTGATCTCTTTCAAGAGATCAATATTTCATTTGGATCTCAGTTTGAACTGGACAAATAATGAAAAAAATTATCAGAATAATATATTTTTTATGTAAACAAATTGTTGAAAAAAACATCTTTTTGCAAATACTAGATGACTGATTCACTGTTACTACTGTCATCCCTATTTTTAATCTATTTAAATCTTTCTTTCACACACAAGAAGACACATGTAACAGCACAGCACAAACAAAATCAGCTCTAAAACAGCCACATGGACAATGGAAATGTAGCTTTCAGCATAGCCTTCATGCAGCTATACTGCACTCAGCTACCACTTCCCCTAATGAGATCTGTTTGCTCTAGCTTACAATTACTGAAATACTATCTCTGTCACTGGTAGCCCTAGCCCTCTTCACTCATCTATCTTCCCCCTCACTACATGATTATTTAATGTAATATTTTCCTGTGAGAAGAGCACATTCAGGCCTCAGTTCAGGGTAGTTTGTGGTTTTTGTTTTTGTTTCTGTTTTTCTCATGACACAGGCTGTATATCCTGACTTTCACACACATACACACACACACAAAAGAAGCAATCTTTATGGCAAATGTCTTTTCACACAAATAAGAGAGGAGGGCAAGCTGCAGAAAATTTACTGTGCTAGTTTATTTCTGATACATATGGATGCTTTGATTCTCTTTTCTATTGATTTTATTTTTTTTCTGTACTTTGAAACTGTTTACAACTGCAAGTGGTAGCAGACATTTTTGGCATTTCATTACTCTGAAAACAAAATTCAGTCTTATCCACCACCTGCCCAACAACTCTTTAATGGGCACATCACATCCCTTTGGATGACTCTGGGAAGTACCGCTCTTATTCTATCCAGCTAGCATGTTTCCCTGCCTTAATCTTTTCATACCTTCCCTGAGAAATATGTCTTATACATAGTCACTTGTTCAGTTTCTGGTTCCCTCACTATATTTTTTATTTTTATAAGCATCAGTCCTACTGGAGGTTGGGGTATTTTATTTATTTATTTATTTATTTTTCTGACAGATAGATGGTGGGTGGGACTGGGAAGTAAAGTATTTTAATTGTAACACTACACCTGCTCTTCTCTAAATGACACTGCCAACCTGTTTCACTGTGAGTAATTTAGAACTTGAGTCACACGCACCCACAGAGATATCTTTGTTCTTGCTGAATTTAGCATTTAAAATTTTCCAGCAAGTTCATCTTTTCAAGAGAAAGCCATTTAGAGACAGATTTTCTACTTCAGCTGTTACCCAAAGCAAAAGCTGGCCAGGACCAATCTGTACAGGAATTTTCAGCAGCCATGTGAACAGTCATATACATGAGTATGACTCATTTAAACAAGGCTGGTCCCAAAGTACGTCACTACCTTAAAGTTGCTATCAACCACTGATCCAATGTTCTACATACAGCTGCACACAAGAAACTGGAAAATGTTTGGACTGCTTAGTTAACATGCATAAAGTTACTGTACATGAGGAAGATTGTGTTTTAAATGTCACCTTCCCTTTGTATATTTGCCCTTATCTTGGAAAAAAACTGATTTATTATTTTTTTTTAAATAGCTTTATGTAATACTTCTCTCTTGGTCTGCATGAATAGGCAGGAAGGCTGTAATTTTGTTAAAAACCATTATGTAATAACATATCCTTGAGAAATTTGATAAGGCCTGTCTATGCCACCATAAACATACTAAGTAAAGCCTTTGAATTAACTTCATTTGAAAGACCTTGTGAAGAGCTAAGGCACATAACTGGATAGAATTGAATTACAGTAGCCTAATAAATTATCAGCCATTAGCTGAATTTCCTTAATTGCCTGTGGGCATGCTTTTAGTCCACCCCAATTGTGAGGTAATAAACATCAGTGAAAGAGATTTCAGAAGAACATTTGAAGCCTAAATAACAGTAAGGAGTCTAAATACTTTGCTGGACCAATGCCCATATCCTTGAATGATATTAGATAGATCAACAAGTGATTTTTCAATTCATGTTTATAATTCTGTATGTGATATGTTACTTAAACCACTGGAAAGCAGGAGAATGTAGAAAAACTGAAGGATGGGAGGGGCGAGAAAGAAATATCAACTCTCAGATTATACAGTACTGAAAATCTTTCTTGGAAAGGTTTGGAATAAAAGATAATAAAAAGGAGGTGAGGGGGGCACTGCTGGAATCCTTCCATAGCTAAAACCCACAAGACACAGAGTTTTTGAAGTTGCAAATTTAAGGGCAATCTAAAGTAAATGCATTTTCTGAAGAACTTCTGCGGTATTTAAGTCCCACTTTGTGTTTGCCTGATGGTATTTTTCAGTTGTCTGGTAATAGAAAGAAGATTCTGTTTATCTAAATAAATTCAGCTATTCTAAATGGATGTTTTTATTGGTCCAGCACATTTTTAAATTACAAAGTTGGCATAAATTAAAATTCTATTCAATTAAGTCTCCAGAGTATCTGTGACTAGATAAAATTTTGACTGAATGCATTCATATGGACCTATTATCATTTGGATTTTTATTCATGATTTTTAAACACTGCATGTTCCTAATCACTCATGTCCTATCATGTCATGCCTAAAATACATTTTACAGTCCCCAGCAACATTAGATATTTGATATTCATAGACAGTGTTGCAATCAGGTGTGACTTAGCTATAACTTTTTGATATGAAGAAAAGAATTTTGATTCAACCTTATTTTTGGCAGGTCCGTTTAGCACATCTTAAGAAATAATTACTTTGTAGGAATCAAAAGTAAAAGGTTTTCTTAAATTTCATAGTTTTCAAAGTTGGGCAAATATTGTATAATTGCAAATGAGTTTCTTGGGGCCTTATTCACTTATCTGGCTTTTTTCAGACTTTCCAATTCTGATATTTGCTCTTTGTAAGAAACTGTACTGGAAAATTATTAGTTCACATGCTTGGATACTCATGGAAATGTGAGTGATAAACAAGGGCATGTAAATATTCACATAAGAATATAGTATTTATGTGTGAGAGGGGAATACCATTTGACACAGATAAAAGAGCTGGTTCATGGAAGCTATTAAATGAGCCATAAAAGAATTTCAATCATACTTTTTGCAGCTAGAGTGAACCATACACATATTACTGAGTCCCAATCACAAGATCACTGCATATGCTACATCAAATATACCTTTTTAAGAAATAAATACTCTTTGGCATAGCAGGACAAGATCTTGAGTTCCTCAGAGAGAGCTCTGTTAAATAAAAATTTGGCTTGTTAGTTGCTAACTGACATTCCATTTCTGCCCTTTCATTCACTTGTCTTTTCACTTCCTCTTTCACATCCATTTCATTTTTTAACTGCCTGAAGCTCCTGATAGTAAAAGTATAAAAATTTCTAGATAATCATCCCCTAGCACATGCAAGCATAATGCACACACTTATGCACACATAAATTAAATGTTTGTGCATAAGTACATAGTACATATACATAGGTACTGCTACTGAATAGTATAAATGAAACATAAATTCTCAGTAGGTATGGACATAAAACTTGTTAGGTTTGTTAAAATTCAGTCCTATTAAGAGTGAGAACAGAATATTTAAATGTATCTATTTAAGTCTCCATGTAGGAATTTAATACATGTTTGAAGTTACCTGAAACAAAACAAAATTTTCTATCAGTGAAGTTTATTTTTGTGTGAACCCCCAATCTCTTCACAAAGTGCAGTCTCTGTCTATGTGCTACCCCTGTGTGAAAAGTCAATAAGGTGCTATTAAAATTATTTCTGCTATGCTTCCCTTTCTGCTGCTCCTTGGTTTATTTCTCTTGCAAAACAAAGGCATTTTAAAAATAAAATTCATTCTTTAAATTTCATGTCTTAAAACAAGATATCAAATTGAATAAATGCTGAGAGATAAAATTTAGTACTTTATGTAATTAAATTGCTGAGGAATAATGTCCTACAAAGTATAAAAGAGTTATCTTTAATACATACAAAAGTCTGTAATCACTATTACTTTGAATGGAAAAATCCATGAAGCAGCTGTGCTGCACTAATATTTTCATCACTTGAATTCCCTTTACACAAAATTTTCACTGCAAGGTAAGTTTTTACTGCTGTTCTTTGAATGCATGTTGATATGTTAGATATGAACAGGAAGGCAGGCAGGAAGGCAGGAAGGAACAGACGACGATGAATAAAATAAGACTGAGAATGGGTATGATCATAAATATATCATGAAGAGATGGAAGCCAATGGGTGAAAGAACTGCAAAAACTCAAAAGTTATGTCAGCATAAAAATTAATGAGTGTAAACTGAGTGTGATATATACTTAAGCTGTAAATACAAGGTTGTGTGATGTAGAGTTTGCAATAGCAAGATAGAGGAGGCATGGCCCTAAGGGGTCTGCTACGAATCCTAAGTTCCTAACTGAGTTTTATTTTTAGGAATTTGCCCACAGCTACTGAAAATTTTACTCCTGGGACAAGCAGTCACAACATCCTAGTTAAACGAAGCTGTCATGGTGAGTTACATAGAAAAAGGTAGCATGTCAATTAAGCATAATGATGTGGCAATTAGCTTCTGATTTCAGCTTTCTAAATATGTGCCACAGAATAACTAAAAGGATGCAGGAAATATAATCTCTTCATCCTCTATTAAAAAATGGAGTACATGAAGAAATGAAAAATATTTGACTACTCAGAAAATCTATTTGTCTTCTTTGTTCAGCATCTCCTTCTATTGATCACTATCAGTGCTGACAAATTGCTTGAAGCTGTGATCCTGAATTGATATTTAATTAAAATGAAGATCTATTCTAATTGTATGGTAAACACATCAGAGTTCTGTATGTAAATAATGTCAGCAGATGAAGGATAAAAGAAGAATTTTAAATAAGTGTTAGAAAGTTTGTAAAGGGGCTAGGAAGCAAATCATGCAGAGAAAAGCAATAATTAAATTATATCTCCAATTTATTTTTACACTGGATTCCATTCTTATTACACCAAAGTTTAAAGACTGTTTTCTTATTTCCCTTGCAAGAATGAATAAATTACATGAACAATATGGAGTTTGAGAGGGGGTTAAATCACAAAAGTAATGTTTTCCTTGACAAAGGGTGAAACCCATTTACAGTAAGAGTAGAGCATGTGTTTTAATGACATCGAAACTTACAAAATGAAATTACTGAGTTGCCTTATAGAGAACTGTATTGTTCAGAGAATGTTTTGTCTCTCACTCCGGGTCAGCAACTTTCTGTCACTGTGCCCTTTTTCCAAACTCAAATATATCATTATTGGGGAACACTGAAGCTGCTGTGCTGGCTACCCAGAGGGCTCTAATTGATTTTGCTTTCTGCTAATTTTGAAGAACCTGCAGGACAGACAGAGGAATCTCAAAGATTCCATTGGTCCTCTTGAAAGCTTCAGGAAACAAATCATCTGTTTTGAGATTAAAAAAGAAAAAAAAAAAAAAAAAAACTCAGAAGGGCTTACCAACACTTTCCTATTATTGCTTTATTGAGGGATCACACTGAGCAATACTTCAAAGTGCTCTTGAGCCATTCCCTGGGAGCAGCTCTCCACTTCTGTCCTGTGAAAGTCTTCAGCTGGTGGTCAAATGGTAGTCCTATGGAACCTTTAATCAGCCCAATGCAAGAAGATGAAGTCACACTTTTTTTTTTTTTTTGTCAGGACACAGTGGTCAGATAAAAGGCAAAGGAAAATATTGTAACAGGAAATTTTAAATGGTTCTTAAGACTTTTTTAAAATTATTATTTTTTTTTCCTCTCTGTGAAGTTGGTTCAAACCCTGAAAATATTTCTACTTAGAGCCTGTGTAGGCTCTGGCCTTGGATGAAAGTGGACCTTCTTAGAGCAAAGGATTGAATTAGGTGGTCTCCAAATGTTCCTTCTATCTCACTTTTCTGTATTAAGAATAATGAATGCTCAAAACAGAGAAAGAGTTGCAAGACATGACAGAAAAGTAATAGAATAGGTACAGAAATGACAATTCTCCAATAGCAGTCCTGTTATTATATGCAAAAGTTTATACAAGGACTAAGAGCATCAAACCTCAGAGATGCAGATATGGTGAGATCAAAATTGAAATTAGTATGATTTGGGGATGTAAATAATTTTGAGAAGGGCAGAAATTCTGCTTCACTTTTGGAGAATAAAGAGACTGAAGTCAATAAATCCCTCTGCTAAGGCTATCTTCCCTGTTTTTTGTCATCTGTACTCAAGGAAGTTCATGCAGAATCTCAGAGTATCAAGGGCTCAGAATGAACTGTGAAGGAGAGTGTCTAAGCAAATGATCAGATTGGGCAAAGGTCTTCCAGAGTCTGAGGCACTGATTTAAAGGTCTAAGAAATTTTGATTACAGAGTCCTACTCTTCAACAGAAGGGGCAGACAAGATGTCTCTGCTTGGAAATATGCCCCCTAAAAAAAAATGACTCAATTCTGAGTAGGTGCAAGAGACTTAAAATACTTTATAGCCACATGATGGAACTGACCTCAATGTGTAGCTGTCTTTTTAAAGACTACAGTAAATCTTGTTTGCTAGAGTGTGAATAATTTGTTTTCACACTTCATGTCTTTATAGTTTGGGTCAATAGAAAAGGGAAAAAGCTAAAAATTAAGTTCCTGAACATACAGTTAGGTTAAGATCCAAAAAAGGCCTGGAGAGCTCCTCTCTGAGGGCTAAATCTTTTTCACCTGAAGATGTATCGTTTTTTCCCTACTGATATATCTTCAAAGGTTTTGGTTTTGACAGTACCAGTTTGAACAAATAGCTAATGGACAGCTCGGGTACATAAGCAAAGAAAAAAGTGCTTGGAAGTAGAATGTATGCCAACACTTACTACAAATTTTATTAGTTGTGTTATTATTTTGGGAGGAGGAAAAAAAAAAAATCAGTTTGAAGAATATGATATCTCTAATTAAATAGTCAGTGTGTCAAAAAAAGATTTTTGTCCCCTCTGCTGGAGTTCTAGGATTCATATGGTATCCAGTATTTTTACTACCTTCACTGGCACTGAATAAACATTTGAGCAAAATATGTGTCCATTAAATCCCACTTCTTACATTTTAATAATTTTTCTAAGTGATTTTAAGTGTTGGGTTTTTTGTTTTTTGTTTTTTTTTGTTTGTTTTTTCCTTTGGGTTTTAAGGGTTTATATTTGTTTAGTACTTTCTGACATAAATGTTACTTTAAAAAAAAAAAAAAAAGAAAGAAAGAAAACTCTGAAATGCAGTCCAACCTAAAAATAATTTTATTCTATTTTTCTTTCTTATCAGAATTGTGCTTAACCATATTGTAATTACATTAACTGTTCTGTAATGTTTATCTTTGCAAGGACAAAAACATCAAAGTTAATCATGCCAAGAGTAGAATGCAATGCCAGCATGTTACTAACCTGCAAATTATTTCTCGTACTGTGGGATATTCAGACAGTGTTTTACTAATAAAAGCCTTGGTAAGGTAACACAGGCATGGTTAAATTACTATGGAATACCACAGTTAGCTGGAGGTAACCACATGCTCAGTGAAAACTTATTCTTCTGTGTCTTATGTTGAGAAAGAGACATGCCAAGAGTAATTAAAGAGTCAGATGTTGTGCATTAAGTGACACACATTCAGCTAAATAGCTGACATATTTCCACTTTAAGAATAAGTTTATGGATATAAAAAATGGTTTGGGGATGCATGGGGGGAAGGGGGGCAGGATCAGGAGGGAGGGCATGCTTATGTCCCTGCATTGTCAGACGCATCAGCAATCTACTTATTGATTTAGTCCTCATTAGTAATATAACACCAACTAATAAGTAAAGCTTCTTTTTCCTTGCTTTGCCTTGCCTTGCCTTGCCTTGCCTTGCCATGCTGTGCCTTGCCGTGCCTTCAAACTAGCGTTGTCCTCAGCTGTGCAATAAAAGTTTGGCTGTTTTCCTATTTTCATATGCATTCATTTACCTTCCTGCCTAATGAAAAATACACAGCACAGCCAATTTGTCTCACATACTTTTTTACCTTCCATTCTCTACCCAAAATATATTTTGTCTCAACTATTGAGGAGTGTAATTATATTTCACTCACTTATAGGAAAGTCCTTGGTAATTCACTGTTGCCTGAGGCTCTCTGAGTTATGCCTCTTTCACTTTCATGACAAAAACATAATAACAATGCCTCAGGGGTAATATTTTCATTGGCAAGATGTACCTGAAAAACTATACTGAGCTAAAAATAAAAAATAATTTAAAAAGGAAAAAAAAAAAAAAAAGTTCTTTTCTTGGCTTGTCTTTCCTTCCTGAAATTTTTTATCATTCCCATGATATTCCATACTGGCAATGTTGTTTCTCCAGGTTAAAATTTGTTTTGTTGTGAAACATAGCCCAGTACAGGTGAAGTTTGACTTTTATATTTGAAGAAATAGATACACTATAGCTAAAACCATCTTATTTTTCAGTCAGAAGGAATAACAAGAAAGTTTATCTAGGGATTTGTGCTCCTTCTCTCACTCCTCAAATCTCTACCCAGGTGAAGGCTGCAGGTAAAGCTTTCTGGCAATCTACTGATATAACTGTTTATCAGAAGTCAGAAAATGCCAGTTAGAAAAAGACAAAAATGCTTTGCGGACACACAGAAATCTTGGTTACTTTTCTGTATAAATTGATAGATAGAAAGCATAGAAAGAGGGAAATGGAAATTCTTCACAAGTTCAAGCATAATACTTGATTAATATTTTAAAGGTGGCTATCATACAGTTAATTTTGGATGTTATGCAAAATTTCAAAACTAAACTGGATTCTAAAGAAAAAAATACATTTAAAAATTTATTATATGTGATTTTTAAAAGTTGAAATTCTGACATATCCTAAAATGTTGATTTTATTCCCCCTGTAATTCTTGCACATGTTTAGTTGGGCAGAAGCACTGAGCTTTCTACCAGGTAGTGCTTTTTATAAGCAATACCAAATAATCTGTGCCTTCCATTATTTTGGTCGTATTATAGCTCAGTTTTGTTCTCTGATGTTTTACACTATATTTTAAGAGTTGTAAGTAGCTTAAGGGGTCAGGCATTATTTGGAAAGATTAAAGACAGTCCCTGATTCAAAGAATTGCAATCCATGTGAAATTTTGTAACTATGTTAATAATTATTTTTCCTGTGTACTTTCCTGTGTGTCATTAAAGATCTCTTGTAGAGTCTATCAAAACCAGTATATTCTGTTTACTACAGAAGATGTGGCAATTTGCTATAAAGTTTTACTTTTGTTCTTTCTTCTTTACTTTCTTAATATGTAATAAGAAATAGTGCAGTAACATATCAGAGCTTCTGATTGCACTCCAGCTGTAGCAGAAGCAGGATAGACACGGAATAAAATGTACTGGGAAATGTGGAAAAGGGAAACAAATGAGGCTGGTAAAATTAGATTAGTAAATAGTAGTTAATTTCAGTAACAATCCATTTTGATTTCTGGACCAAACAGATCTATTAAAGAAATCCAATATGTTTTGAGGGAGGTAAGGGTAAACACAGATACAGGCCTGGAGAGTAGGAGCTATTACTTATATTTGAAGAGCTATATGGAGCCATTATCCAAATCAATGGAAGTTCTGTAAAAATAAAGAGGCTGGCAATCTTAAGTCCCCTTCTTTCAATCAAATCTGTGAGGATACTAAAAGACATTAATACAGACCCAACATGACAGCCATAATATAAATCCATTGATCAAGAAGAGCTTTAAAAAAATTAGTCTGCAACTAGTATTATAGAGTAAATGAATTTGACCTATGATTACTGTTCCTTTTCCAAATGTCTTCTGTAAAGCTAATGCACTAATATGAAATACAAAAGATTATTCGAGGAAATGTTTGTCAATTTTTTATGGAGAAAATATTTTAATTTTGCACTGGAAATCTGATACTAGCAGCTGCACTCAGATTTAAGGAACAGAAACGTATACAATGAAGCATGCACTATTTGAGAGTAGCTTTTTTTTTTGTTGTGTATTTACAACAAACTCTTCACAAGTCACTAAATTTACTCAGAAAATGACAAATGACACATGAGGAGCCACAGCCCTTTCAGAGGTCATTTTCAAAGAGAAAGTCAAAGCTTCCTAAGAAAGAAACTAGTCACAAGCTGTTTGTCCAGCTCCAGGACTTCCGATAGAATAGGTTTGTCTTTCAGGAGATCATTTTCTAGCATTTGAATGACAGGTATAAGAAGTGTTCCTTGTGTTATCTAAGGATGAGTTGCACAAGTTCACACATAGCTGCTAAATATTTCCCAACTGCATAAAAAAATTTTTAGAAAATCTGGATGATACAGCTCTCATTTGTGATTATTATTGAAGATACAAAAGGCCAGATACCTAAAAGATTTTAAATTAAAGTATACAAGGAAAAATAATATAAATTTTAAAATCAGTCAATATACCTAGTCTCAGACTTTCATCCCCATAATGCTGCTGCTTTTCTCATGTTTCTCCGTCCTCTTCATACCTGTTACTAACCAGTTTTAAGGGTTCTTCTTTCAGCCCTATGGATATGAACCTGCTTCCCAAATTTATTTTCATCTTTGTATTCCCTGGAGCAATGAACATTTTCCTGCCCACAGTGGTGCCAGTGCTGTGCAGAAGGCTGTCATGCTGGCACAAGCAGAGCGAGCCCTTCATGGTTGCACTTGCTCTGACACTGGCAACCAGTTAATGGATGGAGGATATACTGTCTAAGGGCACTTGAGCTCACTGCAGAGCAGCAGGTGGACAGTGCAACAGTAGGAAAAGAGCATCTAGTTGTATTTATTTAAGCTCTGAAATAGGAATGAGGAATAAATCTGAGATCGGTAGGCCATTGCACCTTCTGCTACCCTGTAAATTATATTGTTGCCAGGCCATTGTGTAAACTCTTTCAGTTTCTTGAGAGATTTCCTGATGGGTCACAGTACTGGAAGTGACAGCTACAGCTATTGGAAATAATGGCCCATAGCTGCAACAAAAGAGAATTAACGACAGCACTTTTTGTTCAGAATAACAGCCTGGTAATCCGTATCATCACTTCAGAGTAAGTTCATATAACAAAAGCAAACAAGCCAATAGACAGTTTGGCCTTTGAATAAAATAAAATAAAATAAAATAAAATAAAATAAAATAAAATAAAATAAAATAAAATAAAATAAAATAAAATAAAAATAAAATAAAATAAAATAAAATAAAATAAAATAAAATAAAATAAAATAAAATAAAATAAAATAAAATAAAATAAAAATATTCACATTCTATCATCATTATTTTCATATATTTTTTCTCTCCTTTTGAAAGCAAAAATGTTACAGATAAAGCTAAGTGGATCTGAATAAGCATTAATGTATTGTACTATTGTAGGCATAGCTCAGAGCAAACATTTTTCTGTCACAAGTGGGTAATTGTGGGACACATTGCTGAAGACCCAACCGTTTTACCTACATCAGTATATGTGTGTTTTTGTTTTGTTTTGTTCTGTTTTGTTTTGTAGTTGTTTTATTTGTTTGTTTGTTTTTGTTTTTGAGTTGTTTTTTGTTTTTGTTTTTGTTTTTACAGGGTTCTACCACTGATTTCAATCTTGATTTAAAAACAAAAACAAAATTCTCTATAATACTTTTTCAATATTGCTTTCGATATCCTTTGGTATCTTTCCAATGAGAAACATCAGCTAACACAGTAATATTATCACTGCTCTAATGCTCTGATTCTGACTCACCTGACTAAACTTTGGCACAGTGTTCCCTCAGACACTTCAGGTGAAGAAGGTTGTTTTAAATGCAGACAAGAGAAGACAGGATATCGTCTCTATAAGGAAATTGTAAAGGTAGAAGACTGTATCTCTCTTGTTGTTTTGTGCCATATCCATGAATCTATGGCATATAGAGTATGAGTAGGATCTGGCTTTAAATTCAGGCATCTTTAGCTGGGTGTCATCTGCCACCCATCCCTTTAGGCTCCCATTATTCTGAGCACAGATCACAGGCTTCAATCAGTGTTGCTGTTCATACAGGTA
Source organism: Anas platyrhynchos (assembly GCF_047663525.1). NCBI lineage: Eukaryota > Metazoa > Chordata > Aves > Anseriformes > Anatidae > Anas > Anas platyrhynchos. The sequence goes on from NC_092587.1 coordinate 174,804,423, forward strand.
TCTAATTCCCTTTTTTAAATGGTTTGCAATATTTGTGATAGCTACAATGTCTTGGCAAATTCTGGGCATAGGCAACATTTTGCCAATGTACCTACTCCAAAACACCAATGTTTTCACTTATTCCCAGACACACACATCTCGTTATGCTTTTACATTGTTCCTATCTGAATTTCAAGTTTTTATTTTGTAGGTAATTTGCAACATTTAGCTTAAATAACTAGGAAGCCATAAGTATTAGCAAGTAAAGCAATAGAATATCTGCATAACTTGCTTGTTCATCATTAAATAGCCTTATCCTTGAGGATTTTTTATTATTATTAAAGTTGAAATGATAAAAGTATACAGACTTCATTTTGGGTTGTAAAGTCTTTGTCAAGTTTCAAATAGTAATGGAAATATCCCACACTAGAAATTAAATAAAATAAAGTTAATAAAGGAATTTCTCATAGACCCTTTGTAAAATGGAGACCTTCTAATGAAGGAAACAAATGGTTCAAAACAGACGTAAAAAATAATAACTATTTGATGCTATTTAAACAGAAAATAATCATCAAAAAATGAAGGTTTAACAAATGTGTTTCATCATAAAAATATATTAACCACTTTTCACAGTCTGGAACCTTCATCAGTCAATAATAGATAATATTTACTTGCTTCTGCTGGGGAAACTTTTTTATATATTTAATGGAATACATTGAATGTAGGTTACCATAGTTACAGCAGAATTTCAGAATGAGTTTTGTTTTATCATAATTGCTGCATATTAGTATATAAACAGCTGAACTCCATCTTCCACTGGTAGCACTAATTTGTGCCTAGAGACAATTCTCTCCCCTCAGAAAATCGAAGAACAGCTTTAAATATGCTGTAAGTTTGTGGTCCTCCCCAGAGGGAGTGGAAAGTTTCTGCAAGTCAAGCTGTTTGTTGGTTAGAGCCTGGGACTGCTGGGATTGGTAGCACAGAAAGGTGAAACTGTAAAAATCCATCACCAGCAGTAAAGGGAAATTAAAAGTGTTCCCTACCCCACCCAAAACATATTGAATTATAACCATATTACTTTCCATCACTATTGTTTCTGAGCAGGCCTGAACACTAATGAATTTGGCTGGGATTTTTACAGAACCCTGAGAGAGTTTGGAAACTAGCAAAGAATACAACAAAGCCTCTATAAAGTTTCCAGTTTTTATCTTCGTAAGTGTTTTCTAACATAGGAAACTATTGTTCCCAGGTTACAGAGGCTAGGAAAGAAGAGCTTCTTTGTCATGGATCCCTTATGCATCCCCATAAAGATTAATACTCCTCAGAAAACTGCTTTATTCTTTAGAGAGATGAGTTGTGAGTGTAATTTTTTCCTATGTGAATTATAGAATTTTTAATGACTCACAGAAATACTGAGTGTCAGGAAATCATAGAATCACAGAAAATGTGTGGGAGAAGTAGAAATCAAACCCTAAAATTAAAAGACCTAGCTGAGATCTTAACTACTAGCTCAATGCTCTCTGCAAGGAATTACACACTCAGGACTTCTATTGCATTCCCATATTTCTCCATGTTGAGAACTAAGTCAAATGAAGTTTCATATAAGATTTCTTTTGAAGTGCCTGAAAAGACAATATACCTGAAATTGTGGCATTTGTGATTACCTGGATAGACAAAAAGTCTTCCAAGACTGGTCAATGACTGACAGCCCAACAAGGTTTCTTTTGTTTCTTTTAAATGCCATGATCCTGCAAGTGAAATGCAAAAGGAAAGACAGTGTGTCATATACAATATGGAAGGACAAGAAACTAATGTCAAGTCAAACATTGCTTTCTCCAGCGTGACAGCAATTGCATGGATCAGTGGATTGCAGAAGACAGTAGTCTTAAACATGCTACACTTTAATGACTACAGTTTTGTAACTGAAGATGACTCAAGTGGCATATTGCATAACTGAAACACTGGGAAAAAAAAAAAAAAAAAAAAAAAAAAAAAAAAAAAACACTTAGTAATATCTATTTTTTCTTGATAGTCATAAAGGAAAATCTTTTCATTAACATTATAAATGCCAAGTTACTTTTAAAATCAAAATACATCTGTTCAGTAGCTTTTCATATAAACTTAGAGGAAACTTATTTTCATATGTTCTTTATTGTTTGTTTTTGGGATCATTGTTAATCGAGACAATAAATTACAAATGCGCACTTTTTGGCTTTATCATCACTCCAGTCTAGGAGGGATATATCTTCACCCTTGAGCTTTTATGGACAGGAGTGTTCAAGAAAATGCCTATTTTCTTTTCATACATTAACTTAATAGATGATTATATGTCAATATTCCCACCAGATATGAGAATACTCCCTCCTGATTAAAAGAACAAAGTATGGTGACATACTTAACCTTCAAACCCCAATAGGTTCAAAGAATCCCATACACTAAAAAACATTCCTCAAAAAATTAGAAATACTGAATACCTTCTCTGAAATCCAGGCCTGTAAATAGATCATCTAGGAAGAGAAAAAAAGGAGAACATTTGTTGGATAAACTGCTATTTTTACCTCATCCAGTTCTGGGGCCCATTAACAGCTTAGAGTTACAGCTGGCAGAATAAGTGTTTTTTGTCATGCACTGGAGAAGAAACAGGTGCTTGTGCACAACAAGGGTGCCTGTTTATTGCTTTTACTGCATCTTACAATGTTTGGTTCATTTTTCTCCCATTATCCCTTCTCATGCCTTTCATCTAGTAATATAAGATACTAGCTGCAGAAGTGCATTGTGAAACCAGGCAAGATTTATGTGTGATAGTGTATAAACACAAAGAAAAAGTGAGTCTTTCTCTCCAAATCTTTTAACTGAAATAGACAAGTTCAAGACAAAGAACAGGAAGAAAAAAAGGCAAAGTGTCTGCTCAAGGTAACATTGAACAGAAACAATATTGGCAAGAATAGAAACCAGTATCTTGCATCCTATATAGCTCTTTATGGACAGTTTTATGGTGTTTTTTTCCCAGCACCTTTGATAAATTAATTTGTTACTAGTTTTCTCCATTTTCCTATGCCCTTTTTGGGGAAGGGTCAACCCTTAATTTAATGCTCTAGACATAAAACCAAGTGATGAAAATGCTTCAGTGCAGGAGCTAGATTTGCAATGTGTTACTGAGATTTTCAGTGTCACTCATCAACTAGCATCCTGCTCTTTAAAAGATTGACCCTTTATTTTGAGACCTGAATGAGTCATAGAGCACCACAGAACATATCTAGAGTCTAGAACTTTATCTTGGCTGTTAATATGCAGGGAACTGGTGTCTCCCACCAAATCTCACACAAAATCAGGCTCTCACTCGCATCACAGAACTTCTCCGTGTTTTTTTGGCACTGAGATCCTATTTCATAATACTTATTTTTTCATATTTATCTTTATACTTTTGTTTTCTTCTATAAATCTCCTTCCTTCTTGATAGCATCTGTGTATTTTAATTTTTTGACTATACCCATAATTTATCTGCTACGTATCCCCTTCCTTCCTCATCTATGAAAAACAAAAATAAAGAGAGGAAGAAATAGGCACCGATAAGCAAAGAATCACAAATGTGTCAAGAAGGCACTATTAATAAGAAATAGGGGAGGTACAGATTGTCTTTTAAGAGGTATTGAACCACTGACCTCAAGAGTTTTCTATTACAGTCCAGAGAGAAAACGCTAAAGCACCTCACCACAGGAAAGAAATGAGAAATTTTGAGGGCTGTTGAGCACCAAATTCTTGTGGTGGCTCAGCAAAATGTTACTTAGAACAGGTGTTCCTGTAATTGTGATACATTGGGGAAATTTACAGTGTTCAATAGCCCCCCAAGACATACTAATACCTCTCTAATGTCTTTAGAAATGGTGTGTTGGATTGTCAAAGAGCACAGAATAAAACCTCTCTCAAGCCTTGTTGCCATTATTTGCAATTCAGCATATGTTTCTTGTGTAGCTGGCTTTTCTAGAAATAAGGAGGGCTTTTTGGACAGAGTCCTGTAAGATCTGATGTTACTGCAAGACTTTTATTATATCAAAATCCATGAGGCTACTTGCAGTAGTTCTGGAACCTTAGCCTTTCTTTTCTCAAAGTGATAAGGAGAGCTGTTATTGTTTAAGCAAAACCTCAGTTACTTATGAGAGCAACAAGATAGGCAGGAAATCCCCCATAGGACAGGTGTAATTTTAAGGCTCTAGGCCCATATGTAGTGAGAACAGTTGGGAAGCAATCTTTCCACAGTTTTAAATCCAGATACTATTATTATAACACAAACATAATATGGCCAATTTGCAATTTCAATTAACAGTAAACCATAACTATTTAATAAAAATGGAAAACAGATGGTAAAAATAAAGTAAAATGCCCATGGTTATCAAATTTGCTCAAATTAAATGGAGGAGCAGGAAAGAAAAAGAATATTCAATTAAAAATAATAGAACAGTTACCAACCCTGAGGAGATCTGGGAGGACTACAACACAGAAATGACCAGAATGCATTCTCCCAAAGTAACTTAAGCATTTTTATATGCTTAGAGTTACTATTTCTTCACTGAAACTTTGAAAAATTCTGCAAATAGAAACAAATATGCAGAAAATAAGAAAAGTTTGGTGAAACAATGTGGCAAATGACACAGTTAGCTATCGTTGAGTTCAGCACTGTAGGAGGTACATGAATCACTGAATGGGCTAGGATCTTTTCATATGTTAAGAAGACAATTTCAATAAATGAGGAGGAATGAGGAGGCTAGTTTTTCACAGTGTAAAGTATGGAGACTTCTTTTTTTACTTCAAGTGAAGCAGGTACTTGAAGCCCTGACAACCTGCAATGGGAATGAACTGTAAATAGGCAAGAAACACAACAAGGTCACAGCTTCTGACCTCTGTGATTATCTAGGGTTATTTAACTAGCTACCTTCCATTTTCTTTCAAAGAAATGATTCAGTATGGAATTGAATTCAATATGTCATTTCACGCTAGAGCTGGGTGAAATATGCTTGGGAAACATTTTAGCTAATAAATTAGACCTTTTTTTTTTTTTTTTTTTTTGGTTGGCAGATTATTAGCAAAAATATTGTGGTCCATGTAAACGTGTTCATTTTCTTTGAATCATTGAAGCAATTTGTACAAATATGTACAACTTGCCTGTTGCAAACTTTTCATTTAATTATGCCCTTGACTATTCAGCATGCATTATTTGTTATTCAAAGGGTGTGTTTGGTCATTTAAGTTTCATGGTGGTTTCCCTTACTATTTGCCTGAAGCTGTAAATGTCCATAAATTCAGTGGGAGAATAGTTGGGACAAATAGCAAATATCTTTGTTCCTAAGCAGGTGTCTGGTTTTGTAAGTTTATGGGTAAATGAACAGAGAAGAGTCATGCCCAAGCAATCCTGCAAACAGAAATACTGGCCAAGTGTTCAATGAACACTCAAAAACATCTCTGGAGGGAACTGCAGGATTAACACATGTCCTTTTAGCCTAGAGAGGTGCCTAAAACCCACATTGTCATGGACCTACAGCCCCTCTTCTTATGTTTAAACTGAGCCAAGGTATTTTGCTGGTAATCATATCTGCCCCCAAGGACTACTCCCTTTGTCAGTGAACACAGCTGAATTGAAAAGCAATTCTGGACTTGCCAGAATGCCTGTCAGCTTCTTCCCTATTGTCCAGGCTCAATTTCAGACAAACAGTACCATGATGATATAGCAAGTACTCAATACCAACACTTCAAGCCCCAGCAGAGAGAAACAGAACTGACGGTAAGACCCTTAATCAGGATGCATGAACAAGCAACGATTCAGTTTACTCTTGTAGAGCTGTGCTGAGACAAATAAATCTTTCCACAACACTACAGAAGCTAAGGGAGGAAAAAAAAAAAAAAAAAAAAAAAAAAAAAAAAAGCAGACCTAGTTCAGTTCAGATAAACCAAAACTGAAAGCTTTCCTGTAAAATTCAAAATCTTACATTTTCCAAGGATTACATTGCTCCTTCTGAGCCTTTTTTTCATTGCAGTGGTTATGACTTTTGTTGCTGTTTCAGATAATCCTTAAGTATCACACATAAACCAGTGTCAAAATGACAATGTGACAATTCTACCTAGTCCCATCAGAAGGCACTACATAAGCAGCTGTGACTTTGCCCCTCTGCTTCATACACCGTTATGAAAGAACCCACAGAACGGCTCAGCCTTCCTGTGCACCTCTGAAATCTGCAGATCCTTCAAAGTTTTTTCATTTTTCAGTATCCCTGGCTTCATTGTGTTCACCCCATCCTGAAATATCCTTTCCCCTGATTAGGTCACTTGTTAAGAGAAGGGATGTAACCTGAGCCTGTAGCTGAGAAGAGACATGCATGGACCTCTCAGTGCTAGCCATGACCCTTGGATGAGCTGGGTAGTTTTGTGCCATCAAATGCAGTCTGCAAGCCAAAGAGAAACCATAATGGCTGATACATGTCTTTTGTTCAGAATGTGAGTCATGGTAGTTGAATTTGCATATGTCACTCTCTACATACTCTATTTCATAGTCTTCAGCGATATTGGAATAGTCACTAGAAATATATTTATGGATCACAGTTTTCCAAGATATCCCACAACCCTATCCAACAGTTTCAATCTCAACAGCTAGAAGACAATTCTAAACATAAGCAAAGCTGGATGCTGCCTAGGGCAACAGGGCACCAAATGTTGCAAAATGTTATGACAAGGAATACTCGTGGAATTGCTCACTGTCTTATTCCTATGAAAGACTTTTAAAATGACAAAGTACTAACTCTAGGTGTCTGGATTAGTAAAACTTTTCATCCTATTCTGCACTCTCTGTGCAGGATACTTGAGTAGATGGGAGCAAAGCAAACACTTATATTTCAATGATGGTAAAGAGATGAGAAAATCTGAATTATACAGTAATGTTATAATACCATAATTACCCTAGGACTGTGCCCCACGTTTAACAATAGGTGTCTGCAGTGCCATTAAAATAATGACTTTCAGATTTGCCAAGTCTTTTATTATGAGAAAACCTGGCCACAAAAATCTTTAACACTTTTTTTTTTTTTCCAAATGGTGTAAATTGATGTAGCTCCATTTAAGTCACTGCATGAAGATATGACATCTATGCTTAAAGGATCCAAAATGTTCAGCAATTAGGTAAACAGACAGTGCTCCAGTAACATTTTATGTTATGACATGTGGATTAAATTTTATACAAGTAAATTGAAGTTATTTAAACTGATACACTTAAAAGTACAGAAAAAAAAATAATTTAATGTATGTATATGGAGCACCTTTCCTTCTTATTTAAATCTGTTGCAAAAGTACAAGTCAACAATGTGCTGTCACACATCTGACTATAAGTAAGTCAAAAAATGGTGATTCAGAGGACAGATCTAGTCTTTTCCAGAGCTACCTATACCCAGGTACCTATACACAGAGCTACCTATACACTTTTCTCCTATAGCTCAGATAATATATTTTAGTTTTCCTAGCTCCTAAGGCCAGAAGAGATACACCCAATCCAGCCTCATACCTGTAGTGTTTTCTTGGAACTCCTGCTTTACTACTAATTGCTTTCCTAAATGAATTGCAGTATGGATGACTGCAGACTTCATCCACTAATAAATATCAGAATATACCGGAGAAGAGCTGGGAGAGAGAAAAAGAAAGAAGTGGAAAAGAGAAGAGACAGAAAGAGAAAGATAATGCCTGAAAAACAACCTAGAATTCCATGAGAAAATCTTCACTGTGAGTTTGTACATTAGCAGCTACAAAGAATCTACACAAGAAAAATCTTTGACTGAGGTATGCTGGTATCCAGCTAAACTTGCTGTTAGTTCACAATAACATGTAAATTCCAACCAAAACTTTTGATTCCATTACTATTGCTTTCTTGCCCTCTCAGTGGAAGAAGGTAATAAGGACTTCTATGATGCAGCCTTTCCTTTAGCGGTAGTATTAGGAGTTTCCTCCTCTACTCAATCCCTTGGTACCATGCAACCAATTCATGCCACCTGTGGTGAAGCTATGAATCTATCTGGTTCCTTTTTTGTTTAGCATTAATCTCTATACCTTTTCACCTTTACAAAATTTCCTTGAAACTAGCCAATAGATTTAAAAGATATTGTCAGAAGATTTGTCAGAAGAGAGTCTGACAAACTAGTGCAAACACAAAGCTCTAATTTTCTTCAAATGTTATACTGATATCATTTCCTTGCTTCTACTCCTTGTTTCTCTACTTACTCAACAACCAGAGACATTTATCGCAAGTGATATGTGTGCTTAATTTATAGTTAGGTTTTCACAGCAAGAGGTTAAGTTAGATTTCTGCAAGCTTAGACATTAGAGTTTATATGTGAATTTTAAATAATCCTACTTGTGCAAAACCTGTTTTGCACCACATTTTAATGTAAGAATGGCCATAGTGATAGTCAATGCCTATCTAGCCGAAGATCTTCAATGCAAGCTGCAAAACTTTACATCTTTTTCACTTATTCATTCTCCCATTTGTAAACAGCGGCCATTTGTTATACTAGTATAGACTTTTCGCAAGGTTTAAATGCCACACCAGTGATGCAGTTCACAGTTGGTTTGTATGTACCATCTGGGCTTTGTATACAAAAAGAAGCACCTAGTCTTAATTTTGGAAGCATTTGAGGGAGGATCTATTATATGCAGTGTTGGTTTAGTCCGCTTCATGTTTGGAAGGTAATAAGTCAGTAGTATTTCTAGGACTTGGCAGTTGGTGTGCCATCTGGGGTGGTAAAGACTCTGCATATGGGAGATGGTATGGTCCCAAATATTTTATCTTTCTAACACACTTCCCACTAAAGGAAACTTTCATTTAAAAAAGCAAAATTTATTACAAGTGTTGTATGCTGCTACAAAGGTGAAAGGCAAAGAACTATATATACTGCATCTGTTTACTCATGCATTTTTTTCTCTCACAATACACTTATAATATGGCAAGTAAATTTTGTTACTAATCACCTTAATTTTGCTCATATTTCTCATGTTGTTCGTGTTTACATTTCTCCAGCCCTGAGATTTGTACTTTGTTGATATTTAAAGACTACCGGGTACCTTTGTGTTTGTCAGTTAAGCATACAAGGAGAACTATATTACCAGATAGTCAATAACTCTTTAATCTGAGTCTTTTGATTCATGTACAAACTTGGTCTTTTTTATTTAGCCTATAACATTTTATCCATTTTAACATTTCTTCATTAAAAAAATGCATCTAGTCATTTGGCTTTCACTTCAGTGTCTTACAGTTCCTTTCATTAATCATTCCAAGAACCCTATTTGATCCTGTGAGTGTTGGAGCTGTATAGATCAGGTCTGTTTCTATGTTCAGAATTAATCTAGTCTTATGAGATATTACTGTATCATCTTATTTCAGTAATCCTACATATGCACCTATAATTTTATTTGCTTTTTTGTTGACCTTCCATGTCCATTATCTGCAACAAATATGTTTTATTATCTCATCTTTCCCAGATTATTTAGTACTTGCTTCAAATTATGCCAGATGTAGCTTCACACATTTATTATTTATTTATTATCTTATCACATCCATCTCTGACATACTGTATTATTCTTTCCCCATGAACTCATTCAAAACCCCTTCTAATGTATCACAGGTAAATTTTGTTAGTGAGCTGACTCATTCTCTTTTCCAATTAAGGAATGAAGAAGTTAAATAAGTCTTGATTTAGTACCAGCATCACACCAAATAACTGTGTATCTCTTTTCAACTTGATCTGTGGATATTCTTTGTTTATGGCCTTTGAGCTCATCTTCAATCCATGCGACAGTTCTCCTATTTGTCGATTTGAATTAATTGTATGAGAGTTCATGGACACTATATCAAATGCTTTATTGAAGTCAAACTATATTAGGTCTGCCATTTTCCTTTCACTTGCTTTTTTGATAATGTTATCAGAAGAAGCAATCACATTTGTCTGATAAGATTTATTCTAATAAACCATGCTGTTTGTTACTCATGGTTCTGTTATTCTCTGGGAGCTATTCTGCACCTATAAGGGACAGTCCTACGCACTGACTCTGTTTTGACAGCTTGCCCACTGAAAAGAAAACTCATTGAGCACCATGTTATTCTTGGGGCTTAGTACTAAACTGAGGATTTGATCCAGCACTCATCAGTAAGAGTCTCTTCTCTTTATTTCTGTGAACTTTAGATTAAATCATTGTACAAAAAAGGTTGGCTTGTTTCTCCCATGTATTATGTATCACACTGTGTTTTTCCTTGTGGGTTGGAGAAAAACAGTAAAACTAGAAGAATCAAGAGACAGTGCACAATATATCCCTTTGGTGAATTAAACTAAAATAGCAGCCACTTCCAGCTAACAGACTCCTAACATTTTGAAAGGTTCATTGCACAGGAAATAAAATTCTAACTGTCGCATATAGTGTAAGTTGTTCGTGACCATTGCTGTTGCAGTCACCTCACTTTTACCTGATACAGCAGAGATTAAACAAGAGACCTCCAACATAGAAATAGATTAAACAATATACTTTATAAAGCCAAACTCCATAGATGGATCTATTAACATGATCACATCTTCTGCATTTTGATTTTCAATAGAAAGCATCTTTACAGGGAGATGTCTTCATTGCATGTTACTCTGGAGATGCTATTACTACCCTATTTCTAGGACAACAGAGGAACAGTAAATCACAACTAATCTTTCAGTAAGATTGAAAATCCTCTGTAGAAAAAGCAGTATGGCCACCGGTCTGACTGAATAAGGCACACAGATAGTTTGGGTCAGTTCTGCTACATTCTGACCTCCAATTTGGGTCAGAACAGCAGTCACCTAATGAGTCCATCCAGATACCTGTCAACTCCACAGTTTCCTAAAATATATTTCTCCCCAGAGAATCACACCTCTGCCCCAAACCTGTACCCTCCAACCATTGCCCTTCACAGATACATATCTCTTCCTACAAGTTTTCGTTTCTTACTGTTTTCAATTTTCCTGTTAGGTGAAATTGATGAGAAGAGTAGCAGATTTTCTGGGAACTGACATGTCCAACTTCAGATATCTAAAGGGTAGGTGATGAAGCCAAAATTTTCACCCTTGGCTCTCCTTATCACCACAATCTCTTCTGTCTTCTAGGAGACTATCTGTTCTACCCCAAAGGCCTATTCACCAATTATATAATTTCTGTCTAGAGTTCAAAATCTCCAAAAGATATTCCACTGCAGAAATGGCAAAAGAACTTAGAACAATGAACTACATTTTAGATGCCAAAGTTATGGTACATGAATCTGACACAATGTCTCATAAAGGCACATAAAAATAATACCATAAGCCAAACTGATAAAGGTCTTTATCAGAAGAGCAAGTCCTAGTAAATGATCTCAGCTGAGTGTAAGTCTCAAATGACAACATTTACCAGCTGCACAAATTCTGTGGTTATGTCATTAAGGGATGACGTTATAGCCAATCTACGTCATGGTATAAATACCTCTATCAACTTCGGGACCCTATTGATTAATACTTGCTGAGAAGTGATTTGAATGTTTCAAATGTTGTAATGTTCTTATATTAATAACATTTTTTCTGGCATAGCAACACAGCTGTTCTTCTCTTTTTGTTGATACACTTATAAACATTAAATCAATTTCATTATTTACCCTAAAAATCAATTTCATTATTTACCTTAAAAATCCCATTAAATGACCACTTGCTTATTTAAAAATAATCATTTATAAATCTGTGGGCTTTTTTTCCCTCTCAAGAGCTTAAACCTACATACTGGAACAGTTTATTTGTCCACAATTTATCCTGAAAGTGGGTGTGTGAAAAAATAAATAAATAAATAAGAAATTTCTCTTTCTCCCTTTCATTGTCACTTTCCCTGTTTTTCTCTCTAAAAACAGGACTTATTGTACCTGTCTAGCTCTAGCTCTGAAAATGCATGGGCCAATCTAAAATATATTGCCCTTTCCCCTGAAACAACAATTGACACAATGTAGTCCAGTTCTACTTACATAAAACTGAGAGGTTCGTAGTGATCCATGACCTTGTAAGGCTCATTATTAGATAGATACCAATTTGTCATGCTGCGCCTAGCTATCAGCTTTTCTAGTCACTCACTTCATGCTTCTAGTAGCAAATTATATTTGACTTTCAATTTAAAATCCAGGGTACTTTAATGTAAAACCTCAGTATAATAATGGTGATGAAGCAGCAGGGCATACAATTTGACAGAATGGATTTTTCTAGTTTATTTTGTCAGATTCCCTTCCTCCAACAAAGGAAAGGAAAGAGGAAAAAGGAAAGGAAAGGAAAGGAAAGGAAAGGAAAGGAAAGGAAAGGAAAGGAAAGGAAAGGAAAGGAAAGGAAAGGAAAGGAAAGGAAAGGAAAGGAAAGGAAAGGAAAGGAAAGGAAAGGAAAGGAAAGGAAAGGAAAGGAAAGGAAAGGAAAGGAAAGGAAAGGAAAGGAAAGGAAAGGAAAGGAAAGGAAAGGAAAGGAAAGGAAAGGAAAGGAAAGGAAAAGGGGGGGGGGGAGAGGGAGAGGGGGGGAGGGAGGGAGGGAGGGAGGGAGGGAGAAAGGAAGGAAGGAAGGAAGGAAGGAAGGAAGGAAGGAAGGAAGGAAGGAAGGAAGGAAGGAAGGAAGGAAGGAAGGAAGGAAGGAAGGAAGGAAGGAAGGAAGAGAAAGAAAAAGAAAGACAGAAAGAAAGAGAAAGAAAGAAAGAAAGAAAGAAAGAAAGAAAGAAAGAAAGAAAGAAAGAAAGAAAGAAAGAAAGAAAGAAAGAAAGAAAGAAAGAAAGAAAGAAAGAAAAAGAAAGAAAAGTTATGTATTCATGAAATTTGTTTTTTTTAAATAAATTATCATTTTTCTACATCCCACCCTCAATCAAATATATCAATGTCTTCTGATTTTTTACGTGGTAGAAACACAAGATAGCAAATGCCATCAGTCAGTTTTCATAGCTGAACCTTCAAAACAAGCCCAAACTCCACAGATAAGGACTTTGAGTAGAAGGAATCAAAAGCCTTGAACCTAGAGAAAGCTACAGGAAGAAATAAGAGCAAACAGTGTATATGCTGCTAATATTTAAGACCTTTCTATAACTGGGAATGTGATAGATGACAATGTCCAGAAGATGACGCTGAGAACTGGAGCACAGCCCACCCAACAAAAGAGAGCAAAAATCTCTTAAGCTCTGACTATTTCAAGGATGAAATTATTTCTTGACTTCACATTTTGCAAAATGTTTGATACAAAGTATGATCAAAACTTTCAGACTAAGTAGCTAAGCAACCAGTGTCTAACTGAGTTCTAACTGAGTTTTCAGTTCTAACTGAAAAGGTAGGAATAAGCACAGTATGACTGTAGAAGAGACCAATTTCTGTTGTTCACAAGAAAGAGAGTGGGGGAAAAGTAGGTAATAAACTCTTCCCCTTGCAGAAACAGCTGAAGCCGTTGTATATTTGAATTATTTATATACCACACAAATCAAGTACAACACATTTCTAGTATTTAAACTCATTCTTCCATTGTATGGATGTACAGCTCCATTTACATGAGGGTGTTAGTTTTTCTTTATTTTCAGTCTATCCATTTTGTTTCTGGGATGGTTACACATACTGTGGAAAATTCTATAAACTGAAAGACATATGTACCATAGCGGTCAAAAGCAGGCAATGAAAAATAACCTTTATTAAAAAAATAATAATAATAATAAAGATTGATTTTATGAATGAATTACTTTTCCAGGTCTAACATAGTGCAAACTGTCATCATAGATGGGTAGAGCAAAAAAGAAAGACTTAAAGATATATATTTACATAAAGAGACATGCTGTTTGTTGGTCCCATTAAAGCCCAGCTGCTGTGACCAATGCCTAGAAAGCTGTGACACAATGATCTTGTTGCATAAGGCAAATGCCTGGCCTCAACTTATTGTGGTGAGTCTACCAGCATGTAGAGATTTTCTGACATAGAGTTTTTGTGTGTCCATTCTTTTTATTTCTATGTTGTTTAGAAGGAAGCCATCCCTGTCAGTAATACAGAGGTAGGTAGATATGAATTTATGTAAATCAGGGGAGCTAGGGATGCCAATGGATCAAAACAATACATATGATCTGAGATCTCCTCTTCAATCAAGATAACAAAACAAAACAAAACAAAAACACAACAAACCAACAAAAAAAAATATAAAAAGTTTCCTTTTTTTTTTTTCATGTAGGTAACAACTTACAAACGTGATGTAGACTTTATGCAAAGAGTTTTTAAATCAGTATGTTGTGACTTTCAAATTAATCTGTTACACCTATGCATACAGTTGCAAGCTAATTGGAAATGTTACTGCAGAAACAAGGTAAGCAACAGAGATCAGGGCTTGAAAACTTAGATGTGGAATACCTAGAAGAAAACTTTAAGGTTGCCTTTTTTTTTTTTTTTTTTTTTAAGGAAATAGCAAGTCTATCCTGCATATTTGAGTGGTGTTATCTAAACTCTTATATTTTGAACTGAGCAGCAATACTATACAAAAATATTGTCTAAAATTTGTTAACTACAGTTGCTGATGGAGCAAATGTATTTTATGACATAAGGTGTACATTCATAAAACAAATTTTCTATTCCAGTTCCACATACACATTCTTTTTCATGTTCTTTCCTATATGTTACAAGGCTAATACTGTTGAAGATTGCAAACCTAAATACTTATTGATTTTTTTTCTTATTTATTTTTGGATTCATACGCAATACATTTTCTGTGTTACAACCACTCTCTTGGTAGCTCAAATATTTTCACAATACTGCCTGGCTAGTTGTATGGTTACATTTTGTCCCTGTTGTGGTTTTTTGTTTGTTTGTTTTGTTGTGTTTTGTTTTGTTTTCCCAAGCATTAGTTGAACAATTAATGAACAAATCAGAGCTATTGTATTTTCCTTTAGATGTAAATATGAAGGATATTTTTTAAAATCCTTTTATATTTCTCCCTCGTACTCTGGGGAGGAAGTACAGGCTTCAAGCTCTAAATTACTCATTCCTGCTGACATCAGATATATGCCCCAAGGAGTTCATTTTCAGCTCAACAGACAAGGCTTTAACTACGTAAATTCATTTCTAAATAGAAAATAATATAATATAGCACTTTCCAACAATCTCTCACAGGTGCTTTAACATCCATAAGGGAAAGAGCTAAAAAGGATCTAAGAATTGATATCTTCGTTTGTTTTTTTTTTTTCCACACAGAGCATCTAACAATAACTACCATTTTATGGGGTTGAAATTTCTCCCATTAGCTTAAGGTTTCTACTAGTGAAGGATTCTTAACACTAAATTAGATCAAACAAATTTTAGCATCAATATAGACATTCATATAAAATCCTTTTGAAGTTTACTTCAAGTCTACTCAATCTCAGTGTTGCAGTACTACTTCAAATTCTTGTTAATCTCATAAAGGCATTATGCTTTATCATAAGGTTTAGGTGTCCCAGCTTCTGTTATTACCAAAAGAAATTCCAAATTTTAAAATACATTATTGTTATTTTATTTGTAGAGAATGACCTAGAAATATACACCAACAGTGTTATAAAATCAAGTCATTAAATTTAAATCATTTTTTGTTGTTTTGTTTGTTTGTTTGTTTGATTGATTGTTTGGTTTTGTTTTTGTTTTTTGTAAATACATCTGTCATGTCTTTCCCTGTCATTTTTCCTCCCCCATACCTGGTCATATTTTTAAGACCAGATTTCCTTTTTGTTCAGAAGCTGGACCTGTAGGAGCAGTCCCAGGTCAATAGCTGGTCCAGGCTGTCTCAGCATTTCTGATTACTTCATATGCTGTCAGCACCAAGTTAAGTAACTATATGTGAGGCACATGAGGAAAACAAAACAAAACAAAACAAAATCTGTAAGCTTCTGTAAGGCTTCATAAAGACAGAATGGAGGAGAAAAGAGAAGGAAAGGTCAGATCTACCCTCTATACCCCGCTGTTCCTGGGAATGCTCCTGAAGTATTGAATAGATACAGCCAGTAAGAATAACTCTGTAATTCACTTTACATTATGTAGATTTAAACTTTTTTTTCTTAGTGTCAGAACATGTACACCCATCTGACTGCGACGATGATAAAATTAGTCTGAGCCATTTTGTCATATGAGGACAACTTCATCTTATGATTAGTTTCTAGCTCATTTTACTGAAGTGAGAGGCTTGTAAACACATGCTGAGGCCCAGCCTGGTAATAACCCAACCATGAAGATAGCTGGTTGTAAGTAAACAAGAGTGTTAGCTTAAGTGTGAAGTCACTCCATGTCTATACAATTTCCCACAGCATGTTTCAATTGCAAGCAGGGAAGTGTTGATATTTTGGTTAGGATTTCATAAATAATAAAATCTTACTTCTTGTTTTGTCAAAGGAATCCTAAATTTTTTTAACATTGATTATTTTTTTAACAATTTGAATATATATTTTATACTGCTCATTATGTTAACATTTTTTCCGTAGGGAATAAATTCAATCTTTCCATTCGTTAGGCTAGGTGATAAATCTTGATTCTTGGAATTAACATTTCAAAAGATTTGGCATGCTCTAGAACTAAAATAAACAATGTTTTCCGTCTACATTTTCTAGAGAGGAAAAGATCAGAGTCAAACCTGAGCATGAAAGTGAGGAGAGTTTTTTAGTCTAAAGAAAAACTGAAAAGTTCTGCTTGTGGTATATGCTGACTGTAGTGGAAGTTTAAACATCTCATTGACATATGAATACAAAATTACACCCTGAAAGTTAGACAAGATGGTTCACACTTCAAGTACAATTTATTTCCTTCTTTACTTCTTTATTTAAATACAAGCTACCTAATAAAAAGCTAGTTAATATAAAGCCACTCCTAGGTTAAAAATTCTCCGGCATTTAAGGCTTTATATATATCTTACTCTCAAGTTTCAGACTAGCCCATTTTTACTCGAACTTGCCCAAAAGAGAAGCTGCATTTCCAGCAAAACCCTGGGGGCTTTTGCTCACAATGTCAAAGAAGGCTGCAGCAGTGAGATAGGCTCAAGATTTGGGCAAAAACCGTCTCTACTCATTTCAAGTGTTCCCCTAAGTGACAAAAGCAACATGTTTTTTCATTACAGCTGCCATTATAATAAGACTTGACTCAAAAAGCCAGTAATATGTTTTCTTTTTCTTTCTTTTTCTTTCTTTCTTTCTTTCTTTCTTTCTTTCTTTCTTTCTTTCTTTCTTTCTTTCTTTCTTTCTTTCTTTCTTTCTTTCTTTCTTTCTTTCTTTCTTTCTTTTTCTTTCCTTCTTTCCTTCTTTCTTTCCTTCTTTCTTTCTTTCTTTCTTCCTTTTTCTCTTTCTTTCTTTTTCTCTCTCTCTCTCTGTCTCTCTCTCTTTCTCTCTCTCTTTCTCTCTTTCTCTCTTCCAATATAAACCTTCATTTCCCAAAGACTGATCCAGAGTACTTTTACAAAAACTGGTATAACATGCCATTTAAACTCACCATTAGATCCTCATTGGAAATCTTACTGATGGTATTGCTTTTCTGGATGCAGAGCATCACTATCACAATGTTATTTCAAATCACTGGAATGTTCATGTGCCCAGAATGACCAGTGTCCAGTCATCTCTCAAAGTAACTGATTAAACAGAAAATATACTAAAAAAATAAATAAATAAATAAATATACAATAAATGGACTTTACATTCTAACAGCAGGGGAAAAAATAAAAGCTGAAGTCAGATCTGTCATTCCTGAAACTTTTATTTTCTTATTCCTAAATAAGATATGCAGGCTGGTTTAAACTTTTATCGAAAGCTTTGCCTCATGGCTCTTTATATGGATTCAAACACTGTTAAATGATTCTGTGCAAAGCGAATGGAAAGATTAATTTTGTGATGTGGCACCAAAAGAAACAATTTAGAGCAGGGATTAGGGATTGGACCAGCTCAGTGAAACTTCTGGAACAAGTCCATAATATCTACAGAACATTTCACAATAACCATATCAGTGATCACAGAAGACACAGACTTTAGACTTAGAGAAATTGAGAAAATTCATACAAACAGACATTCTTCCCCTATCCTGCTTATTTTTTCCAGAAAAATTAAAAAAAAAAAAAAATGTTGGAAGCAGAATAACTGGAAATTCTGAATCAGACACTACTGATGAGACTTGTGGACTGGTATTTTTCTTCATACATAAGAAACAGATTTTCAGCTGCATGGCTATCATTCTATAAGTTTTTTAATTTGGTTCATTTTCTTTGTTCCTAAAAGCTACCACCTCAATAAGAAATCTTTGTCTCTCCTTTTTTCTAACTTGACATTGCAAAGGATGTTGTTACTGAAGTAGAAGAGAGCTGAAAATATAAACCTGATGAAACCAGTAATGACTACTGCTAACCGAATTCATTCTCTCTCACACACACATGTTCAGAGACACTTATTCAGCTAATGGCTACTTATGTCCTGTACCCATTTTTCTATACATACAGCCATTAGAAAGCCATCTAATTATTGCATAACTGCACTGCAGTCTTTTTCCTTCCTTCCTTTATTTCCTCCCTTTTTTTCTGTCTTCCCATGCTGATCAACTAAGATTTGCTCATTCAGATTTGCTGGTATAGTGTGAGCCCGAAAGTCTCTGTGCAAAAAAAACACAGTGCAACCAGGTTATGAATCTGGATCTAAATTAAATAATTTAGTGATCTAAATTAAATAATAATAATAATAATAATAATAATAATAATAATAATAATAATAATAATAATAATAATAATAATAATAATAATAATAATAATAATAATAATAATAATTAATAATAATAATAAACCATTTTGCTGGTCTCTTTTTATATCTAATGTGTGAACACTGCATAAGATATCCCTGATGTTGACAGTAAAAACGTAGCAAAAATGCATGCAAATAATTTCATTATTCCATTAGCTCCAGAATAATCTGTTCTCTGTTTTGCTTGATAATCACTACCTAATGTCTAGTGATCATTATTTTAGTGAGCCATAGAAGGATATTATCCCAAAGCATGGTTTGTGCTCACCTCTGTGCATAAGGTCATATTCATCCCACCTACCTCAACAGAGGTGCCTAGTTCAAGAGCAGAGATATCCTAAATTCCATATTCTGAGAAGACATAAGCACTTCTAAACTACAGCATGGGTCCAAAAGACTGCCTATTGTAAAAATCACCCTCAACTTCTTTAACAGAAGATATGAAAGACACCCATATTAGCAACTGCAGTAAGGAAATACCTAAGACCAATTGCTTCATATTCAGTTTTATTCTATTATTAAAATAAAACAAAAGGATAATAATAATAATAAACATGTAAATTAATGTTCTGTGCTAAAAGTCTCCCTGCCTTTTCACAGCATGCCTTAATGTTTTTTGATGACTAAATTTCCGTGCCTTCATATTG
The DNA here is from genome assembly GCF_047663525.1 of Anas platyrhynchos. Taxonomy (NCBI): domain Eukaryota; kingdom Metazoa; phylum Chordata; class Aves; order Anseriformes; family Anatidae; genus Anas; species Anas platyrhynchos. Next base: position 174,823,838 of record NC_092587.1, read on the forward strand.
ATTGCTCCTGAAACACCTGGTAAACAGGATGTAGCATATTCTTTTCCTTTTTCCGAGGACTTAAAGTCTGAGTAATTCAAGCTTAAAGCAGAAGAATCACTCCAGTACTGCTCATTGCTGTTGAAGATTAATTTTTACTAGCCACTTAGAGGGCTAAGGAGTGCATTACAGCGTACACTATTATTCAAGTTCAGCAGAATAAAATCCATCATTTCTGAGCAGGGTGAAAATATTTTTTATTAGAGACATTCACACAGCTCTATAATTCAGTGACATACACCATCTCTACTTGCTCATTTTCCATTGTAAATTTTATCTTCTGCAAGAAACAAAAAGTTCATTAGTTTGCTCAAAACACTTCCTAATGAGTACACTAATTGAGAGCATATTAATTTATTTCACTAGGTTCCCATGTTTATTTCTTAAGAAGGGACACATATTTGTCTTCTTTTGTGTGTTTAATGCTAGCAAGACTTTGTTTAAAGGAAAAAACTGTGGTACCCATTGTGTTCGGAAAGGTTAAAATGATAAGAAACACATCACATAAATGTTGTGTGAAGTGTATTGGAAAATTAGACTGCAGCATAATAACATTTCCTCTGCTTTTAATGGGCAAATGAAGGTGAGAAGGGGTATCAGTCTTATTAGGAAACATTCTCAGTGGTGCCACAGACTCTGCAGACATGTAATGCAACATGGGGCAACCCAGTTTCTATTTCTTTTCCTGATTCAGCAAGCTCCTCAAGTACCAGATTCATTTCAAACATTTGGATAGTGCTACAGAAGTCAAGTTTAGAAGACATCCTAAATTATTGTCCTAAAGTGGGAGCCTTCCTCTGGGTGTAGGATAGACAAACAAATTTAACTAAAATTTGAATTTTTAAAAATATGTTTGCTTCTCAAGCCTCTATACAGTTATTCCAATGGTATAATCTATCTTGATAGACTTCTGCTGCAGTTTGTCCATTATTAAAAATGAAGATCATTGCTTTCCAGTCAGGCACAACATACCCTTGCCTTATTATCAAGTCTTTTTAACAAAGCAGGTTTTGAAATATCAACTTCTCTTTGAAAATCTACTTTGAAAATAAGAGTCAGAGGTGCATGATGAAATTTATGATTCTTCTCACAAAGCCTGCTTGGGATATAAAAATATTTCTTGGATCTGCAGTGGGAATGGAAGGACCTTGAGACCATAAGCAAATTTCTCAAAATCTTTATGATGATAAGGTAAAGGAAGGGGATAAAGACTCCTTTCACATAATGGGAATCATTTGAGTAAGCACAGAAACACCTCATGCCCTTTTGATTCAAGCACAGATTTTTACCCCAGTAGTAATAAGTGATACCAAATTATTTCCAACCTCAGGGGCATCAGACTGATTCATTAGAAACATCTGAGTTTTTAACAGAACTCTCTGAGCACAAAAAAATGAGATGAGCTTTGGTTATAGCACTTTCATTATGTAAAATCTCTGGATATGAATATAGCAGCAGAAAGCAAGCTTCTCATTTCTTTCCACTCAGCCTCGCAACTATGTCCAGAAGGCAAAAGGGAGTTGTTTTACACTCACACCCTTCTACATTCTCAGAAAATTGTTACTGCTCACAGTCTAGCTTCAGTCACTGCCATTGATAGGGAAAACCCCTGAGGACAAGCCTTGGAATAATGAAAGAGCTGCCAAGAAAAAGTGGCCTGGGGCTGTAGATTTTTAAGTTGTATCCATTTATTTTTTTAAGTCACTTTGGTTAACCTCCACTCTGTTGCATTGCTTTCAAGTCAATTTAAACTTATGGTTTAAGGTCAAGGTCTAAATGTAAACAATATGTATATACCAGGTCAGTGCAAGATCTCAAGGAAGGCAGGATTCAAGAAAACACAACCACTTTCTGGAGCAGGTGCATCTAAATAACTGTATACAGAAAATTCCAGAGTAAAGGAAAAAGACTACAACTAATACTGCATTAACATTTAGTGATTAATGGGAAATTTTCAGATTTTCAGTCAAGCTGTCACTACTAGAGGTTCAACTCTATCTTGTGAATTAATCAGATCTCTTAAGTTTGACAAATTTATTCTTCAAATATTGTGAAGATGTCCTGACTCCACTCAGACTAAAAGTAGTTTCAATAGGCTAGTTTCTGATGTTGCTCACTAATACAGAGCTCAGCAATTAAACCCACCAAAACTTGCATTCAAATGCAAGGTAAATAAAGGTGGAAAAATATTGTCTATGTTCTTTGACCCTTCTAATTTTTCTTACAGCAAATAATTGAATATATGAAGATGCAGGTCTGTAATTTTTTCAACATATATAATAGTTTTAATTCATGACATTTTAAAACTTTTTTTTTTTTTTTTTGAAGTTTTGAGCAGAGTCTCAAGTTGGGACATCTGATCTGGGAAATAGATTCCTAAATAATTTCTGTTCCCTCCTGCACTCTACAACCTGACACTTTCTATATTTAGAAGTGATTAGATTTATTTACCTTGCACAGCAAGTACAAATGAGTATAGAGCTGAACCCGCTCTTGAAAATATCTGTTTATATACCCTGATTTCCATTTAAGTATTGCCCAATTAAACCTTTGTAAGCAGAAGTAAGCACCCATACCCTTTGAAGTTTCCAGGTGGATGTGCAACATATATGAGAATTTCTGTTTATTGCTCTCTAATTAGAACTCAGAGTACAACATTGTCCTTTTGACAATGAAACCTGTCTGTCACATTTGCAAGCACATACATGAATTAAACATAGCACATAAGTGTATTGCTCTTGCATCTCACTGTTGTGTCCTAGAGCTGTTCAACGCAATGCATTATAATCATGAAAAGGAAAACTCTTGCCTTAGATCGAGCCTGTGCTGCAGCCATCATGCAGAATAATCACCCAAATTGACAGGGACCCTCCAGTGGCATACAACTGGCAGAGAAGTTCTCGTTGTTGGGTGGTGTCCAAGGTCTCCCCATGCATTGGAAATGTCCAGCTGCCCTTGCTGCTCTTGGCATCTGCTGCAAGTTAGTTAAGGCTGCTTGCCTGCAGACTGCCATCATCTACCCAAGGGTACCAACCAGGCACACAAACAACCACTGATCAAGGGAGTGCAAGAGTAGCTTTATTTCTTCTTTTCAGTCCAAATCCTCAGATGTGCTTTGTGTTTTTTGACCATAGCAGAAGCTCTGAACCAGAAGCTCAAACTCCAGGGCAATGTACGCAGTGTCGTAAGCTGATGTGGGGGTGTGAGTGACTACAGGTCAGTGGGAGATAAAGGCAGGGGATGAGAAAAGGGAAAGGGAACAGAAAGAAGTACTGAGAGGAGTGTGCCTAATGCAATGTTTTTGGGAGAACACATGCTGTTCTCTCTCTGAAGGTGTGGAGGAGGCAGCTGTGGTTTCACTGCCGGAGACACCAGTACACATACCGTTCTCAGAGCCCCATGTCAGGCTGCTCAGTGGAGTTAAGCAGCATTTGTGCTGGTTTGAATGACAGCACATTGCCTCCAGGAGCTCCTGCTGGGCTGCACACCTCAGCACTACTTCTAAGCCAAAGCAGTGACGTTATGCACTATCTTGCCCGAAGATGTTTTTAATTTGGTTTGATTTCTCTCAGAGGTAGGTTTAGAAAGCTGGAGTTCAAGGCCCCCTGCCTCACGCTGACACCACTGTACCTCACCTCTCTCATACTGTTGTGTCACAGAGGTTGAAGGAGTCCTCTTTAGCGGTGGGACAAAGGGACAGGAAAACAGAAAGCCTGGATACTTTCCTTTCAAAGCTATCACTGGCAGAAAAATATGATTCAAACTTTGCCTGCTGAGTTCCAAAGAGAGGAAACTTAGTTCACATTCGCAAGTAGTTCAGCCTGGCTTTATAAAAAGTTCGCCCAGCAGAATGAACACACTTAAAATTGACTCCTCTTTTGAAAACCTAATATTTTTTATCTGGGATGAAAAGATGTTAGACTACTTACAGTCAAAAATCTGATATAATGCATTGTGTAGAGTATGCACTGCCATACTCTGCAAAGTTTTAATTCTTAACAATTACAAAGGAGACAGCTAAAACCAAACGTGGAAACCTTTCCAACAGCTGTGTAGGTTGAATATTTCCCATGTTCTTTGGGTTAACCTATTTCTGCTATTATTAGGATACCCGCTGGGTGTCTCCACGGAAATTGGTATCTGCTGAATTAATCAGCAATGCTTTATGTGCAGAAGAAGAAGAAAAAGAAAAAAAAAAAAAAAAAAAAAAAAAGCCACCCACCTAGGAATCAACATTGCTGCCTATTTCCAAATGTCTCCCAAGGTCTTATTACATGTGGCTGTGGCAGCAGAAAGAATGTCTATCTTTAACAAGATATTGAAGGATTTAAAAGAGCACAGGTGTGCTGAGGTTGTCAGTCATGAAATTCAGCTTAAACAAAGTAAGTCTTTAGAAGGAGAAGCAAGAGAATGAGCTGGTGGATTCAGTGGCAGCTTTGTTTTACCAGGAAAAGAAAAAATTCTAGTAACAGACCCTACATTAAAGGAATGCTCTTTTTAAATAATTTTGTAAAATTTACCTTAAGAAAAATGATTAGAAAAATACTCCCTTGGGAACAGGGCACATAAAATCTTAAAGGATGCATCTTTTTTACAGCACTAGGACAGGCAAGGAGTTAAGGTCCTGCATTTAGGGAATAAGAGACAGAAAGCATTTTTTCCTACTTGAGATAATCAATCGTTTTTATTAACATTTTGTCCTACGAAACAGGCAGGATGCTACCAGCCATGTTTCCTCAGATCAAAGGTTATTTTTTGCATGTTTGTAGCACTCTCAAAAGCAAAAGCTTTATGAAGGCAGAACTGTGGAGCAGTGCCTGCTACAGAGTCTTGTGGTACTAGTTATCATTCCTGGAGGAAAACCATCATTTCTGTTTCAGGAAGAAGGCCACTCTACTGTCAGTGGTCCACCAGCTCCTTTTGTGGATCAAATGAGCCTTCAAAGGTCTGGTGCCTGGCCAGATAGCTCACAAATTCATAGCTCACCAGTCCTGGCCAGACACATTTCCAACACTTACCCCAGAAGCCTCCACCTTGGCATTACCCCAGTAGGGCTGTGTGTGAGTAATGCCACATGTGAGCATAACTAGTTTCCAGTAGCATTTAAACAGCAGGGCATTCTCAGTTAAGTCTCTTTCTTTTTCTTTTTAAATCACTACATCTGCCCATTGTGTTTCTCCTCTCACTGTCTGTATCCATACTCTTCCTGAGAGTACTTCCTAATTGCCAGGACTGAGCAGTAACTGAGCCCAGACTCCAGGGAGGTTTTCCCACAGGGTTCACATCCACACTACCACGTCTGTCCTTCTTATCGACATACAGAGGAAATCCAGGCATGCATCCTGGGTAGGGATGGCCATATACTTCAAAGACTTTCTGGATGATCAGGAGACCAAGACCCTAGGGCTAACAAAGCAAACATCAAGAGATAGTATGAGCTGAAACAACTAAAAATGTAAGCCAAATCCAAATAACCAGAAGTTATAGAACTCATGAAGCAACCAGTTTCTTGACATGGCAGTAAAACCATTAGAGACACAGCTACATGTCAGTGGAGCAATTCCAATGAGTTTATAAGAGGTAGGGTGTAAAGGAATTTAAACTGGTTCACCTTATGCAAGTTTGTGCATTTTAACTCTCACCTTTTTTTTTCTTTTCTTTTTTTTTTTTTTTTTTCAAAACTATCAGTCCTTAACAGCTCTTTCCCCTCCTAGGCTTTCACACAGACCTTCTTCAGTTTCTTTGATGAAGTCTTGCCCCCAAGGAGATTCAAAATGTAGCCCAGATCTATCTTTAATTTATTATGCTGGACCTTATTTCCCCACAGGTGAAAGTTGGAGCATACTGTCAACCTCATCTTTACATTTCAGCTCTTGTACAATATATTCAGCCTTTAATACAGCTCTCATAGCTGTGTATTCGGGATATGGAAATAACTCAGATGAAACCAAACATTTACAGAAGTTCACTTTGTTACAGTGTAAAATAATTTTCACTTCTCTGCCAAGCAGTTCATGAGGTGAGAACAGGGTTGTTTACCATACAAATGCAAAACCAAGTACAAGAGGAAACAACAGTGACACAAAATTCAGACCTGAGCACTGGTAGAAGTTGTATGCTAGTAGGTAAGCAAGCTAATAAAATTTATTATCTAAAGGAAAGGAAACACTTTTTAGTGACTTGTAAATGTAGAAAATAAAACAGCTTATACTTATTCTAGAACATTTTTTCTATGTGTCTCTGCACTGTCGAAACAGCTCTGCTGAAGCTTTTGTTTGAGACGTTGGCAGATTAGTCAAACTCTAAAGTGCTTTAGCTCTGCAGATCCTTGACACCATCTGAAATTATTTCCAGTTCACATACACAATATGTCGTGCTGTGCTGCACATATACAGAGTGTATTGAACATTTCCTATTTGGGTGTCTTCAGTTCCTTTGATCAGAAAAGATAAATCCAGATAAGTTTACCAGTTATGAAAAACTACCTCTTTAGTTAACTCTTTATAGTTAGCTAAGGTGTCTTGGGAATTCATAATTGAATTCAAACAATTTTAATTTTAAAGGAATTCTAAACAGTATTTAAGTCATTCTCTCCAGACAGATTCCATACTGATGGCAGATGTGATATTAGCCATGTGCTCAAGGCCAGATACCAGCAGGTCCAAAGTAAAGGTAAGTACATAAATAAATAAATAAATAAATAAAAAGTCACAAGAGTTATTATACTTTGTACAGTTTTATCCCAGTTTAAAATATAAAATGTTTAGTGGGGGCTTAAACTGTTAAAGACCTGCACAGTGCTGCTGGTCTAACAAAGTTCCACTATTTTTTTTTTAATTACTTCTAGAGAGTCCATAGTCTTCACTCTTTTTTACTCAAGTCTGGAAGAACGATGTGTTCTTTGAAGGATACCAGATGGTGACAGTACTGAGTCAACCACATGGTGAAATAGAACTGCTAGTATTGTATCATCATTTATGAGAATCCAGTAAAAGCATTGACATGTCACTGTTGAACTGTCGAAAAATAAAACTATCAAAAGACTGTTCTAACTGTAGCAAACACTGCATTTTAATTAGAAACAACTTTATTTGCTTTCTACTTTTAAGCTTTTAAGATAGACAACTGGTTTCATTATAGCAGATTTAGGAATGCATAAGCAAACAATTTTCAAATTTAAAAGACATAATCCCAGGTGAGCTTCATTTTCAGATAGATATTCCTTTGTTTACAAAATTGAACAGAAGCTCAAAATCAGATTTGCAGTGGAAGTCACATTTCAATTTCAACTGACAATTATCCTCCATATTCAATGACAATCATCCTCCATATTTTATTTTCCCTATTAATCCATAAAATGTGTTAACGGTCCATTCATAAGATAGTGACAATAGTGTAAACATATCATTATGTATATAAGGAAAAATGTTACTAGATCAGTTTGTGAAATCCATGAAGGATATCTGTATGCTGATATCCATGATCAATTTATGTTATGGTATTTAATTAATTTGATTTCAAACTGAAGTTTCACTGCAAAAAGAAGTTGCAGCAGACAAATTGTGTAACAAGTTCTTTGTATGCACAAGAACTACTAAACAGTCTATTCTTAACAGGGCTCATCACTTTTGTAATCCATCCTGTAGGGGGTCAGTGCTAAAATTAAATTATACCTGCCTACCATTCTCAATCTAATCAGGCTGTGAACTGAAAAATAAAACAATTAAAATTAGAGACAGGCCAGCCTCCCACTGTTTATGATCTCATTCTATTTGTGAAGAGTAGGTGGAAATTCACCCGTGGTGAGCATTTGGTTTATGTCAATTTTTCTTGTTATTACAGCTGGGGCTTATTCTGTGAACTGTTTGCAGCTATTTCTGCTAAAAATAGGTGGATACCAATTTAAACTTCCTGGCGATATTTCAAGTCAAAGTATCATTAGTAGATAGTTATTATGCTGCATTTTATTGTAAGAGATCCTGCCATGAAGCCAATCTATACAAATATAAATAAAGACAGTTAGAATTACCTTCCAAACGACTCTATTGGAGGTTATTCACATTTGGTTTAGCAAAACAAGTTAAGCTATTTGCAAGAAAAGTTATTAGTTGGAGGAGCACTGAGTTAATGAGACTTCCTAAAACTCCTTATCAGGTTAGACTGTTGTACATAGAGAGAGACTGGGGATCAATTTTGCCTTTTTGCCTCAGTCCTAAATAAGAGAAACTCATTGTTCTCCCTTGGTTTCCGAAGAATATAATTTCCTTGTATCCTTCCTCCCTCCTCTGTTGTTCAGTCTCAACTAAATCATATTCCCCAAGCACATTCCCTAAAAAAAAAAAAAAAAAAGTGACAATTAGATACAAAATTCCCTACCTTCTAATGACAGCAAGAGATGTGAGAAGACCACAGAATGGAATTTGGTCACAAGATTTAATGTAGTTTCTTAGATAGCCATTACAGGGTCTACATCCTGGCCTGTGAAGAATAAGTCAGACCCAGTTGCCATTCAGGTTTTCAACAGGAACCTCAGGGAAGTTACCATTTCCAGATTCTTCTTCTTAAATCTACAAGCTGTTAGCATGGATGCAGTTGTTCAACAGTCAATATTTCATTACCACCAGTAACCATCTGATGTTGAATTTTGAGTAAAAAAATGTTATTTTAGCTGCAGCTCCCCATGGTAAATGGATCTGTTAAAAATATTAATATTTTCAGGAGTGTACAGTAGTGAAATTTTACAAAGGTAACAGTGTGTCTGTGAGATGTCATGCTTTTGAGAGGCTAGCTGGGTTGATAGCATTGTTCACAGGTGTATCAGTAAAGTAATTCAATCCAGCCCCATTCTCTGGCCCTGAAGACAAGGCATGGATCTGCCTATTAAGAAATGAGCCACTTTGGGCATTGTCTGGGAAACACTGACACAAGCCAAAATGTTACCTGCTAAACAGTATAGAGAATTATCTACCAGAGCTTACATCTGTGCTGTGGTCTAGTTTAGTCTGTCAGCAGTCAGAGCCAGAAAATTAGTACATGTATGGCACAAGGCATAGCAGAATTGTTCCTAAGCTCATTAGCCCCATGGAGAAGCAAGGCATGTTAGCAGAATTTGAACCATTACCATAATACTATTACCATAGTAATGGAGTTATATTTCTCCCTGTACTCAGATGAATTCCTTTGGATAATACCCCATTGAAATAATTGTAGTCTCAGAATGATGTTCATCAAACTCATCTGACTTTAGTCTAAATTTAGTCTTTTTAGTCTAAATTTATTATCTAGTTTTCTTTCTTACCCTCTCAACTCTATCTGCCTAGCTTAACTACACTATTTGAGTCTGGAAGGCATCTCTGGATGTCTCTGCCCACCTCTGTCCATGGTCTAGAAGGGAATTTTCAGACAATTAAACATAGGAAGAGAATCTCTGTTGAAAAGATTAGAAAGGGATAATGAAATCAATCTGGTAGCCCAACTCCGAAAGTTAGGTTATGCTGGCTTTCAAGAAAGGAGTTTAAGTGCTCAAAAGTTCATTCTTGGAGGTCTTAAAGTTAAAGATACAGATCTAGTGTGATTAACTTAAATATTGAAGCACACTGATTTAGAAGTCTTGTTCCAGCAGTGTAAAACACAAAGCTGAATTAGATGCCCAGAGACTGAATACATAAAATTGAGGAAATTTCGGTATCTAGTTTGGAACAACACCTGGTAACCTGTTGGTAATATTAGATTTACTCCTTTAACTAAATGAGTAGAAAAGTAACACCTCTGAAAAAAAAAAAAAATAGTATCCAAAGCTTTTCTTCTTCCCTCAGTGGTTTCTTTTTTCCATCCAGGTACTTATACCACCCAACATTAAACTGTGCGACCTGAGTGCTGCCTGTGCAAGTCTAATAATCTTATATCCCCCCAAAAAGAGCTTTACTCATCCTCTGCCATTCACCTAAAAACTGGAATGAGATTAAATTCAGAAAGGATTAGAAGAACAAGAGAACTTAAGCAGATAGAGAAACAGAGAACCAATGATGTGAATCAATAAGACCGCATAAAATAGTTGTCAAGGAAAATTTTGTGATTGTACGTTTTTGCAGGAAAAAGGAAATATATATATATATATGTATGTATGCTATAATATATATATATGTGCCTCCTAAAGCAATCCTTGATTTAGGAATCAGCAATCTAGCAAGACATAGATGACAAGAGCCAAAACTGTATAAAATATATTAATGAAGGAGTGTTTTGAATGTCTGTTCAGAAAGAGAAGGATCTTAGATATTTTATAGTAGCAGCTATAATAGTACTATTGTACATATATACATACATGTATATACATAGTACTATATACAGAGAACAATGCTTTCTAGTGCAAAGCAAGACAAGGAAGGTCTAAAATGACCTCCACATTTACAAAGAACATCAATGAGTTTTGTTAGGTACACTGGCAGTGAACTGGCAGCTAACAGGTTTTAAGAAGAAAAGTAAGGAATTTGATTTTATTTCCACTACACGTCAAGGGAGTCTGAGCATACAGAAAGTCTTAAGGTAGACAAGGCAAACCAGTTAGATGAAGGAAGAGATGACAATGAGTCAATGACATGAGTGACTCATGTAAAAACAGTAAATGAAATTTTGTCTTCAATTGATCTCTTAAAGAGATATCAGTTCCTAACAGAATCTTATATCTAATGAAAGAAAGGAGAAGGTTTTTCACTAAGGTAGTAAAAGAGCGGCCAGTGATGTAGCTGGAAAGCTAACCATGAACAATCAAAATACCCTACAAAAGGACAGAATACCAAAAAGGTAGATTTGATCAGACATGTAATGAATTCTTTAGGAAGAGTGTGAGGAACTGGTAGAAAAGAAGGTCAAGGCAGTCATACTAGTCTTCCTTTTGAAAGAGTAATTAAGATATTGCATGAAGAAGGTGAAAGGCTAGAAATAAGGAGTGTTTTAAAAAAGTGTCAAAGACTGTAATTAACCTAAGAACAGACACAGGTATTCCATTCAATTCTATGATATTCTAGTTACAATGAGTAGCAAAGTAATTGATTTTTTCAAGTACTGTGTTACCAACACAAATTTACTTTTTAAGTAATTGTTTTGTTTGTTTGTCTGTCTGTTTTAAGTTTAAAAATCAGTGGCACCATTAAATTTATTCAGCTCTTTCCAGTATTGAGAGCATCATATTTACCTAAAACTATTCAGATGATTTGCACAAATCTGTCATGCACATATGGTAATACTAAATCTTTAAACAATGTGGATTATTGTGAAGCTATAGATTACATGCCCACAATTAAATGATCACTTAATATCTGATAAGATGGAATATAAAACCACCAATCTGGAAGTTTTACTCTTTTTAATTCACTAGGTGACCATGTGCAGTTGGAGATTACTCTACAATATGCAAAACAGAAGGGACTCTTGTACTACTTGTACCAACAGAGATTCCAAAAGACTGACGAGTTTTGTTTTTCAAAAGGATGGAAAAGGCCTAAAGAATGATGTAAATGTATGTTCATTCTGCAAACAACTGGCATAAGCCATAAAAAATGTTGTTCCATAAATTTAGGATGCCCCTAGACATATATAAGTAATTCACAGTCTTGTGAGAGGCTGGAAGAGTAATTCAGTTGTTCAACTCCATCCTGATTCTTCCAGATTTCAATCACTGAAGACAGATTCTAATTGTCAGACATCAAGATGTGACATTTTTGCATTGGATATTCATTACCTATCATTTACCCAAAATTCTAGGAAGTCTGGTATGAAGGGACCCAATTCATCAAAATACTAAATCAAACCAAAATTGTCCCACCCCCCCAACTTAAAATACAACCCCACTAATTTCAGCCTGATGTTACACCTTAACAACTCCCACATAACTCTTTTCTTCAAGATTCAACAGCTGGATCACCCCTACAGACATACTGTTTCCTATCATTTAGTTTTGTCACAATGAAACCTCCTAGGTTAATATATTTTTATCCTTTTTCCTTTTCCTTCTGCAAGCACTTTTCATTAATGACATTATAACTCTTGATAAACCTGATAAGTTACTTAGAAGGAATTGCAAATCTACATACAGCTATTTGGCAACAATATGATGTGTTTATTTGTTATAGAGCAAAATAATGGCCAATGAATTCCACTGCCAGCGGCAGTCAAAACTTCCTTAATACACCTATACTTCTGCATTAGTTTAGGGTGAAACACAATCAAATCTCTTACAGACAAAAGACGCTTTTGTCAGTGGACTGTTTCAGTGAGATAAGAATAAAGGAAAAATAAGTCTGTATGCTTTTAGCACAGATTGTTTACCTTGTGATAGATGTAGGCAAGTCTATCATTGGAGAAAGTCGCATTTCAGTTGACGTGATTGAAAAGTATATTAAATCTTTTTTTCTTAAAAAAAAAAAAAAAAAAAAAAAAAAAAGATCAGAAGTAACTGTTTCTGTTAAATCCTGATTCAATGCATTGCCATGTTCTTCTGTCACTCTTTTTTTTTTTTTTTTTAATTTCTTTAACCATGAAATGCACTCTTTGGTACCAGCTCAGTATCAGATTCTAGCAATTACACAGTAGTTTCTCTTTACTGACAGGGAAAGTCACAGGGCATAGCTGCCATTTACTTTACTGAGACCAGAAGTTGAATTACTTTGTCTGAACAAATTCAGACTGGAGAGTCTTCTGTGTTGTCTCTGTTATTCACCTTTTGCAACCCAAGTACTACTATGCTTCCATCCAAAGATGGCTCTGGGGAAAAGCTTCTGTTCTTCCTAAGTACCAGCTTAATTCAGCACAATTTCTGTAGAACATAAGGATAATCCCTGCTTGAAAGTTCATGAAGCTCTTAGACTTCCAAATTCAGAGATCTCAGACTAAAACTCACAAACTCAATCCTGCAGACATGCTTAAAATTTTGCATACAAGAATTCTGTTTTCTTCAGTGGTATTACTGTTTTTAAAGTAGGCATATGAATATAGCTTTGTGGAATCAGGGTTTTAATAGAATAAATGGAGAAGTTGAGAAAAATGCAGGAAGCTGAGAAGAAACAAAAATTTCTGAATTAAATGCATAGATATGTAGGTGAGCATTCAGATATTTTGTGATTGAGGATGCATGTGTGAGCATTGACTGAAATATATCACTGTATTATCTAGCTCCAGTGACTAGCTTTCTACCTTGAACTGCTAGGAAGAGCAGTTTCAAGAAGAATCCAGCCTATCTTGTGTAGATCTTTACCAGTAATGCTCACAAGGTGTGGACATAGCTTTCAATGCCTACTAAGTGTCTCTTGAGTATGTGCAAACTGATATTTTTCATGGTGAAGCATTAAGCAAATGGCATTATTCCAACATCGAGGAAAATCCCACTGCTTAATTTCAACTCTTTGCTCCAATACAGTACTGAAATTTCCCTGATAAAATATAGGAGAATTTAAAAGGAACAGGACAATATATTTTCCTATCCCAACACAGAGGTTTTACTATTACTGCTCACGTTTCCTCTAACACATCAGCTTAATATACATACTAGTCATGGAAATACTGGGGTCAAGCAGTAACAATTTGGTGAAGTTATAAGGAAAGGAAAACCTTGAGTTTTTAAAAGTATACCTTGTAATCATTATTATAGCCAAACCATCAGCATCACATACAAAAATTATATTTCTCCTAGGCTTCATAGAAGAAACAAGTATCAGACTGAAAGAGCTTTGAGGAGGTTCCTGCCTTGTATAGGGCATTTGACAAAACTTCAAGTCACGAAGCTAGGAACCTGTCCAGTGATTACAACTACTGCTATGGAACAGATAAACAGAAGAAAGAACATTTAAAGAAAAAACTTTTTTTATTATCTAACTAATAGCAAGACTGGAAGTTTTAGCAATACAATGATTTTTCTGTCTGTAGGCATAGTCACTATTGCAATTTGGAGAGCACTTTGCAAAGTCAACACAGTCAATTCAGCTTTCTATTCTCAAGTTTTATTTGAAATACACATTCAATAGGCAAAACTTCCAATGATTTCACAGACAGTTTTACCTGACTAAGGCACCAGATATTGGACTATGCTAATTACTTGGAGCCTGAATTGTACTTCTAAACACTAGCCTGAGCTACTATATTGCTAGGCTAGTTTTGTGGTTCTTTGATACTGCAATAGTACAAAGTGAATCATTTTCATATGGATTTGATAATGTTACCTTTAATACAATTTAATTAATTATAGTTCACTTCAAATATATTTAACGTCATTCAAAATGATGGGGGGCAGTTTATCAAAGTTTCTTTTTTTTTTTTCCATATGTTGGTGGACTGCAGCAGAACAAATGAAGAAGAAAGTTCTTCCAGTATCTTGCAGTTGTATATATTGTGGTGTATATATGGTACAGTATATATCTTTCTTCAGCAGAACATAGGCCAGAGAAAATCCTGTCTCTAATAAAATATCTGTTCCCTATGCAAAATGTTTCCTAATGATAGAAGAGTAGGCTGCTGTGTATAGAGAAAATATTGGCTTACCAATCAACCATCTGGTGTACAGTGGGAATGGTCTGAGTAGCTTTCTCAGTTGGAACATTTGGAAAATGAATATACTGTTGCTAGAGCTCAGACTGTTGGCCATGATGTTTGTGATAATGTTGTTGATTTACCAGATGTCCTGCAAATTCCTGGTGTGGTAGTGTTTCCTGCTCCTACTGAAGTCTTCATTATGTGGTGGGTTTATGATTGCAGTCATTTCTCACAGAGTAGGAGGGAGCTGGGAACTGTGTCCAAGCACAGCATGGAATCCATCATCCACTTGCCATTCAGTTTGGAAATCAAAATCTATACCAACATGTTGCTTCTAGATCTCTAAAAATTACATGGGAATACATATATAGACTTGACTAATACCACTGGCATCATTTGCCATTTTTCTAAATCACGCAATGCCCAATGCAGATGCGTGAACACCTGTCCTTATACAAGCATTCTCAGCCCTTTTCCTACTTTTGAACTAACAGGCATGAATACAAATGGGAGTACTAAATGCTGTATTCACTCATTATGCTCAAGAAGTGTATCTGAGCTTTGAATAAGTGTGCCTTACTACCCTATTCATTTTCTGTTAGACTAATGAAGATAATATACAATGTACAGATGAGCACCTAGGCTTTGACTGAAGAAATTAACTCATCTCTTTTACTTTCAAAATGAAAAAGCACATGTGTTGCTTCCCCTTTTTTCTTCATGTGTTCAATTCATATGAGAGCCAAATGAGTACTGTTAGATCACAACTGTGTTGTAGACCGTTCACATATACACGGTAAATGTATTTCACAAGACAATGCAAATTCATCAATCTATTGTTATTCAGATCCTGACACGCTCACCATTCTTGTCTTCATGGTGTGAGCACTGCTTAGTCAGCACACTTCAGCCATAATGGCACCTTGTGGTCTTGAAGAAAAACAAAACAAAACAAAACAAAACAAAACAAAAGATTTTAAAACCTCATGTTGGTTCTGGGGAAAAAAAAATGTAAAAAAAAATAAGTTGTTCATCTTTCACTATATATCAATTTCAGTATGAATGTTGAAGAGTTAAATTAGTAACTTTAATTCAAGAAAGTTATATGACCTAAATACTAAAATCCTGAAGTAGCTAATGGATATTTAAAAGATGAACTCATCCTCGTCACATACATCCCAAGGTATAAGGTACAGCTTGGTTGAGCATCAGAATTAAGATTTGGCAGTGGTTTGTAATGAGCAGGGGAGCTGCTGTAGGGAGATGTGGTTCAAACAGCATTGTCTTTTCACAACACAGGAAAAAAGTGCAAATAAGTCTGGTTTTGGCAGATATTTGGGAAAAATCATTTTTAAGAATGCCAGCACATCTGTGATTAGGTGTATCCAATGTCCACAAAATCTTGTATGGTATGCTTGGTATTCCAGATTAACTATAGCACATCAGTTGCTAATCTGCACCACAGCTCAGCACTTTGTTTATAGGTAGAGAAGTGGATTCTGTGTTACTAGGGAAAAAATATGTTTATATATTTATATACACACACAAATATGTGTGTGTATATATATATAAAGCAAGACTATTCATACCTTGTGCAAGAAGGTATTTTTCTATGCATGAAAATAGACTCTAGACTATACGTTGACTATGGGTTATTAATCTCAAAACAGAAAATAGCATAGTATATATTATTTGTGCCATTTACACATTCAAAAGCAAGTAGTCTGAGACTTATCCAAATTTCTTATGAAGGTGCATAGGCTTTCTCATGAAAGTTTCACCAATGCTTTATTCAGATAGATTAGAAAACCTTCTTTCATTCTTATAATGTCTATCTCCAGGCTATCCATATCCAGCTAGAGCAAAAAACTATAAGCCAGGTTCTATCAGCAAGAGCAAATTTTACAAATCCTCTCTTGTAAAGGAAAATGAAGACAGAAAATATTTAATTTGTACCAAAGAAATGCTAATTCCACATGGCTGATCCCACTGACTTTGCCCTGTATGAGATCTCTCATTCCTCAACTCATTGCCAAGAGCTGTCTTTTAGAGCATATTTTTCACCAGTATTCTGGACTCTTCCCAGGTGAGCTTCACATAAAAATATGACAGAGGCATCATGCAGCTGGTACTGCTCAAAGTCCCTGATTAGGTAACTAGGAACATTCAGGTGGGAACCTGCAAACTATACATTTTATTAGGGCTTGCTCTATGTATCATTCTTGAAAGATGTTGCTTCAGCTCAGAGAATCAGCAATAGCATACTGAAATGGTCACTTGAAGACCTGTCCCAGGTGATTTGGATGAGCAACTCACATCAGCACAGACCTCTCAAAAGTGATGTTTACAAGACTGTTATGATCAGCAATTTCCAAGCTGTTTCCAATTGTAACTACACTTCCAGTTGAGATACACTTGCAGAAACAATTTAATTTCTTTCAGATGAATGCTCCTTCTCACAATGATTATCTATGGAATTGCTGCCTCTGCTGTGTCCCACTCTGTAATACTGTTAGTAGGTAAGAGTGAGGAAAAAAGGAAGAAAAAAAAGCTCAGGGTTTTGATATGCTATCTGCTATAAGTCTGGTTGTGTTTAAAATGTTGTTGACTCAAATAACTCCAATCCCTACCCCCCTGCTGGCCCACATCACCTCTGTGATAAAATTAGGAGGAAAAAAAAATAAATAAAATGAAGACATCTTACATTTCTTAGCCTGATTTGCTTTAGTTTGGACCGCTGCTGAGGGTGGATTTAACTAAAATGCCAGAATGTACAGCCAAGCAGGTGGAGTGGTAGCAATTGCTTTGTATGAACTCCCATAAGGGTGGTGATATTCTTTGGCAGAGAGGTAGGACAGACAACTGAGGACAGTAACATCTTAAATTATACCAGCAAGATTTGCCAGAGCTTTTATGCTACACTTCTTACACAACAGCAGTTTCCATTCAACAGCAAAGCAGTCTAGAAGTTAAATATCTAGACTTCTTAATGGCAAATCCATTAACCCTTAACCTGTCTCTTAAGGAGAAGAAGAAGAGAAAAAGGATAGTGAAAATTTCAGTAGGCACTGAAATTGGGTTCAACCTGATTTCATGAACCCAAGTTGTTCCTTTAATCAACTACTGTTTGGAGACAATTTGCATCTCACCTTACCTCATCCCTATTTTGGGGTCAGTTCCTTTTCTTTCTGAATTGACTTTCTCATTCCAAATGCTTTCTTCAAACGTAATGAATTTCATGCTTATTTCTCAAAGGAAATATTTTTCCCAGAAGCTGTATGTACAGCAAATGGACCATAATACATTTATGAATTGTGTCCTTAGTAAATCTTGAGTTGATAAAGTATTTAAAAGCATTAAGTTTAATCATTCTGGGTAATTGTAAGTTGTACATTGCCTGTTGGGACTCTGGACTTTTAGATAAATCATAAATCTTTTTCTAGATATTGCAGATGGTTGCCTTTTTCTCTTCATCATTAAGTGATGGGACTGATGGAGATCAGCTGCTTCACTTTGTAAATGGCTAGTATTCTTTCACCTGCTCTGCATGACTACTGAACTGAGGTATGTTGTGACAATCTGCCTGCTTTTCTCTGTACAGATTAATGAATACAGCTTTAACTGTTAATTCAAAAGCAGTCAAGCTTATATCCAACAATTAGAGTGCAACTTCCCTATTCAATAGGGTATGTGTAATTTGGCTTTTTTTTTTTTTTAATATCTATATATATATATGTACCAGTTTAGGGTTAAAGTGTGTTTCTGCTCTAAAATTGATTCTGTAAGGACAGCTTCAAGAATCAGAGGGCTTTGTGTTTATTTTCCCTAAGAGAAATCCAAGGGAAATTCACTCATTTTGCACACACAGATGTTTTTGTTCTAACTGGCAGCCTGCAGATTCAACCTGAGCTTGAAAATAAAAATCTGCTGCCTTTCCACTCCTCATCTTGTTTCCAGCAATAAATATACCACAGTCCAAACTATGCCCTTAGTTACATCTGAGCAACCTCACTGAAAAAAAACAAAATTTAAATTTAAATAAAATTAAAAAATCACAGTGATGGTTACACACATCAATCTCAAGGAATGGGAAGAGTCCATCTCTGCAGCTGGCAGGAACCTTGGCTGAGTAGCATGGATTGGGAAGAATATGTCACAAAATTCTTTTTGCCCCATCCTCAGTACATACAGAAAGCTCTTTTTACCATACACTGTGATACAAATAGGCTTCACAATGTTTGCCTAAATAGTAAACACTCATTCATTCATGACAGCATTTGATTCACAGATAGGTTACACAAATGTCAGTTATGTCGATGTTAGTTAACTTTCAGTTAGTATGACACATTTTTCTCTCCTTACCCTCTTAATCGCACATTCACTCTGAAATGTGGAAGCAGACTTTGAAATACCAGCTTGATTAAGGTTGTCAGGGATTTTATGCATTGAGTGGAAATGGTTTATTTATGCATCAGAACAGATATATCAGTTTTGCAAAGTGTGACTCAGAAGATCTGGATCCAGCCCTTAGTTCTCTTTCTAGCTTCTGTGGACTAATTCTTTTGCTATAAAATGGCAACAATAACATTTCATCTTCGTCAGAACTGTTCAAAACTTGTCTCACCCCACAGATGAACTGAAGAGATGCCACTTTAGATCTTGATCTCAACTGATGTCTCTAGAAGGTAATATAAATATTAAAGGTAAGAAGTGGATACTTTGCACTAGACTTAGAACAGATCTCCATAGCTTTGTTGAATTACTCCAACATGTACAATTTCTCTCCACTTGAACAATAAGCTTCAAAAAGTGAGGTTACATCCTGGCAAACAAGACATACTTAAATGCCAAAGACACCTATAAATCAACAAGTAATATTTAAGAAAGAAAGAAATACTAATGACAGTGTAACTATCTGAAAACCCAGAAATTTTGCTATGTGATTGTCACCTTCCACCATCTCTTATTTAATGGACCTCAGATTAGGAGGACAGCTTGCATCAGAGAGTTATTAGAATATTACTGATAGGATAATGAATCTCAGCATTTTTTACCTTCATTTTTTTAATGCTTTTGGAACAATTTGATTCAGACAATCTGTTTCAGACACTAGGAATAACAATGATTCAAAATTCACATTCAACTGAGTTAAGCTGAATTCAGGATTTGGAGTGTGCTTGAAGGTATGTTCTGAATTGCTGCTGGAGAGAAAGGTGCTTAAAGTCTGATGAAAGTCATACTTGATATGAACAAGGTTGTCAGAAACAAGTCCAGTGTGTCTAGGATAACTTTGCATTGGGTGTTAAACACTCCCTCAATTTCCTTCTTAAGAGACATTAAAGCATGAATTACTATTATGAAACATCTAACAAATGGAAAGGAGACCATTTGAGGAACAAATATCAATTCTTCAGGTTTTTGTCAAACTTCTGAAATGGATACCTAAGTAAAATCCAAATTCAAAAACATTAAAATGCAGTCAGTGTCATGCACATATTAGGATATCAGGATTTTTCAAGCAGACCCAGACCAAGCATGCTGAATTCATACAGCCCAAGCATTGATTTTGCCTAATTAGTGAAATGCCATGAATCTAAACAGCCTACAGGAAAATATTTTTTTGCCAAAATCTCATCGCTGTCACCTGTATTTATTTCAGAGCCTTTTTTTTTTTTTTTTCCCCAACTTTCAAGTCTGCAGGGCTAGGCTTTCAAAGGGCTACAAATCTTATTGAAATAAGCCCACATAACTTTAGTATTAAAAGGTGGAGACGGCTGGAAGGCAGCAGTCACCAGCTCTAGAGGGATGGCTGCACTTGTGACACAACACCCTGACCTGAGACCTTGCCAATCTGCCCCTGCTTGCTCTCACTTTCTCTGCCAGATGCAAGTTTAATGCCATGTCTGCAGCTTTCCAGAAGAAAAAGAAAAGAAGAAAAAAAATGTATTAGAAGTAAATAGTCCACTTTCACAGCTACATTACAACTAAATGTAATCTTTCTCCTCCTGTGTGACAACCTTTTTGTGCTTTAGATTGGAAGAGGCTGTTCCTGCCACTGTTCAACATCATGCTGACTTCAATGACTTCATAAACACAGCCCAAGATATTAACATCACATACACATGCCTGTGAACAGGGGCAGCACTTAGACATGTGTATTGTTGGTTGTGGGGCAATGTCAAGGTTTAATCAGGTCAGGTCACTCTCTATTTCATCTCTGAACTGCCACGATAGATTTGAGTTAGGCAGCTGGGCACTGACGACAAGGATATCTTCCAGATAGTTTTCATTACACACCCTCAGACGAGTCTCTGAAAAACCCTGTCTTTTTCACCTGAAATGGCTGTAACATTGCCTGTCTATTTGCTGCAACTTTGTCTTTAATAAGGTCTTAAAAACCTGCTTCTTTGAGTTTCCATTAAAAGAGTAACCTTAACAGAGAACGCAGGTTTTTGTCAGAGCAAAATCCACTTGAAACCCTTGTTCTGCCTCCACTGAATGCAAAATGTTAATTCTAAGGGAAGGAAGAGATATACACATTTTTAATATGATAATATGCTTCCAATCAAGCTTTACAAGATCTTACATAGCATGGTTTACAGCGGAGTGCTGAGTGCTGCTACCTGAAAAGAAACATGTTTTTTAATTATTATGTATTCTTCCTGTTCTTCCTCTTTTCCCTTTCAGAGAATAACAAGACTTATACAGAGAGAGAGGGGAGTGGAATAGAAGACAGCCTCTGCAAAATATTCCCTCAAACATGCCGTCCAGTTAAAGTATATGAACATGTAGACAATAAAGTCCACACTAGACAGTTAATGAAGCTGGGGAAAAAAAATGGGAATCTGAACATAATGAAAAATTCATAATTTCAGTGCATGAAAAATAAGTGAATGCCCTTTAATTGTTTGATTTACTTGCAGAAAGGACAGCTTGGATAAATTGAAAAATTATTCTGGCTTGTTAAAAACTCTGCACTTTATGCTAAATTCTTCAGCTCTGCTGGACATGTGAATATGTGAGGGTATGAATCACCACATGCCCAGTAGCCCACAAACCCAGCCTGGCTTACAGGAGGTTCTTTGAGGAGACAGGGAGTAATTCTGTGAACATCAAGCTGGACTCCTCCTCCTCCACTGACTCATGGGCTGTGGCAGAAGGTGAGGTGGCTGCCGGAGAGCTGGGGAGTGGAAAATTGAGAGCTGCAGTTGGAGAAAGGGAAGGTAAATTGTCACTGCTAATGGAGGGACTAGTGAGGAAAGGTGGTTACTGTGGGGAGTTGATATAGGGAAGGCTGTTGGTGATGGATACACCTCCATGGACAAGGGGAAAGACAAGTTCAGGTGGAGGATAGGTTTCTTACAAGGTGTTAGCTGTGCCACTCCTGCTCCCCTGCTTCTGCTGATGGCCATGAGGAAGATTGAGCCCACAGGAAATATTCCATGAAGGCCTCCTTTCAATCTGCAGGAAAGGCCTCATTTCGTTTTCCATCAGTGTAGCACCTCTCTTCCTGTTCTTCATGATTTTTTGCCATGAACATGGATCTTTCTGTTCTAATCATGCAGGGAAAGGAGGCAGGTAACTCTGGAGGAGCCAATGCCAGCTGCAAGTCTGTAGTTTGAGAAAGACTACAGTTGGATTAGTTAATGGGACCCTGGTGAACAGAGCGGATGAGGTGAGATAAAGGCAGGGAGGTCCAACAATAAGCTGCAAGCAAGTGGGAAAGCTGTGAGTAGCTGTACAAGGAGGCCATCTTTGTTTTCTCTGAGTTCAGATGCCTCTCATTTGGCTTCCTGCACTACCGAGCAAATTTTAGTACCTATGCTCCTGTCCCTGCCTGACCGTAGTATCTTTGAAGACCTTTTGCTTGTTGAATGTTTACTTCTGTGGATCTGCATGCATTTCAGACAACATTTATGTCGTGTCTTTCATAAATAAAGAACTCGACAAAAGCTTGACTAAACCCCAAAATAGTATAGCTTTCATCTAAAATTGAAGAAGTTAAATTGTAAATTAAAAAGAAGGAGAAGCAGAAGGAAAGGAGAAATGACCTACAAAAGTTCCCAAATGAAATTAACATCAGAGTCAGAACCTCTGGCTTCCCTCTGTACAGATCCCCAAATACACATTCACAGTGACAAGGCACCCTAGCACTATTCAATGTCCACATGACATCAGCTGAGTTTCTCACCACAGGAACTGAAGAATCATGATTTTTTTAAGAAATGTGATAGGGTCACTATGAATTCAATTATAACCTAACTGAACAAGATACTTTCCACTGATGTTAAGGTTAAATATTTTGTCTGAGATCTTTAAAAAATGACTAATCATGGAGTAGCTGAAATGAATTTACCTTGGTTTTATACTTGAAGTACAATAATTTGTAGCGAGAGGGTTTTATGTCCTCTTCACTGTGAACAGTACAGCAAAGTAACTCTTTTAAGCAGCTTGTAGTGACACAAATGGGCAAAAAATGTCTCCATTCTGGCATTCTTGGGCATTTTTTTTAATGACGGTCTAAAATGCCAAGTGAATTGTTTCGATTTCACAGCCATTATGAGAAGAAAAGACCAAGTAGGTCAAGACTGTCACGTTAGAAGCACTTAAATAAATAATAGTAATAGTCTGACACCCAACCAAAGGAGGATTTTTTCCTTTAGCACATCTACTCTTTCTTTGTTGAGTCTAGTTTGAACATGCTATAATTAAAACACAGTGCAGTCTGAAGTCAGTGAAGTTACAGCAAGGGAAATTTGCCCATTATTTTCCAAGCAGATAATCATCTGTTATCATTAGTCAACCTATTCAAGCAGTAGGCAATATAGATGGATTAGTTTTAGATCATGTACATGCATTTGCTCTTTTTATTTCTACAGAAGAATAAAAAAAAAAAAATTAATTCTGTGAACTGCTAGAGTCAAATTTCAGACATATACAGGACAGCAAAGCAGAGCTTTGTAAAAGCTGATAAGTTGGCATGTGGAGACTTTCTTTTAGAAAAATCTAAACTTTTTGCTGATAACAACATGACAGCACCTTCTTAATTTCATTCAAACCTCTGCAGAAACTAAGACTACACAGACTCATCAAGAGAATATACAAGATACACAGAATTCACAATAAAAAGAAAAATGTGACTCTACATATAGGCTTTTTCACATACTATTATATCTTTCAGTTGTCATCATTAACTCCAATTCTAGAAATGTCTCATTGTTCTGTTGCCTTTGAAAAATGGATACAGTGATTAGGATAGATTTTACTTGGATATACTGAAAAAAAAATCCATGACAGGTATATGCTTCTTTCAGTATGTTTCTTCAACACGTATTCATCATTATAATGATTGAATTTGAAAATTTACACATCTCTACAGGGAAAGAAAAAAAAAAAAAAAAGAAAAAAAAAACTAAAATCTGTAAATTGTTTTCCCAAGGCAATTAGAATGAAAGTCAAAACTGGAAGACTAGTAACAACAGAGCTTTACATATTTGTATAAAAGATGAACCCTTCTGCCTGTTCACTGTTTATCAGCAAAGAAAATAGAAAGAGATATAGCACTGCAACCTAAGAAAGCTGATAATGAATTTTGCTTCATGATATCTGGTGAGCTCTTTTAAAATAACAGCAGCAACAACAACAACAACAACAACAAAAAAGCTAGGATAGCATGGTAACACTAGTTATGCAGAGGAAATTAATATGGTATAGTTGGTACTGAAGGATACCTATCCTTTGCAAACTGACTGATGTAACTGTGTCAATTGACAGCCAACTTTGTACTGATTTCCTTGACATATAAAAGGCAATGATTCAGTGACTGTCAGTTTATGTGCATCCTTTTTGAATGAACAGTATTATTCATCCACTTCATAACAGGGTCCTGTTGTGAATAATATAATAAACATGTTCAAGATAAAACCCATCAGAAGAGAACATGTCAGTCAGAGAGAGAAATATGCTGATTTGCTCACTCCTCCCCACCTCCATCCAAAACAAGATAAAGCACATATTTAAAAAAATAAAATAAAAAATAAGTTGTTTCCACACTAGATAACAAGTTTTAAGATCACAATAAAAAGCACAAAGAACAATTTCCAGCTGAGACACACTAAGTGCTTCTCTTGCTTCTCTTGTACTAATCTACAATGTGGTACCAGTGTTGTTTGGCTGATCTTTGCAGTGTGCTACCATAAGTTATGACAATTGCAAAATGTTTGACAAAGACTAAATTAGATTAACCTGTCCATTGGTAGGGAATTCCACCTGAAAAATGCTTTGGAGTAATTTGATCTTCTTTTAGTTAAAACATAAAATTTTTAATGTAGTCTGTAGTTAACAGTTGCAGTGACTGGGCCAATGTCTACTGCCTGCAAAGGTTCCAGAAGAGAGATTAACAGCATGGAAACTGAATACAAACCATGACACTATTGCTCTTTCTGATGCCAAACAGTGGCACTTGACTGCATGGATGGTATTCTGTTGCATAAACATAGGCATTCAATGCCATCTGAAACATCCTAACATTTTCTAAATCCATCAAGGCTAGCAGGCAGGACAGGCAGATCAATGCTCTCCTGAGCTTCAGCTGCTGCTCTGGAAGGGCATGAGTCCCCTGTAGGGTTCACACCATAGTTTTTAGCCAAGATCAGATACCCTCCAGCATTGTAGATGTCACAAATATCTGTCTTTAGGCAACTGAATTCATTCTTGCTACCTAAAATTGGATCCTAAGGCTTGCAAACTACCAGAAATTTACTGGGTCCAAGTCTGTAAGTTATTTTTTAACAGCCAGTTCTTTCCCCTCTTCTGAGCTCTTTGCATCCCTGTATGTAAGCTATTATGTTATTTTACTGTGGGATTATGAGATTAATGCTACTGACCATGCTGAAGTCCTAAAGTAGTTTTCTACACATTTATTTCTCTTGATATAAAATAACTCTGACGAGATATAACCCTGATTAACTAGATGATATCATGTAGCCTATCCATTATACAGTACTACCATAAATTGACAGATATGAACCTGTTTAACTTTATGCACATGAATTTAGTGAATACTTTTTCTTCCTGTTTTAACAGTTGAGAGAATATGGGCCTGAACTGATAGCTCTTATGTTTCCCTGTACTACCTCCCTTCCTCATTCCCACGATTGCATGGTAAAGTCACCATGAAAAATAATCCACCATATTTCAGGGAAACTAGAGAACAGGATAGCAGCAGGCATCTGATTAGGCAGCACTGGATGGCAGCAAAAAAAAAAAGGTGTTTTTCCAAAGGTTGACATTAGTATTTTTGTTCCTCATGGCAATTTTGGGGTATTATTCTTGTTCTTGACCTTTACAGGAATAATTGCCTTCAAACACTGTCCTTGTATGTTGTACTTCCTGCCTTCTGCCCCATGGCTTTACCTGTGTAAGCCTTAATTTGGTGTTTTTAACATTCATATATCGCTTTACATCTTCAAAGCAGGGTACATGTGTTAATTAAATTACATGCTTAGGAGATAACAAAGAACAAGATACAAAGGCATTTTAAGCACACAGACAGACTATCAAATTCTAGCGCATCAGGAATAAATTAATAATGGCCTTTTATAATGACTGAAATGCGTAGTTTTGTTTTTCTTGCAAGCAAAACGACAAACAAACAAATGATAAATGGAAATGTAACAGCTTTCATGTCCAAAGTCTTGTGGACCTGAAGACCTAGAAACCAAGCTATATGCCACTGGAGAAAAATAAATAAATTAACTAACAAGTGTTCCAAAGCCTTCTTTAAGTATAGAAATGAGGTTTTTGGCAGAAGTGAGTATGTTTGCCCCCCATGAAAACACAGAAGGCAAGAGTAAGATTTTAATATATGGAGACATTTTTCTATAAAGGTTTGGCATCACTTTCAACCAGGCAATAGCTCCTCAAAGAGATTCAGAAAAAGTAAAAACATCTCATGGTGACCAGCATGTTTCCCATCCAGATATGTATCCTCCAATCTTCCTGTACTTACTACCCAGACAGGGAGATACATACTGTTCCTGGACATTTGAACCATCTGCATTTTCATATACAAAGTTTCTTTGGACCCAAAGTTCTTCTTCTGAGCATACCCAGAGCAGCTTAGCCTTGAACATGCTGAAGAGTTTTCTGCCTACCTCCCTTTGCAACATTATAAAGATCTGCCAGCTCTACCAGGGGCAGTCTTTCAGATTTAGGAGATGTTAATTAATTTTCTGCCCCTGCCTGAGAAAACCTGACCCTATTCCAAGAATTGATTGGGATGTTGACTTCATACTAGGCTTTGGGAATCTAAAAGTTCACTGGCATCTCTTTCTTCTCCTGCACTGCAGTTCTAAAAGCCTGAATTCTAAAAGACTATTCCTAGCCCTTCAAATATCCTGTTGAACTGACAGAGAGGATGAAGACCTGGCCACTCTCCACAGTGGGAAACAGCTCTGGGAGGCCCAGTTTAGCTTGTTAAATACTTAAAATGTTTAAAACAATGCTTATAACATCCTTTTAGGTAATTAGAATACGTTATAATTGTACTAACTATTTGAGTTTTCTGGAAACTGCCTTAAGACAGTAAGCACTCCGTGTGCTGGCTTTGGTGCAACCCCTGCTTAATTGATTGTTCCTGTGCATTGTCTAAGGGACCTAACGTGGGTGATGCAAATTCCACTAGGTGGATGAGTACATATGGGTTAGTTGAGTCAACATTCAGCATTAAGACATTTTGGTAATGAGGCAACAGCCTCATAAGAGAATTGTTACAAACTCGTTATTAGCTATAATTCCACTTTCTGATTTCTGCAAATGGGACTTTTGGTAGCTAAGACATCTGGTTTTACTCAGGCTGACCTATATTATTCATACATTGCCACTTGAGTGTAATACAACCAATCCAAATCTAGGTCATTAAAATTTTTCCAATACTCCACACTATTCACTGCATAAAACCTCTTCATTCGTATCAGAAAATTAGTTTTGACTCATGGGAAAACAGTCTGTTGTTAGTCTTTTTAAATTGATTTCATTCCACAAAAATGGAAAAAGAGGAGTTGAGAGATTATTCACAGTGATGCCCATATTCATTTCAGTTAGCAAAACTGTATGTGTGTGAAATGGAGAAAATGAAAGGAAAAAAAAAAACTATTTCTTTTCTTTCTTGCCTCCTCTTTATTTAAAAAATATTTATTTGTTGTGTGAAGACAAAATGTGTATAGAAAACATAAATCCCTTCTGGATACCTGTTGTTTCTCAGGATCTTGTCCAGATGTTGAAATGGAGGTCTGATCTCTTTAAGATGAACTAATTGCAACTTTTTTTTTTTTCCTTGTAAAATAGTAAGGGCAGGAGATAAAAAGTTAAAAAAGGACAATGACATGGGCTGAGCTGTGTCATTCTTTCCTTGTACTGATCAATATGTGAAGCTCATTGTAGTACATTTCCAGCTTTGCCTTTGAAACACGGATCAAGTTGGGTCAATGAGACAATCCTTTTGTATTAAACCTTCTTTCTTCTGTAGTCTACAGACGACTCGTGAACTGAGTCTTCTGCTGAAAACTACAACAGCACCTGCTTTCAAATGAGGTTTCTTGTAAGCAGTTTTTTGTGCTTTTTTCTTGCTACTCACTGACTGCCATCAGCAACTTAAGAGCAGATTTTAAAGCCTTTTATCCTAAGAGCTCTTACTCATGCAAGTCATCCTTAGTTATACCAGAAGTCTCAGAGAAGTGCTGCAGAAGAAAAATTAAGTAACACTATTTTTTTAAGAGGGATGAAGCACTAGAGATTATAGCATCTCACAGTCAGATCTTCATTTCAAGAAGAACAATTTGGGAGGGAATGGAGGGTGGGGGATTGGAATAAAACAGTTCAGAAACACAAAAGTACAATTCAGCAGTATGTCATGGACAAACATTTCATATCCTGTTTCAAAACCAGAAGTTTAGAGAACAACCTTAGCAAACAAAAGGAACATATTATATAGCAGTGTTTCCGAACCAAGTCACTAATTTTGTGATGCCCTCATAACAACTGGCCTGCACTTATATCCTATATCCACTGAAACAGAAGCCAACTCAGGTTTTACAGCTCACCTTTGATGTCCCTACCCGATACTCAAAGCCCGGCTTAACATCAGCAACAAACCTCTTCTTCTTACAGCAGTGGTACTGACTGTAGCACACTGAAGTTTCTTTCTGCATGTGCAGCAAAAAAAAAATATACCTTTTTGGTCTACTCCATTGCACTGTTTTACACAGCTACTGTCATTACCTATCCTCAATTAGCTGGGTTTGTCTGACTAAGAGGGATGAAGCTTTCTTTTGTCTCCCTTGATAGGACTCGGGTACAATCTCTTTCAGGGGAACATATTTATAACTAAGGAAAATGACAAAATGAAAGTTCATAATGCCCTAATCTTTATAAAATATTCACTGAAAAATAGGAGCTATATTTATATTTTCTCCCATTTTTATAAAACGTAATTTAAATCCTCTCCATCCCCTAAAAATACATGGCCTGCAGTGTATGCAAACAACTGACTTTTGAGAATGAATCACTTTGTGGGTTAAAAGACATGTCCTTCGCTAGTACCCTAAAGAGCTCCATACTGATAACTCATTTCTGGATAGACTTCCCTGGAAATGTTACAGCCAGAGATGTTACAGTAATATTGGTTATGCATCTGACATCTCCTGAAAGTATCTAACAGAAAGTAAAAAACAACTCTTCCCATAGTGAATACCATAACCCCTCAAAAAACTACTAAAGTGTACTGAAAAGAACTGTAGAAACTAAAAACTAATTCAAAACAAATTGGTTTTCTGTTTACTCAGATAGCTTAAGGTGTAGAAACATCTATTTTTGAGTATATTCTATAATGCTGAAATTCTCTTGAAATTCAGAGTGTACATAGTATATATATATTTTTATTTTTTTCCACAGTTATGAAAAACAGTACTCCAAAGGCAACAGTTAAAAACTCTTTTCTGGAACTAAGCCCTTTCTAAGCCCTGTAACAAGTAGGTGATCTAAGGAAAGATCCAAGCTTAAGTAGGCCAGAAAGTGAGTGAGAATTCTGTACCCTTCATAATGGGCATTTTTTGGGGACCAGACCAGAGTTCTGTGTCCTGCACCAGGAGATGCCTATAATCAATTACCTGTTTAACATAAAATGCACTGATTCAAACCCCTGATAAGTGAAAACATACCTTGAGAACTACAATACTCAGAAACTTTTTTGTACCTTTCCAATAACCTTAATGAAGTTGGAAACAAATATAAACAAACTGTAATTATAAAAGATTGAGCTGAAAAAGTCCTAATTTTATGTTTGTTTGTTTTTTGTTTTTTTTTCCTAGTTTAAAATTTGTGAGTATTAGCATGGAACATACGTAAGGTTTACAAGTATTGTAAACCTTTCTGTTTAGAAATATTGTAAACCTTGGTTCTGAATAACCAATTTATGCCCATAACTACTGTCAATAACCGGGGGCTTTCATACCTTAAAAATAAATAAATAAAATAAAAAGCATTTCTGTGCAAAAAGCAAATTATTTTTTTAAGTATTATCAAGTACTATCATAACTATTTAATGTTTCAGCATTCTCATTCTAAGGAAACAACAACAACAACAACAACAACAACAACAAAACTTAGGCTCTGTTCTAAATGGGAACTCTGAATTGTGTACCCTCAGCTCCAGTTCTGCATCAGTTTCTAGCTTATGTTTCTGCAAACATAAGAAAGCAGATTCCCAATATCAATAATGGCCCAAAAACATACTAGGCTTCCTACAAAATCTGAGAGCACCAATAGAGAGTCACTTCTGTATTTAGGGCCCACACAAATGCCAAGAGTTACAAGTCTCCCTTGCTCTGAGATATTAAAATTTATTGTGAACATGAATTATTTCTTTATCGAAGCAACACATAAAAAGCTTCAGAAAGACTTTGTTCTAGGTAAAATGGTGCCCTAGGTGAGACTTGGATATCTAGACATTGGCTGCAGTGCTTCCTGAAATGCCTGGTGTAACTGAGGTAGCCACAAGAAGCTAGCAGAGATATCAAACTTACCAGAGGTCCATGACCATGGGTGGTGCAGCAATGGACAGGAAGCATCCGATGTGTCATTAGATGTCCATGTTTAGGCATTTCAATTGAGCCAGCAAGCCTAACCACCAAAGAAAAAAGTTACCTAAAAATGCTAAAATATTTTTTTTCTGTTTCAAAGATGCAACAATTGGATTATGAAATAAATGTATTTGAAGTGAATTCTGTATTGCTACCAAGAGTAAATATGGCTTCCATCATTTTCTCCCTTGTGTGTGTGGCATAGTTCTGCTGCCTCTGCCTTGCTTCTCCTCTGGATGTTGCATTATTAATATAGTGGCCTGCATCATAATACAATGCAACAAAAGCAGTGTAAAACACATCCTAAACCAAGCTTTAAAGCAGTATTCATAATTGTAATCTGTTCTTTCTAATATATATGGCATTCTCTTGTTCTCCCTTTCTTTTTTCTTTTCATAATTGTGCTCATTAACTTCATGGTATAAGAATGCCAATTCTTCTAAAAATTCAGGCAACACAGACTTCATTCACACGTGTTTGTAAACAAAGAACCAGAAATCCCCTAAGGTTTTAGTCAGTCTTGGCAATAAATATATATATATATTGCTACATAGCAGAGCAACCATTGTGCAGTTTTGCTTTTTATTGGCTAGCATTATGAAAATTGATGAGCTGAAGAAACAAAGCTATTCTAAAGGCAGATTAACCAGGAATACTGGTGAAAGCATTGTCTCCTAAGATTCAAAGTGAAGTAAAGAAAAATGCTGTAATTACAAGTAACACAGTCCTTTGAGATTCCAGCAATGTTAAAAATCAAGTGATTACCATTTAACTGCTTTCAATCAACTTTGATGTAATAACTTAACATGAGGGACTCAGAAAAACAGCAGTTAAGAAAAGCAGAGAATTATGTGGATAATAACCCCTTCGTTACAAAAGCGATTTTTACGCTTGAAGGATGATTGATTGACAGCCTCAAACAAAGTCCTCTGTGTAGCAGCAGAGAAAGTGCATTGCGGCCAGCACTGAAACAAATACCCTTCTTGCATCACTCACCCCTTAGATTAGGTTGCAAGGATATCTAGATACACAGGTTTACAGGGGGAAGTTCAAAAGCATGTAAAAGTAGCCAAATTATAATGAAGGAGAGAAGAGGATGGTATGGATATTAGCTATCTGGGAATTTAAATGAAACAAGTTTAAAACATTATATATAATTAACTATGAACTTACTTAATTTTTCACATTATTTTGCAGGATGCTTGGAGTTCTGATCCCTCAAATGTATTGCCTTCAGGATGCGGAGGCTCTGCAAATTTCACTAAGTAGCCAAATATATGAAAACAACCCAGAGCTTGTGTAGGACAGTTATCATGCAAGACTGCAGAAATACGTTCTCTGTAACTTGATCCATATGCACGTACTTAGCAAATGGAAAGAAAGATTTGATCATCACAGCAGTGAGAAAAAACAGAATGTGATATTATTATTTTCCTGCTATTATTTATTATTAATGACTTGATTCCTCTGAGAGGGTTTGACATCAATGTCAGTTGCCAGCTCTTGACACTTCTAAGGAATAGGCCCATTATTAATTAATTATTATTATTGTATTACTGCATCAGTTGTGTGATAGGTGATTTACAGACATATTCAGGCAGGGTCTCTACATGAAATGTTTAAATTCTAAAACATGGAAATTATAAACAGCATTACAGACAAATGAGTATGGAAGAGAGACAAAATGACAACAGATCATGTTTTTTACAGGGTCACTGCACAAAACCCTGGGCTCAGGTGAGCCCACCGGAGCTTTGCTGGTGAGCACACAGGCTCAGGAGCTTGGTGTTTTGTTTTGCTTCATAGGGAGATCAGTTCTGGAGTGGGGTAGAAACAGTATTCGTTTGTATCTTCAGATTTCACTGTAGCATCAGCTCAGTTCAAGATCAGTGAAACAAGTTGTGACTTCAGAGCAGATGGGTCAGGGGCACAAAGCATGAAGAAATCATTGGCAGTTAATTAGTGGAATACCCAAATTAATACATCTGGTTGAATGTGCCTTTTTTATCCTCTGTCCAGTCCCTGGTAGCTAAGAGGTAGCTAACTTTTTCCATGGTTAAGTCTAGCTCCTAAAATATATGGAACTGTTTTTCTCTTACGTGTACTGAGCAGCCTGGTCTAGTTGGAGGTGTCCCTGTCCATGTCAGGGAGGTTGGAACTAGATTAGCTTTAAGATCCCTTTCATCCCAAACCATTCTATGATTCTATTTTAAACCAATGCAAACTCAATAACTTCCATGAGCTTACTCATTCCACTATATGAGAAAAATGCTGTCTCCAGATTAAACCAACCTAACTGAGGCTCAGAAATGAAGGATAGCTTTGTCCAAGGTTCTGTCTGTAGTAAAAGTAAAGGGAGGATGACCTCCAGAGAATAATTCTTCCCATTTAAGGGCTGGATCGTCCTCTGGTAATTTTCCATTAAACTTGAAGTTTAGGATGACCAGATTCCTAACTCCAGCATTTCAGCAAGGTACCTAAATTGAATAGAATGAATCCACACTTCTATGCCTATGCATAATTTAAATGCATAAACACCTCCCTTCAACTCTGCTGCAGACCAAGTAATTGCCAAGATGTAAGTGACAGCAAAAGATAGTCAATAGATAGGAAGACCATTAAAGACTGCTTGGATTACTTGTGTTTTGCAGGGCAATTCAAGAGTGCATTCTGCCCATTAACATTTAACTTAAACTGTTCTTAAATATCAGTACATGTCTGGATTTGTCACTTCATGAGGGGCACATAGCCAAGGTTTGTATCCTGTGCCATGCTTACTTATTTACAGCCTATTTTGAAAAAAAGATTAGTTCAGTCAATCAAGGATTTTAATACATTTATATGGTGAAATGGTGTATAAGTTTATTGACTGTGATATCCTGGTGCGGAATAGAGAGAAAGCTATCTTGGATAAATGTATTGTTATTTTATATGAAATTCATGATGCTATTAAGTTTTTGGTCTCGTATACTGTGGAGTATAGCATTTCAGAGATAAACTATCTTGATGTTTTCATTTCAAAGATAGGTAATAAGTGGAATACAACAATTTCCTAGAAACCCCAGACAGGAATAACCTGCTTTATGCAACCAGTCACCATCCTGAAGCTCTTAAAAGTGTTTTACTTTATCACCAGTTTGAGAACCTGTAGGATTTGCAATCATGGCACTGGCTGTAAGGTAAAGATGGATTATCAGGCTAATAAATACAGGGAGTGGGACTAAAAAGAGGAATATATCATAGAAGTAAATAGAACTTTCATTAAGGGAGAAGAGTAGGGGATTGCTGTAGTTGGAAGTAGAGAAAAATAAGGAATTTTGCTCTCTGATGTTACATTATGGATCCTTCTTTCTGAGCCAATCCATAGTGACACCACTTGTTGTTTCTTCCTTGTGAGCATGATCCTTTTCTCCCATATTCTTACATCTCTTGTTTTCCATGCTGAGTGCTTTTGCCTTGTTGTGTACGCCTATTATGGATGGGTACATAGATCCAAGGTCCTTTGCCCATGCTCCAGACAAGCAGGCTGCCATAAGAGACGTAAGCGTGTTAGTACAGCACTGTGTCCAAGTGACCATCTCTGTCAATACATGGACAGGCACAGCATCATTTTAGCATTGTTATACTTCTCTGGACTGGGACAGTATTATTTTAAACCATCTCAGAGATGGAAAAGATATTTGTGTCTACCTGCCTAACATCTACAAAGATTTAGATTGTACTTATTTTTCTCGTAAACCTTGTATGTTTCACAACAGCAGATCTGTTCCGCGTTTGTAGACTGTCTTGCACTGGGCACACTGGTCTATAAAGCAAGCTTCTGGTAAATAGTCTAATGCTATTAACAATAAAGAAGAAATCAGTCAGTAAAGAATGGTTTAAGAAAAGAGAAATGTGATATCTAAGTCTAATTGCCTGGTCACTGAATCCCCAACATAGTTATGATCTTGATTTTTTTCATCCTTCATTGTTTGAAATACACATACAACACCAATTTCAGAGATACAGACTACAATTAGTCTTAAACCATTAGAAATCCATACCAATGACACCAAAATCAGTATCAAACCCCTATTAGTTTGCCATGACATAACAGAGGAAGCAACATGATATTGTAATTTCATTTGGAATTACTGTATTGATTATCACCATTTCACTTTTTGGTTACAATAGCATAAATCTGAAATAATTTTGATGTAAATGAGCTCAGGATTTGGCTTTCTGCAGGTTTTTGTGCTGTTCAACTCTGTACAAAGTGAGAGAACTCACAAGGAGAGAGAATACCTCCAGGGAAGAACTTAAGTCCTAAATGGACTAAATCAGCCTTAAGAGATATTTACCTAACTGTGGTGGTTTTACCGTACTGGGCAGCTAAACCCCACAACCGCTCTCTCACTCCCCCTCCTTTAGATGAGGAGGGGGAGAAGTAAAGCAAAGAACAACTCACGGGTTGAGATAAGGATAGTTTAATTAAAGGGAAATAATTATAATAATTAAATAAAGACTACCATGAACTAACAATTTAACTAAGGGGAAAATAAAAAGGGAAAGGGGAAAGGGAGGGGAAAAAAGGAAAATAAAAAGAAGGGAGGAAAACAAACAAACAAAATAAATGAAGGCTATATGGAAGTGCAGAGGAAAGAAATTACTCTCTACTTCCCACAAATGAGCGATGATTGACCACGTCCTTGAAGCAAGGCCTCAACGCACGCAGCCGGTGTTCGAGAGGAGGACCGACGTCTTCCAAACGAGAGCCCACCCCTCCCCTCTTCTTCCTGTTTCCACCTTTTATTGCTGAGTGTGACATCACATGGTATGGAATATCCCTTTGGTTGGTTTAGGCCAGCTGCCCTAGTGATGTTTCTCTCCTCACCTTTTGCCCACCCCCTAAGAGGGTTAGAGAAAGGCCTAATACTGTGCCACTGCTGCTCAGCAGCAGACACAACACTGGTGCGATAACACTGCTGTTCCAGCTACAACTGCAGAGTACGGCACTGTATGGGCTGCTGCTGGGAAAGTTAACATTCCAGCCAGACCCAATACACTAACTTCAAAGACTATGCAGTTATTTGGGAGTAATTTTATTTCCATGCTGCAGATCTTTAGGTTCTTCCCCTAAAGTTCTTCTCTTCATGCCTCATGACCACATGGTAGAGCTCATCAGTCAGCAGACTTCTTCAGTGAGTCTTTTCAAAAATAGTCCTGAAGAAGGTTTTTCAGTGAGAGGTATAGACAGGCAGTTCAGAGACAACTCTCTATGTGTAGAAAATGCCATCTCAAGAATACCAATGAGATCTGAAAATGCACAGATTCTGGGGTATGGTTAGATTCCAGTTACATTAGAAGAGAAATTATAAAGGTAAAGAAATATATACAAATTAAAAACAAAAAGACTGTATTTCAAAAGATGGCATATTGTGTTCTGCTAAGCATGTCTTCCTTTTCTCCTAGCTTCAGAGGGACTTGACATGCCTGAGCATTTATCACAGTCCAATTCTGCAATAGTTCTATAACAATTCCTTATTTCTTCCAGAAATCAGTATCTCAACAAGTTAATAAATTAATACAAATTTCAGTGGCCAAAACCTCCTACCTGTATTTTTTTTACACAGATAATATACAAGTTAGAATTTGTACTCCTTCTAAAAACTGTTTCAACAACCTTTATACAGGAAGATGCACTTATGATTCTCAGTATGGAAAACGTGTTTCTTACCATCTGTTCCATATTTATAATTCCTTAGTTTATATTAAAGGAAACAGTAAACTACAGGGACATTATGCATGCAATTGAGGATTTTATAAGGTTCAATAAATTCCTTCTTAACAATCAGTTTTAAGCCTACATAAATTCTAATCTTTCACCTGCTCTACATTTTGCTTCCTTGTTCCTCAGTCAGTTTTTTTGCTCTGTTCTCTACTTTAAGATCAGACATCAATTTTATGACAAGGTAACAGGCTAAACTCCCTTTTTCTCAGAGAATCTGCATGGAAGAATTGATCATCTCATCAAAACTAAAGCCACAGAAATCACCATTTTTTCTGTTTGGATGGCAAATAGAAGAATTAGAAAAAATATTCCAGAAGAAACAGACTTACAATGTTTTGTTTTTTCTTGTCTAATTGTCATTTCATGACACCAAACACCTCATTCACAGAGCTTTTAAGAAATGAAGGTAAGGATAACCTACATTTAGAAAATGATTGGAAAAAATCATCATCTCTGTTTTACTTCAGACTTAAAGGAGCATAAGTCAGGAGTGTGGATGATTCAGATTCAACACCCTTCTATGTCTGAAGGAACAAGAATCAACATTTTGTATTTCCCATGAGATTGGACTAAATATTGGAGTATTTCCTAGATGCCTTGCTGTCCTTGTTTGCTGAGACAACTAAGCAAGTAAAGATGTAGGGATTGTAGACCCACTTTCCTTCTCAGGTGAGCATCTTTCTCTCTTCTCTAGACTGTTACCCAAATAAATGGTTAAATATTTTATAGAGAGTTGAGACACATGTATGTCTTACCCAGTAATGAAGATCTCTCCTTGATTCATATTGTTTTCCTCAAGTAACTAGAGAGGAGTTTTGGATCAGACTTTTTCCAGAGGGAAGTCCATTAGTGTGAAGTACTCTTTGAAGTAAGATTTCCTTTGTCCCTCTTACTGGCACTCTTCTACTTCATGTAACACGTATAAGAACTTTCTGAGAGAAATAGCAAAGCAAGGAGTCTGGCTCTTCAGCCAGAAAGCAGCTCACCATCACAGAAGACAGATTCCAAAACCTCTTCCAGCCTATATTTAATGCTCTTTAAAGGATAAAACAGCACCAGAAAATCCCTAGTGGAGCAGCATTTTTAGTGACTTCTGATACAGATTCACACCTTTTAGGTAGAAGAAAAAAAAAAAAATACCGCTTTCTTCCATGTTTCCACCAACTGCTCTGACTCTTGCACTACTGAATAATGAAGATTCCTACTTTTATAATTTTGCAACATTTTCTTAAACCAAAACAGTTTCATGATTGGATGTATCGTCAAGACAATAAGAACTACATCCCATAATGAATTTTCTCCCTGCTGGAAAAATGGTCAAAACTATTTGAGAATTAACATTACTCACAACAGTGATGTTCTGTTGTTATAGGTTCTTGCTCAAATGTGCTTGGTTCTGTGCCTCATAAGGTCATAAAAACATTTTCATAGTGCTTCTGTGTACTTCATAAATCTACAGAAAATTTCTGCTCTTGATCTCCATTTGAAGAATCCTTCTGAATTCACTCGACATTCCTCAGATTTATGACAGATTATGACTCTCTGCTCTTCTTGTCATCTATAAAGACAAGTGAAAAGGGTTAGTTTCCAATTAGCATTTGGAGTCTCTCAGCTTCATTCTTTTTCTAGTGACACATTCCTTGGCCTCTGGAATTTATACTGAGATTCCTCATGAAAAAATGCCGGTATCCAAGCAGAGCCTCATTGACACTAATAATGATGTCCCTTGGCACAGCCTTCAACATGCACTGATTTTGGTGCAAGCTTATGGCCAAAATCAGTAGTCTGCTCACTGCAGCAAATGGAGAAGCTTAATGTTTACATAATTTACATCAAGAGAGAGCAGGATCTGTTTGTACACATTTTTATGTTTTAATTTCGCTGTAGTTGTGCTGTCACTATTGTCTCTCCCATCTGAGTCCACAAATAAAAACAAACAGGAGTTATGTCTATATTGCACAAGAAATTTTCCATAGCAAGGGTGTAAGTAAAGAAGAGAGAAGAGTTTCCTATACACGTCTATTTTCACACAAGTTCCCAAATTACCTAGGGGCTCTAACATATATCTTTAGAAAATAAAGATTTTATGGAGAGATTGACAGTTTCTAGACATAGCTAGATAATAGTACCAACTAGTGCATATTCCCAAAAATATTAAACAGTTCAAAAATACTGTCCCTTACCAAAATTACTGCAATAATATCAGATCAAACATAGCTCACTACTGACATGTATTTTTAAAGACGTGGAGGTTTCTGATTGCTGAAGCACTGTCAGTAGATGAAAGTACATGGATGAGAAATGGTTCTGGATATGTTTTCTTGGAAATTTCCAGAAATGAAATGTAAGAAGTGGTTAATGTTAGTTGTTCTAAGACCTTCTTACTGAATAAAAATCTTCTTTCTTATTTTTTCTTTTAAAAGGGGGTGGGGGAATTTGAATTAATAATTTGTTGGAAAAATTGATTAACTAGGTAAATTTTCTACCTATGTAAATATGCATGGCATGTCTGGAAAGGCAAAATGAGCTTTCTGGGGTTTGGGGGAAAATAATGATCAAGGTAAAAGTGACAGCTCTCCTAGTATCACATCAGTAAGTTTTCCCAAAACAAGGGCAGAGAGCTTGTGGATTCATTTGTGTTTCACTGTTGCTTGCCTTGGATAAACAGCACCCTCAAAAATTCTCCATCGGTGTTGTGAGAGCTCCCTCTCCTGTTACAAAGGGCTCTATCAGCTGCTTTGAAGTCTGTTTTGGCTTACGGGGCTGAATCACAGCCAAACTGGCAAGCAGGCAGATAAAGGAGGTGGTGCCAGGATCAGCTACAGAAAAGGGTCTCCAGTTACATGTCATGAAAAGAAACGTCCCTGATGGAGGATGACTTTAGTCCCATCTTTCCTTAGTCATCTCTTGTTTATTTGGTCAAATTCTGTCTTGAGATTCTTCACTGGTTTTGGGCAGATAGCAAGTGGAATATACAAGGCAGAATTTTGTCTTTTCAGAAAAAGACCCTTAAAGCAAGAATGATCAGCTCATATTGTTGACTTGATCTGTTGCGAAGTGTGGCTGGTGGCAGAACCAAATGTAAAGAAATGGAGTAGGTTTATAGACTGACCATTGTCAGTCAGCTGTTTTTCAGTAATCTGATATTATTTATTTTATTTAATTATTTCATATATAATAGCAGGCTAAAATAGTAATCTTTGCATACTAGATGACCAGCACAATGACTCAAAAAACACAAACAATGCACACAAAGAGAAACACAGTTTCCATCTTGTCCAGCCATTATGCATTAGCACTCACAGACAAAAGAGAGTGAAGCCTATTATCCTTAAGTAGCCCTTCCCTCCCTCAAATATATGCACAAACGTGTACACACCAAAGTGATTTTATGCTCTGAATGCCAGCATTTCTAAAACGTAAGGATGTAGCCATGAGTCCACAACTAATATCTTCCAACTTGGAAAGCCTTCTTCAACTTGGCAGATAGAACTTGAAATCAAGAAAAAAAAAAAAAAAAAAAAGCAACAAGATGGCAAGATGGCACTGCAAGAGAAACCATTTTCTATACAGGCAATTCTTCGACTATTTTAAATGGGCTGTCAAAATAAATTAGGCATCAAAATGCAAGTAAACATCCCTTGGGATTATCAGGCATTCCTCTACCTTTATTTATTATTGATTTCAACTTTCAGCCCTACACTCTAAATGAGAATTTGCTATCTAAAAATAGGATTTAGGTCATATCTGAGTGCTAGAGGTAAGATGATACAGAGGACTTCTGTCATTCTTTCAGGGGTGGGGGGAATTTGGTGGGCTTGAAACAGCTGGAGAAGGGAGCTATGTCTCCTGTAGCTGAATGAATGCTCAGACATGAGGCCATTCTGTGCACATTTTCAAAGAAAGCAGTAGCCACCTCTATATTTTTGTCATATACAACTTTTAGGCATGTTGTAAACAGTCTCAGACAATGCCTGATCAGACTGAGCCCCTTCGATCAGGGGACTGTCTGTGTGGACCTGTGGGACAACTAAGTACTTTCCATTTGTCTTCTCCAGACTGGGTGCTTCCGAAGAGGCACAGAAGCAGAACAAGAGGTTCTTGGGTAGTTTAAAAGTCAAAAACTGAGGCACTCCTATAGGCAGCTTGTGAGGTTTTTCAGGACTGGAAGACTGGGATGAGAGCTGAGCAGGGATTTTTAGCTTGGATATTTTGATGCCTGATTTCTCAGCAGTTCTCCTTTGAAGTACCAGTGTCCTTTTGATTTGCAGGACGTAAAAGCAGGGAGCCTCACTGCCCATAGTGGGACTTCACACTTAAGCACCTGTCTAAATACCTTAGAAAATGTGATTCGTAGGTCATGACCATCACTATTCCACCCATTTCTTATCTCCTGCATAAAGGTTACAACTATCTGTCAGGTAGTGAGGACTCTATAATCTGCTTCTGCTGTTTCCGAAGGTTGTGTTTTTTTTAGATGCAGTCCCAGGGTAGAGAGTACTTTGGTAGTCTAATCCATATGTTTGTGGAAACAAAGTAAACAAGTACATTTGCCTTAATGTTTGCTTTTGCTTCCTAATCATTTTCATGGCTAACCATTTTCATGGTTAAAGTGAAGCTGTTCTGCCTTTTCCAGATAGTTGTAATAACAGCACGGTTCCTTATCTACTGCTATTAATTATCAAACACAACCAG
Organism: Anas platyrhynchos; assembly: GCF_047663525.1. NCBI lineage: Eukaryota > Metazoa > Chordata > Aves > Anseriformes > Anatidae > Anas > Anas platyrhynchos. Next base: position 174,865,004 of record NC_092587.1, read on the forward strand.
TTGCAAAGATATTAAATAATTATAACACATTTTACAACTGCTAAAAATGTATGTGAACTTTATATGGTGATATTATCCTATACCTTGTTAATATTTCTGAACAGTTTAATAGAATGACATGACAATTAAGTACAGCAAACACAGTTTCAGCATAATTTTTCACTGCATTTTCTACATTCTAATACACAGCTTCAGAGGAATCAAAGTGAAACATTAAAATGCCAGTCACCTGGGGATCCTGAAGAGGCAATGATATGGATTGTATTTAGCGCTAGTAAAGCTGTCGTGATTGATCCCTTGAGATAGTGCTCCCTTTGCTCGAGATGCTCTGTAGGGTTTGAGAGCAACCCACAAAAAGCTAATGATAAGTTCTTGGTATAAGCAAATCAAGAGGGCTGGGGAAAATGCTAACATGGATCAAATGATTACTTTAAAGTCACTCTGCACAGCAGTCTAGAATCTGATCTCCCTATTTTATTCCAGAGCATAAGTGTCGTACAGTATCATAACATCCTTAGAGCATGCAGGTGTTCTGTAGCCTTTTGAACCTTTTTCTCTTTTTGGTCTATACTTTCTAAACTGCAGAATGCCAACCCTTAATTCCAGTCTTATCCTGTGGTATCAGGTAAGTCATGTAATTTGTCACCAACTTGTTGGCAACAGCGTTCTGAGAGCTTGTAGAAGTTAACATGAGCTAGACCTAGATAATAGCAGAGCTGAAGTAGTTGAAATAAGACAAATCTCTTAAAAAAATGAAATAAATAAATAAATAAAACTCGATTGATTTTTTGTGGAAACAACCTGTTCTGTTGGGCACCAAGAAGTGTGATCTTTTCCATAAGAGTTCTGAGCAAGTGTCAACAACAGGAGCTGACTGTGAGCACCAAGATTGCCTTTAGCAAGTCAGAAATAAAGTGATTTGTAGAGACAAGTCACCAGGGAGTTATTTTCTACCTAATCCTACAAGAGAAAATAAATAATTTTCAGAGAGACTCCAGGGACAGAGATTCCAGGGGGAACCCAGGAAAAAAAGAGAACCTGAGAGACTTCTGAGAAACCCTGGGGACACCATAGCCTGGCCCCAGCTCTATGCACCCAACAGCTAGAATCACTGCACTAGCAAACCTGGCCTTGCTACCAACCCTGGTAACTGCTCCAGTGGGACAAGAAAGTCATGTGATTGATAAAATCATATATATCTCTGATTAAATATTAGCCTTCATACTGTCATTTGTTCTTAAACCGTGACAGCACTGGTTGGAGAAAGGCACGTAACAGGATTTCGGCACAGAAGGGCTACATACTGCTGGTTAAAACCTCGCTTCTTTAAAATAACACTACAGAAGCAACCAGTAGCTCAGGAGAAAGAATAGATGTACTAAGAAATTTATATAACATAAAAAACTGGGATTTAGTTATATTTTGCAAACTAGGTATTGATACATAAAAAAGGAGAAATCCGCTGTTAAATCATAAACAAAGTATTATTCAGGTCCCAAATGCAGGAGCCTGAGATCCTTGACCACAGTAGCCACCATTAATTAAGGAGTTTAACAGTGATGGGAATAAAAAATAAATAAATAAATAAAATAAAAGAACAATTAAAATAATGCGATTCTCTAGAAATGTAATAAGAATCTATAGGAACATCTCCAGAAACATCAATCATTTAAACATGATAGAGAAAAAAAATAATTACTATTATTTTTGAATTGCTCATTTCAGGAATATCATACTCTGCCAAATACCACTATGTGATTTAAAATCAATGCTAAATTCAGTGGTGTTTTTTGTTGTTGCTGTTGTTTTCCTACAGGAATATCTGGATGATTCTCCAACCATCTTTCAATGAGAAAGGCTGTTGTAGGAGCCCCTGTGAACTGCAGTTATATGCTGCTGAATGTCAGATATCCATTGGTTCACAACTAAATTCTTAGGGTCTGATTCTGCATTTGGTCCTCCAGCTCACTATCACAGAAACAGCTGTCTGAACTACACGCTGCTGGAATGAATCTGCATAGGCTAGAGCTGGTGATTCCTACAGGGCATGAATTTCTGTTAGAGCTTCATGCCATCTTACAGCTTGTAACATAGTTTTCAGTTTTCAAGGAAATTCTGGGCTTCCCAGAAAAAGAATGGGGGGATTCAGTAGAAGTTTGCTGAAACTGTTACCGGTGAGAGAGCTGGGAAGGAGACTCACCACTGGCCTTGTGATTGCCCCAAGTTGTTAACACATCGTCTTGCTCCATTTTGGAGCCCTCCAGCTAGGAGATCTATGAAGAGGGCTATTGCTAAGCAGCATGACTGGGAAGCAGTAGGTGTCAGTTGGCCTTGGGGGTCTGAACTTCCTTCAGCTAGAAACACCATAATTCATACCGTAATCCCAAATTCTTGTTGGTAATTTTCAGGAAACATCATGTGGGCTAGACAAGTTCCATTTCTTTAACCCCTTTTATAGCCCCTACTGCTCAAGGGCTGGAGCATCTGTCCTACAAAGACAGGATGAGAGAGTTGGGGTTGTTCAGCCTGAAGAAGATAAGGCTTCAGGGAGACCTCATTGCTGCCTTCCTTTACACAAAAGGGGCCTACAGGAAAGCTGGGAAGTGATTTTTTTTTTTTTTTTTTTTTTTTTGTCAGGGATTGCTGTAAAAAGACAAGATGTAATGGTTTTAAACCAACAGTTTGGAATTAGATGATCTTTAAGATCCCTTCCAATGCAAACTATTTTGTGATTCTGAGATTCTGAGATTCTGTGATTCTATGATTATTTTCACATTCTCAATACTTACAAGAAACAGTGTATTTTGAACTCACTTTCACTAGTTGTACCTGCATAATAGCATTGTCTTCTCTAAATATTCTAGTTAGACAGTCATATGCCATTTTCCTCACACAAGATGCTCAGACAAGATGATCTAAGGCTGATGGGTACCTCCACATGGACACTGCTACTGTGTCCTAGCACACACACTTACAATGTCAGAACATCAGCTGCCTGGCTTCCAAGAGATTATTTCTTACTCCTTTGTCTGAAAAAATAGCAAGAAGAAAAACTGTTCAGACAGCCTGTGAAGCAGGAGGTCATCTCCTGAGGCACCTCTGGGTGGCCAAGCAGTTATGCTCAGAGTCTACTCCTACCACATGTATGAGGCCAGCAAAGAGACATCCCAAAACTGACAGCCAGGTCCCCATGGTGAGGAAGTTGGACCAATCTGTCAAATGACTGATAAGCATCTATTACACTGTCTTTTGTATCTCCCAGTAAGATAGACTAACAAGATAACACTTTGAATAATGCATCTCAAGATAGGAAAATTATGAAACACAGATGCTGCACTGTCTTACAATCATATGTCATTCTTCTGTCCTACGTTATCTGGCTTTGACAAGTTGACTGGTAGTGGTAGGATAGTCGCATGAGTTCTTTGTTTCCTCATTTGCATTTTCTGAGCCTGAGATTGAATGTTAAGATGGCTTTCAATCAATTTTGCAAGTTATTATATCCGTTTATCCCTATAGCAGATGAATGCCAGAGGAAGTGGTAGATTGGCCAAGTCTAGCTGTTCTGTTGAGAGACTTAGTACACCTGTGGTATGTACTAGGATCTTTTTCAAGGATAATGTTGACATCCAATCTCTGATGTAATTAGCACAATTGAAAATTTTCACAAGGGATTCTCTGTTCTTGTCAAAATCTTTACCATAACAACCTTTGAATTACAATACAGCAGTAAGTGTACTACAGTGCTCAGCAGAGGAAAAGATACAGTAGGAACATCTCTAAATGAAATTAATTAGAATGGTTAATGTTCATGAAGCACTTTGAAGATGGAAAGAGCTATAGTAGTGTTAAATTATAATCATTAGCCTGCCAAATCCTGAAGGTCTTATTCATTTATTACCCATTTGTTACACAGGTAAACTTCCATTCACTTCAGTAGAAGATTTATCTGAATGAGATATGACTACAAATTTCAAAATTCATAAAATAATAACACTAAATATGGATTAATATGCCAATCAGTCAGTGAAAAGTGGTTTTTCATAGCCACTGGTACTCAAGACTTCTTGGGAATGACAAAAGTGGAAAACTCTTTAGACCAAATAGCTCCATTGTTCATTTAAATTGCAAAAATAAATTATATAAGAAAATCAACAAAAGTGTTCTGCATTGGATTAGATATAGCAGCTCTGCATCAAGGGAAGGGAAGGGAAGGGAAGGGAAGGGAAGGGAAGGGAAGGGAAGGGAAGGGAAGGGAAGGGAAGGGAAGGGAAGGGAAGGGAAGGGAAGGGAAGGGAAGGGAAGGGAAGGGAAGGGAAGGGAAGGGAAGGGAAGGGAAGGGAAGGGAAGGGAAGGGAAGGGAAGGGAAGGGAAGGGAAGGGAAGGGAAGGGAAGGGAAGGGAAGGGAAGGGAAGGGAAGGGAAGGGAACCAAGAGACACAGCAGTCTATGCAGCTTTGTCAGTGTATCACAGCATATTTGAGGTTGCAAGGCAGCTCTAGAGAGGAAGTATTAGAGGTCCACATGCAGTTGCAGTCCTCCTCTCTGGATTATTTCATTGGGATCAAAGAAGTGTGGTGGGATAGCTCACACAACTGAAATGTTGCAATGTTGCAAATGTGTGATTACAGGCTTTTTGGAATGGACACAGAAAGACAGTGGACAGGAAGAGTTACCCCTTTTTTGAAATGCATGGGGATCTGCCTGGGGACAGGTGATGAGCCAGCTGACAGTTTATGGGTCAGGAGTAGAGGTCAAACTAAAACAGGTGATGCTGATGTCTGCCACAGGCCACTTAACTGGCAAAAATTATGTGAGACTTTCCAAAAACTGGAAGAAGCCTTCCATCTGCAGGCTTTGATCTTCACTGAGACCCTCACTGATATCTGCTGGAGGGACAGCACAGAAGGGCACTTGCAATTCTAGGAATTTTCTGGGGTGCATAATAACTTCTTGACACAGACTACCAAGGAACCAAGGAGATGAGGAAGAAGTTCTGCTGGTCCTCACATTAAAAACACAGAAGGACTGTTCCATGACCATTGGGAGCTGCTTTGGCTGCAGTTTCCCTTGAGGAAACATACAAGACATGGAAGCAGGGGCAGGTGACCCAGCAGGAGTTTAGACACATTGTGCAATCATGAAGTGACTGAGTTATGAAAGCAAAAGCCTATCTGGAGTGGAATCTGGCAGAGGCCAAGAAGGGCAACAAGAATAATGTCTGTAAGTGTATCAGTAGAAAAAGGAAGAATAGGAAAAATGCGAACCTGCTGCTGAATGGAGCAGGTGTTCTATTGACAGATAAGTTGGAAAAAGCTAAAGCATTGTCAGTTTCTCCCTCAGCCTTGACTACCTTGCCCTCAGCAAGACCAGGCCCCTGTGACCAGTGGAAAAGTCTGGAACAAGGAGTACTTACCCTCAGTGTAGGAGGATCAGTTTAGAGAACATTTAAACAAACCGGACATACAGAAGTCCCTGAGACCTGATGGGATGTACCCAAAAGTGCTGAGAGAGCTGGCCTGGCTGTCCCACTGAGATTCCACTCTCCATTATTTTTGAAAGGTCATGGTGACTAGGGGAAGTTTCTGAGGCCTGAGAGAAAGTAAATGTCACTCCAAGAAGGGCAAGATAGAAGATCCAGGGAACTATAGACTGGTCTACTTCACCCCCAAAAAAAAAAATTTGGAGTAGCCAGTGTGGTTTCATGAAGGGGAATTAATCTGACCAAGCCTTCTACAAAGAAATTATTAGTCTGGTGGATGAGGGCAGAGCTTAGCAAGTCATTAAGTCATTTGAGACTCATAATATACACATTGATAAACTAAAAATACACAGGTTAAATAGACAATGAGGTAGACTGAAAGCTGCCTAAATTACCAACTTTAAAGTGTTTTGAATAAATTTCATCTGGAGACCAGTCATCAGAAGTGTGTCCTAAGGTTCAATAATACTTTCAAAACTGTTTAGCATCTTGTCCAGGACAATGGGACAGACTGCAACCTCAGCAATGATTACAGAAGTTATAAAACAGGAAGGAGAGGTTGAGGTACCAGATGATTGTGCTGCCATTTAGAAGAATCTTGACAAACTGGAAAAGGGGACTAGTGGGAACCTTCTGAAGTTCAGCAAAGGCAATTGCCAATTTCTGTATCTGGAGAAAAATATCTCATTGAACTTATATATTCTGGGATATGAGCAGCTGAAAAACAGCTCTACAGAGAAAGACATTGGAATTCTGGTGTACAATGAGTAGATGATGAGCTAGTAATGTACCCTTGCAAAAATTAAATACAACATCGTCCTAGACTGCATGAGGAAAAGCATTGCCAGCAGGTCAAGGGAGGAGATCTTTCCCCTTCCCTCAGCACTTGTGAGGCCATACGTGGACTGCTGTGTCCAGTCCTACCCTCCCCAGTACAAGAAAGACATGGACATCAAAGAGTCCATCAAAGGGCTACTACAACGATTAAGGGACTGGAGCATCTCTGCTGCAAGGAAAGTCTGAGAGGGATAGTACTGTTCAATCTGGAGAAAAGAAGGCTTGCATCTTAATATATAAATATATAATTACCTGACAGGGGAGTGTAAAAAAGATGGAATGAGGCTCTTAGTGGAGTCTAGTGACAGGCCAACAGGCAATGGACACAAATATAGGAAACTCCATGTGAATGCAAGAAAACACATTTTTGATGTGAGGGTGATCAAATATGGGTGCAGGATGCTCAGAGAGTTTGTGGAGTCTCCATCCTTGGAAAGTAGAAAGATATAGGTGGGAACAGGCTGCCCCTTGAACTTAGCTATTATGCTGTATAATAATTCACACATTTAATTTTAGAAAATTAAAATGCTTTGCAAAAGTTTACCTAAGTGACAGCCAAAGAAAGTGGTATTTTACCTGCACCTCACTCTCCAAAAATAGTAATTTCCTAACTCTTCCTTTTTTTCCCTTGCTTCTCCTTATTCTCTTCAGTTCTTCAGACTCTTCTGGCTGAAGTATTCAACAGAATCCAAAGTAATATCAGCATTAATGTACATCACATTTTGCTCAGAAGAAAGCTCATTTATAGGTGAGCTGTGTTCAGTTAAGTTCCTTCAGTATTTCATTTTACTGTAAAAGCAGCACCCATAACTTGCAGTCATTTGAAAATGATTTACTTAACAAAAAGTGGTCAGATCATGCTCAGTTTACCATGCAGTTAATTCATAGTGAAGCTAGCAGAACTCCTTTGGAAAGGCAGTCAGTGAGATTTTCACTTGCACCTTGTAAACTTCTTTTTTTTTCCCTTATATGGTTTCTGCAAACAGTACACATCCCACCCAAAATTTCTTTGGTGAGCAGCTGCCCACAGGGGGCAGACATCAAATTGTGAGTTACAGCAATGTTTGGGTGTCCCAGATCTTGCTGGGATAGCTTAGTAGCTACTCCTGTGCTCCAAGGGCTTGTTGAGCAGTAAACAGAAGCTGCAGCTGGCCAGGATGCTAAAAGGAGAAAACATAAATTTAAAACAAGGTCTTTTTTTGTTGTTGTTGTTCTTGCTTTACTGTGAAGCTCTGTGTGGCAGGGATAGAAGCAGCTATGAGAAGATACATGCAGACTTCCTACGGAGAATTTAAAATATTGGTTAGCAGTATCAAAATATTTTGGCTGCATGCAAGTCCTGCATATTATCATAGTACCAGGAAAGTACATGGCACCTCTGAGTCAAATAAAAGTTCTGGTTCCTGCACATAATCTGCATTTAGACAGAAGATAATAACTCATAGAGTAGAGGAACAAAGATAATAGTTTCCCCAGTTGTATCACATGACTGCTTGAGTTGATTTTAACTCTGTTATGGCTTTGTGCATGTGTATAGCAAACCACTCTTGTAAGCATGTTGCAAACCCAGATTCCTGGGGAACTGGGTAACTTAAGCACAGTGTGCTATTTTTAAGACACTTTGTGAATCCTGGTAGACTGGCTAAGTTCTTTAACCACATAGGTACCCCACTCCAGGCATTTACATTGCATCTTCTCATGGAGATGCCCAAGTTAGTTCTGTGGAGTCCTGATATATATAGCTGATGGAGAGACACTAGCTCCTAACTCAGGCTCTTGTCTCCTGCCTCTTCACTGACTGTGAGCTGAGCTCCTGCTGTGAGATTTATCTCACCAAATTTTAGCAATCTAAATGTTTTGTACTTGGCTGAGTTAGTCTCCAAGCTGTTTCTACATTCAGTGGAGAGAGATGCATATTTCTAGGTAAATGTTAGTGTACTTAGATACATATCTTAAGGTGGGATGACTTGCTTTCTCCCAACGGGCCCCTGACTCAGTATGTTATAGAAGTGCCCATGTGAATATCTCTGAATAGATGTCTGTGGTCTTCATATTGTATTACAGAAATTTATCTGTAAGAACGTAAAAACATGCTAATTATTAAGCAGTATAAAAATCTATTTGTAACCTCCAAAGCTCTAGCACATTTTATCTTCAGAAACCGGAAAGAATCGTCAGTACTAGAATTAGATATCTACTTTATTCTAATACACTATTTCAGCTCTTACAGGCATAAATCCTCTGAAAATCATGGTACTGTTGGATTCAGTGATAGGATTGACAGATGAGGGTTCAAATATATTTCAAAGATGATTAGCAAATTCTCTTATCCATATCCCAGTCTCAATACTCTATTAAATTAAGATGGAAGTTTCATTTCAGAGAGGAAGAGTAGCCCATCAGATGGTACAGCCAATAATTTACTGGACAAAAAACTTGGCAAATTGTAACATTTGTGAAATATTATGAAGATATTTTGTTGGGAAATGTTAAACTTTTCCAATAAGTTAAACTGGCAAAAAGGGACTGAAAATATACACACTGATATATCTCTCTTTAATAATTTAATATAAAAAGAGAATACAATGAAATGAACTGTCAAGTATAAAAATCCTTTTAGTATTCTCTTTTCATGTTCAAAATCTTTGTTGTGTTTGAGCATCCATAATTGCTTTGCGTCAAGTTTCCTAAGACATTTCCGTCTGTCTTTCAGAAAACTTGAGAATGTTCTTTAGTACTTTCAGATTTAGTAGAAATCGGACATATCTTTCAACTGGTGAGGCTACTTCTGGTGGTTGTTTATTTTCTGCTTTTCTGTTGTGATCACTGGGACCATCTCTCACTTCAGCATGATACATGTATATTACTATTTGCACCATCACTCACAGTTCATAACTTGGGATAATCCAGGAGGGCATTGCATACATCGTTCCTTCTGCTTAGGCATTGAAATAACTTTACTCAGAATCAAAAAGCTGAATGAAACAGCTGAGCCTGGCAAACAGAGCAGCTAACAAGGGAGTTTCTAAAGGGCTAGCTGCAGACCCTATGTTCAGAGGTAGCGCAATTGGAGGAGGTGAGTTGGGAGAGCATTTACATGTGTGCATGTCTATTTTCTACTCAAGTTTTGTCCTTTGGGAAGGCTGAAGGGACAGTCTCAATCTCCTATCAGGCCTCCTGATTGGCTTGTCAGTGCTTCTGTGGGACCCATCTGGCTCTGACTAGCAGGTCTTTGATCACAATCACTGCTTGAAATCGTCAAGTAGCTAATCCCTCCCAGATTAGTGGCAGAATAAGACTGTGAAGCAAGAATTTTTATATAAATCATTTGCCAGGCAAGCCTTAGAGACAGACAAATGAAGTAAGAACAGAAGTAAAGGCACCATGTAGCATACAGGAGGGATATTTGGAGAAAGCACATCTGGAAAACATTACTGTTGCAGAATCAAAGGAGGGATTCATTGCTAAGAAACAAGCTATACTGCAAATCAAGGTTTGTAGCAACAAGGGAGGAGGAGGCCATTTTATATACCTGTTCAAATTACACAAAATACTCATGTCTGAGCCACTGACAAAGTGCTGTGCAAGTGATCTTGAAGGTTTACAGATCAATTTCTTAGCCAATATAGTACAAGGTGGGGCACAAGCCAGTGGCAGCTTCAGACCATCATATCACACTTCAGAACAGCATGAATAGCTCCTTAAAAACCTGCCTGTCCTATATAAGCAAAAAAAAGCTGAGAATCTGACATCTCAATGTGAATGATATATATTGGAGATCTGTCAGTAGAAAAACTACCTCAGAATTTCAAAAAAAAATAATAATAAAAAAAAAAAATACCACAAACACTGGCAATATCCTAACTAAAAAAAAAATAAATAGAAAATAGTGTCATAGAACAACAAATTTGATCACATCTTGGCAGATAAAAGGGCACACATCTAAGAACTAAAAAAAAAAAAAAAGATTTCTTTAGGAACAAGCTATCACGACTTAATTACATTCATTACGCATGGAGAAAAAAAAAAAGCTCAAATCAGTAATAAATATGATTGGTGATTTAAAAGAGACAGGTTCATAAAACTGAAAACAACTAAAAACTGATGGAACTGGAGAAAAATATGAATAATTTTGGAAAGCTGATTAAATATTTCATTTGATGGCCAAAAAGCTACCATCCCACAGCTGAAAAATGAGGTGGCATTAGTTATAAAACAACTTGACTTTAGCAGAGAGAACAAAAGCATCTACAAAAGCTAAAATATATTTGTGATCTGTGTGTGTGCATGCCAGAGTGTGCGTATAATGAAAAAAAAAAAAAAAGTAATATTATAGAAAAGGATATAAATTTAGAAGCTGGAAAGTTAGAAGGTTCAGGAAACTGATTAAGGAAACAAAGAATCAAGTAAAAAGCACAGGATGTTACTGTCATAGGGAATAATAATAATAAAAAAAGAATGTAGAGGAAACTGCCAAAGGTGCTGGTTCTTTCCTAAATGTATAGGGTAAAGCTGTCAATGCAGACAAGACACAAATGTGTTCAAAAATATTTCTGTTGTTTATTTGGAAAAAGGATTATATTTTCAGATTGCATGAAAATGATAAGTACATTCACTTTAATAAGGAATTTTCAGACACTTTCTTTATAAGCAAAGAACTATGACAAAGAACAATAGGATCTTCATTACTTATGTTTTAGAAGTAAAGCAATCTTTGAATGAGATTTAATCTGTTACCTGGATCTATATTTAGAAATGTTATAAACAAGTCATTTGTTAGCCAGAGGGGTCTAGAGGAAACATTAGGCTGGGAGCCTACATTTTTTAAAGAAGTCACTTTAAACTCCTAAAGTCGCTTCAAACTCCTAAAGCACTGAACAGATTTACTTCTTCATCTTGAAATGCTGATGCTTTCTTCAATAGAATGCTTGCTATTTGTTAGGCACTTCACAAAGTCTCGTATAAATTCTTTCTGAGCATCTGATGAGATGTTGTGTTTTTGGCAAGACAGGATGTCAGCGCCTGCTGCTTTTGAAGGCAGACTTCTTGTGGAAGGTTGTATATAAATACATATTAAGAAAGAATGTTTTAACATAACATTTGAGACATAAATATTCATTTCCTGCTGCAAACTATAGAAACAAGGTATTCTAATTCCTTCTGATTCTTAAGTACTTATTTTTGGAGGGTTTGTTACTTCTCCTGTCTGTTGTTCCTTGATCCCAAGTTTTCTGTGTCAAGCAAAATACCTCCTTTGCTGTACGTTTCCTGGATTTGAGGATGGAAAATATGCAATTGTGAAACTGACCGGAATGGTGAACACTGTTCTTCTGTGCCCTGTATATATAAAGGTTGCAGAGAATGTGACAGTTTAATAGCTCCTCTCCCTGCCAGCCTGAAATCCTTGGTGTGACTAAAACCTTCCTGAATTCCTGTAGTTTATAAAAGGCAACTAACTACCTAAATAAATTAATAATAATTTACATGCATACAATTAAAATAAAATAAAATAAAGCTCATCAGACAAAGACCATCTCCTTTAAGTGTTTATTTATGTGGGGGTGATTTGAACGGCTGACTGCCAAATGTCTCACCTGAAGTGGCACACAGGATGCTGCAGTACTGATACTCGATAATGTACACAGCAGAGGTCACTGAGATTGATGCACTCAAAAGCAAGACAGAGGAGAGGCCACACAGCCTGCCGAAGCTCTAAGCACAGGCCTGCATCAGTTCAGGCTAAATATCAAGGCCCTGGGTCACCGCAGCTGGCAGGAAAATGATATTTTCTGTGGAAGCATTTTACGTCTCTTATCAAACCCATGTGGACATTCACCTTTTTTACTCTAATTAAAAAATCAGGACTGACACCTTTTCATTCCCATTTTTAATATTTGAAACACACACATACAAACCATGTTTTTTAACACATATGCAAAGGAAGCAAATATTTGCCTCTAAAGTTTTCATCTAAAAGGAAAAATGCAAAAGCACGTTAATAAAAGCAACTCCTTCCTCTGGTTATTATCCTCCTTTCTCACTCATGCATATTACAGTGATCCAAGCAGAGAACGAGCAGGCATTCAGACCTTCCTTAGCATGCAAATGAAGCATCGGCTTATGCAGTACCCCTTACATCTGAAAGCAACTCGTGTGTCGCAGCATAACCTTGTTCAGTAAAATGGGGATCTTCGCCTATTCCTCCAGCACAACTGGGCCACATTTTCCATCCCCAATGTGTAGGACTAAACCTAATCTGAATGGCAGTAAAACCAAGACAGAAGAGTAGGTGAAGATAAGGAAGCACATGAAAATAGATGATTATTTTATCAATACATGTTTCAAAAAGGAGGAAATCAGCATCTCCCTCCGGGTGTACACTCAAAATCAGATATAAACTACTATCTGATTGCTTTCTAAAGTGTTGCCTGGGAGAAATAAGCATAAGCCATAGAGCAGATCCTCTGTATAAGCAAATCACTGTATGCTTTTACACCAGCTGAAAGACCAGTCCTTGTCTGTCCCACCTGTCAAAAATGCAGAGATGCAAAACAGGTGCCTTCAGTCCCCAGAACAGGTACATCCCTCTTCTCCCAGCTTTATTAACGCATCCAGTGAGTTTCAGTACTCGATTTAGCTCTTTTCCAATTTCATTTCATAGAGAACAGAAGATGTTTTTTGGCAGTGACACTTAGCTGAACTCTGCTTTGTGTGCAGTTAGATTTACTTCTAACACTTCTGAATGTCGTTGCCCGCATTGTTGCTTTTGTCCCATACACTCTTTTTGTTGGTTAGTTTTGTATTGAAATCGCAGTTAAGCCATTCACCATGGTATTTTCTCTGCAGAGTGAAAAGTGTGTGAAAGCAGTTGAAGGTCACACGTATTATAACAAAACAAAAGAGAGAAATAATAGGGCATCCATTCTGAAGTCCTCAGACATCCAACATATTATTGTCTTGGTGATTTCAGTGCGGATAAGAAGGGTTGCAGAGGGAAGGAGGCATCTTAATCCAGCTGCTCCTTTCAGCATGCACAATGAGAGGGATGCAGGGGTCCTGTTACCCAGACCTGTTCTGCCACTCTGTCACAGGCACACAGTGGTGCCTAGAAAAGATGCCTCTCTGCCAGCCAACCATGGAGGCAAATGCTCTGTTTGTGGGTATCTGCAGTGGTGCCCCTCATTTTGTTCAGAAAAGCTTTGCAGCATTGGGCCAGAGGGACTGAACTCTGCAGCTCATCTGCTCCCAAGTCAGGCTCTGGGGACTGCAGCCCCTGGGTCCTGTCTCAATAAATATAACTGTAAAAATGTTCTCACCTGGGGCCTGCGACCAAAATCAAATTCAGAGAAGCAATCAGATTCCTCAGGTAAAGATACAGCTCTTTCCTCCACACCAGGAAACAAAGCACCCGGAACTATGACATAAAGGGAGTAGGCATATATCACATTTGTCCCTCTGCACGCAGCACTGGTGAGACCGCACCACAAATACTATATTCAGGTTTGGATCCCTCACTAAAGGAACTAAGGGGTTGATACCCCAGTATCAACCCACAGCATGCACAAAGAAAAACAATGAAGCTGGTGAAAGGACGAGAAAATAAGACCTATGAAAAACATCTGGAGGAATTGGGGATGTTCAGTCTGGAAAAAAAAAAAAAAAAAAAAAAAGGAGGCTGAGGGGAGATCTTATCACTCTCTATAACTACCTGAAAGGAGGTCGTTGCAAGGAGAGTGTCAGTCTCTTTTTGCAGGTGACAAGTGACAAGACAAAAGAAAATGGTCTCAAGTTGTTTCAGGAGAGGTTTAGATTGGACATTATGAAGAATTTCTTAATGGAGAAGGTGCACAAGTATTGGAATAGGTTGCCCAGGGAAGTGGTGAATTCCCCATTCTTGGAGGTATTTAAGATATATGAACATGGCACAAAGGGGCATGGTTTAGTGGTGGGACTCAGTGGGTCAGGCTGATGGTAGACTTGATGATCTTGACAGTCTTTACCAACCTAAAGGATTCAATGATTTTATTTTACGATTTCATTTCCTTCCTTGCTCCAGATCCCTTATACCTTTGTCAGGAAGAACAGCTTGCATTGCTTGAAGTGTAATTAATTTACTTTTGTGTGGGTCTTCCCAGTCTGTCAGTATAACCAAACTTTTTTTTTTCCTTTTTTTTTTTTTTGAAGATTTTATTCCTTTATTGTTGCATTTATTCTTCAGTATGATAGCTCATTTAGAAGCAGATATTTAACATCCTTGAAGCTGCGAGCAATTTTTCAAATGTCATCTTTACATCTCCTTTTTATTACAGCAGTTTCTGTGCCGTTGCTAGCCACCACCACCAATACAGGAGGATACGGAGAGGCTGTGGTTCTAGCCAGGCACAAGCACAGCCAGATGAGGTCCATCCAAAGCAGTGATATCTTGGGCAACTCTAAATGTGTTGGGGTTTCACAGCTATTAAGACTTAAGCAATCAGTTCAGAAACCTCCAAGTACCATAATCCTCTGGTTCAAAGTAAATGAGTAAATGGGGAACAGAGGGTGCAACCCCAAAATCACTCCACAGAGTAGCACAGGGAGGTTGCCCAGCTCCATCTCCTTTAGTAGCCTCTGCTGCATTGTCATTAGCCCCAGGTGTAGGTGCTCTTTTTTTTTTCCTCCTCTAGGCCAGACGTTCTCTCACACGGGGACTATCATTCCCTCAGAATACAAAACACAATTCAGAGCCATGAGCTATCTTGCAGACCAGAAGAATTAAAGCCATTTTACTTCCCTATCTATACAGTATCATATATATTACAATAGCACAGTTCTCTACCCAAGTTAATAAACCCAGTTCTGCATTTAGAGGTAATAAACCTGCTGGTTGGACCTCAGCCAGTGTCATATTGTAGCTAACCTAAAGGAGGTACCGAAGTGAGCTAGTGACAAGATGAACTGAGTAAATATTTGGGTGCTTAGCCTCTCTTGAACTCCATCCTGCCACGGCTCTGTTCTCAACACCTGAGATAGCCAGTGTAAAGCTTACTCAGGTATGTATCATCAGCTGCTGTAGGAGAATATTAATTCTGACCTAGTGCAAAGCAGGAGAGAATAAGACTCTCCTCCTTTTACCTCCCAGAAGTGGAGTTATATATGAGACCATTTGTCAGAGTATATATTGTCTTGCTGGCAGGGCTGGCTGGCAGAGTGGCTTTGTTCCTCCACACTGAGTCCTAAATCATGAATTCCGGGTCCACAGAACAATGATATTTCAAACAGGGAGTGTCAATATTAATATCTCATTTCATTGTTTTTAATCAGCTAAAATTATTCGGTCAGGGCAAATTCTGCTCTCTATTATCCCAGTGCAATTCATTGATTTTGCAATGGCCAAGTGTAATTGTGTGCAGAATTTGGCTATTAATGTAATTTTAATAAAAGTTTCTTCATGTATATTTCATAAATCTATTATTTTGCAGCAAGTGTTTTCTAATCAGAGAGGAGATATCTCTAGAGATTGTTGCTCATTTGGTAAGGTAGGCAAAAGGTAATAAATACCACTGCATTAGAAATGTAAGTGAAAGTGCAAATGAGAAGTTGCTTTAAGATGAGAGTAGATTAAATATGGTACATTTGCTTAAGTATCTTTATAATGTAACTTGGCTTTTCATCTTGATCTTTGGTTAAAGTGTCTTTCTCTGGATTTAACTCTTCATATATGCTAAAACATCTCTGCACAATTGGAATAAACACCATTTTTAAATTAAATGCATATTGTGCCAAAACCTTCCCTCAGCAATATATATGCGTAGGAATTTGTAACAGAATGTAAAGTCAGAGCTGAAGGTCACCTCTTTTGTATCACAGGCCATTACATCTCTCCCTTGTAAGTAAATCCAGTAACTTCACTGAAATTAAAACATTTCATTCCCCCTGAGACTTAACTGTTAAGTGCTTCTGACAGAGATCATCTGAAACAAAGCTACAACAAATGCCCAAAGCCTTTGCAATGCCATAAAACAGAGGTGTAGTACTCTTGTATAGCAGTAAAAACCTAGATTCCCACTCTGAATTAGGGAGAATTCATCTTTGCTTCTGAGCATGTGAATCCAGCATAGTAGGCAAGGACCAAACCATGAGCGTTGTTTGTACCCCACAGGAGCAAGGATCCACTCTTCCCAACTCTCCCAGTTGTGGCTGTGGACAAGGATAGCAAAATGACAAATTCATCTATCCAGTTCTGTCCTAGGAAAGTTTTCCAAACCTTGAAGATAAAAATCTATTTGGGTGTAATCTCTGTTATAACACAGGGCTGCACATGTTAGTGGCAATGCTCAACTTCTTCTCCCCATGGATTAAGCAGAGACGGAATGATGGGAACCTGTGGGTTCATGCTTCGTGGTAATTGTCTGGCTTGACATTCTCCCCACATGCTAGCAACCTGTGGAACTAGTCCAGTAGTCTTGGTTCCCTGTGTGTCATTAGAAATTGCCTTTGTCTTATTTAAAACTACTTGCTATGAAGATACATTTTGTTATTTACAGACAAGCTTTTCTAACGTTAGCATTCAGGCACAATGCTTCATTTGGTGTGGGTCAACCACACTGAGCTCCTTCTTTATCACTCCTCTCCATCTATTAGAACTCCTTTCTGTAGAGAAGTAACTAAATTCAGTGAAAAGTAAACAAATCCAGTAATTGCCTCTCAATCACCTTTTCAGTGAGAGAAGAGAGGTAAGTTCTGCCATTCTCCCTGTTAGATTTCCCACAATCTCCTTGAGCTGAGGACATCTTTTTCGTAGTACCCCTAGCAATGCTGTGTACAGAGGAACAATCACTCCACTAGGTCTGCACAACTATTCCTTCGTGTATATATATTAAAAAAATAATAATAATAATAATCCCTCCCTCCCCAACATTTCATTAGCCTAATTGCACAGTATTCAGTAACACCTTAGACCCACCTCCAAGGATTCAGGCTCACATACCCCTATTGTAATTTATTTCTCAGAAACAAATGTTGCATCTGAAATGTGTTGCCTGGTTTCTGAAAGTCAGAAGACTAAATCCAGATGTGAAAGAAGCAAGGATAGTGGCTTTGAGGATTCTTTTTTGACTGAAAGAATGCAATTACTTTCCTGGAGATGCTGAGAAGTGCAAGAATGACCTTGTTTAGTGTAATTTGGGATTTGAGAGTGGTTCCTGAGCTCAGAAGTTTGCTTTCTATTCAGCTGCTAAATGTTGCCAAAGGGTTATGAAAAAGAATTAAGGGAAAAACATATTGTTTGAATACTCACAATTGCAGTGCTGAGACATTTAGGACACTTACAGCCTCCATGGTTTACATCATCCATTTGACATGTACAAGACAGTTCTGAGGTATTATCCACAAAAGCCTGTATTTTTGTGTCCTAGGAAAATGGCAACAGAGTTTGCATTATGAAATTGTCATACAAATAGATCAATTAAGAAAACAGAACTTACATGCTTAGAAAGTGAAGGATATGTAAGCGTAAGAGAAACCTTGAAAAAAGGGCATTTGTACTGGATCTAGCAGCATGACTTATCACAATTAGCTTAGCAGAGTCACATATATCATACAAAATGCCATATTGATAGGAAAAAATACTCAAATGTGTCATGTACCACACAGAAAGGGTGGAACCAAACTGTGAAGCGCTGTGAGATATAACGTTCAAGGTACAACAGACGATGAGCCAGAATAGAAAGAGATGACAGCAACCAGACAGCAGACCAAAATAAAATAAAATAAAATAATGACATGCTGTCTTTGATCCTGTTTACAAGAGGAAAGCAACCGCACAGTAAAGCTTTCATGATATCATAGAATCTGCAAGTGTAGGAGAGATTGTTTTGAGAGGGGGCTTGAACCTGGAAGTCTGCATGCAGCTCTCCCATTAACTTCAGCTGTAGTTCAGCATGCAGAGAGACAGAAAGATGAGTCAAGATAACTCAGTGAGTAGCTTGAGGACAAGAAAGGTGTATGCAAAGAAAAATATTATTGACCAATATCACCCTGCACTGTCTTTCTTTACACTGTATTAGCTCACAAGCTTGGGAGATCAAGCACAGTTTTAATGAAGCTTGAGTATTATATAAGGCTTTAACATCTTCTAAAGCAGCCACCTCTATGTGAAAGGGTTTTAGGATTGTTAGGGACGCATCAGTCCAGTCCTCTCTAAGAGGCAGAGGAAAGGAAGCTTTAACCTTGTACATGCAAAGCAGAGCGAGCAAGTTTTATAGAGATCAACACTGCTACTTCCTTGTCAAAAGAGGAATTCTCTTTCAGTAGCTCAGTAGCATTAAACAGCATATTACCTATCAAGTCTTTTTTTAGTCGGAGACTTTGCAACACCTGGGAGACAGGGGAAGGGAATGAAGGACAAACATTAAAATACGCTTTTTCTAATATTCTATAGATTCTTCTGTATCTGAGATAACCACCTACATTTTTGGTTAGTGCTCCTATAAAGGAACAATTCTATCTAACCAATTTAAAAATAAATAAACAAATAATAATTTAAAGAGAAAAAAAATGAAAAACACATAGTACTGAAACCTATGAATATCTGGATTATATATACCTATGAATAGCTGGATTATATATAAAGCATACGAGGTAAACCTCATATTCTGTTTAGCTTATGTTAAAGAAAGCCCCAAAATGCTGTCATGCTAATCACTGGCCTTCATAGCTCAAGGCAAGATTGGGCTAACAGGAAAGACTCCATAGGAAAATAAAAATTCCCAGAGGTCTACAAAATAAAATCCAGCAGAAAAGATGGAAAGAATTTGGTCCATTTTGTCATAAGGAAGGAGATCAAGGGTCACTATTTTCAAACACGTAAAAGTTTGCTGGAAAAAAAAATAATAAAAAATAAAGGGGCTAGACTAGACATCAGGAAAACTTTCCTAACATTAAGTTTAAGGGGAAGTCTTGTAAGCAGACTTTTTGAAAGAAAAAATATTTTACAAGGAAATATGATAGAGAGAAAGGTTTACTCATAGCTGATTCTGCCTTGAGGCTAAGGATGGCCGAAATGGCCTGTCTAGGTCATTTGAGCCTAGACTTATGAGCCAAGCTTCTGCCTCTGAAATGAAATACAACATACTCATTTTAAAACTTTACTGCAAAGTTTAAAGAGAAAAGCATAACTTCTCCAATTAAAACTGCAGGAACAGCATGAATAGGAAACATATTTGGAAATTTGGCTTATGTTAAAACAACTTCTCCAATGCAGCCTTCAAGGGGCATTTTAATGGTTATCAGCAGTCGATATTTTGGCCACCATCTCTGTTCTGAAGAGAAAGGATTCAGAAAACCTCATTTTCCTCAAGGCATTTGTGGGGCACTATTTCATCCTTGTTCACCGGACAGAGGGCTATGTGTTGACTCTCTAGACAGAGCAGTTTATTCTGGTGCATTAGTTGATTAGCTTTGAAAAACAATCTTTTGGAGAGGGAAAAAAAAGAAAAAATCTAAAGCATTTTCTCTTTTTAGAGGGACTTACAGTTCCAAATTGCTTGCAGCTTTTCTCTCCATGTAATGATTATGGAGTTAAACATTAGTGAGTCTATATAAGTAGAATAATGACAATAACTAGAGCAAGGAATGAAAATGTTAAACTAACAAATAAAGAGGTCAATTACTGAAACAGATGAGAAGACAGAGGGCAAATTCTAATAACAAGACATAGCTGGCAGAATGATTAGGCCAAAGGCAACGCTTACTGAGTTTGGATTCAGAATGCTAAAGCAGCAACAGTGAAAAACAGAGGACACACAAGACAGAAAGAGCACACAAAATGACTGGAGGATATATGAAGGCAGAAGGGAAAACGGTGCAAGTGAAAAATGTTATAAGACAGAAAGTCCAGAAAGGACAAGTTTACCTGAGGATGAAAAATTAAAATAAGTAGCTGAACTCTTGTAATATTGTGCAGCTCTTTTTAAGGCAGAGTCCCAATTAACACACCCAACAGGTCTCTGCTTACCAAAGTCCCCTTAGCAGTGTGATGGTAGTATCATGATTCCTCGAACCCCCGGTAAAATGAATCTCTTTGTGTCTACATTTTCTTCAGAGGGGGTGACAGTTTATTCTAAGCACACATTCCTGATAGGGCTTCCAGATCACCCCCTGGTCTTGCTGAAATAGAGCTTGGTATATTAAATACTGCTTTCTGAGGCACAGACTCATAGCAGGCAGAGAAAACCGACTGCTGTTGATAGTAACATGCTGAGGCTCATGCTTTACAAGGTTGATTGATCTGAACTCAGGCAGTGATGGAGGGGATCTTTGTGGACAAAATTATTCCATAGCTATAAGCTATCACTAACGTGTGGTAGCAGTAATAAAGTTTCAGAATCACATAATCATAGAATCACAGAATGGCCTAGGTTGTAAGGGACACTAAAGATCATCTAGGTCCTACCCCCTGCCATGGGTATGGATGCCACCTACTAGATCGGGTTGCTCAAGGCCCTATTCAGCCTGGCCTTGAACACCTCTAGGAATGTGATATCCACAGCTTCTCTGGCCAATCTGTGCCAGTGCCTCACCACTCTCTGAGCGACAAATTTCCTCCTAAAGCCTAATCTAAATCTCCCCTCTTTCAGTTTAAAACTGTTCCCCCTTGTCATGTCACAATCCGCCTGTGTAAAAAAAGTTGCTCTCCACCTCTTTTATAAATTCCCTTCAAGTACTGAAAGGTTGCTATGAGGTTCCTCCGGAGCTTTCAGTTCTTCAGGCTAAACATCCCCAGCTCTCTCAGCCTTTCTTCATAGGAGATGTGCTCCAGCCCTCTGACAATCTTCATGGCCATCCTCTGGACCTAACCTAACAGGTCGAAATCTTTCTTGTGGTGGGGGCCCCAGACTTGGATGCTGTACCCAAGTGAGGCGTCACAAAGGCAGAGTAGAGGGGGACAGTCACCTCCCTCCACGTGCTGGCCACTCCTCTGTTGATGCAGCCCAAGACACTATGTCTTTGATAAAGATACTAAACGGCACCAGTCTCAAAACAGATGCCCGAGGGACCACTTGTCACCAGCCTCCACCTGGACACTAAGCTGTTGACTGCAACTCTCTGGATGCAGCCATACAGCCAATTATTCACTGTCCAACCTTCAAACCCATATCTCTCTACTGTAGAGACCAAAATGTCATATGGGACCTTGTCAAAGGCCTTACAGAAGTCCCAGTAGCTGACACTGGTCAGTCTTCCTTTGTTAACTGATGCAGTTACTCCACCACAGAAGGCCACCAGATTGGTCAGACAAGATTTGCCGATTTGTGGGGAAGCCATGCTGACCATTTATCAGATCATCTCCTTGTCCTGCAAGTGCCTTAACATGGCATCCAGGAGGATCTGCTCTGTGATCTTCCCAGGCATAGAGTTCTTGCACTCTAAGAAAAGCATCCTTGAAGAGCCTCCAGCTCTGACCAGCTCTTCTGTCCCCAAGGACAGTGTTCCAGGGGATCCTATCCACTAGGTCTTTAAACAGCTGGAAGTTTGGTCTTTCGAAGTTCAGGGTCCTGACTTTGCTCTTTGCCAGGTCCATATTCCCCAAGACCACAAACTCTGTCAGGGCATGGTCACTGCAACCCAGACTGCCTCCAGTCTTAACCTGTTTAATGAGTTTGTTCATTCCCATTGGTGAGCACCAGATCCAGTAACACTTCGCTGGTTGGTTTGTCTCATACCTGGACCAGGAGGTCACCTTCAATTCACTCTAGAAGTCTCCTGGATTGCTTACAGCCTGCTGTGTGGCTTTTCCTTTTTTAATCTGGGTGTTTGAAGTCCCCTGTCAGGATGAGAGCATGCAAGTGTGACAGTCGTTGAAGCCAGAAAGCCTCAATAACAGGCTCCCCTTGATCAGGTGGCCTGTAGTAGATCCCAACCACATGGCATCCTTTATTGGTCCATTCCTTAATTTTACCCACAAGTTCTCAACATATCCGTGGCTGTTTCTCAGAGGCATATCTTCGCAATCAATCCATCCCCTAACATAAAGGACAACACCCCTGCCTATCCCTTCTGAAAAGCTTGTAGCCCTCTAATTCAATGTTCCAGTCGTGTGATTCATCACATCACGTTTCCATGATAGCAATTATGTCATAGTTTTCTAAATCCTTTCATTTTATTTGGGTTAGAACAAACAAAGCAGAGAATGACTGAACGCCTTGAGTCTGAAGACAAACATAGTTAGTCCCTATTTATTGTTACTGTATAATATCTAATACTTCATAGCTCTTGTGACATTTCAGACACATGTGATGATTGCACTAAAATCTAAATCCATAGAAGCTGGACAATTTACAGCATCTGAGGAGCTCATTTTTCTAGGAACTGCTACTGAGACAAATCATTTTGATTTTTAGGCCTTCCTCCAACAATCAATATTTTTATTGCTTTACTTGAAATAGGAAACAATCATATAACAACAAAAGTTGTTGGATTTTGTTCCAGATTGTTTGTTTTACTTTTTATTGTTTGGTTTGAGCACAGTGAGGTAGCCGTTTCTCTTAGGGAATATGAAAAATGTTGAAAATAAATTTTTTTCTACTTTGTGGAGAAAGGAGTGAAAAGACTTCAATGCACTACAGATAGGCTGAAACTCATGCTGATTATTTATTCAGCCTTCAGAGGCTGCCTTTTCATCCATGCTGCTGCTTACATGTAAGGACTTGTATTCCTGAACAGTCATATGCTACTGTTGATGAGTCTCATTTTGCCTTCTGTTTCTGCTCTTGATTCATCCCATATAATAATTTTTGTTCCAAGTCAATTACATAGAGATATGTATAGCTGTTTCAGAGAGAGTCACTTTCCATCGTAAAGTTAATGCAAACCATCCAGAAGAAAGAGAAAGCAGAGCAGTGTGTTCACTGCAGTTAGCTGTCCAAACTGCCCTATTCATGAATTCCTGGTTTTGTACCTCATATGTCACAAGCAGGTGAGGGATGGGACCCTGTATAATGATGGTGCTTTGGTCTGGCAGCCACAACTCAATCCTCAAAACTGTCATTCTGCTTATTGTCACCAATCTCTCTGTCAAGCCTGTGCTTTGAGGTGACTTTCAACATATCCTCAAGGTGGGCAAGGCTTCTTTTTCTGAATATTACTCATTTTGCTGGCAACACAGACATCAATATCTGTTTCTCAGCATTTGAAGGAAGATTTAATTCATCTATCAATTCCACTATTGAATTCTTTGAAAGGGGACAGAACTTTGTATTCAGAAGCCTAGAAAAATCTCCACAAGTATTGCTCCATTACTCTTTTAATTTGTGGCAAGAAAAGATTAGCACAAGAGAAAAGATTCGTTGCTGGTTGGCAGCTTTTCCAGCATTTATAATGGTTAGCTAAACTAGCTTTACCTGCTTAGCCTCATGTCCAGTAAAATTGGTTTAAAATTTTGTGTAGTAAAATAATTGTTAACATAATGAGTTAGATCTAATCCTGGTGTTCTTTCTTATTACTTCAATTTAGTAGTTTAATTAAAAAAAAAAAAAAAAAAAAAGTGCACTTCTGTAAAAGTTGAAACAACTTTCTAAAGCCTGGACTATGCCAGTGACCAATCGCTAGAGTAAAGCTTCCAGGCAGAAACACCTAAACAGAATTAGCAGAAGCAGAGTAGGGTAGGATAACACAAGTCATAACCAAAGAGAGCCCATGACATCCTTGTATTGTCAATCAAATGCAGGTTTCTCTGATCTCAGTTCTGATACATAATCATTTTCTTACCCTGAGCATCTCTCTCCCTCATTTCGCTAACTATAAAATTACAATGTCAGGACTAGTTTTTGTCTACAGAAAGCCAGTAGCTTGCTAAGTATTTACACGCTTTTCTGTTTAAATAAATAAATAAATAAATCATATTTGTGAAGGACTGAAAAGTATTAAGCATTACAAAAATCTATTGTTTTGCACATATTTCTTATGAAATATTTCATCTGCTAAAATGATGTTCTGACAACCTTAGTCATTTGCCAGTTTGAAGTTCCTTTGTAAGGACTGTGCTATTGACACAGAATCATCATTTTCCCCTTCATAATCATATTTTCATGCCTCATGTCCTTCCCACCTGTGGCTTTCTAGTAATTAACGATGTTACAATGCAAATTCTAATCAAGCCGCGTATGTATTTTGCTCATTTGTTTCCTTATGGGAAACATTTTAATTTCCCCTGGCCTTTACGCAGCAGCTGCATGTCCTTCTGATTATTTCTTCTGCTGAAAAGTGGTCAAAGAGTTATTCAGGCCAAAAATCAGTCCAGGTGTAAGGACATGAAACTCTTTGGCCCAGTGTCCTAATCCACATGCCACCTAGTGTTATTAAAAGCTAGGCAAATCATAGGATCTGTGATATGTGCAGTAGCAGCAAGAAAAACATAGAAATGAGAATTTGGAAGCTACCAAAGTAGACTGATGTAGTAGGTGTTTTGAATATTTCCAATATTTACAGCAACTGTAAAAAACAGAAAACAAACTTTCCTGCTACACAGTTATCTGTTAAGAATATGCCTATATACCATCCCCATTCTGTCCATGACTATAAACTAGACAAAAATATTCAAAGCAGAATTTACTCATTAACATACAATAAATGTATTTTTAAAGATTTTTAAATGCATATATAGCAACTTGACTATTATTTTAAACCTCTGTTCAGCTGCACGAAAACACAAAGACTGTCATGCAGCTGAAGCACAGGACTGGGAATGAAGAAGTACACTAAGATCTGACATGGGCTTCCTTTTTTTTTTTTTTTACCTCCATCCTACCAATCTTTCTAGGACTCATTTTAATCTTCTGTAGAATGGAAACAGCAGCTCATACAGAAATCTCAGGGAGACTGTTAGGCCTAATTCTTCAAAGTTCTTTGATGATCTCTGATACAAAGCACTAAAAACACGCTAACTATTGCTTTTATACATATCTTCTCTTGTACTTCAAAGAGATCTGAAGACGTAACTCCATTACAGCTTAATGGTCTGTATCTTGTTTTTTGTTTTCTTTTCTTTTCTTTTTTTTTTTTCTTGTAGCTGGGAGCTGCGTTTTAAATTAGGTTCAAAGCACTGAGAAAGAAAACATCCTCCTCGGCCTTCCCAAGTTGTCCACATTGCCTTTTTCTTCTTTCTCACCTTCACACTGTTTCTACAGGCAAGGTTTTAGCTAAAAGGAAAAAAATATATAAGAACATCTTGCAAATCACTGAACTATCATGGTCTCTTGTCTGTTCTGATGTGTTTTGCATCCAGGAGATGGTAATGAAATGGAATCTCTACATCTGGAAAGCCTCAGGTACTGAATTTAACTAATAGAGAAAGGACTTGAGAAATTCATTCAAGTGGGCTTAGTGAATAAACAAGTATCTTGCAATTTTGGTAACAGTACTTGATCCTACAGTTTTCTCTCAAAGGAGAAGTGTTACTGTTTTCAGAGCTTGACTGTGTGTTCAGTTTTAACTGTCATGCGCACTTCTCCACTTAACTATGGTACACAACCACCGTCTCTCCTGAGCACTGAAACAGAAATACTGTGGTCTGGCATCTGTAAGAGCTGCTCCCAACACCTAACACCAAATTTGCCTTGGAGAGCTACATTCAAAGCTTCTCCCAGTGAAGGAATTGAGACTGAGGCCTATTCAGTGTTCACAGCTGTCTAAGAGAGGAGTCGTTGACTATTGGAGATATTTGCCCCATCCTCCTGATTGCACAGGCACATCCAAGGATACACTGCTTCATAAACTGGTGAACACTGTTACTTATGCAGCCCAGATTTACTGTAGGCACTCGCAGTCTTTGATTCCTTTACCTCTCCAGAAAGTTTCTGTGTGCTTTATTCCCCATGTCCTTTGTTTTAGCAACTTGTTGCAGTTCTCCTTCCTGTATACCAAGAATCTGTATTTCTTTCTTTCTGGTAAATAATAGCTTCTTTATGCTTCCTCGTCCACTCTTCTGAACCAAGATTTCCCATTTTCCCCCTCCATCTCCTTCACCTCCTCCATCTCCCCCAGTTCTAGCACCTATATGGATCTCTTCCTTACTTTGATCCCACTGTGTCAGAGACCATTGTGGCTTCTTTGTTTCATACAGGATTCATGTGACCCTAATCTTCCCCTTCCTCTCCATCACTCACTATTCCTTTCCTATTGATGAGGATATCAAAAAGTTTTGTATAAAAATTGTCTTTTATGTAAGAAGACACTTCTCCACGGAATTGCTTCCTGATCTGTATAAAACATTTTTTCTTGTAATAGCTGGTGGATGTACATAGCTGGTGACATGTGGATGGTGTGGCCCTTACTCTGTTTTCTGGTTGTTTGTCATAAAAATCCATTGATTTCTGCCCAGAGATGTTTCAGACAGCTCATTACTGATCTTTTGCAGTTTGTAGGATATGACCCTCAAAGACCACCATGCTACATCTAAAAAGAAGATCATCAAGCTGAAACAGATTTCACAATCTCAGCCGGCTCCCTCACCTCTGTCAGAGAACGACTAGTCATGCTGCTCTACATGCAGACAATGATTTTGAGCATCAAGCATTTTGATAAGTAGAGCTTGTGAAGAATTCAATGTGTAGCTAAGCTCTCCATAGCAATATTAATGAACAATGACCTTGCTTTGAAAATGTAATGTGTGTATTTCTTCAATGCCTCTTGATGATCTCTGCTGATTTGTCTGCTGTGTTCAGTGTTCTTTGGAATGCCTGCCCTGCCAGGAAATCTAGAGTATCTAAACTTTGTTTTAGTAACTCTAAACTCCAATACAGGCACTTAAACAGGCACACACACATACACACACAGAGACAAGTGTTCACATTATAAGACAGTTTTTATCCATTTTCCAGCAAAGCTCTCTCATCATAAATGATCACTAGCGGGTAAGAGCACCACTTACTTTGTATGGATACACGGAAAAACTCTTTGGGACAGAAAGATCAATTAACTTAAAATAAAACAATGATTTTTTTTGGAGTTATAACCTTTTTTCTTTTCTTTTTAACTGCAAAGGGAACTTTCAGAAAAGCACTTAATTTCTGTGTCATTTCCCCCAGCTGTACAATGGGATAATAACATTGCTTTATCTCACTAGGATTCTGCAAAGAAAATTCATTATTCTTGTGAGAGCCTCCACTACCAGAGATAAGGGTGGTGGAAAAGCCTCTCAAATTCTCGTTGCATTTGAGCTTATCATTGGTCACATGAGTAAAGTTAAATACATTCATAAGTGCTAGCTGGCTTTGGACCTAGGTGCAATTAAGGTAAAAATCAAAAGTTTGAAATTCTTAAAATGAAAAGGTGTTGTTCCAATTCAAGAAATCAATAGCTATGAGCTTAAGAAACACTGAATATGTTTTTGGAATATGCTTTTCTCTGCATCACAGTAACATTTACTGGCACAAAAAGGAGAAAGCATTTTCAGAAAACCCAGCATAAAGCAACTCCACAGTGCTCTAAATGGCTTATTAGCTTATTGTGAAAAATTTTGTTAACACTAGAGTAAAGAATTCTGTTTAGTGCCCTATTGCTTGGTTTTGATACAACCGACAAGGATAAGTCCTTCTCTGGGCTGTTTTCAGAGATGCAGAGCCTTTCAATGGATGTTTCAGTTGAAGACTCAATCTGACCCTCTGGGAAGTACACAGTTACTTCTTTTTTATTTATTTATTTATTTTTCATAAGTAGGGAAGGTATCAATGTTCTCCAGCAATCTTCATCACATGGCTTTTCATAGGAAGAAGAACAAAAGGCAGAACAAAAAGTACAGGTTGTCAAAGATGCTGTCACTTGGAACATATTTCTCCTGAGCTGTATCTGAAAGGGGAGATAAAAGAAAAGATACTAAAATATTTTATGTGTTTGAGATGAGCTCAACGTGATTCCTGTTGTTTCTCTGCTAAAACACATCACTGACTAAAGCAACATAAAGCTCAAAATGCTATCTTTGAAAATAGTTAGACAAACACTACTTAGAGGCTTGGTTGTTTTTTAACTTTGTTTTAGCCTGTCAAACTCAAGTGTAGACACTGCCTCTGCCCCCTTGCCGTTTACAAGGGTTTAGACAGCTGTTGTGAGCCTTCCTCTCCTTCAGTTATTCTGCTATAAATAGCAAGATGTGGAGCAACAAATGCCCACAAACGCCACTGTAACAAAACACAGTAACGCATGAAGCCTACACTGGCTTGTATTGAAACTGTCCTTTTTATGGATGTTATATTTATGTCTCCTCCTTGACTAGAAGCTGACAGTGGTTGGCGGTCTGATCTGCACACTGAACTTGGCAGTTGTAATAGTCACAGTGCCTGAGAGGAATATTTGGTAACCACGGCAAGAGGCATTGCTGGTTACAAGCTGTGCATCTGTGTTTCATGTCTGCAGTCTGCTTTAATTTTTGTCTTACTCCACATCAAGCCTGCCGCTACTGCTTCACAGCTAAGGACAGTATTTTGCAAACAGTAAGGGGCAAATTTACTTCCAAACATTGATTCCCTTTTTAATCACAAAAAGCAAGAGGGCAGGGATCCTCCAGGACTTTGTACTCCTACTCCACAGGTATGACACCATGCAGATAATAAGCATCCTCTTCACCTCCCTAACTAGAAACTTCTGGTCTAAGCTAGTTGTCTGGCATCCACCTGTAGTGAGTGAAGAAAGAAAAGCACTGAAGAGACTGATTGATCCAGTCCTAAAGTAGATGTCTCAGACAAGCAGCATGAATTGCCCTCTGGAGCTTATCTCCTTCCATTAATTATAAAGGTAGCTTGGAAAACTGGTTTAGACTAGGTACTGGACTTACAGGCAGCTTAAGTTAGATGAGCCAACTTCCAGCCCTAGTTGAAAAGAGGCTACAGCAGAATCCTTTCCTCTCTGCCTATAGCAGGCTTTCTGCTGTGAAGAAACTTCAGGCAAAGCCCTGGCTTAATTTAAGTCCATGGCAGCACTTCTACCAGACTAGGATTTCCCCCGTCATACTTGCTTCTGATTCCAGCAAGCAGCACAGCCTCACAAAACTACCAACCGGGAATTGCTGTAGTAAAACCTTTGCCTAAATATTTCACAGTATAAGAAAAGAAATCGTGCATATTGGAGAGGTGCAAAAATGCTATTTCAAAACTGCTAGCAACCTTGCCTTTATTTTTGTAAAGTGTTATTTTGCTGTACCATAAAACAAGGCCTTAACAGTTAAAGCCACTCTTTTTTTTACCAGATGCCATAAAATACTATGTGAGTATTCACAAAAGCAAAAAAAAAAAAAAAAAAAAAAAAAAAAAAAAGCTATTCATAAAACTGAAAGAGATTGGGGCAGAAATTGGGTGCCTCTGTGTTAATTCCCAAGTACCATGTTTTGACCCAGTTATTCTATGACTTACTGGAAAAAGTTATTGTATAAGCTCGACACAGAAATTGTGAAACCAAGAGGAAAGCCAAGAAACAACCTCAGACAAGACCTCCAAACAAACATGTAGGGATTTTACAAATGCAGGAAGGGGAGACAACAAAAGAGGTCTGTGATAAAATATGACTCCTGCAGAAGGCGGTGCATGTTTCACAGGTGGGTAAGGAGACAGACAGGGGTTATAGCCGACTCTCAGCCATTAGGGCTGACAGATAACAGGAAGCCTATTTAGTATCTCCGTCAGCATTTGGCAGTAGCCCAGGTCAGACAGACATGCAAATAAACCTTTATTGTTTTAAAATCCACTTTCCGTTATGTTACCTTTTTTCCTCCACAGTTATGATTAGCTAATGTGTGTTGTTTTTTTTTTTTAAAGAAAGCCTTGTGGTCATTGCAGCATCTCAGGATTGGAGTTGTCACCAAAGAAGAACTGCAGGTATTAAAACCCCTAAGAGGAAAAGTGTCTGTTGCTGTGTGATAAGCAGTCCCAGTCCCGATGGCAAGGTGGCCCAGGTGGATGTACAGAGGACTTTTAGGAATGTGCCTGAGGACAGAGAAGAGCATGTAGCTTGTCTCTTGGGATCTATCTACCTAAACCTCCTGTAAACAGGAGAAGGCAAATCAGCCCGTGATACAGGCTGGCAGGATGTGAAGCAGTTTGGATCTGACTGCTGCCTGATGGCTGTTGCAGAAGACCACCAGACCTCATCAGGCCATGCCAAGGAGACTCATGGCAAAATGCTTGTTTTTGCAGCCCATGCTGACTTACCTAATCCTGCAGACAGGAACTGGGTTAGCAATCAGTCTTTAATCATAGCTACAGCCCTTCTGCCCATCATGTCATTGTGTGAGCTGTGCCTGAACTCCAGGTGGGATGCATGGATCCAGAGAAGCCTCCAGCTGGTGCTCACCGCCAGTATGCTGCAGCACACTTCTCTGGTCATACAGATTTTGGTCACCTCAGAGCATGAGCAGAGTTTGTATCTAACCTCAATACACTGATACACCGTGCAGCACATACCTCAGAGGAAAAGGGATAAGAGATTCAGTTAACACTGCAAAGGATTTTTTTTCTATAAATACATATGAATATATAAAAATATATCAAACATAAATATTTTATTAAGTGCATTCCTGTGCAGCTGAAGTATCAGAAAAGATACTTTCTCTCACAATTTCAGCAAAGGTAAGTAACAATATTTCACTCTGCCTCGGCACATACTTTGCCCACAAATTCCTACCTACATCTACTTTCCCTCCCATTCACAGTAACTGAACATGCTTCAAATATTAATTTTGAGTCAGTCCTGCAAAGGGCAAAACAATATCAGTCCCATTTTGTTGTGGCAGAGATAAAGGCACATATGGGTTGCCCATAGTTACCGAGAAAACCTGGAGGATATCTGTGGTTTAAACCTCTGTCCATCATTTGGCCACTGACATGCCTAGATGGCCAAAATAGCCTTTGTGTTGAAAAGCTGCTAGGCAGAATATGCAACTCAGGCTTCACTGAGCTTTGAGCACAAAACCCAGGCAGAGGCATATTTTACTGCAAATAAAGGGAAACTATTCTTTTCTGTCTGTTAATGACTCTGCATTGCTAACCATAAGATTTCAGAAGTCATGAATTCTCTCTACAACAGTTTCCAAGGAATAAAACTAGCCAAAAGCAAAAACAAAACAAAACAAAACAAAAAACAAAACAAAACAAAACAAAAAAAAAAAAAAAACGATTTTTTGAGTCTCATGAATGCTCATTTCATTTTGTTTAACTCTGTTGCTAAGACTGTAGTGTGCACTCAGGTCAACTTATTAAGGGTTTCTGAGGTACCACAAGAACTATAAACCTGTGCTTTTAAAAATGAAATATGAGTTATATCCCCAGAATCTGGGACTTCAAGAATAAGACAACAAATATCATGAGACTCCATTAAAAGCAGGAGCTGACAACATTGTGACCCTGCAGTGACATGGAAGAGTCAGCACTATTTCTAGGAACTGTGAGATGTTATTAACTTTTGAAATGCCTTCTAGAACAATTTGGGGGGGCAAGTTAATTGCTGACAGTAGTAATTTCACCTGAATAAAGTGAAAATTTACCTGAATAAGAAATTTCACCTGGTTCCTCCATGAATAAGTTTGGTTCTGGGTGTTTTTAATCTGTCCATCCAAGTTCAGCACATGCAATTTTCATACCAGCAGGGCATCTTTCCTGAAGGAAAAAAAAAAAGGGGGAAGAAAAAGAAGAAGAAGGAGCAGACAGATTTTGGAAACAAAATTATTACTTGCAACTGTGACAAATACCATGGTGAGGCTTACAAGAATTTTTCCTATTAAGTTTTAGCAAGTGCTAGTGCCGCAATAAATAACCTTTCATATACAGAGGCTTCAGAAGGAGCAAACAAGAAATAATGCAAACCATTCTAGAAGTATAAAGAAGGATTATATCACTTCAAAATTAAACCAGTAATATAATAGGAGGAAAAAAAGTAGCTGAAATATATGGAATTACTTACCAGGGTGTCCTCATTCCTAATCTACAATTTATATGCACATTTATTTTACCTTTTTTTTGTAGGAATAATTAGATGTACTTAGTCCAAATGAAAAATATCAGCTTATATGTAAGGCAATATAGAAGCATCTGAGGTTAAATAACACTCCTGGTAAGATGTATATGGATCTTTTTCATACCCAGTATAGTCAACTGGGGATTTTCCTCGCATTTTCCTATTCTACTGAGGCTTCAATCCTACTTCCCCTGAGAAATTTAATTTCTCATGGGTAGGAACAAAGAGTTTTGAAGGTGGAATAAAATGTAAAGTCAACCTAAGTGTTTTCTGTGCAGATAAAATGTGCATGCAGCTGAGTTTACAGAAGGATTTCATAATATCAAGACCTACAGAGATCAAAAGTAATAATAAGGAGTCTCTCGGAGTCTGCAGTGGCATGAAAGGATCATGCATTCGGGAAAATCTTTACATTCTGTTTGTTGACATCTTGTAGATTGAGTTATGCCAGAGGGATATAAATCAATGGAGATACTGCTTAGTGTTTGAGTCCATTATTAATACAGTCCAGTATATTTTTATATGAATAAAGTTTTTTTTAAAGTGAAAAACATATTTAATTTTTTAAATTCTTCAAGACAAGTTTCATTCCCCACTTGCACATATGATTTATACAATCTGAATGTTCTCCAAGTTCAGCCAGTCCTACTCAGGAAAAGATATGTATGTAAATTTGACAAATCATTATTAATATAGAGAAGCCTTGTTAGGGTGGCAACTTTATAACCAGAATCTGTAAATATAGCTAGAATTTCCCTATAGAAGAATACAGATTCTGCCTGGTGAGAGATCCCTGGGGATCTCTCTGGAAGTTGTCATTTCAACCTAAGCAGTCATCTTTTCAATCTAAGCATTACAATCCAAGGCTGAGATAGAAAAATAGGGATAAGCAATGTGGTGTTATGGTCCAAGAAAATATTCACTACCCCAACAAGATGTAGTTCAACAGCAACAAGTTGAAAATATTCACTACCCCAACAAGATGTAGTTCAACAGGACACAAGTTGAAATGCAGACAGAGAAAAGGAAAATATACTTAAGACAAACAAAGGAGAGTATAAAATATTCCTGAACTAATATGCTAGATTGCTATATTTCCATTGATATATGTACAGAAACAAGTATCTAAGTCATTCTGAAGACAGTATTAGGATTCATGAAGCAGCTACTTAAATCAGCAGCTAAGATATCCTTAGTGTACAGCAATGCTTACAGATTGGAAAAAAATAAAATAAAAAAGAGAGAGGGGGAGAAAATGGAAAATAGTGACTACTGGATTCTTGGATCCAACAGAGTAGAAAAAAAAATAGTTCATGTAATAAAGCAGTGCAAATGTTTTCAGTTCTGGAAAAGTTTATTTGGAGGATTTAAGTAAGCAAGAGTTCAATCCTAAATGTAGAACTTTAATGGAAATTAAGGAGGACCTGACATGTTGAAGGCTGACAAAAATAAGAAGCTACCAGGAAAAATAATAAGAGACCATTAAAATCCACCACATCTTCCAGCTCCATTGTGATCAAGATCACCTGGACTTACATGAAAAAAAAAAAAAAAAAAAAAAAAGAGTATTGAGAATAAACTGCCAGGGAGACCAAGCAATTATGGGAGATTTTTTTTTTAATCTATTATATTATAGATGGGAAAGTTGAGCAACACAGATATAGTCATTTAGTCAGATAACTATATAGAACAAACAAACCAGAGAAGTAAAATAACAGAATTGATCAAAAAAAATAACAAACATTTACAGATATATTGAAGGTGGATGAAGATCTACTTCAGAGAAAGATGCCCATAAATACAGAAGGCCAAGCAATATATATGTAAAAAAATATATATGTATATATATTATTAAGATAGATACAAAGTTTTCTGAACTATACCCTCACCATTGTATTATATGAAAGAGAGGTGGAGATAAAGCAGCAAATAGTATCAGGAAGATTTCAAACAGTTCAGTAGGGAAAAACACAGATTTCATACTCATATGCAGAAACACAGGAGTAGACACGTGGAACACAAAACACTATATTGCCTGTGTCATTGCTTGTTATTAAAAAAAAAAAAAAAAAAAAAAAAAAAAAACATGGGTCTATTAAAGTCAATGGAGATGTAGCAGTTTAAAACAACTAAAACAACTGAGTTTTTGTCCCTGTGTAGCAGTATGGTTGAAGGGTTCCCTTATGGTGAAGGAAATCACATTTCTCCCTCCCTCATAGTCCATTGAAGAAACATTTTCAACATAAACTATCTTTAGAAAAAGACCTCCATGGGAGGTGGAGAAGCTTAGTCATAACTGATGAAAAGATGGTTTCCCAACAGGGAAATTGCTTGAGAATGCATGTGAACATATTTTTCTCTTCCTCATTTTTATTTTTGAAACAGCTTTTTCGAAGGTTTTAGCACAGACAAAACAGTTGCTAAGCCACACACTGGCAAAACAGGTACAGTATTTATTGGTTTCACTGATTCGACATAAGCATATGTCACAGATGAAATTATACACTTCACTCGTAAGAGAGAAGCAGCAATACATTCACTGATATAATGTAGTGATCTATCAAAGCTTAATCATAATTAAAACAGCAACTAAAGATTCTCAATGGCAACGTACGCTTGATTAGCTACTACATAGAGGACGGGGTTAGTCAGATGCATTCGGGAGACCTTCCCATTCAGTCATAAATTTCAGAGTGCATCCCCTTGCTTTCTAAACTCCTTGAACTGAAGAGGTAAGGAGCCTAGGTGAGGCTGCATCCACACCCAGTCCCAGGCTTAGCAACGGTTTATGTCCAAGGAGTATGTGTGCACAATCAAAGATATAACCTTATCAAAGCTTACAAAGATTAGCAAGCATTCACTTACCAAGGATCTGTTGTAGCAAGGAATCCATCACAAGGAGTAAGGGATTTCTGCAGAAGTGACCTTGAGAGGTGTCCCTGCCCGTGGGGAGATCCTGTCATGCAGCCAGCTGCCATGCAGAGGAGCTCAAAGGCCTCTTGGCCTGCTCACTATATACGGGGTAAGATGATGGCTTAACAGTTACTGCTTTTTTGGCACATGCTCTATTGACTCTCAGCTGCTGAATAAGATGTCTGTCTGTCACTTTCTCTGGCTCCCAGATTGAGCCAATGCTGTGGTTGCTGTCTACGTAAGCAAGACCCAGAGTGCAGAGGCCACTATCTGCCTGAGCAAGGCCTTGGGTGCAACAGCCAGTGTCTGAGCAAGGCAACAAGCAGACCGAAGGCAAGTGGAGGGGGGATCACACCATCAGAGCATATCACAAGTATACCACAGCGCCAAGCCCTGGGCAGTATTTTACTTAACCCCAAAAGACCCCATGTAGCATAGACTGGATCAGTTACAAAAAGATAGGGAACCACAGCTCTGATGAGTATTTCTGCCATGGATCTTGCTTGACAGAGATACACCAGGAATCTTACTGGGCAAGTCAGAGAAAATATGTCCTGTGAAAGTGGCCTAAGACTTCCATGAAAATAACTCACAAAGTAAAAGTATTCCAAAATCGAATCTAATAACACTGTATAGAAAAATCTATTCTACCGGACTGGAATTCAGAGTATCATAAAGCTAGGGAACTGTGCAAGCAACATTAAACAAGACAAGCAAAATGTAATCCAGAGCACTTGTAACAAAAGCAGAGAATAAGGAATGAGAGAATAAAAGTGTGAAGGCAGCCTAATGCTTCCACAATTAATAGATCTACTTTAAAAAAAAAAAAAAATCAATTCAGTTTAAAGTTAGAAAGATGTCAGGAAGGAGCAATTATTCATGGCTAATTACTTTTTAGAGGATGATGACAATGGGTTAGTTTTCTCTGGTATTGATGAAGAAAAACCTCTAGGGAAATCATTTGCAAAGGTTACCAAGGATATGAATTATTCTCTGGTATGTATGAAGTACAAGAATATGAAAGAATGAGTAAAATACTAGTGTAGTGAAGGTCATCAAGACAACTCAGCTAATAGCATAAATTACCGCTTTAGAGATTCAAACATGCCATCAATATGTCTAATAATGAATGATCTCCTGGAAGGGATGATTTGTTATGAACTGCTCAGATACTCACCAGAAAGAAGACTTTAAAACAATTTGCTTCAAGAGAATATAACAAAAGACAAAATTGCTGAATTCCGTTTGCAGTTGTCCCTGTGAGTGAATTAGGGAAAAAAAAAAAAAAAAAAAAAGGAAAAAAAAAAAACTTTACACAGGACTATACTGAGATCTGTTGTCTTCCTATAGTGTAGGGTTATGTATGACATTCTCTTGAATTTCATTAACTCCCCTATCCCTCTCCAGAACTGCTATGGTATTCTTCTAGTCTTCTCCATTTTATCTTCTCTCCATTTTGTGTTTTCTCTCATCCATGCTGTCTCTTCAGTATATCTATTCACAACCATCTTGCCTATATGAGCCCTTTAAGATAGCTGGCATCAGTTTTACCTCTTGGAAAAGTAGCCTGTCTCACTATGTCCATACCCCAGTGGACTCTCCATCCTAATTTGCTCACAGCCATCATTAGTTGTTCACACACTGTTCCAAGAGCCCTAAAACATTTGAAAATCTGATTATAGAGTCCATAGCACTCATCATAAATTCTTCTTCTCATTCCTTTCTCCTGCCTTTAAGGTACCACATTACCACCTCTGCCGTTTAGCCTATACATTATATTGCTCTGTACCTGTTTCCGTGGATGTCTCCCTTCATGCTTTCATTTGTTCACATCCTGGCTCTAGCAAGTAGGATAACTACACATACCACTGTCACATTTATATGCAACCTCCATAGGCAGAAGGAGAACTAGATATTAGCTACCAGTTCCTTAGTAACTGCTACTATGATGACATGAATAGACATCAGTTCCTAGACTCCAATTAATGAGCATACATGAAGCCTGCATACATTATGAAATGGTACCAAACTGTCCACTCTTCTGTTAGAAGACAAAGGAAAACTTTTTTGTTTAACCTCAGCACAGATTCAGTTAAAAAACACTAGCTTTATTATCAACTGATCAGCCCCCTGCTATAAGGCATTATTTAAATAGTCTCCCAGTATTTATAGAAAAGAACAAGCACGTGGCAAATGAGGAGACTGATATGCAAATTATAAGGTGCTAAAATAAACAAAGGGCCTAGCCTGCCATTGTCATACATTTTGATCTTCAGTGTTATTTTGAAATAAGCAACTCACCTCCAAACATGACTTGAATACGTCATCTACTCTTTCCAAAACTACATTGCTACAAGGGAGGCCTCATCCCTCCCATGTCAACTAAAAAGAAGAAGATCCTCTAAGGAAGAAACAGACCAGTAACAAAGCCAGGAAAAAGAGCCTGACCCACCTTTGAAAGCCATCACTGCAGAGAACTTTGAGGGCAAGAAGACAGTGACTGCCTGGCAGGCAGTGCAAAGAAAGGAAAGTGTTTCATGAACAGCTCACATAGCTTGGCAGCTAATAAAATCGGTAGAGTTAAACTGGCATAAAAGTAGCATGGGGAGAACCAGACTTCTGTTGCAGAAATAAAATTGCATTTAACCTGATGAAAGCTGAAGCATTTCTTGTCATCTAAAATCATGGCCTCCTTAGGGCTAAGCTAGGTGCAAAGGGCAGGAAAGTTTTAATGCAAATATTTCCTCTACAAACAATCAGAATCAAACAGTGATGAGTGAAAAGGTTGATATTCAAGCACAATTTCAAAGGTGAAACCTGCTTTCCTGGTAACAGAGATCAGAGAATGCATTTTTCTGCCTCTTGAATCAGGTCTAATAATTCATTCCTAGGCAAACAATGATGGACTGATGCAAAGTGGAGTGCTTTTGAAGACATCTAGTGTCTAATATTGTAAACAAAGAACTAATATGAAGATCAATAATAAATAAGGTGGTAAGTACAACTGTGATTCTCTTTAATACAATTACAAATTTTAAATAATCTCATTTGCATTAATTTTTTTTCTGTGAGCCACTGAACTGTTAGACTATAAGACTATTGTCTGTTCTTTTCTGATTGGTGGAAGGAAGGAAGGAAGGAAGGAAGGAAGGAAGGAAGGAAGGAAGGAAGGAAGGAACAGAAAATACTCCATGTGTGTATATTCATGTGTTTGCAAAGCCATTTGGACTTCATTCAGTACATTACAAGTGAAAGTGTCATGCTTATAAAAAGGAAAAAGTAGATTTTAGCATATCTAGACCATCTATGAAATTGGTATCAAAAGTTATAAATTCCTAAGCATAATGTTTGACAATAACCTGTCATAGGAGCAATAAATTCATTATAAAAATGCTAGAAGTGCATATATCTCATTGACTGTTTATCATTAACTGCATGGGATGCTGATAGGAAATGTCTGGCTATAATTTATATTTCTGATGTCTCTCAAACCTATTACTCACCTTTCTCCAGTTTTATAGCTCCTCTGGACAGAATAGAAATTGAACAGGCAGAGTAGGTTCTGGAGGGGAATTTTCTGTTGTTGCTTTTCTCTATTATCTCATCTTTCCAGCCTGAGCTGTCTCTTACCTGTGATCAGACCTTCACCATCCTAGTGTTTCCCAGAAAATAAGGCTTAAAAATAAAAAAATAAAAGGGAGAGAGAGACACTTTACTACATTTCAATTTCAAGCCCTGAAGCAATTTGATTCTAATAATTAAACATATTGTATGTAAACTCCTAAAGTCTCAGTCAGTTTTCACACTAGGAAAATATTCATTAATGGTAACAGGAGTTTTAAGAGTATAAAAACCTGAAAATGAGTTTCCAGAAAATAAAGACAATATATTTGTGAAATATTCACTAAGCCAAAGACTCATTTATGCTGTGGCATGGGTTCAAGAAATCTAATCTTGTAAAAAAGTCCTTATGCAGAAATGTTGTAACAGAAATGCTATAACAGAATCAAGGCTGCAGAGATGCTATAGCAGAATCAAGTCTAAAACTTGCATATGAATCTATTCCAATTAATAACTAGAGTTTGAAATTCTTATAGTTGTGTACTGAACATTATCATATTTTTTTAAAGTCTTGTTAATATTGCATCAATTACCGACTAGTAATTGCAGAAGACTTCAGTGAGGTTAGAAAAGAAAGAGTTTATTCTGTTCCATTTAAAACTGGTACCCAAGCTTGTACAGATGAGTTTTAGTAAGCTGCTAGAGCAATGGAGCTTGTTAACATTCCTCCATGGAGCAGCCTCTAAGCCCAAGCTCTGGAAACACAAGCTTGCTATGCAGTTTCTCATGGAAGACTTTATTTCTCTTTTATTGACTAAACCTACTGCATTTCTTCCTTTTACAGCATGTTAGAAAAAGGGCAGGCAGTAACAGCAAGGTTTAGAGGAATATTTTTCATGTGAATCCTGGGTTCTCATGTAGCACAATTTAGCAAAAGAAATCTGCATTCTGTGTTTTTCCTAGAGTGAGAGAAAGAAACAATTTTTCTTGTTTCAGATCCTATGTAATCTGATTCAACAATCCATGAAAGAAAACCCAGAAGGGTCATTACTTGATCAACATTCAATAATGCATTTTTATAAAAGAAAAGGTTTGTAACAGTTCATGTAAGAGCAATGTATAATGAAATCATGGTTATCTACTGTAACTTGTGCTTTTACTCTGGGAATGGCTGGGTTTGTGGGGTTCTGCTACTGTACAAGATATGAGCTACATTTTTGCAGTCTATAAATCCAAATCTTGAATACTTTGGTTAAGAAATTATATCTTAGATTAATATCTCCAGGCAAATCTAATCAAGAATACTGGAGTTTACCTTGGAAAAACTGAAGAGTCTGGAACTAAAATTCACACATACACTTTTTATTTTTTTCTTTTTTTTTTTTTTTTTGAAAACATAAAAGATTGTTTCTCCTCCCTGCAATAATATGATATTATCATATCTAACAAAACTGCTGGTGTAACAGAGGATATGTTTGTTACAAAGTGTCTAAGATCAGCCACTTTCTTATATCTAATGCTGTCATCAAATCAGATTTTTTGTGAGGCAGTGTACTATCCTGAAAATCTTCAATTTCTTTATAACTACAATAATAAGAGAAACCTTCACTCATTCCGATAGCTTGACTGCAATCTAATGGATGGGAAGGAGGGATCAGGTGGATAAAGCAAGACAACATATTATACAACTGAAATGTCCAAGTAATGCAGACTCAAATGTTAAATTACAGTGTAACTGTCTAAATCAAAGTTATTTTCTTTACAATATAAGAAAGGTTTAAGTGAATGTCAAATGTGAAACTAACTAGGCAGGAAAATTATTATTCAAAAATTGTATGATGGCAGATTAAATCACATATGATAGTTAAGAAGAAATTAATCCTCTATAGGTTGTGTCCAGGTTGCCACTGCTAACATTAAGGGTCTGAAAACTGCATTATTTCTGGAGCTGCGAAGTATAAAGGCTATATATGTATTTTACCATCTCCTGCATCTTACGGTCATTTGAAAAAAAAACAGCCATACTATTTGTGCTTCAAGAACACTGTGATTATAACGTTTCTGCTAGTGTTTGCCTCACACCCTAACAGAAGGCCAATAAAGCCCAGGGGACTTCAGTCAAAGGCTTACATGCAAAGGGAGAATTTCCACAGAATTGAGACCAGCCTTTATGCAGTATTAAATACAAGTGCACGATATGCATAAACCCAAAGAGGAAGATAAGCTACTTTTATAGGGAAATTTAAAAGAGGACAGTGGCCACATGAAGAGAGAATGCTTCAGTTTAAAAAACAGCCTAAAACAAATTGGAGTAAGGAAGGACAAAAAGGGTAAGGATGCTGGGGAAACAAATGAAAAGACCCAGCCAGGTGCATGACAGGTCTGTAATAGCTGACAGGAAAAAATAATTTCATTCTGTCATTAGGCTGGATGAAATAGGTGGAAGCAAGAAGTTGTAAAGGAAGATGTAAATACAGCTCAGCTCTACTTCTGCTTGTCTCTGCCTTGCATATGTGTCCCATGCCTGCTTCATATCACCATAAAGGATGAAGAACTTGTCTTTTTCTTTCTCAATAAAATATTTCAATAAAATATTTTGAAAAGTCATGTTTTCATTCTGATACAAAAAGGAAATAGTTTCCTGACATTCTTCATGAAACAAAATGCAGGGGATTTTGTCAGCCTGGAGTCTTTGTGCCAGAGAGAAAAGTAGTGTTTATCTGTGTTGTTGGGAAAAAAAGAAGATGGCTTCAGGGGCAAAACAGAATTGGGTATCACTCCTGAAGGCCTAGCTTGAGTTTCATCTTGAGTAACTGGACATTTCCTGAGTGTTTTTTTTTTTTCCACTTTTTTTTTTTTTTTTTTTTTTCATCAGAACAGATCCTATTACAATAACACTCAGGAAAAAAAAAAAAAAAAAAAAAAAAAAAAAAAAAAAACTGCCCAGGTCACTGCATTTTGCAGGACTAATCATTACAAATCACCACCATCCCTATATCCAATAGACTATCCAGTCTGTTTCTGAATACCTGCCACAGAGCTCAGTGCAATGCCGCTGTAAATTCACCTCCTCCACAAAACATAGTTTTCTTCTCTAACCTGCAGGGAAATAGCAGAATTGCCAGACAATCAAAATACAGGTTTTTGAAAAGGTCAAAAGATTCCAGCAAAATATTATATTTCATGTAGCGTACAAACCATGAAAATGTTGATATTTCATTACTGAGGAAAAAAATTGTAACAAAAACAGAATCTGACAACACTTTTTTTTCCAGATTTGGGAGAAAGCCTGTAAAAAACTGGAAACAGGCAGCAGGCTAACATCATCTGAATATTGTTTGTTGTTTTACAATCTGTCTCTCTTCTGTAAAAGCCTTTAAACAACTTGAATCTTTAGTTCTCTGGCAGAACTTAGTCTTTAAACCACGGCAGGGCTACCTCATATAGCGAGCTAACTCGAAGAAATGCTCCTTGCTGTTCCAGATCCTGTTTAAGCACAAATGAACCCAAGTAACTTTTGTTTGTTTCCCTCCATATTTCTGGGACTCCAAGGCTTGCTTATTCCCATACAGCTCTTTCCATAGTAGTAATGCACTCAACAAGGCATCAAGTCTGTTAATCAGAAGAGCTTTCAGAGCCTCCTTAGTTATAATGGTTTTATTGCAGGTAAGTAAGTAGCTGAAACTGCATAAGTTCAGGAGCTGCAGTAACTCAAATAGCCATTCTGAAGTAGGAGAAAATTGAATGTACAATTCTAAGCAACTTTGTCTCGATGGGAAGAATGGAATTATTCTTCAAGTGTTACTATATGCCAGAAGAAAGCATTACTTATGAGACTATCAAGTGTCTAATTGCAATACTGAACCAAATAATTTGAAATGATAGCTATCTAAAGACAGATTGTAAAGAGAATAGTGAACAAAGCAATAAATAATAAAATTACACATACTATATCTGATTGCTCATTGAATCAGATTGCCAGTTGTAATAAAAGCCAAAAGTAACAATCAGACTCATTGCTTTGCAAAAGACGAAATGCCATTAACCATAATTTTAAATTCCTGTTATCAACATATATTATAAAAACAACATGGCAAATCTGCTTTTGATTAAACTGGGCTTGACCTTAACAGTATTCCTTTATAATCCTAAAGGTGGTGTGTCTTTTTTTCATATTTTTAAAATATAGTTTTAACACTGTATTGATTATGTATGTAATTCTTTGGTCTCTCACAATACTGTCTGCTTTCCTTTTTAAAAAAATAAAAAATAAAAATTAAAAAATAAAAAAGCACATCCGAAAGGAGGGAGTAAAGGCACTCAGAAAGAAGAACATCTTGTGGGGTCAGGGAAGGTGCTCTCGATTTTTTCTGGTAGATGAGAATTCACATCTCCAGTGAGATTCCTCCCAGGGAATTGGATGAGCTACAGATATTCAGCTGTTATTTCCAATCTCTCTCTCTCTGTTGTGTATACACATAAGGAACACAAACTCTGACTCAGTTTGAGGGTCATCTTTCATTTGTGTTAGATTTCAAAATGCCCAGTTCCAATGCCACACAAAAAATAAATAGACTAGAGATATAGTTCTCACTTTGCAGGATGTGCAAATGAAATGCAAGTTTATTTAAGTCTTTCCAGTGCACCAGTAGGGTAACTTGTAAGAGGATAATTTTGCATTTTGCTGTCTGAGTTTTTTTTTTTCTGTATAATTGTTAGTATGTGTGGCAACTGACATTCAAGGCACTGAAAGTCTATTTCTTTCCACTGTTACAAGCAATGTCAGAGAAGGTTCATATGTACCTTTTCCTGTTCTCACTGCATTATTTATCAAATGAATATGAAATCAAAATGTTGATGCACAGAACAATATGTTAAACACTCTAATGTGGAATGCCAGCTTCACCTTGTCAACCTTTCACAATGGGTCTAGGTTCAGGTTCCTACTATTTTAACCAGTATTTACCATTTTTTTGTACAAATTTCTATTATTTTTTTTAATCTTTCCTATCCTTTTTTTCCATACTCTTCATGTTCAGCCAAAACAAACAAACAAAAATCCACATAAGCTCTTCGTCGTACATTTTATAGCTGATGGCAGCCATACCCAAGAGATTTTAGCACATAGGCCCTTCTTCCCAACAAACCTAGAGGCAGGTTGAATCTATAATTTAATTCTAGCCTTGACTGAATATTGTGTTTTTAATGAAGTGCTTTCTCTAACTCCCTCATATTTATCTACCTATTTCTTGGCAACTCGTATCTAGTACCGATTTAGTTTTCATATTCAGGTTCCTTTCTGAACAGGTCAGCAACAATTACCTGTCAGGACTACTATAACAAGGTTGCAAGGACTT
This sequence comes from Anas platyrhynchos, assembly GCF_047663525.1. Classification (NCBI taxonomy): domain Eukaryota; kingdom Metazoa; phylum Chordata; class Aves; order Anseriformes; family Anatidae; genus Anas; species Anas platyrhynchos. The sequence goes on from NC_092587.1 coordinate 174,909,130, forward strand.
AATGGTCATTTTCACTGAACAAATCATGTTCTCACTACACTAAGCATACCTTAAGACCAGGCTTTTCAAAGTAGTCTAAGGGCATTAAGTTCTCGTATCATCAAGATGTACAGCAGGATTCAGTGGGCTAATCAGTCTGTTGATATTTAAAAGCTATCTCTATCTTGAAACTTGAGTTCAGTATCTTGGATTTCTCTAGCTGTTGTGCAGTACCTCTTTCTTATCTGCTCCTGCTATCCCTCTTTGGGTCCAAGGCTTCCATGAGATCTAATTTTTATCGACATAAGTTTTGCCTATGAAATCCCAAGATGCATGTCACTTAAAATTGCCAGAGCCACAAAAAGGCACTAACAAAAAGGAAATTAGGATAAACCAATTAGAACTGAATGTTAGATTGCAAATTATTTGGGAGAAGGAACAAAGAAGTCTTTGATCATGTATTGCTTTGAAAGGGATTTAAAGACAGATATGGGCTCAGCTTGGGTGCATTAGCACTATGCCAGTGGCTTTTATGGAGTTATGATCATTGGCACCAGTTAAGGAGCTGTTACTACACACTTCCTAACCCAAATTTTAGGTGTATTTGCATTTTAGATGCTGTTAAATGTGATTCTGCATGTGTATGCTAAAGACAGTCCTTTCATCATCCAACTGCAGATAAAAGCAAACAAATACAGGGGAAAGAGAAAAAGAAAAAGAAGGGAAAAAAAAAAAAAAAAAAAGCCTACGTATAAATGGTCTCTAGAAAACATGGATAAAGAAATCTGAAGGGAATTCATTGCACTATCCAGGTTTCAAAATAATTCATTAAACAGCTACCACTTGTCCTGTCACTGACTATCTGTCTGGAAATGGATAATGTTCTAAATGTGTCTGCTTTCATCGCATATTCTCCTGCTATCACAGTTGGTAACATTAGCTATGCACAGGAAGCATTTTGCAGTCTCTCATAGCTATCTTATCAATACCACCACAAAACTAAGGAAATAGATGGGAAAAAAATAATAATCACAACAGTCTACGGTTATAGTTGAAAGTATAATGCTCCTGTCTAGCAGACAAAAGTGCTTGCCCTATAATCCTACATGACTGTGGAAAACAGAACTTTAATAATCAGGTTGAGACTTGCCATTTAAGTTTACAGCAGAAAGTCTGTCATGTTTGTTGTTAACATTCTGAATAATCCTTAAAAACAGTAATCTGTTTATCATTTATCTTTTAATATAGCATTATTATTTCAGGAAAGCATGCAATGAAGCTGAAATGGCCTTATTCCAACAACAACAACAAAATCAATCCCTTTCTACAAATTTGATATAGGCAAGCTGTGTACTATTTGAAAAAGTTCACTGAACCATGAAGACTGGCATTTGCACCATAAAATTCAAGCTTTATTTGATGAAGTTATTGAACATTGCATTTACCTCAACTAAGGCTTAAAGCAATCATAAATATTTTTACTGGCCTCTCAAGAAGGAAGCTTTGAATATGAAGCAAATCAGATTGATACTCCTGGGAATTTCAAAGGGATCTGAGGAGGGACACAGAAAGGATACATGGTGTTTAATGAAAATATCTGTTCTGTTTAATGATAGTACTAGAGGCTCAGCATGGTGTTTTTGTTTTTGTTTTTGTTTGAAAAAAAAAAAGTGCAATAATAACATGAAAGAATTTTGTTCCCTAGCTTTCTGATTAAAAGTGTATTTTTGTGTCAGCTTTAGGAGAAATTATGTACAAAGCCTGTTTATAATACAGTCTCTTTTAATTTGTCAAAGGCTTGCATTGTATAACTGTCATATTAATTGCTAAAATTGCCTCCTATATTGTTTCATTCTGCTCCTGAAAGGCAAATTAGGAGAACTCAATTTCTGTAGCACCACCTGGTGTGACAAGTCGTCTTCTTTTGACCAACCATTGGTCATCACGACTTAGTGGTAACTAGTCTAAATGGGAGCTTGGTAGAGTGCAATGTTTTTATTATTGTTAGTGTCAATTGAAACACTGAAGTCATCAGTTTAAGGACCAAATACAGAAGCTCAGGAAATGCGTCCTCCTCATGTGGCCACTCGACATTGACACCCAACATGACTGAGAGAGCAGATAAGTGGTTTAGAGACAGTATTCCTCTGCATCAAGTAGAGTGTCCTATGAAAGACTTGCCTCTGATATGGTTACAAATAAGCGTATATTAATTGAGTCTTGCTTAGGTTTAAATTCAACACACTACATCAGGGCACAACAAGGTCAATGTGCCTTCCAACATCCTGCTCAATAGCAAATTAAGTATACTTAGAGAGAACATGCCTTACACTCTCTGACAGCACTGAACAAACACCACCGGTTATGTAGCAACCTTTTATTCAATATTCTGGTCATTTTAGCAATCACACAGGAACCTAGTTTCAATTTGCTGCTCAGTCAGAGGAGACTCAGAGTCACCTCTTTCTTCTACCTTCTACAAGAGTGTCCTAACCACCGAGTGACACAGCAGGCTGAGAAGGGCTCATACCACTTACCTTTTCCCCTGGCTCACAGTGACCCACCATATAGCTAAGAAGAAAGATTCAGGAGATCTAAAGGGTCTAAAATGTAAAAAGATCATGAAACTCCAGTAAAGAGGCTAAAGATATGCAATAGATAGTATCTCCTTGTCTCCACTTCCTCTAATGTGCAATACTGAATTAAAAAAAATGATTACTTGGAGCTCAGAGCTCAAGGTTCCCCCTCTGTATTCAAAGCACCTAAGTAGGCATTTAAGTGCTAACAAGCTCCCAGCACCCTGGTTAATAACTGGCTTTTGGGAATTACCACGATATAATGGCAATAATAATTCATTACACAGCAATGTGTTTTAGTTTTAAGGGTGATGGAAAAACTTTCAAAGTGTTTCTTGTGAACAGAAAAGGTAAAGAACAAGTAGGGATTTTATTACTCCTCAGAGCTGAATAGTTCACCAGAAACCATTGTAGCGCTAAAAAGGTTCTCACAGGCAATTTGCTTCCATGGTAGGGACCCAAGCAAGCAGATAGCTGGCAACATGACTCTTATTCAAAAACTTCATCCATACCACTGAGAAAAAGAGCACTGAGACTGAGTGGACACAAAATTGTTCATACTATTTAGCTGTTAGTCACTCCTTGCTTCTGGAACAGAATTTCAACAGGAATTTTCTAGTAAGAGGGTAGTCCTAAGTAGTGTTGGAAGTAACCGGTTGATGTCATTTGACCTCTGGGACAGAAATCAGTCCCTGACGCTCTTTTGTGCCTGTTGATACATCCAAGGAGGTTAATGTGTTGCTACATCTTATACAAGTCCAATCAGCACTGCAAGTCCAGGGTCCTGTGTCCCCAGAGCAGTGCAGCAAAGGAAACTTTCCAAGTGACTGAGGAGTGTGAGTGAGCAGATTCCAGAGAAGTAACAATAAAGAATTTGTTGGCAGAAGGAGTTTCAATACAAAAAACAGTAATTAAATAGATGGAGATGCCTGAAAACCAACCTGTACATTTGATGCCCTTCATAGTAAAGCATCACATTCTCCTCCAGATCCAGTACACTGAATAATATTCCTTCTAGTCCTGATAACTGTGTAACCAGCTGGCAGAAGCTAGTAAATGTAGAAACTGCTCTTGACCATATGTATTTTGGGATTCTGAGTAAAAATTCCACCACCTTGAAAGTTTGCAAAATATATTGATGTCCATAACAATAATAATAATAATAATAATAATAAAAGTTTGTTTTCATACTGCATCCAGTTGGAGAAACAGTGTTTAGATGTTGCTGTCCTACCATGAATTTAAAGGATATGGATAATTTACAATCCTGATTAACAGTCTCAGAGCTGCAATTGTTCATCCTCTTCACTTCCCATCCTTTTTATTGAATGTGCTTAAGTATTCATGAACACATGATGGCAATCTTGTTAACGCTATGAAAAGCAATGACATCCTCATTATAAACTGCTTGAAAATGCTCATGATCCTTTCACCACAATGAGCTTTGTACAATTAGAAGCCTAAAAATGTCACAGGTGCACAACACACAAGGTGATAAAATTATAATTGTAAGATACTGTGGAATTGTAATGTCCAAGACAGTAGAAATTGCAGCTACAGACAGAGGGAGGGACACAATAATGCTCCTTTTAATACTGATTCATCTTAGGTGCCATGCAACTGTGTCTTGTTCACATACTCAAACTGAAAAAAATCACAGACTCAGGGGCAAGTAAATACTTCCAGGCAAATCTGATAGATTGGAGCTATTTAAGGTGCCTTCCCTTTGTCATTATGGTGAGAAAAGTTTTGCTTACAGGGACTGAAAAGGACCTTGGGACATTTGAACATGATCTCTTTTGGTTTCTTCACAGACACATTATACCAATTTTGATCTTTTGGTCTTTTATTATAGGTTCACAGTTTGCTATGGAAGTGACCGTGGGTATTTTTTTTATTATGGATATGGATTTCTGGCTACCCTCAACAGAAAGTTCAAGTGGAGTTGATGCCCTGTCAAGCCTTCTGCATATTTCTTGTATCTACAACAGAGATAATCAGAAGCTTGTAATAAACAGAGGTGAAAAATCTTCAAATTCTACGTGAACAAAAATTCTTGTCAGAAAAAAAAGGACCTCACCAAGGAAAGGTGTACAGAAAAGACTTGGCAATTCAATGAGTTCCTCCCAGCCTCAGAACTTCTCTGTAGTCCCATCATGCTAAGAAAAACATAATTAGAAATCATTCCAGTTTGAAAGGAGCATAGGATCGCAACCTTAGGCTGCACTTCTATTTTGGAGAAAACTCAAATTCCGTATTTTCCTCATAGGGACAACTCAGTTCTGGAGTTTAAAAACATTCTCCTTTCTTTTTCTGTCCTTTCATTTTCTTATCTTCATGCCTTGGATCTTTGCACTGATGGATGTTAACAAGTAGGAGAGGTCAAAGATATGTTTAAAATCTGCCACGCTTCCTTTGACTGCAACTCTAGACAACCAACAGGTGGCCTTTAAATACATACACACATGTGCACTGTCACATGCATATATGCAGACACATAGGAAGATAGACACAGAAGGTATAGAACAGAGTTTAAGAAACACTGAACCTAGGTAGAGTAGCTGATTTTAAATTTTGTGATGCAAGTGAGGCTCTGAGATTTGAATTCCATTTATCATTTTGGCCTTTCAAGAACTGATAGGGAAAGAGAGAATTCAGCTACAGTTCAGCATTTCCACTTAGCCAGTTAATCAAGCCACCGTAAAGTGGAATAAGTGGCAATGAAGGAAGAAAAGGTGCAGCAGAGTTGTCACACAGATTCCACAGCCTGAAAGAGTCATATTTGACTTAAAAGCTTTCAATGCCCTGATGTGAAAAGGTATAGTCAGCAAAAGAGTTTGTTTACCTCTTTCGAGTCTCTCCATTCAATAATCTCTGCAGGCAAACCAAATTAGACAGAGCAATACAAAAACTGTGGTCTTTTAGCAAACTGGACCTGCTTCTCCACTATCAAAGAAACCTGCATAAGCATATTCACTTCTGGAAAAAGGTGAGGATGTGGCGAACACTTCTGCAAACATGTTGCATATTGCATTCTTTTAGCACTTAGCCTGCCCAAATATACAGGAGCACATAAAGCAGTGTAAAATTTGTCCCAGCACTTCCAGTAAAGAGACCACAGTTTGTATTCAGGAAAGCTTTTAAGAGCATGTTTAAGGTTAAGTGTGGGATTTGTCACCCTTCCTCAGCCAGGAAGTCATTTCTAGCAACACTTGGGTACATTTCTGCCAATATAATCCACCAGAGCTGGGCACATTTTTCTTCCTGTGAATGAACTATTCATATACCCAAAAAGCAATTTCATCCATTCCAAAACAATTTATGAATTCAACATTAATTTGACAAATAGTTTTGGCTGGGAAGATTTTCTCAGACTAAGACTGGCATGAAAAATACCTGAAAAACTACTTCTTTCCCTTAGTTGTCACCAAGCCAGGCACAGAAAATGTGGAGTTGCCCTTAAAATGGACTTAAACCACCCGTTTCTACTTCTAAAGAAAGATTCCTAAAAAAAAAAAAAAAAAAAAAATCAATTAAAAAAAAAATACATTGTACATTGTCTAAAATGGTGGTCTCAATATCTCCTCTCAATATTATTCAGATTTGCATAAACTGCTTATGAAATTCCCTGGAACAGGATCTGGAAGCCAGGTGTCAGATCTTTTGCTGGCTCAAAGATGCTGCTGAATGGTCTGCTGCAAACCAACATCCAAAGAGTGAAATTAAAAAAGAAGAATTAATGTTTCAGTGTACCAATACTCTAGTTCCTAAAATTGGCCTTCCTAGATATGTAGATGTTTCACGCCTTCTGTCAGGCCTTTCTCCAAATAGCGTAATTGAATTCCGTTATCTCCTTTGTTTCTCACATCTGTCTTCCACTTTAGTTATTTATTTATATTCTTTTCATCCAAGCTGATACGCTTGGATCCTAAAACAAATTCTGTTATCACTGACTCTTGAGGAGGGAAAGTCCATCTGATTGAACACAATGAAACAAAAGACACAAATCAGAAGTAAAACTGGTACTTTGCCAAGGTAGTAACAGACCCTTGGTAGATAATTTCATGATGTTGCTATTAGCCCCTAAATGGCTGCCTGCTTCATTCCTAAGGTACCTTCCTTAATGATCACTAAATGATTTACATAACTAATATCTTTCCAAAAGGATCATCTGGATTTACTGCCCTCATTTGGTAAATACCAATACAGACTGGTTCCATTAGAAAACCAATAAAATATTGTGCATGTGAAGCTGTAATGCAACTTATATTAATTGGAGCAAGTCACAGGGGAGATAATTTGTGTTTAACATGTATTTATCAAAACAGCAGTTATGAATGCATTTGAGCAACTATTTAAAAAGCAAGCTTTTCTAGCAGAATGTTTTGTTGTGTTTTTTGTTTTTGTTTTCTACAAACTGTAACTTAACATGGAACAACTGAAAATCCCACGGAAAATGAGTTGAAGACATAAAAACATCTCTCTGACAAGAAGTAGAGAAGGAAGTATTTCCTCTGAGCTAATTCAGGGTCACATTACCCTGACCAGCTCCTGCTGCTGTGGAGGAATGCATCCCATTAATTGGAGGTACCATGTCCAGAGCAGAACCTTTCTTAATCATCAACCAGTCTTGGCCCTAAAATCTTTTGCAGCAGCCACAGCCCATCTCAGCTTAAAGTCAGATAGAAAAAGATGAGTCATTCGATGAAAGTCTGTTAAAAAGAAAGTGTAGGCTTATAAATATGTCTCTCCTCTGACTTTTGTCTCTTCCACTTTAAATCAAGACTCTTTTTCTATGTAAATTTGGAGTCAAAGGCAAGATGCATTTCAGATGTGATAAAGCCAGCAGCAGCCCAGGCTCAAGAAGTTTCTCAGGTGAAGAAACCAAATCTGCTTATACAAAGGAAAAAGTCTTATCCCGCAGTGTCAGAGTAATATGTTCTTCAAGTCCTGACCATTATGCATTCCATTTATACCACTTCTTTAATCAAAGCCGAACCTGGTGAATTGCAAATAAGAACGAAAACATTAAATGTGAAAGGCCAACTCGCTCATCTATATTTTTTGTCAAAATGACAGTTTTAAAATTACAAAGGTAAAATACTTCACTAAATAGGGTTATAAATGTATAATTCATCATGGCAGAACATTTTTATGCGTTTTAAAACTACTCTTTTATTTTAAGAGGTGAGGATGCAAGATGGTAGGCTCATTCTTCATCTTTTCATTTTGCAGTTTATTTTTCACACAGCAAAGATGCAGCATGGTTAGAAAAGCTCTTGAAATGGCATTTGTACCCTTCTTTTTCTAAGCTGTTGTTTACTGGAGAGTATATTTCAAAGGTGAAGGTATGTTACCACCCTGGTTAGTATATGTACATACATACACCACAAGCCCTCTACTAAATAAAATCCTCATTGCTTCACAGAGGCCATATATTGTTAAAATAGGGACACTCTGTCCCCTATTCCCACACTCACTAGTCCACTAATTAGGTACCATATATCTGAAGCAGGAGAATCAGATTTCTGTTCCCACTATTTATAGGAATTCCTGAGTAATCGGTCTGCAGCTTAGTGTCAGGCGTACAGTTCCCCAGTGGCTATGGATTTGTTATCCTGCTGAACACAGATCACTGGGAAAACTTAGAGGAAAAGGTAAGCATTATAGCTGAAGAAATAAGGCATGTACTTTACTAGAAACTCCCATTGCTTCACTGTAATTTGCCTGAAATCCTCGTTCTTCATTGCAAGTGTGAATTCACATACTGAGATTGCAACAAAAGATTAAGATAAAACTCCTGGCACGGAGTCGGGGAAGAATAACATCTTTGCAAGGTCATATAGAGAAGAAGATCACTGCATCCAGGTAGTCTGCTGCATATTATGTTTTTGAGAGGCTGGCAAGAATAGAGCTTGAGGCAGGATGAGGAACTGTCACGGAGAGAATGAAAGAAGAAAGGAAAATGTGATCTGACTCTTGTTACATCCTGGGGAGATCGTCTCCAAATTCCATGCTGATTGAGGGTCAACCACCAAAAAAAAACTGACCTAAAATAATATACCTCAGGTCTAACATTAACCCCAGTGCCCTATGGGTCTTAGGTCAGAGCATTTCGCTGAAGTGATTGCAAACATCTGTCAAGGAAGTAATTTCTTCCTCCCATTAAGTTCCCTGGATGTGAGATCACTGCCACCATGCAAAAAAAAAAAAAAAAAAAAAAAAAAAAAAAAATGCTAACTAACTGCACTTCTATTTCAAGAGTTTACAGCCCCAGGGAGGGAGGGGAGACCGCAGTCTCAGGGGTCTAGAATTAAAAAATAATATATCAGATTACAGAAGACTAAATTTTCATGCCTCTTGCCACAACAACAGGAGCAAGATGATCTCAGTGTTGCTTCTTTGAACTCTCTGAGCAAAGAAGATACAATGGCCATGTCTTTGAGGACCCTGTTTCCGTTCCTGATTCACCCAGTAGCTTGCTTGGTGATGATGCGCCTTATCTCAGTTTCCCCTTAGTCAGCATTTCATTACAGGAGAGGTTTCCATTTCACTGGCAAAGAAACCTTAGGCTGGACAGTCTCAGGTGGGTAGGATTTTTACTGCAAGCAACACGAGTTTTCAAAGTAAATGGGTTGACATCGCATGTTTTATTATGAAAGGAAAACAAAAATATTTTTTGTGTGTTTTCTGATGCTTTTTACCTACCTCTAGTAAAAAAAGCAAAACAAGCTGCAACGAAGGAGTTGCATAAACCCATAATTTGGCAGCCAATTAGTCTTTGATTTAGACAGTTGCTTTTTGAATATATTTTTTAATGTGATTCCTTGCAGCTGAGAAATTTACATTTTAAAAAGTGCTTAATGCCAAGGCAGTAAAGGAATCCCACATTTGTCAAAGAAGTAAACTGAGATGAAATCCAGTCCTTGTTAACATCCTAGTCTGGGACTGCTTTAATAGCAAATGAAGGAGGAATGTGTCCTTTGGTGATAGGGAGCTTGAGGAGACAAGCAGGGGAGCCAGATTCACTATTGCCTTTTTGCCCCAGCTAGGGTAGGACATACACAAAGGCACACAGCAGACAGAAATACCTTCCAAATAGCCTGGGGCAGCTGTGCAAATTTGTAACAAAAGATGGAGATTGGGTGATCTAGAGCAGAACAACAAGGAGGACAGTGCAACTGTGACCTTCTGCTAGGGACCCCATCCAGAGAGGCTGCAGATGCAAGTGCAACACTTGAGCTGACACTTTACACAATACTAGCGCAGGCATCTTGCTTGCAGTCTGACTATAGTCAGCTCTTTGGGCTGTGTATAGATCTAGTGGCAAGAACAAACTGCAGCTTCTTTCATAAATGCAGATGCTGGAGTTTGCTTCATTTCAAACACAGTCATGTCAGAACCATGCTGCTTTGTATCGAATACAAAAAGGAGAGAAACAATACACCCGTTCACTGTAATGAGACCAGTTGCAGGAAGAAACATCAGCCTTGCTGAACCACAGCAGAAATGCCAAGCATGTTGAACTCTTCTAGAAATAACAGATTTTAAGCAGCTGAGGCTATCCCGAGTAAAGAAAAAACATGGCAGTATGCATATGGGCATATGGTTCACTGAACAATGGAATTTGGAGTCAGCTGATTTAGAGTGGAATTGGATACTGATATCCCTTGAAAAGCTCACAAGGTACATTTCTACTTTCATTTTGAGATTCTTAACTGTTTTAGAGGCCTGATACTAGAACACTCCCACAGCTTGTTCTTGCTCAAGGCCAAAGATGTGGTTCCTGGTAACCAGGGCACAAAGAAACATGAGAACAGCTGGCCTTCTTTTCCATGCTTGAATATTTGGGGCAGGAAAATAAGCTTACAAAACTGACATTAAATATCTTAATAATTAGTTTGTCAGCTTCTGCTCTTTCACAGTTCCTCCATGAGACCAAGAGGGAGATTTGTGGACCTTACAAGTGGGGTTACTGGGAGTCCGGTCTTAAATCAGCTCCTAATGGGGTGTGAGTGATATTTTGCAGGCTGGTGTGGGAACACTAACTGGTTCCTGCTCTGTTGCAGCAAGTTCAGCAAAAGCTACCATGATGGTTGGGGCTGGGGCACTTGCCCCATGAGGAGACCCCAAGGGAGTGGAGTTTATTCGGCCTGGAAATGACAGAACAAGGATGTTCACAGCCGTGCATGACATCAGAACAAGAAGATCTGAGTAGGTATGAGGAAAACAATTTTCACCATTGCAAGCGCATTAAGCAGCGGAGCAGGTTACCCACTGAATGTTTTCAAAACCCACACAGATAAAGCCCTGAGCAATCTAGTCTGAGCCCACAGTTGTCCGTGCTTTGACCAGTATATTGTACCAAAGTGCTTCAGAGGACAATGCCAATATGAACAACTTTATGATTCCGTAGCCATCCACAAAACTGCAGAAGGATTTGCTCTTGTGGCAATTTAGGAAGCAGAGGACAGCACCAGAGAAATACTCATAAAGCTGGAGTACAGCTATCACCTTGGGAATTTTTTCAGATTCATTCACAGAGATGGCATGGTATTCACCTAATCTAGCAGAGAGACCCTCAAAGTTAGACTGCCAGCTCTGTGTGCCCCCTCCATAGTCAAGAAAAATAATGGGAAATTCATCTTGTGTTAAAACAGGGTCTAAGACAGGAGAAGGAATAAGCACTATCACTTGGAAGTGACAATTTCTCTTGTTTAGAGAAAAGATGCTTAGAAGAATAGCTTGAGCATGTACTTTTTACACAGCTAAAGCTGAAAGAAATGACTTCTATCCTAAGTCTAGGGGAGATGCTGGCTAATCTCATGCTTGCTTTAATCAGGGTACTGAACTGGCTTTGACAGGAAATGCAGGAGCTCAGAGCTGCTCAGAGACAGGGACAGTGTTTGCTGGAAGTTTAAAAAGCAGAACATGTGAGGGCATGGCTCCTGCTATGATCCCCTCCAGCAACGGTGTGCAGAGCAATGCCCTGGTTAAGCCCCCAGAATTAGGCTCGAGAATGTGTCTATGTGACAAGCAAAGGGAGAGCTAGAGAATGCAATTTCTGTGAATTGGCTGGGTTGGGATTTGCAGGATTAGCACAGCAGGTATAACTAATTGCGTTTATCCTACCCAAGCAGCAGGCATCAGTGTAATGTGCCTGGAGTTGTTGTGCACTGTGCATTTTTCATCCAGTTTTCCCCAATCCATCCTACACACACATCCCTAAGGGAGTATATCGGCTCTAGGTGCAATACACTGGTCTAATCTCTGCTGTCCTTCTGCCAGACTATTCAACTCAGTGGAGTCTCCTGTATCTTTTTGAGCTTCCAGAGGTATAGGAGGGAATGAATTATGTCTGCTCTGTTCTGTTCAAGCATATAGATCAATTTCTTCTGAGTTCTTTTGCTGGCCACTTAGGACACATCCAAAAGAGGGCTGTTGGGTATCCTTGAGGAGGAGAACATGGGCTGTAGAAATGAAACTTTTGTTCCAATGCTCCTGTTCCCAAAGATACGTGCATACATTTTTACATCAAACTTCTGTCACTGCCTAAAGATCTTCTGGGTGTGCACAGATAAACCTTCAGTTCTGACAGCACTGATGAGCTGCATTTCATGCCCAAGTCCAATTAACATTCAGAAACCCACTCTAACTCCCCTTCAGCTTCATGTTTTTCACCTAACACACCTACACAATCAGGGCCTTTATCAAACACTGTGGTTTTCACAGCTTTCTTTGAAAAGGCAGCCAGAAGGGGAGGTTTCTGTCCCTGTCTTTGTGCAGTGACAACAGCAGGCCTACATCACAGAGGGGACCTGCATTCAATCCCTGCCATTGTCTGAGGGGGGTTCAAGACTATAACTATTGCCCAAAAGAGGCTCTGGGAAAAAAAAAAAAAATGTCTTTTATACTCAGATGTTTATATTTCTAGACCTATTACTGAAGGTTTTGCACTGCATAGGAAATAGTTAACTTTGTAGGTGCTGGGAGCAGAAAGAAAGTGAGATCAAGAAGCAGCCTGACTGGGTATCCTTGCATGCACCCACATGGAAGTAAGAGCACCAGAACCCACATCCCTTAAGGGATGCACTCTTGTTTCTGCTCTGACCACAAAAATGTCTCTTCTGTGAACCATCAGCAGAACAAATAAAGGGAGAGCTCCCACACTCGGGCACCCCACAGTCTGGTGTTTACAGTACATCCTAGGAGCTGTGAGACATGGATTGCAATCTCCCCAGGGAAAAGTGAGAGCTGAGAGTAGGCTGTTGCTTCTTGGGTGACTGCACTGGCCTGTTACATAAGAGGGTGGCACAGTTTCAACAACATATCAGATTAAAGAAAGAGTCAGACACTGTATGCTACTTTAGGAGAAAAAGGTAAAAATACACTAAGTGTAAAATATGAAGTTCTCAGTTCCAAGTGGATGGAGGCATCTGATGCCGTAGTAGGGTATCAGAGTGATAGGGAGAGAAGATTGATTCCTGGCCTCAGATTGTCTCTGTTGTCTGGTTCACGGAGCACTTCTTGCAGAGATAAAAGCCCAGGTCCCGAGAGCAACATCACCACCAAACCCTTTGAAAGCTAATTTACCAGACAAAGCATCACATGAACTGTGACCACACTGCTGCTGTTTTGGAGCTAGCTCGAGTCTCTCTAGCTGGAACTGTACCTGTACCATGTAGACATATTCCTTCCGAGCAACTCAGCTTTGGATCTGATATTTAGGATTCTCAAGATAGCTAGGATGACAACTGTTGCTCCATGAAAAAAAAAACGGCTTTCACTTATTTCAGGGTTAGCCACATCTACTTCCTTGATTTCTTGCACTAGAGACAACACAAGCATCCAGAAATGAAACCAGGATTGAGATGATGACATTTTTGCATGCTTTCTTACTCATCTCTGTAAATGTATTAAAAATGGCAATCAGCAACCTAAAAAATGATGGGTTTGAGACAGACTGAAAGTATCAAAGAAGTGAAAAGTATCCATGACATATATTTCTAAACTGAGACATTTCTCTATTTTGCCTTTCATGTATTTGTATATCTTAGAATTTTTGTTTGATTACCACTGAAACTCTGACTGGAAATTGCTTTTAGAACTGTGCTCTTACTCATTTCTGTTTTGACTTCCTTTTATTAATGGCTTTAATAGGTTCTTACTTTCTAGTATATTTCTGCTTGTAATTTGAAAAGATGAAACAAAGATTTTAAGTAACAGTCTTCTTCTATTGTGCTCATAATTTTTATTTTTTATTACTTTGTACATATAGAAGGTTTGAGAAAAATAATGGAAAATAGTTTTGCAAGAAACAAGAGAACATTAAACCACTGTTTTCTTTTCCATATATGGCCCAAATCTGCCACCTACTGATATAAAGCAGAATTTAGTGGAACCATCTGTTCCGATTTTACTGTGACAAAAGCTTGCTTATTTTCCAGCTATGCAAAACCATTGCCATCTAGTGGCTATTTCCAAGACTACGCTAAAAAAAAAAAAAAAAAAAAAAAAAAAAAAAAAAAAAAAAGGTCTTTCAAATATTTATCAAAATATCTATTGCTGCTGGCTGCACAACAAGCTACTTAGCCATTTTGGAATGGATTCAAGAGGTTTAGTGTCCTGTGCCTCCATACAAATCTTTGCAGCTGTCCTTTGAGGTGACATATAAACCTGGATGTTCAGTTGTTTGTTTTAACAGCAGCAACAAACAAAAACACAGACACTTTGCAAATTGCTTTTGGGTCAAATGTGCTCTTAACTCTTGCTTATTTTGTACCATTAGTTTGTTTCTACTTTTATCAGTTCCCTACTGGAGCATCTAAATTTTCAGGGATTTTGAAAAGCTAAAAATAAAATAATTTATTTATTTTTAAAGCTTGCTTTAAAAGAAGAGAAACCTACGTGTTGTTTTTTTTTTACAAAACAAATATATTTTGTGAAGTCAAATGATCTGTGCTTTGTAATATCCCACAATAACAAAAAATATGTTATAAGATGTATCTACCGTTTTGCCTAATTTTGTATTCTTCCACTCTTTGATGAGTATTGTTTCCAAATCACAAATTCATCCTGTCAAGATCAATGAATATGAAGAGATTCTTTTTTTTTTTTTTTTTTTACACAGAATGCCCACACTTTCACATTCATTGTTAAAAATGAGAAAAAAAGCATCAGTGAGAAGGACTAGATACCTAAAAACTTGAAGAATCAGCTAGATAATCGCTGGGATTTTCAGATATTCACCTTTAAAATTCCTTTTAACGTTTAGGCCAACTAGCTTAAGGGCAAACAAATTCAGATTCACGTCTGATGATACAGGCCTTTTAAATGCACTTTGGAAATGCTTCCTCATGGAATTAAACTTGAAGACAGCTTTCTGTACATACATTGACTTAGAGTTATGTGAAGAGTTCACATTATTTTCTTTAGTACTCCTATAAGAAAGAGAAGCTCTTTGCTCTCATTGCTCAGAACAGAATCATGTGAACTCCATTTAAAATTTGAGACTAGAGAGGGCCCTTTTTCACTGGGTTCATCTTCCTTAGACTTAGACTTGCAAAAAGCCAGATGTCCAGAGCTGATCCTGCCACTTCAGGGTTCTTCTTATAGTTAATGAAATGTGTTTTTGAGGCATTTTTCTTTTAGAATACAATTTGTGTCCTTTAAGGTGAAGTGAATAGAGCCACAAAAGTGCTCACTATCCACATTAAAAGCAAAGAGAGGCTAGAGGAAATACCTCAGAGGTATCTAGACAATCACAACTCATCAGGTAAACTCTCCCTTTCTGGATACAGTTGGGCATTGTCTTCATTGTTGCCAGGAAGTAACAATTCTAATCTTGCACTCATGAAGTTTTCAGCTTGGGACTACAGTAGTTTCACAACTCTTTCAGTGTTGTACTTGGGGGACTGATGTGATGAGGTTCCTGGGGATGACTCTATTGAGATAACCACTCCAGTTAGATGCTAGAAAGAAAAACTGGAGTCTTAAATATCAATCTCAAATTGATTTTGGAATCAGCTTATCTGGATACAGGAAGTATAAAACATAATAGCTCCCTCAGCAGGAATCATCCAACATGCTGACAGTCCCTAGGACCTCGTTGAGAAAGACAAAGAAACATGAATATTATTTTTTTTTTCGCCTTACCATTAAAGATTACTTTCATGGAACATAAAGCAAAAGTGCATCTTTAATTCCATCATCAAAAAGAAAGATATTACAATCTCACAGGGCTTGACAGAAATGTCATTTAAACAACCGTGACACCTAAATAATGCAGGGGTGGTAGATGAGAGAAGAGTTTATGTGGCCTGCTGCCTCCACTCCCATGGAAAGCTCATCAGCTTTTGCAGAATCCAAGCTGCAAAGGAATTAGTTTGCTCTGCCTCAATGCAGTAAAGGAAACCTTCCAAAGATAACCTTGGTAGAAAACAATTCTGTACTGATCTCACACCAAAGAGCATGCAGACTAACACAGCTGCAGGATATGGGCTGAGGACTCTTCAACCTTCTTACCAGTCCTATTCCAGGAAATACTTTCACGCTGACTGACAGACACATGCTTGAAATTTGTCATGCATTTGCTGACACTGGTAACAAAGGAGAAAGAGAATCATTTAAAATGTGGTCTCCAAAAGGCACAGCACGTTTGCAAAACTGTTCACAGTGAACTGGTGGAACTTACAGGGCAAGAAATAAAGGAAGCAAACTGCACTGTCACTGGCAGCTCATAGATTGAGAAGGAGGAATGTGTTTGTATAATACAAAAGTAATGCCAAAAATTTGAAGATAAAAGACATTAATAATCCTGTACAATTCATGTTCTCACACAACCTTCCATCTCAAAGTCATAGCCCAGAACCCATTCAATTTAGATACATTGAGTGAGTTGTGGTTGTGTCCAGTATCAGTTGCTGGATCCCTGGCCTAGAAGAGAGCTCTGAGAAGTTGATCCAGGACTTCCAAAATGCTTGCTTCCTTCTGTAAACAGAGCAATAACACACACCCTCCTGAGAGAGACATTCCAATAGCCAAGGCAATTCCTGCCCCTCTTCAGAGACCCTCTAGGTCTGATGCATTTTTAAAACAAATGTGTTGACAGAAGCATGTCAATGCACCATATAGGAGGGAAATCAGCCTCAGACTGGGGGATCTTAAACCCCTGTATCCTTCGAGATCTAGGCATTGTGAACTTACTGGCAGTGAGAACTGAGCACAAGGGATTAGCTTCCTTAACTGTGGAAGCTGCACCACTGGGCAAGAATGCAAGTCTAAGGACCAGAAGGGGAAGAAAAAAATGAAGAGTCTGTGTCTCGTCTGAAACAGGGCATAGCCTGAGTAAAACAGTGTTTTTCATCCCTCAGTACTTTCTTTTTTACCAGCAACCACCACCATCCTGTTTGATGCTCAACCTCAGAGCTTCTACTGCAGTTTTTCTGCATTTTCTAGTAGAAACTGTCACACACTTGTCTTTGCTCTCGCCCCATGACTGGGATACAATTCCCATAAACTTTAGTTCATCTTCAAGACTTCCTCAAGCTAATCTCATTGGTCCTTCATACTTCTCTCTTGAATTTATCCATTTTTTTCTAATTTCTAGATAGAAAAATGTTTCTGGGAGTGTTGAGTATGTATTGTATGCAGTACATGTGAATCCAAGTCCCTGAACAGAGCTTCCAAACATAGTATTAAATAGGAATATTCAGCTAGGGAACATTTGATGAATCAGGAGATATAAAATTGTCATTCTGGACATTATGGGAAGATGAAAATCATCCATATCTGTTGAATACTCTGAAATGAAAAGAAAGTAAGAAAGTTGCCACAGAGCTAAAGACGCATAAAGTCTTCTTCCAAAAATGTCTGTCATCATGTCTCTTGGCTTCAAAATAGTTTTGTGTGAGATAGGGAGACGCAGCAATGGACTCCACACAATTTTGCTCAGGGCAAGCATACAAAATAAAAAGGTGAAGCATTACAAAGGCAAGCAACTCAGACTAAAGACAAATCGTTCCTGTGGTGAGTAGCTCCTTGCAGAATCAAAATTCATTTAGAAGCATCTTAGCATTGAGTTTTCAGGGCCCTGTATTGACAAATGAGACTACCACCAGCAGACCCAGGGCAGGAGTTTTATAAATGTTCAGTGTTCCTTCTGTTTATTGAAGCTTTGCTCATGCATCTAAATGACAGAACTAGAACTTGCTTGCCATTTTAGGACATTGCTGCCTGCATTTCAAAAAGTACTTCTACAGTGACCTTGATCAATCAGTTTGCCACTACTCAGTGCTTTTATCTAATGATAAGTATTGCAGAGAAAATCTAATGGTACAGAATTCCTGCTGTCTTGCAGTGACAGGATTTTTTTGCATGCCTCTGCTAAAATCACCAAGGAAAGTGCTACTGGAAAACAAAGGGTACTATGACTAGCTCGGTGCTACCCAATCTGTTGTTTTTTGTCTGCATCAATATGTTGCACTACTGTTTGCTACTTTCACCATATCAATAGTTATTGGAAAATCCTCCTTTTCCAGTCTTCTTAACTGAAAATTATGTTAGCATAGAAAGGAATACTTAAATAATACATGTACAAAATGTGCTACATTGTTACAAATTGCAATTGAGTGCTTTGAAATAAATTTTGCATGTCAAAGATTTCTAACTATACGTTTTTTATTTTTTCTGATGTAATAAGTTAGGTGTTGTACAATTCATCACTTTCCATGATTCACTGAGCTTATATAATATATCCATTTGCATAGCACTGCTTATTTGAATACCAGTACCACCCCCACAACAAAACCTGCAAATTTCAAAAACATTTGTTGTCACGCACATTTTATATCTCTGATATCTCTGATATAAATTCATCTGATGTAAGCAGAACTGTATGAAGGTCATGGCAGCCTAATAGAAACATTTATGAGAACTGGTGATCACAAAATAACAGCTAAAAGTCTGTTGAATTTTAATTTTGCTGAATCTTACAGTTCCTGAAGATATACAGCTGAACCTACTTCAAAATTTTTAATTCTAGCCATCTTCTTCACCAAGAGAAAAGTATGAAATTTATCTTTTTTGCTTCCCTTTGTAGGAAAAAAAAAAAAAAAAAAAAAAAAAAAGTCTTAGAAGTAGAGAATCTATGATAAGTCTATGCTTAGAAGTAGAGAATCCTATAAGTCACATCCAACTGAAAGCCCAGATAGACTATCGCTCTCAGAAAGCTATATTGATTCTGAGAGTTGAGCGTGTATCTCTGTCCAACACTGATTTCCAGCCTTCAGGTACACCAAGCCATTTGAAGTTGTCCTAGAGCTCTACTTCTAAGTATCTTTTTCATCTTACTCATCCAGTGAGAAAAAAAAAGAAAAAAAAAAAAAAAAAAGTGGAGAGAAGTGGAAAAAATGCAGAATTTGGACAATCCTGTCCAATTCAGGGCATCGCTAAGGGTGTTCTATATGACCTGACATAGGTCCTATAGGTTCCTAGGAAATACACAGTATTTGCTGAGACATCCAAATGTGTCAAAGTTTGAGCAACTCCGTGGGTGGTCACCAGCAAAAATTTACACAATACCAAATTTAGGCAGAGGAAGAAAAGATCTAAATTGTATATTTAATCCCCTCTGTGAATCTAGCCCTATGCTTTCACACCACAAGAACTGTAACCTTCTTCCTGCTCTGCCTATTAAGATCCCTAATTATATTAAAGCCTATCATCACTTATTCATGAAAGCACCTCTTTAGCACATACAAAGTGACTGATCCCCAAGGTTAGAGTTACAATGACAGAGAGGAACGTGAGTGTTTTCACAGAAGCACTTTTTAAATGAGTTTTCTTTTGCAACTTTTTTAGCAAGCAAGGTCAGTTCTATTGGTTTTGTTCAGCTGGAACTCTTTAGCACTATAAAATTAGATTGTGTTATCTATATGCTTTGCCACCTGATCTCCAACCTGGGTACACTACCTAGCTCCAGTGATTTTCTTTAATGAGGTAGAAATGTATATAACAGTTTTAAATATGCAGGCTAACATTTTCATCCATCTATAATTATGCAAATCATTATATAGCTGCATAGCTGTCTGTGAATTAGAGAAGTAATAACATCTTATAGAGACCCTGTTAAAACTCACTGAAATCATCTACACAGACAGATATGATTTTATAGAAAATACAATACAGATACATTAATTAGTTACAAACCACCACTACCATCACCAAACGAGATATGTAACATGGGCTGAGGTGTTCGCTGTGAAATTATATAAATGTTTTGTTTGCACAGGTAAGTGAAACACTCAAATAGTTAATAAGATCAAATGTAATACAAAAATTTCCCAGCTGCTATTATTTTTCAAGGTAGAGGAGAAGTACTGCGTATGCTTCACATTTTAAGACAACAGTACCATATCCACTCTTTAGCATTTTGGGGGATGTTTTGTTTTTTCCCCTTATTTCTCTCCATCCTTTCATTCATCAACAGTGTGGAGTTTATCAAATCCTTTCTTTTTAGCACCCATCTGTAATGCCTCAACTGATAGCTGTTCATCCAGGATTTTGGCACAACCTCCTATTCAGACACTGCATGTGGCTGGGACTACTTACACTTTCCAAAAGAAACACCATGCTAGAGGATACTGTTTTCATACCCCAATTTCTACCTACCAGTTTTGAGGGTTGATATGCAGCAAACATCCCAAGCTCCCACACATATAGTTTACTCATTAAAAAGAAAAAAAAAAAAGTTACCTCTCTGTTTTAAGAGGTCAATTTTATTTGAATAGCAAAGCTATTAATAAAGCTGTTAATAAACACTGATTCAAAAAGGCATTCAGAATTTTTAAGTAGGTCCCATAAGCCCTGTTCAGAGCTCACATGAAGCATGATTTGGTACCTCACATCTCTTCCTCTAACTCTTGCATCATTTTTTTCTATGAGGTAAGTCACAATCTTTCACAGGCCTCTGAAAAGTCCTAAAGAAAAGTCAGTGTGAAAGAATAAAAGACTAGCAATAATCACTGCCTGGCAATGGAAGAAACAGCATTTTGCAAGGAGTAGGGACTCTTGCTGAACGCAATAAAACTAGCCAGAGGAGAATTTATCATTTTTCACCATACCCTTAGTAATTACAGTTCCTGCTTTACCCCTTTCAGGCTTGTTGAGCACCTTTTCCCAAAGGGGAATTCTCCCTGATGGGAGAATACTCACACAAGGTTTTCTAAGGAAAAAAAAAAAAAAAAAAGGCAGCTGACCTATGGTTCAGACCTTCCTGCTGCTCCACATCTCATCTTTACATTCTCTCACCTGAGGAGGCTGTAAAAAAGGAGATGCAGCTTCTTCTTCATAAAGGTCTTCACCTTATTTCTGTTATGAGACGATACATTCAGTTTTTTTTCTCATCACATACCTTGGCCCCCTTCCCTATTATGAAACTTGTACAAGGTTTATTCATTACCATACCACCCTACACATTACAGTGAGCTGTTCTTCCTCTTCTTTTACCCTTATTTCCCATTTCATGTTCCTTTTTCCTGTGTTTACCTCCTTTAGCCTTTCCCTAACCAGACTGGTGAACTCTAAGGGCACTTAATTTCACAGCTGCCTCCAAAAGAAGAGCTATTTAAACGAATATGACATGCTTATTCATGCGACAAACATTCACACAAGTACAAATACACATCAAGCATGTAAATGCCCTCAAAATGCATGCAAATAATTTCTACATTGACTCAATTTTACCTGCACTGTTTTCACAGCCATTCAGCCAGCTCCAGGCTGTGAGGAAATCTGCATGCTTGGAAGGAGGGACGTGCTCCTCATACACCCACCAATTCAATGGGATCATGAGCAGGAAATAGAGGTAGGACACTAATGTCTGGGAGCAGGCTGTTTCTGAGGATGAAATGCAAAAAGGAAAAGGAGACAGTCCGTATGGCAGATGCCTGTCTCTTCCCTCCATAACACATAACAGAGATTGAATATTCAATGGATAAGAGTCCTGAATTTGAATCCCCTTGACATTAACCTGGCAACTTAATCCATTTTTCTGGTCTACTTATATATATATATATATATAACTATATTTATACATATTTCTACAATTTTGGGGAGCCCTGTCCTCAGGAAAACAGGAAAGAAAAAGTCATAGAAAAAGTCATATGTCACACACCTATTAAAAAAAAATGCGCAGATTTTTTCTCCAATTTGTCTAATAGTCTCATTGTCCAGTCACATAGCTGGGATGTGAAAAACACTCCAGAAAAGAAAAAAAAATCATTGTGGAAAGAAAAGACATTTCTGTTCAGTTTTTAAGGCACAAAATTTCATGGGACAGGAAAATCACTTCTCACAAAGATGTGTTAAAGCTGCCCTTTGTGGAGTAAAGAAAAATCCCAGAGGTCAAGTAGAAGAGAATATGCCTCTAGGTTCAAGAAAAAGCACAGACTTAATGGAGATCTATTGGAGGACACCAGAGTCTGTTTCAGAGAGAAAAAGGGTACAAAGAAAGAGCAGTTTTTATAATGAGAAACCTCTGTTCATTCTCCAAGTGTCAGGGACTTTGTCACTGACATGCTATTTCTCTTCCCTCTGCTTATTCAGGCCAGCTCCATTGTGCTGCTGTTCACAGTTTTAATAGCTATCTGCTTTGGACATCATTAAAAGTGCTGTGGCTTGAGGCAGTAATAAGTCTCCTATCTGTTTATTAATGACAGCAATCCATAAACAAATAAGTTCCCTTTTGCTCGGAGCCTTGCTGTGGCTTAAAAGTGCAGCCAAGAACCATTTCTGCTTTAAGTTTCTGACTGTACTGAGTCCCATTAAGGCACAGGGAAATATAACTTGTACATCGCAGTGGCTATTCAGTGGTTAATGGGTCCCCCACTGTTCAAGAAAAGTCTCTCTGTAAGTGCCCTCTTCACTGTAAAACTTACAAATCTCCAAAGCTACTGATGCAGCCAGCTGAAGTAACAGGCTCCTGAAAACTGACAGATTTAAGGGAAGAAATAGTGTGCAGTTTGCTAGAGGCAAGTTATTTTAATATAATGCAGCAATGACAGCTCTCTACATTTAATCATCAGGCTCCTGATTTTCTCCTCAGCACTTGAATTTCACACGATTTAGGGATTTGGGGAGATACTATTTTACATTCTCCCTCCCAGCTACTGAGAGTACCTGCCAGGTTCAAGTTGGGAGCCATGTTTGTAAATTTTCCAGTTATTTTACACTGAAACCTAAATAATTGTATGCATGACATACATGCATGAGACTCAAAGAGGAGCTGATACATGCTTTCCATGGAGATTTGACTGCTCTGGCATTTTCTGAGTGGCTGAGACACAACAGTTGCACATTCCCATCCTTGCCTGTCCAATAACTCATTTTAATTCTTTTAAATACTTTTGGGATGCCTCTCAAATAGGAATACTTCTATTTGTCTAATTAATCATGCTGTGAACAAAGGAACATAGGAGTCCAGGGCTCCTGTCCTTGAGTTTCCCAAAAATTGTGTCTCTAATCACTAGACTTCAACATGATCTGTTATGTTAAGCATAATACGAGAGTACCAGGGCTCGCCCACCAGTGTATGTATGTTTGCAGATCTATTAAGGTGGATGATCAGAGAGAAAAGAAAATGTTTGAAGAAAAATAAATTTTTAAAAACAGTATAGCTTTCTCCTGCAGCCTTAAGAACAATTTTATTTATTTATTTGTTTGTTTGTTTGAGATTACCCCACTTCATTGCATTCTTTGTTGTTCTGTCTCAGGTTCCAACTAGGCCAGAAGAATAAACCAAGAGTCATCTACAGACCCTTACTAAGACAGAAAAAACAGTATGATACTTAAAAATCTGGTGTGAATACATCTCAAAGCTGAAATTTCATAACAATGTGTTTGAGGCAGATCAATCAGCAAACCACGGAAGCCAGTACAGTGGTAGTCCCCTTCTCTTCTGCAGACTCCAGGGTCTGTGGACCACTTCTCAGCATGTGCAGAAGGAAGAAACTCTGCTACATGAGATTTCCTGGAACTGTGTCCCAGTTTTCTTACCTTTCTGGAAATGGAAGCTGCAACTCCACTAAGTTTTTGAAGGTACACACAGCAGGAAGCTCTAAAAACCACTGAGTTTTTAATCCACTAAATTCTCAGCTGAGTAAGTCATGAAAACATATGGCAGGACTTACAGTCTGTATTTGATCCCAGGCTTAGTCAAGAAGTAAATTGTCGAGCATTTATTAAGATGTAAACCCATTGCAATCATCCAATATAACATGATCACTTATGTTCTCTTGATCAATCATGCTTAAAGACAAGGGCATCTTATTTCCTTTAGGTTGATTATATCAATTCTTAGCTATTTAGCACTTCCAGACAAGAAATGAAGCTCACTGTTCTCAGGAAATCCAATCTCCAGACTCCCGTGTGCATTTGCTACCTGCCTGCGGTTTCAAAGGAGCCAGCTGTTTATTCCCATATTAATTCAGAACCCAGTTTAACCACTTACTGCATTTTTCCTTAGAAGAAGCATCACAAAATCTTTATTAATTCTTTCACCACGCCTCTTTCACTTAAAAAAAAAAAAAAAAATTAAAAAAATCTGATCATTCTTGGTGCATTCCCTCTATATCCAATGCTGAAAGAGAAAAACTAAGAAACCCTGAATGTTGCAGAAGTCGTATCTATAGAACCAGTCTTTACAGGTCTGAAGTACAGACCTATTAATTCAAGCCTGTCACCCTAGGCCCTCTCAATGACAAGAAAACTTCAATTACAGGACAAGATTGTTCTAACCTATTTTTACTACCAACTGTAAGAAGAGATGCAGTCTGTATTTCTCTCCATTGTCTTTAAAGGCCACAGAGCTGACTACCTGCACTACTAACATGTACACAGTACAAGTCTACACTTGGTTAGACAGATCCCAAACTGGGTGGTCAGAATGGCCGGGGTCAAATGTGGGCTTGAAATGGAAGGATAATCCTGAGAGCATAATTAATTCACTGTCTGAGGGACAGGCAACTAAGGAGGGGTACAACTAAAGCGGATATAAGAGCATGTCATTACCAATGAGGATATGGGGCAGAGGATATAATGACAGACACAACATGACTAGGAGAAATGAATGTGAGGTAATAAGCAAATTCAAATTTGAAGCTAAAAGTTCACACTTGTCCAGAAATTTAGAAGATGGAATGATTTCTTTCTCTAGGCATAAATAATAATCAAAATTCAATGGAAGAAGACAATAGAATAACAATATGAATAGAAGACTTTTCTTCTTTATCTTTTATCAAGAAGCATGACTTCACTGTGTGGATGACAGAGCACTTGAATAGGTTGCCCGGAGATGTTGTGGAGTCTCCCTCCTTGGAAATCTTCAAAATCCACCTGGACGTGGTCCTGGACAACCTGCTCTAGGTGCTCCTGCTTGAGCTGAAGGGTTGGACCAGGTAATCTCCAGAGGTCTCTTCCAACCATAACCATTCTGTGGTTCTGTGAATTTTATTTTAATGAATTCTTGCAGGTTTTGAAGCCTGACTTGTGAATTATTATTCTTAATTTTTGAAGCTGATAATATCAACATCTTTAAAAGAAAACTTTATTCAGTTTAAATAAAACAATATGTTATTGGCAATTGTTGAGAAACAGGAAGGAAAAATAAAGTTTAAGGCAAAGTTTAAAAAAAAAAAAAAATCCACAAGCTGAGAAGGAAGATATGCAAAACATGACTTGCTTGTTACTGAGCTCAGATTGCAAAATATCAATGAAAGAGGCTAAAACTCTCTCTGCTCCTAGCCATCTATATTCCATCATATAACAGAGAAAGCTGTCCACATCTCAGCATGGGATTCAGCATATTTGACATATGATCATGTAAGCTTGTATCTTCAGTTCCAGCTCAATAAAATATTCTCTTGTACTGGTGCCCTAAAATGGTGAAAGTACACAGACATTTCCAGTCACTACAGCCTTTTTTAGTACATTTCAGGCACGTATAACTGTTACCAAATCAATTTTAAGGACTAGAATAGGAGGGAGACTGTCTCTCAAATCTTGCGGTTCTGAAATCTGCAACAAGGAAAATACTTGTTCATTCAGTCCTGCATTCTGTCTTCTTAAAACCAAGTTGCCCTACTACTCTTTTCCCTGCTCCTAGATGAGAATAATGGCAATCAAATCTGAATACAATAGGTTAATATCTTAGGTTAACTTTTTAATTAATATCAGTAGAACAACAGCCCTCAAAAAACTTTAATATTGTGAATAAGAGGGGGGGAAAAAAGTTTATAATCTAACTAACCAAGCACCATAAATCTTCATGTCAATATTTTTCTTTCATTCATTACCTAATCTGATTCCCTTCCAGCCAAATCAACTGACACAGAAAGGGTCCATTCACTTATGTTACAGAAGGTCAATATCACACATGGGACTCACCTCATCTGACATTAGCTATATAAAAGTCAGGCAACTGGTCTCAGATAGCTTCCTAAATTTCATCAGCTGAGGATCTGGAAAATCCATTTAATCTGTCTTCAACATTTATGCACCATGCTCTTGAAGTATCTCTGTTCTCCAGAGAAGGAGCATGAGTGATTAGCTAAAATTACACTAATCATAAGGTGGCTAATGTTACCTGAGATTAATCTCTCTGTACTTCACACAATTTGCCCAATACCTCTCAAATTATCTCACGCTCACTCTCTCCCTTCAAACATAACGTAGCTTGGGACATTTTCAAAGCATGCCAGGATTATGCAGTTGGTTTTACTTTACTAGCAAATAAGAAATTAGATGACCTGAACTTCACCAGAAGCCTCTAGCCATATGTGTGCATGCTCTTTCATTCATATTCTTTAATCATCTTGTTTGTGATAGTTATAGAGAGGATTGCCCTTCTTCTCTGTCAGTTCTAGTGACGGATGCTGGTTGGAGCTGCAGTGCAAGTGTCAGCTGATGAGAGTGGGACAGTCTTTACTGATGATAAATGACAAGGCAAATCCCAAGCCAAAGACGATACTTCCTCAGAATGTTTTCTGGTACTTTCCATGCAGTTGGAAAAATTAGCCTGTAGCTTTCGCTACTCATACCACACACACACAGATTGCTAGCCAGCAGCTCTGTTTGTAGACCCCAAGGTCTTGATTTAGTCACCTGAACATAGGAACTGGTGTCATCTAGCATGCCTTAGCATATACACAATGTCCAGATGGATCTGGCAGTTTGACCCAGGACTTGTAGGAGACCCTGTGTCATCAATGCAGGCAGCTAGATGACACACAGAATATGTAATAACATATCAAACGGCACTACACACCTACATTTAGGCAACTGAATGTACCTAAATTGAATGTGCCTAAAAATGCATCAAGTGTTGGATTTCTTTCAAGATTATCACACTTAAATGTAGACATCTAAATGTGAGTTAGATGTCTAAGCTTCCATTAGAATCATAGAATCATTCAGGTTGGAAAAGATCTCTAAGAACATCTAGTCCAACCTTTAACCTAGTACTAAAGTCCACAATTAAAACATGTTACTAAGTTCTACATCTACACATTTCTTGAAGACCTCCAGGAATGGTGACTCAACCACTTCCCTGGACAGCCTATTCCAATGTAATGTAACCCTTTCAGTAAAATAAATAAATAAATAAAAATCTCCTAATATCCCACCTAAACCCCCCTTTGTGCAACTAGAGGCCATTTCCCCTAGTCTTATC
The DNA here is from genome assembly GCF_047663525.1 of Anas platyrhynchos. Taxonomy (NCBI): domain Eukaryota; kingdom Metazoa; phylum Chordata; class Aves; order Anseriformes; family Anatidae; genus Anas; species Anas platyrhynchos. Next base: position 174,936,412 of record NC_092587.1, read on the forward strand.
ACTTGGTGCTTAGGATAACAGCCTGATCTCCACCACGTTACAACTTCCTTTAAGGTAATTGTAAAGTACAATAGGTCTCCCTGAGCTTCCTTTTCTCCAGGCTAAACAACCCCAGCTCCCTCACCTGCTCCTCATAAGACTCGTTTTCTAGACCCCTCACTATCTTTGCTGCATTTCTTTGGACACATTTCAGGGCCTCGATGTCCTTCTTGTAGTGAGGGGCCCAAAACTGAACACAGTATTCAAGGTGTGGCCTCACCAGAGCTGAGTACATGGGGACAATCACTTCCCCAGTCCTGCTGGCCACACTGTTTCTGATACCATCCAGGATTCTGTTGGTCTTCTTGGCCACTTGAGCACACTGCTGGCTCATATTCAGATGGCTATCAACCAACACCCTCAGGCAGGTTTCCAGCTAATCTTCCCACAGCTAGTAGCATTGCGTGAGGTTGTTGTGCCCCAAGTGCAGGACCCGGCACTTAACCTTGTTGAACCTCATACAGTTGGCCTCAGCCCATCAGTCTATCCTATCCAGATCCCTCTGCAGAGCCCTCCTACACTTGAGCAGATCAACACTCACACCTAACTTGGTGTTATCTGCAAATTCAGTGAGGGTGCACTTGATCCCCTCATCCAGATCATTGATAAAGATATTGAAGAGGACTGGCCCCAGTACCGAGCCCTGGAGGGACACCACTAGTGACTGGCCTCCAGCTGGATTTAACTCCATTCACCACGACTCTTGGGGCCCAGTCACCCAGCCAGTTTTTAACCAAACAAAGCATACACCTGTCCAAGCCTCGAGCAGTTAGTTTCTTCAGGAGAATGCTGTGGGGAATGGTGCCAAAAGCCTTACTGAAGTCAAGGTATGTCACAACCACAGCTTTTCCCTTGTCCACTGAGCATGTCACCTTGTTGTAGAAGAAGATCATGTTCATCAAGTAAGACCTGCCTTTGATAACTCCACACTGACTGGGCCTGATCACTGGGTTGTCCTGTAAGTGCTGAATGATGGCACTCAAGATAACCTGCTCTCTGAACTTCTTTGGTACCAAGGTACCGTAGTTACCCAGGTCTTCCTTCCAGCCCTTCCTGTAGATGGGTGTCACATTTGCTAGCTGCCAGTCATCTGGGATCTCCCGATAGCCAGGGCTGCTGATAAATGATGGAAAGTGGCTTGGCAAGCATTCTGCCAGCTCCCTCAGTACCCTCAGGTGAATCCCAGATGTACACAAGTCTATGGGGCAAGATAAGCGGAGTAGGAGGTTGATAACCATTTCCTCGTGGATTATAAGGTCTCCATTTTGCTCCTTGTCCCTATAGACCAGCTTAGAGGGATGAGTACCTGGAGAACAACTGGCCTTGTTGCTAAAGACTGAGGCAAACCAGGCATTAAGTACCTCAGCCTTTTCCTTATCTCTTGTCACTATGTCCCCCCTGACATCCAGTAAAGGATGGAGATTTTCCTTCAGCCCCCTTTTCTTGTTTATGTATTTATAAAAACATTTTTGTTGTCTTTAACAGCAATAGCCAGATTGAACTCCAGTTGGGTTTGAACACTTTCTGGGTTCGTTTATATCAGCAGAATTATTATTTTTTTTCTACTTGTCAATACAGGGAGCAGACATTAAGAACTACTAAACCTTCAGAAAGTCAAGCTATGTATTTAAAATTCTCTTTCAAGCCCGTGACCAACTGCATTCATGTTCACTGTACTGCAGCTCAATATTCAACCAGCAGACTACCTCACCAAATGAACAATTGTGAGAGCTAATAACACATTTGAAACTTCCACACGCTTCCAAGAGAAAGTTATTTAGCACAGTTGTCACTGTAATTTTGATGCATTAGGAAAAGTCATTGTTCAGTGGAGCTCAGACTGTTGCTTTCACCTATGGAGAAAGATGGCCTGCTGCCAATTTCTGTCTGCTGCCTGTTGAATGATACAGAAAGACTGGCTGACTCACAATCTTTTTTTTTTTTTTTTTTAACCTTGCATTTTCTTCTTTATTTAGCTAAATGCTTTCTTTAATTGTTCCTTTTATTTGAAAATAAAGATAAAAAGGAAACTAACAAAGGCTCTCTACATGGCTAACTTTGTAAGAATGCACTGGGGCACATTCGTGGATTGCTTTAAATAAATTCATATATTCTGGCTGTGCTTTCAACTCAACTAGGCATAGATTAATGCTATTTTATTCATACACTGTAGTGTCTCCCTGGAATTCTGAAACATTATTTAAATGTATATTGCTAAGTAGATGAGCTTTGTACATTTTCAGCTAAAGCTGTGCAATACACATTAATTATACAATTACTGTCTTGGGTCTGAATTTATATAGGCAATCAATTTACTTAGCTCTTTCTACCCCATTATTGACCAATACAACACAGATGTACATTACACATGCAAGTAAAATATTGTAGATATATTACCAGCACAGCCTACAGCTTATTTTGATTGCACAACGCTTTTTGATATTAAAAGTTAATATTTTATTCAACTTGAAAGTTTTCGTTTAAAAGTTTATCTTCTATCTTAGCACCAAATATTCCAGAAAATCTGGGAGGAAAAAATAAAAAGCTCAGAATTAAAATAGGGAAAAACATGTATTTTTGTAGTCTCAGGACAGTTCTAGTCTTCTAACAAGAGTCACTAGGATGCTATTTCATCCTTAATTTGTATCCAAGATATAGAGATCTATCTAGCTATTCTTCTCAACCCATAACCCTTTCAATGTGCACAGTTTCACTGCTACAATAAAAATACATAGAGACCTCAATAACAGCCAGTGCTCCTCAGTGCCTTACAAAACCTGACTCTGCTCTATGATTTGACAAAGTGGCATTGGTTTCATTTCTTACTCCTTTGTGTTGCATGAACATGCTGGGATGTGTTTTCCTTCAAGTAAACCTACACAAAAGTTATGTCTTTTATTCCAAACAAAAACTCTGATCACCTTAATCCCAAGAACTCTAACCTTCCCTTATTCACTTCTACCCATCAACAAACAGCTGGTGCGACCTCACCTTGAGTACGGTGTGCAGCTCTGGGCACCACAGTACAAAAAAGGATGTAAAACTGTTGAATAGTTACAAAAGAGGGCTACAAAGAGGGTGAAGGGCCTAGAGGGGAAGATGTATGAGGAGCGGCTGAGGTCACTTGGCCTGTCCAGCCTGGAAAAGAGGAGGCTGAGGGGAGACCTCATCGCGGTCTACAGCTTCCTCTCGAGGGGAAATGGAGGGACAGGCGTCAATCTATTCTCTTTAGTGACCAGTGATAGGACCTTCAGGAATGGTGTCAAGTTGCAACAGGGGAGATTTAGGCTGGATATCAGGAAGAGGTTCTTCACCAAGAAAGTTGTCTCACACACTGGAACAGGCTCCCCTGGAAAGTGGTCATAGCACCAAGCCTGTTGGAGTTTAAGTGTTTGGATAGTGTTTAGTCACATAGTCTAAATTTTGGAGTATATATGTGTGGTACCAGGAGTTGGATTCTATGACCCTTATGGGTCCCTTCCAACTCAGGATATTCTGTGATTCTATGAAACACGTATTTATTTACTTTCAAGTCATATTAAATGATTTAATACCAGGTTTCATTTCTTCCTGACAGAGCAATCCCTGAACTCAGTGGCATCCTATGATTACCCTATGTTTACAGCTGAGGTCTGTTAAGTAATCTAACACCACAGGATTAAGCTCTGGCTAGAAGCAAAAGGAGGGGATAAGAAATCCATCACTCCTATCAGGACTTCAATACTTCCATGCAAGTGTCTTCACTTACTAATATCAAATGCTGAGATACCTTTGTAGCTTAGGCTTTTCTTAGTCAGAAAGCACCTGAGAAGGCATTTAGAGAAAAGCAGTTCTCTTAAAGTGAGACACCTTGACTCAATCAACACCTTACTGTAGGCATAAAGATACTTTTTGAATTCAGGTCTAGCTCTATGTGTGAATTTAATTCAAAAATCCGCAAGATCTGGACCTTACATCTCCACTGATATTTGGCATTTCTGTACCTGTTTGAGGAAACATCTAAAAGTTAAAAAGCCACAGATATCAGGAAGAGGATGATCTGCACATAAGGGACATTTTGATTTGTTTCATAGTCTAGTAATATATTGTGAGGACGCAGAAAATAGTTTCTGCAACACTGTTAACTTTCATCCTATGTTTGACAGGTAGATAGTATAAAGCAAAGAAGCTTCCCGAGTCTTGAAAAAAAACTATCTGAGATTCTGTGGCAACATCTAGAAATGAAAGTTAAATGCAGTTACATTCTCCCTAAACACCTACATGATAACTATATCCAAGTGAACATGTTTGTAAGAAATTAAAGCTGAGCTCTGTTTTTGTGTAGGAAAAAATATCACAAATGTGTTTCATTGCATGATAAGATTGTCCAAATAGAAAGAAACGTTCTGGGATCTGCAATTCACTTCAGATCTCCTTCTCTCCCTTTTTTTTTTTAATTCGTTCACATAAAAGGATCCAAATACATGTAAGGTAAGCTCTACGGAGGAGCGGGGACATAGAAGAACATGCAACATGTCTGTGAACCCTGGATTCATTCATTAGATGTGCTTTTTGCAAACCTTTCTACCTATCTGTGAGGAACAGAAGAGATAGCAGTGTCAGTACTTCATTCATTCTCCTAGTCTCTAGAGGTGGATAAGCAAAAAAAGTAGCAACTATTTGCAAGTACTTTGTATGTGATTCCCCTGACTGAATGTAGGTGAGAGATGTGTAAGCCTGACAATGTACAAACTAGTCTCATCTCCAAAATTTTTCCTCATCTCAAGTTGAATCTAAAATATAGCTACTCAGATGATTCTCTCCTGGGACTACACAGGAAGCTTAAAGATCAGATGGATATGTCAACACAGCTGAAAGCTAGGTAGGGTTCAGTTCACCTTAACTCTAGGAAATTTTTCAGTTCCTCACACATTGGCATTATATAATAGCTTAGAGGCCCCAGGGTGTCACAGACAGCAACAAAGAGCTGGCAGACATGGGAAGGATGCAAGATACCTTTGTCCTGCTGGAATGGCAGCTGTAAACCTGTCAAAGTACCTAAACTACCTGAATTAGCTTCACAGCTTCATAAGCCTTTACACAGCCAAGTAAATCAACCTATGTGTTCTCTACATAAGTGTACACACACGACGGGAATTCAAGCTTCTGTTAAATATCTAGTTAATATATCTATATCCAAAATTCTAAAGTCAAATGTGCAATCATTAAAGTTAAGAGGACTTGTTATCCTAGAGGAGACCATTTCTCACTGATGCTGCTTGGGCCAAGAATGGATTGGGAGTTCTGCATGCCTACAGTCCTATGATCTACAGTCTTCTACAATTCACAGTCTACAGTCCTCTTCCCTTTCCAGATTGGCACTCAAGGCATAGGCATATCAACAGGGATCAGTAGACCTCAGGAAAACCTGTTGCAAAAGAGATGGGAAGACAGCTCATTTAAAAAGGGCATGGTGAACCAGTGGAACAGTAATTTTGAACAAATACAGCTACATGAAATTCAGTCCTAGAAAGAAAATTAAAAAAAGAAGTAATAATAATAAAAAAATAGTAATAATAAAATAAAAAAAAAAAAAAAAAAAAAAAAAACACGATCTAGAGATCAGGTGTTTTAGGACTAAGGTCCTGACTGCTTTTGCATCCTCATAAAAATTCTGAAAGGGGCCTGTATTCCAGACATGACAGCAGAACAAGTGTTCTCAGAGAGCTAGTCCTAGCACTAGCTTTGGATTTTAACTGAGCAAAGGACCCTGGAGAAGTAGGGGTATTGAGATACTGATAAAACCTTTTCAAGGAACTTTTTAGAGTTCAAAAATGAGTTAAGATGCTGACAGTGATACAGCCCTAAGAAGGAAGGGGGGAGAAAAAAAAAAAACACACACACACAACTAGAATTCACATTTTATTTTTTTTTTTTCTCCTTTGGGGTTTTTGTTAAATAGAAAGGCAGAGGACAGGTAAGGATATCTGAAAACTTCCAGTGTGAAATGCTAGTATGATTTGCTTTATATTAAGATTACAATCAGGGTCTGAATACCTGATAATCATTAAAGACACAGAAAGTCTCTGCTAGACAGGAGCTTTGCCTCCTACTCAGCACATGGCATAATGAGGCCCTTTCTCACAGAGCCACACTTCCTAAAACTAGATTACTTATAAAATCCAGTGCTCCCTCAGGTAAGGAAGTTTTTAAAGCTTTTGAAGTGGCAGAATTAGCCAAGCTATTTGGTAGTGTTTTTCCTCCTAGGAGACTTCTCTTCTCAGCTGTTGCTTCAGCCTGGCAGCTCAGATGAAAGAACAGCCTAGGACAGAACAGATGAGGGACTCTGCAGGAAGGGGTAAAAAGATCATTTTCACACTATTCACAAGAATTGGATCCCTCCACTGCATGTGGAGCTAAAATTAGCCTACAGTACAGGCATTCGACTTTTCAAACATTTCTAACATCTCACAGAGTAGAATCACATTTTATGGAACTGCAAAAACCACCCTTACTGAAATTCTACTCGAGTTGCTAAAGAAAGAAGGGTGTAAGGGTGTTAGCTTTTCCTCTGCTTCCTCTTCTCCCTCTCCACCAGCACCTTGAAGAAGTTCCCTCACAGTGAGGTAAAGCTTTGATTTTTCCCTCCCTCCCTGCTTCTCATTGTCCTGACTCACTGTCTCTCCACACATGTGAGATACCAAAAAAAGACAAAGACATGTTGGAGTAAGTTGTGATCAAACAACTGCATTTCAGATCTTGGCAAAGATGAACTGAATACCCCATTCAAAAAGGCATTTGCCCAGTCTTTGAAGAGCCTTAATGAGAAGTTCTACTAATCAACAGTTAACGAACATTATCATAAATATTTTTGACAAAATGTTCAGCATGAAAGTTCATCTGTTCTAGCAGCATAAGCAAAATCAGATTAAAACCTTAATTAAAATATGAAGAAGAGCCTTGTCATGATCTTCAACACAGTGGAAGATTCCGGTTTTGAAAATCAAGCTCTCTCTTGCTGTCATATTATACTATGTTGTTAATGAGCCCTTTCATTTCCCCATGCATAGCAATATATTTAATCTTAGCTGCATATTTTAAATGATTGATGTTCCCCTAATTACATTTTATGATATATTGTGCTGTGCCACCTCTAATGAGTGGCAAACATGGCATTACCTCACTAGTACTCAACCACAGAAATCAATAACTGACATTTATTCAATGAACTGCAAATTGTGATTCACTAGCTTCTCTTTGTGTTGAGTAAATTCAAACTGTAATTAATTTTCATGCATATCACAGATAGCAAATGTGCATGTATGGGCTAACTTTAAAAGTGATTTGCTTCTTCCCCGTCTAATTACAACACAGCAAAACCTCTCAAGTCATCATTCAAAGGGCTGAGAAAAATCAATGGCTTGACAGAAACCATCTCCTTAGAAGGGTAGAGCACAACCAGAGTTTACACTTTTGGGACTACTTCAGAGCCATTTCTTAATACATGAGGTCGTTGCTGTCTTATTGAATGAAGGTGGTAATACTCACAAGCAATCTCACCTACATATATTTGTTTGTGCATAAGAATGAGAACAAAACTCCTCTTGTAAGCTTTCCTGCCAGGTGTGTTTAAAAATATATTCTACTAAAAGAAATAACTGTCTTTTTCAAAAGATGGACTTTGTCAGATATCCAGAAATTGTAACAAGAGAACTGACTTGTTATTGCTATTCAAAAGTGATGGTTTTACTTGTAAGAAACATCAAAATTGACAAAACTACCATTTGTTGTTCCTCACAAAGCTTCTATCCATGTCTTTGGCTAGCTTTTGATTTATTTTTTTTTACGGAAAATTTCCACTCAAATCAGAGAACAGTACTAAGGGTTCACAAATCAAACAAGTATTAGAGTTAAAACTCTCCAAAATTGATAGCAAAAGTTTCTGAGTAATTTTGGGATTAGTATAGTTCTTTTTTGCTATAACAGAGCACCATTTCAGGGATGGTTGTAAAGGTCAGCATTGAAATTTGCAGTCACCAACACTGTAAGTCCACTCCGTTGAATTAAAAATGTCTAGGGCTGGTCTCAGGCACTAAGGTGAGTTGGTATGAAAGGGCCTGCATCCACACAGTTATGGTCTCCAAAAACAATAATACACAACATGTCTCTTAGAAGTGACCTCTGGCCTATGTTAACACGCAAACAGTCCCTAGTGAGAGGATGCTTTTAGCCCTGGACCAAAACTGTACCAGGGACCACTTTGATGATAAATATCGTCATGTGCCAAGCCCAAGAAAAATGTCACGGCACCACCTAAATTAACCAGTAAATAGGTATCCAATATTTCTCTTCTGCAACACAGTATAGATTTTGGCTTTTTCTCTAAACAGTTCCCCTTTAAGGCATTTACCTTAAATCTCTCAGGTCAACATTCTGCAACAGAAATTATAATACCTTTAGCAGGGTTCTGCATATATTACTTACATTGAATTTCCTGATATGATTAATACAGAGTGAAAAAAGTGTTGGGGAATATGGTACATTAGTTTACATTTAGTTTTAAATCATAACCAAACTTTTGGCTTCTCGGATTACTGCCAGCGCTATCCAGGTGTCCCAAAAGATGACTACAGCAGATGATATCTGCTGAGAGCCAATCTGCCCAATTTAAACATTTTATTCACACCCTGACTACAGGTGCTTAGTGAAGGAGTGTTCTAAACTTGTGCCTAAGTTCCCTGTGCATTCAGCAGACAGGTACCTTTGAAGACCTCCAGAGAGCCTGCCTGGCTGACTGAGGTGTCTACAGTCACAGATAAGAACTTTCTCTCTCTGAAGCTTCTCAAAGACAGCTGCCTCCCTTCCAGAACTGATTTTTACAGCACCCAAAACATATCTGAAAATTCACAAACTCAGGCAGAGATTCTATTTTCTCCAACAGAAACAGTGAACATGTACCTGCACTGGTTGTTCAGATTGACTCTTCACCACTATGTTCTCTACAAAACAAGAATAAAGACAATGAAAAGTACAGTGAGTAAAGAGAAGAACTTTTTCTAAATACCAAAGAGGAAAGGATTAAAAAAAAGTTTATGCAAACATCAGTTTAATATTTATTTTAATAATCACTTGCAACAAGTAATAAGAATCTGACAACTTATTTTCTAGTTAAAAACACAGCCATCTTTTCTATAAAGAATTGAAAACTGCTCAGGCACATACCTGCAGGTAGACCTGTGTTTTCTTTCTCAGTTCATATAGCACAGAGTTATTCTTACCTCTGAGAAATACAGTCTTGGTTTCTCTTGCTATCCTTTTGGAAAATAATAATAATAATAACCAAGACAGCTAGAGAGGTAGAATTAATAGTAAAGTAGAATTATCATTGTGATTTTAAATTAGCTTAAGTTTTCCTTCAATCTTGCCTCCATTTTAGCTTCTATTATAAGCATCTGAAAAACAAAGATGCTTTACGATTGGGTTGAGAGTGAACTTACCAGAAACCAGTTCTAGGTCTGAGAAACAGCAGAAGAGTAGTCTAAGACATATTTTCAGACTGTCATTGGAATTTCAGCCAATATTTCAAACAAACAGCACAAACAAGCAAACAAAACAAAACAAAAAAAAAATATTTTTATAAAAAAGGTAGTCCCAAAGATTCTTTAGGAATGTGAAGGTATGGAATTAATTTAACCTACAGTGGATGAACGTAGGTCTCCATAAGCCTTGAATGATTAATCCATAGATGAGCCTGTTAATGGGTCTGTTATCCCACTGAGGTTAATGAACCCTTGAGCATCTGGTGAAAGCACAGTCACTTAGCAATTAGTGTCTTGTATTCAAACCAGCTGACAGACTAGGCAGCAGCTGATTCCCAGTTTTCATTGTACTGTTGTCATAGTATCTAAGATGCCTACTCTAAGCCCTCCTGCACTGGTTAGTTAACTGTTAAGAATTGATTTCTTCACCCTTATATGAGCTCAGTGATATGGCCTTTATGGAGTGGATTTGATCCAGAAAAATTTCTTTCAGGTTTTTATGGTTCCTATGCATGGTCAACAAATATCTGAAATAAACTCTTCATCTGCACAGATCAGTTCAGTTCAGTTCAATCATAAAGGTCAAACAGAATAGCTGGCCTATCAGTACAATAGGCAGTGGAAAACATTTTTTTCTATTCCATGTCAGCAAAGCTGAGAGATACAAAGTTATGATTACCAGAGCATTATTCCTTCCCAGCATACTTTGCTCATAGGATGTGTGTCATAGGATGTGAACATAGAATACATATGGGAAAGGTAAGATTTTAAATTGCCTTTGTGCCTTTGAAGGAAGTTGTACCTAAAAAACAATGCATTTGCAATGAAAGGGGAGGGGAGGAGGAGAAAAGAGAAGTAAAGAAAAACTATTATTCCCCTTTAATGAATAAAGAAAATGAGGCACAGAAGGAGGTAACCACATCATCCATTTTCAGCTACTTTAGTTGCATGCTCTGAATTGCCCCTTGGAGGATCCTACTTCTTGTCATTGGCTGTACAGGGAAATTCCCAGCCTTACTTATTACCTTAGGTCTCTGAATTGTAGCTAAGATAAATTACTACAGCAGCCTAAAGTAAATGTATATATAAATGTATGTATATACTTCAAACAAGCCAAGGGTTCTGTTCCAGAGTGACAGCTGCTTCCCCTGGGATGACTCTAGTGGCTCTTAATCCTACTTATTCACCCACCATTCTCTCAGTGAATGAATGTCTCAGCTGGGACTTTGCAACTGCAAATGAGGCAGCAACTAACCTGTCATACTTTACAGAGTGGCTTGTGCAGGTAAAATGACTTACCTTAATAAACTAGGCTGTCACCTGTGACAGTCAAATGCTAATTAAGATTGATATTGTGGTAGAACACACATAACAACCAAGCCACGTTATCCTTGCCCTGGTCTCAGCTGTACATGTATATATATTTGGAAAAAGACTGAAAGCACTAAAAAAATTAGTCCATTTAACAGCAAACTAATTTTCACATAGACTGTGGAAAGCTATGTTGATTGCAGGATGTGGACCAAACTTCTGACTCCAGACTAAAATTTATGCATGTATGTATTTTCCCTGAAAAGTAGACTTCAAATTGTCTTGGCAATTGGGAAAGTTTTGATTAGTAGCTGAATCTCAGAATTTCTGAAATTGTATATTTCCCTTCCAAGCATGTCTGAAACTAAGAGCTAGCTTTTGAATCTATGGTTTAAGTTCAAGAATCATCTCGATTTTCGAAAGGGTAAGTGTAAAGTGCCTGTTTCAAGTAAGTACACATAATGTAACTAAAAGCTGAAAAAGAATAAAATTTAGAAGAATTTGCAGTCAAAATGTAGTTACCTCCTGGAGTGCTTTGAGCTATCCAAGTAGTGTATAAAGAGCATCCTAACTCATCCACTAAAATAACTTCCTGGTCTCAGATCATTGATCATTTATATTATACTTCGGATATTTTTCTCCTTTTTTGTTGTGAGGTGCTTGAATTATGCTTTTCTGCTGTGAAAAGCAATTCTTTATAAAAGGATCCAGGAGAAAGTGTGCATTTTTAAACAGAAAATATTTGCTCTAATCCTTCATATTTAGCCTGTATAAATTGTTGGGATCCCCATGCCCATTCTAAAATTATCTTCACCTGAGTCAGCAGGCCTAATAACAGCAGTTTTTTGTACAGTACCCAATTTTAATTAATCTTCTTTAACTAAAGTCATTATTAAATAGTTCTCAAATTTTACTTTTCATAGGAAATTGAATTAACATTATCTGAAATGACTGAAGGATTATTCCTACAATGTTTTTTGAGAAAAAAACACTTCTGAGATAGGACTTCCCCTTTGGAAATATTCGTTTAACTACACCTTCCTTCAACTGCCTCTCTTCATCCACATTCAGGAGGTGTCTTTTGAGGATTTAATATCACCATTATGGTGAGTTCCAAGGCCAATGAAGTTTCACCTTTTTCCTTTATTTGTGCACATTACTCTTTCAAGAGTCCATCACTTGATAAGATTATTTTTATACCAAACTACAGTGTTAATCATATTTCTTGAAAATAAGACCTGTGTCATCATACACAAAACTCCTACTGGTCAATGTGGTGGGTGGACCCCAACCAACCACCAGGCACCCACACAGCTGCTTGTTCACTTCCCTATCCCCAGTAAAACAGAGAAGAGAATAGGATATGCAAAAGCAAGAAAACTTGTAGGTCAAGATAGAGGTGGCTTAATAGATGAAGGAAAGAAGAAAAAGAAAACAAGCAAAGACAATCATTCACCACCTTCTCAAAAGCAGACCAAAGTCTAGTCAGTCTCTGAGCATTGGCCACCTTGAAAGCCAATCCCACTTGCACTTCTTACTATATCTCCAGTTTTTGTTACAGTGTACATCACAGAGTAAAGATCACTGGCCAGTTCAGGTCAGCTATTCCAGCTGCATCCCCTCCCAACATCTTGCCCATTCAAGGTTTCCTTACTCTGGGGGCAAAGTGAAAAAAAAAAAAAGGAAAAAGAGAAAGCTTTGACACATTGCAATCCTTATTGATCAACATACAAAACATCAGTGTGTTACTGACACTGTCTTAGTCACAAATCCAAAACATAGCAGCATACAGGCTGCTGTGAAGAATGTTAACTCCATCCCAGCCAGACTGAGTACATTTGATAAAGGAAATATTGGAAAGGAAAGGTTTTATCTATATGTATATAGAGACACCTATATATAAGTTTTATGATTTTCTTAGAGTCCTAGTACAGGAGCCTTTACAGAGTCATAGAGAGATTGGAAGGGACCCCTGAAGACGATCTAATCCAACCCACCCACTCAAGTGGGGTCACCTAGAGCACATTGCACAGGATTGTGTACAGGAGTGTTTCAAATATCTCCAGAGGAGAATACACAACCTCTCTGGACAACCTGTTCCAGTGCTCTGAAATGCATTCTCACAGTAAAGTTTTGCCTCATATTCAGATGGAATTTCCTGTGTTTCAGTTTGTGTCCATTGCCTTCTTATCAGGTTGCTGGTCACCACTGAAATGATTCTGGCCCCATCTTCTTGGTGCCATCCCTTAAGACATTTGTATACATTGATAAGATCCCCTCTCAGTCTTCTCCAGGCTAAACAGGCCCAGCTCTCTCAGCTTTCCTCACAAGAGATGCTCCAGTCCACTAATCATCTCCATAGCCCTCTGCTAGACTCTTTCCAGTGGCTACAGGTCTCTCTTGTACTGGGGATCTCAGAACTGGACCCAGGACTCCAGGTATGGCCTCACCACAGAGTGATGAACAGAGTGTGAGGATCACCTCCCTTGACCTGATAGCAACACTTTTCCTAATGCAGCTAAGAAAACCATTGACCTTCTTGGGCACAAGGGCACATTGTTGGCTCATGGTTAACTTCTTGTCCACAAGGACTTCTTGTGCACCAAGTCCTTCTCCTCAGAGCTGCTTTCAAACAGTTCAGCCCCCAACCCATACTGGTTGTATGGAGTTATTCCTCCCTCAGTGAAACCACTTGTCCCAGTTTTGTACAATCAGCATACTTGCTGAGGGTGCACTGTCCTTTCATCCACATCACTGATACATAAGTTGAACAAAACTGGGCCCAATATTGATCTCTGGGGGACACTGCTAGCTGTAGACCTTCATTCAGACTGCACATCTGATCAGAACCCTTTGAGCTCTACCAGTCAGCCAGTTCTCAATATTTATACAAAACCACAGAACTCACCTAGCCATGTGGGCTTAAAAGTCTGACTGTATTGTTTCAGACAGTGGACTGAGGCCAGTTTTATATTATTATTTAAAAAAAAAATAATAAGGAAAGGAAAGGAAAGGAAAGGAAAGGAAAGGAAAGGAAAGGAAAGGAAAGGAAAGGAAAGGAAAGGAAAGGAAAGGAAAGGAAAGGAAAGGAAAGGAAAGGAAAGGAAAGAGGAAAGGAAAGGAAAGGAAAGAGGAAAGGAAAGGAAAGGAAAGGAAAGGAAAGGAAAGGAAAGGAAAGGAAAGGAAAGGAAAGGAAAGGAAAGGAAAGGAAAGGAAAGGAAAGGAAAGGAAAGGAAAGGAAAGGAAAGGAAAGAGGAAAGGAAAGGAAAGAGGAAAGGAAAGGAAAGGAAAGAGGAAAGGAAAGGAAAGGAAAGGAAAGGAAAGGAAAGGAAAGGAAAGGAAAGGAAAGGAAAGGAAAGGAAAGGAAAGGAAAGGAAAGGAAAGGAAAGGAAAGGAAAGGAAAGGAAAGGAAAGGAAAGGAAAGGAAAGGAAAGGAAAGGAAAAAGAAAGAAAAAAATGTCATCTGATCTATTGGGCATTTATTGGTATTTCATAACAAACACAATCAACATAGAGTATGTTTAACTGTAGATTTACTCTTAGGTCTTTTTATTTACATATGTAATCATTTCAGAATAAAGATACACCTTGTATTCATTTATTTTTTAATTACTAGCAGCATTAATTACATGCCTCAGTATGTTTTCACTTAGAAATAATAGGATATTTTTTTAAAAGGCTAGAAATATAAATACTTAGAATCTTAATAAATAAATAAATAAACTTAGAAATAACAGAATAACTTTTAAAAGGTGATTTGTCTATAGATTGATTGTTTTTGACATGATTTAAAGTAACATTTGATTTTGCTGGGGTTTTACTTATATATTTCAGTTGGCAATGCTTTCTCATAAACATGGACAAAAGTACCCAGTACATTTTTATGATACTCTGTGATATCTTTTCATTGCTCTTGCAGAATGATGTTCATATTTCAGAGGCATTTAGGGTGATTTCAGAGGTGAAGGGTGATTTAATCCTCTGTCCTTTCCTGACAAGCTAGTTCCTGGCTTGTTGGTGTGCCCATGATTTAGAAATCTTTCATATAAACCCAGCAATCTTTCAGTTTTAGGAATATTCACTTGATAAAAACATTAATTCAGCTTTGGCAGCTGGGGATGAAAATTAGACTTTCCAAGCTGAGGTATGTGCTGATAAATTGGTACCGTAGAATAGCACATTTTTGTAATGCAGGGAAAGTGTTTTGCTTGTTTTCAACTGTTGGGCATAAGAACTGTGATAGCTCTCTGCATCCGTGTATGTTTTTTCCTCTGCAGATTATATAGTACCTGGAAGGGCAGTGATATTTGGAAGTCTTTTAAATTAATGAAATATTTCACTAGAATGCAACAATCTGATATGTTTTACTAAATTTAAAATAATATGTTCCCATAGTAATGGCTGTTTTTAAGCAACCTTATGCTTGGATCACCATTACCATGGTCACTGTTGGAAGACCTTAGGTGTGCTTACTCTACTAAAAAGCAATTTATTATATCTACAAATAAGTATATCAATATTTCTTTGTGCTAATTTGGCAGGAAATAAGACCATATCCTAAAATTATGCTTGGACAATACAACCACCTCTATGAAGTGAGCTGTAATAAATACATACCTGTGTAAAACATATGATTCAACACTCAACAGTTCAATTGTTCATATTTTTATTTTAATAGTGCATGCATATGAGTGGCCCTTTGCAATACACATAGACATTCATAGGCAAAATATTTCAGGAGAACCTGATGATTTTAACGTCTGTGTTTTTGCTGCTCAGCTTCCAGAATCCTTAACAAAACAATGCTCAGCACTTGCTCACTTTCAGGACTCTCTCTGGTGCAGGACTCTGTATCATCCAGGCAGCCCTGACTATATGTACAGACAGTGAGACAAGAGGCTAGAGAGAAGCCCCATGGAAAGGAATCGGGGGTTTTTGGTCAATGGCAAGTTGAACACAAGCCAGCAATTTCCCCTGGCAGCCAAAAGGGCCAACAGTACCCTGGGGTACATCAGGCCCAGCACTGGCAGCTGGGTGAGGGAAGGGATTGTCCTGCTCTACTCTGCTCTGCACTGTGTGGCCTCATGTGGAATACTGCATGCAGTTTTGGGTGCCATGATATACAGACTTAAAATTATTAAAAAGTGTACAAGGGAGGGCTGCAAAGATGGTGAACTGTCTAGAGGGCAAGGTGTATGAGGATTGGCTGAGGTCCCTGGGTTTGCTCAGCCCCGAGCAGAGCAGGTTGAGGGGAGGCCTCATGGCAGCCTGCAGCTCCCTCACGAGGGGAGCAGAGGGGCAGGTGCTGAGCTCTGCTCTCTGGGGACAGCGACAGGACCCGAGGGAACGGCATGGAGCTGGGGCAGGGGAGGGTCAGGCTGGGGGTTAGGGAAAGGTTCTGCACCCAGAGGGTGGGCGGGCACTGGGACAGGCTGCACAGGGCAGTGGTCACTGAACCGAGCCTTACAGAGTTCAAGAATTGTTTGGACAACACTCTATATGGTTTGTTTTTTGGGTATTCCATGGTGGAGCCAGAAGTTGGACTTGATGATCCAACTCAGGATATTCAGTGATTCTAATATATTTTCTGCTGTGTCAAACTGAGCATACACACTTAGAAACAAGTCACTGCGGGATGTGACAGTGTTCAACATAGGACTGAACTACCTCCATGGTTTCATGCTTGTGTAACATCACTGAGATATTTCACTGGTGAGTCAGGAATGCTAGGAACTAAGGGGTCACACACCCCTGTTTTTCACTCTACTCCTACCTTTCTTCAGCCAGGAGCTTTGCAAAGCAGACCAAGGTTTGTTTCAGCTCATTGCCTTCATTTATGTCTTGCACTCCAAAATTGAGATGTTAGTTTTATACTTTCCAACCTGGTTTTCTATCATCTCTGAAGGTGGCTTCTTTAGCCTTTTTCCAATGATATCAGACTCACAGTCATTAAATTTACTGTCTCCTCTCCCAGTGTCCTTCACACTCAATTGATCCAAAGCTGAATGGGCACTAAAAACAAAAGGAGACCGTTAAGGCTTTCTTTTCCAGGCACCAGAAGAATATGAAGTACAATATTTCCAAATGTTAATTTGGAGATATAGGCATATTTACCTTAAATTGGAAGCAAACTTTTCCTCCAGCTGAAGAGATGAAGGATGCAAAGAGAAAGAACTTGACATTGTTAGATGAGAAAAATATTTTTTCTTATTCTTTTGCATGGATTTAAGTATCAGTGTGGCATAAACAAGTATCTCAGATTATTAAAAAAAAAAAATAGAAAATAAAAAATAAAGGCTACAGTACAAGAAATAGAGAAAAGTTCAATAGTAAACGTAAACACGGCACAAATATATGCAAAATACTCAGCTGCAGTATAACCTGCATATTTACAGGATGAACAAATCTGTTTCTCAGTTTACAAGTAGAGAAACTGAAACACAGAACAATCAGTCATTCAGATGCTGAGATGGGGACAGGGGAGTGGGAATCATGGCCCATCACTGATCAGGCAGAATCAGTCCTTTATGAGCCACTGTCTTCTACTCCTGGCATACCCAGGGCAGACTGTACCAGTCAGGTGTTCAAAGCAAAGAGGTAACAAATGAACAACCCTTCTCTTCACCCTCTGCTTTACTGATCGGCAAGAACCTCTTGGGTAAAACTTGGAAGATTAAAAAACATCAATTAGTACTGCCAGTTGAGGATGCATGTGGAAGACTTGCAGAGATATCAAAGAGGGGGTGTTAGAGGCTGTGTTATGAAGTTCTTTCTTTTCCATCCCCTTAGAAAGCAATATGAAGTCAAAAAAAAAATACATATATATATACAAAAAAAGAAAATAATAATTTTAAAAAAAAAAAGATAAATAAAAAAATGATATTAAAAGTTAGTGGTTCTCTCAGAGGCTGCACAGCCACCACTCACCCAAGTGATATGTTCCAGTCCTGCTTCTGAGGTCACCACTCAATTTTGGCAAAGTGGCAAAACATAAGGCCCACAGAAGCAGCACAAAAACTGCAGAGAAGCTTTCAGCCTACCCTAATTTCAAAGAGAGCTCTCCTTTTGTTTGAACTGGAACACAAACAATCTATAACCAATGGGACTGAAGAGACCAGTCAAATCCAGAAAGTGGCAGAAACTTTGCTTTATGAAGTGAGCCTAAAAGGAGTTTTGCAGCCCCTCCATATTTGTCTGCCTAGTTGTGAGTCAGCCTGATTTTATGCACTGGTGCACTTACTGGGAAGCAGTTGCTCTGCTCCACTTGCCGGTCTCTGGTCCTAGCAACAGTGGCAAAATTATCTTTGAACAAATCCTTTTTATAGGAATCATGAATATTTCTTTATCCTATAAGCTCTGTACAGAAAATCTCCCATCTGTGAATGATTTGATTTTCCAATACGTCTTTTTTACTCGACAGAGACAGGAAGGTTCTTTCTAGCCCACCAGGGCTGACAACTACTGTAGCATTTCAAGATATGCTTTTGACAATGATGTTTTAGCAATTAGAGGCCAACAGTGCATGACTTATCTCTTGGTCTTACTTTTTCATAAACTTAAGGCATCAAGCCTGAGGTAACAATGTTTGCTGTTAACAATTCTGGTAATTTCTTTGATTCTGTCCAGGATCACGCTTGCCCTGAGCATCATGCAAGAACCCCGAAAGGGCTGTAGGTGCATGGTCATCCTGTCATTTTCTTGCATGTGCTGTGACCCACCATCTCAGAACAGAGCAGTGTGTGCTAATGAAGGACATTCAGAGTTAAAGAAAGACATTTTCTGAGGCAAGATCAATGCTGCACCCATGAAATGACAGGCAGGCTTGCACATACACTGTAAATGTGTCCCCTGGGGCATCTGACATTGGCTTGATGTGGTTCACACACCCTACAGCTTGCCAGGCCTGCTTTATGCTCCAGGGTGGAACTCCCCATCACAGTCCCGGAGAAGACAGATCTGCTGCCTCTCCCCGTGGGGTCATCAGGGAGCTCCCCAAACCTCACCCCACAAGGTTGTTGCCCGTCTTGTGGGAAGGGTGATGGTCCAGCTGGGCAGAAACAAGGCATGCACACACATAAAAAAAAAAAAAATAAATAATAAAAATAAAATAAAATAAAATAAAATAAAATAAAATAAAATAAAATAAAATAAAATAAAATAAAATAAAATTATTATTATTAATAATAATAATAAATTTAAAAAAATAAGGAAAAAACACGAGATGCAATGGGAACAGGGGTCAGGGCGATGGATGCCCCCTCGGACCGACCACTCTCCAGCCCCCCCGGCCGCTCGCCCTCCCTCCTCTTTAGACGAAGCAGCTCCTGAAGCTGTTTCTATTTCCCGGCTTGAACTACAGAGGGAGCCCGGGGCTCTGCTTTTGGAGGGAGTGGAGGCGACGTGAGCTGGGTACCGAGGAGGGCGCCCGGAGCGACCGTGAGCTCTGCTCAGCCCCCAGGGATGCGGGAGAGGCTTCACCGGTACCAACGCCGGGGCACCTGCAGGCACCAGCGGCTAAAAGCCCGGCACAGGTGGCACCTAACCCTCGGGAGCTCAAGCTGCCTTCCTCTCCTCTCCGTTGAAAATTAATACATAATAATAATAGTAACAATATTATTAATAAGGAGGAGGAAGCGGCGACATGGCTCCCTAGGCACACCCTGTGAGGCTCCCTAGGCAGACCCTGTGAGAGGCAGGAGGGAGTTGTGATTTATTGTTGATCTGCTGCAGATTTAGTCGTCTCCCCAAGTCTTCTCCAGATCTCATTCTACACGTTCCATAATTGCTACGTCTAATCGTGAAGCCATCATTAGCATGCTTTGCGAACAAATGAAACCACAGGGAGGCTGCTTCAGACTCCCCAAATGTGATGCAGTGAGCGGTGAGGACGTTTGTTTTAATAGGAGCATAAACTTTTACAAGACCTTGAAAACTTCTGCTATTTCACTCTTTTGTTTTCCCTATGAGGTAAACAATTTCTGTTTGATTTCATCCCTGTTGCAGACTCCTGTAAAGCCTGAAAACAATCTGCATTTCTCAACTGTCTGCATATTTTGTAGATTTTATGGCAGTGTGCTATCATGTGCAATAGCTTCAAGATTTAAACACGAGGAAATGGAACCATTGAGAAGGCACTGATATATTTGAGAAATAAATCTGAAGAGAAGATTTTGTGGGGTTTTGTTTTAAATTTATAATTGCTCCTTGAAACAGAACCCAAGTTAATAATCTAATCCAAAAGCATACAAATGAGATATGTCTTAATGTCATATTATCTCATATTTTTATTAAACTCTTGGATATTACATTCTTTTGTGATTAGGACCAGAGGGTGCAGACTGCTGAAAAGAAAGATATCGGTAAAAATACTCATCTCTTAATAAAATATATTCCAAGAAGATAATTCAGGATCACACAGAGCTAAATATGCCATCCAGTCAGTACCCTAGTGGCAGGTTAAAATATAGTTGAGATTACTGAAGCGCAGCAGAGTAGAAACAAATCATCTTTATCAATTCAAAGCCATCTTTTCCTTAACCTGGTGGAAATTAAAGAAGAATCAGAATTAATTGATTTCTGGACTAGATGCAGAAGACTATTTATTGAATTACATCACCTTCCTCTTATCTCTAATCTTTTAAGCCATTTTTACCCAAAGCACCTTCTCAGACACATGTTAAACCAACAGCATTATAAGACTACAACAAGACAATATTTGTTATTCAAATGATTTATAACCAAATACTTTTCTTATTAGCAAAGACTAATACTGGATCCATCAGTCTGGACACAAGTAAATTAGCCATTAACTTTCTGACACCTAGCATAAAACAACCAGTTAGGTCTGGCCATCTAAGTAATTAAAGTTCTCTTTGTGGACACCATGGGGATTATAAGGTGGGCTGAAACTACTCAAGTATCTCAGTTGACTAATTTATATTAAATGCCTATTATTTAGAGAACTGAAGCTAAGGAAAATTAACTCCCCATCATTATAGCATAGTTAGAGTAGTAGCCAGTTCCACAGATGTAGGTACAAGTTTACCTCCCACTGGTTTCAGTGGGAAGCTAGAAAGTTCCTATAAGCTCCTACATAACACTTTTCATCTTTCAGTTGTAAATTATTTTACAAAGGAAAGCATGGACTTTATTTACATATGGAGAAACTGAGGTACAAAGAGAAATGAAGTCTGCAAAATCCTGGGAAAGTGAATAGGAATTGATTGCTTTCCTTTCCAGGACAGTAACTGATTGGCATTCAGGGGAACTGTCATATCAGAGGTCCAAAACAGATTGAGGGGGATGCTGCCAGGGTGAAGCAAGGGCTGCTGCACAGGTAAAGGGTAGCTGGAATTGGTGGGTGATGGTGAGGCAGGCAGGGACAGTGTCCTCACTGTTAAGGGCACAGTCCCTTGACACTCAAGCAAGGCCAACAGAGCAGATATAGGGACCCAGGCAGAATCAAGTGCCCAGTGACCACCAGACAGGTTTGGATTACGAGGTCCAAGATAAAGCTGGAAATCCAAGGTAGCAAGCCGGGATCAGGGAAGAAGTTCTGGTCTTGCACTGTTAAACACAGCACTCCCACCTTCAGTGCACAAAGTCCTGGCACTTTGAACTAGTGCAGCCTGAGTCAATTCATTTGGGAAGATGAGTTGCCTACTCATCTTAGTATTATAATTTTCCCTATACCCCTGCCACCAGCTAAGCTCAGCAACACGCTGCTGATCCTGTTTGACTGTGCAGAGCCATGACATTGTATGGCCAGGTGTATGTTCTTTGCACACCTTAGAGGTGGTTGTGTCATGACTCATGGACCATTATATTTGTCTTCTTTTAAAGAGAAATGCATCAGCAGCGGTCTGCAATTGGGCTTCAATCTTTGTGTTTGCAGGATTTCATCTACTCTACATGAATAACAATAGTAATGAAGATGTAACCATAAGTTTATCAGTAAGTATAGTACTCAGGTACTTGAATACTTCATATGGGTCATTTCAGCCCATATGAATATCTATATGACAACATCTCCACTGAAATAGTATTGAGGGTGTTTCCATTCTTTTATTTATTTTTTGTTTGGTTGGTTAGGTTTTGTTTTCAGGGTTTGGCTTTTTTTTTTCAGTGTTGAAGACTGTCTGTATGCCTCTGGTGATGACAATTGCACAAATTACAAGGCCAATATATCTATAAAAAGAAAGTATATGTACCTTTTTTTTTTTACCTAAGTAAACCAATTCTTACTATAATTACATTGCAATAATACTATCTGCCCATGTAAATACATGTAAGCTGATTATGCGTGTAGCCTGTCTTATTGTATTTATTTTATATATATATTTTAGTGTGTGTGTTCTTCTGCCCTTTTCCAGTCCCTTCCAAATCCATTCATCAGTTACAACTATATCTGAGAGTCAGCAGACATTATATTCTTACAATAAACAGCATCTAGAAGGACAACTTGAAAGCAGGGTAAAGGCTGCAGTACAGGCATATGCACTATTGCACACTAGAGAATAGGTCTGGGAGAGCACCATTGCTCCAGCAGCTGGAGAAGCTTCAGTTGGTGCTCAACCATTAAACCCCAGAAAATACAACTTCATGGAACAACTCCTTAGGAAAACAAGCTTCATTTGCTCTGTTGCTCATGAATTGTCCATCACTGTTTTAAGCCACCAGACAATAATCAAAAGTTTGCCTTTGCAGCTTGCTAAACCAAACATCAGTTAGTGTAATCAGCTGAACACCAATGGCTGTAGCAGAGTCATAACCTAGCTGGCTCATCCATCAATGCTCACAGGGTTTTGGTCCCAGTATACAGGGCCATAAGGGAATGGGAGAGAAGAAGGACTTTGTCTTCTTTAGTGCTGATTGCCCCATTGCTTCTCTGGTGGCTCTACATTCTCATGAATTTTTGTCATCTAGCAAGTGTAATCAGGGTGTGGTTTTGGTGTTTTTTTGTTGTTTGGTTGGTTTTATGTTGTTATTTTTTTGTGTTGTTGTTTTTTTTTTTTGTTTGTTTGTTTCATAGCTTGCCTGATCAAAGGAGATTCTATGTTAGTAAATAGAGATGGAGATTGTAGAGATTGTTTGTAAATGGAGATTCTGCTCCACTTCCTCCCCACTCACACTAATTTGAAAAAAGGTCAAAGCTGTCTTCCTCAAGAGAGAAATAATTAACAGAAATCTAACAGATTTAAGTGTTTTATGTATTGTTTATTTCTGAAATCAGAAGAAGAAGAGCTGTTAAAAGATACCTAAGGTGCTCTCATCCATTTTGCTGCCAAGGCAAGTTTATTTCCACCATGTATTTGCTAGTGCAGTGGTACTCAAATGACAGTGCTTGGAGCTGCTTCTGTCACAACCAGGAAACATCAGTCAGTCTTTCAACAATGACACCTTCTGCTCCTTGTAGCCCAAAACAAGGACCTTTCAGGGTTCCCAATGGCTATTTTAACCAAGTAAAATCAAAATAAGTATTTGTCTGCAACACGCGCAGCTGCTTCTTGTCTTTTTCTGGTGATTTTTTTTGTTTTGTTTGATTGATTTTTGTATATTTTCTGGTGGCTTTTTTTTTCTGTTTTGATTTGTTTTGACAGGTTGGATGGTTTTTTGGTTGATTTTGTTTATGGATTTGTTTGTTTGTTTGGGGCAAAGAGGTTGATTTGGGCTTCTTTAAGGTGTATAGCTCCAGTCATGATTAAAACTGGGGATTAACATACATTCTGCAGGACCACACTTCAGAATGGCCCCGAAAGAATACACCAAAAAGTATGCAGGCCTTAGAAAGAAACAAAGTGTTAATAAAATCCTTCACCTGGAAAGCAAGCATATCCAACATGGAACAACAAACTACTTAAGTGCTATTCCAGAGTTCCTTTTGGATGTAAAAATGGCAGTATGAATGTTTAAGAATAATACCTAGAGAACACACATGTTTAATAAATGAACATATTAATCTAGTCATGCTCATACTCATAGGAAACTAGTGTTGGTTACCTGTGTGTCTTTGAATACTTGCTGGTTTATTTAGAAAATGTTTTTGAGTTCTGAACTTCACATTATTCTTGTTTCTCATTATCAGTTAATTGCCATCATTAATCATTGTTTTCTTGATTAAAAAGTAGCAGTCAGTTCAATACCATGTGATACGGATGACTAATCACAACTCAGGAGTAATAAAGAGTTGAAATAAATGTTCATGAACAAGTTGTCATCTGTAATTTGTCCTCATAAACTAGTTGGCAAATACTTATGTGCAATGAATACTTCCATACAAATTAAGATGAGCTTCAAAATGATTCATAAACAGGAGAAAATGGTTGAACTCATCTCCTATTTTGTTTGCAATAAATAATTTGGACAAATACAGTTATCAGAAGGGGGGGAGCAGAAGACCTTTATGTAAATTGAGTATCTACAATGCAAATGAGTTGAAAATCACCATTGCTATTGCTTTCTGCTCTCAAAATTTTAAAGTGCCAGGTGCTGATGTGATTTCACTCAAAATACTGTTCCGTAATCCTAAAATCATCCCCTCTTCAGAAAGTTTTATCAGAATTTTCATTTTCATAATTATTTAATTTCTCCTTATGCAACTCTATCTTTCTCTCATAATAATAGGGTGGTAGATGCAGACCGTACTGTTTGTTGTTTCTACATTCTTGATTCTATCAACCTTAAACACATTTTGAGTAGGATCGTCATCTGTATGAAACCATCATCCATGGCAATTTGAGTCACCTCAAAATACCTGGGATACTCAGATAGGGATGACAGAAGTGACACAGAAACAGAGAAGAACTCATCGCCCTTTGGAGATCTTCATTGTCTGTTACAAACCTCAGGCAGCCTCATGTGCATGAAGAAGCCATACTTATAAACCTAAAATTTGGTGTTTTAATCTAGAGATAAACCTAACCAAATTAAATGACATGAAACTCATCCAGAGACTGTTTTCTCCATGCCATAGCCATTATTCACATTTGTTACACCTAAATTAGCCATCTAAGTGCATCAACTACATGTCTCTTTATTTTGCCTTGAACTAATCACTCTGTTCCATTTTGTCTTTTTCTATACACCTGTACTCTCATTTTTCCCTCTATCCACATTCCCCCTGACCACATTTCCTTTCCCATGCTGGCATGACAAGGTACTCTGGGCAGAGACTCTTTATGTAGTCTCTTAGAAAACTAATGAAGCTATTAAATAGGAGTATGGATAACAGTGAACCAGATGATGCATAGTGCAGATCTCTGAATTAGAAAAGGAATCTTCTGAAAGCTTTTCCAATATAATATTCTACAGTGTACAAAATAAAATAATTTTGTTGTATGGAACTATGCCAACCAAGGTTGCATAGCAAGTCAAGGACCCACATGAGTATTATGATTTTGTAATAGGAAATATTTAATCCCATCTGACTTGGATGTTTCAGTGGTATTTATATTTTAATCTTCATGTGAAGTAGTTTTTTCCATAGGAAGTTTCTATATTCCCCAGAGAACGTGCCAGTTAAGACCTCTAGACAGATAACCTGCTTTCTTCCATATACATGTAGACAATTCATTTGACTGGACTGGATCTGCCCCTTTGAAACCTTCAGAGATATTTACCTCTGTACCTGGAATACACACAACTCTTTGGAAACATACTGTACCACAACCGAAATAATCACCTAAAAAGAAATTGTGTTGGATTAGTGCATAAATCATGCAAATTCTGTCCCACCTTTCATCTGTGTCTCACAGAGCTTATTTGTATTTAGAGTGGGCTGTTACTATCTAGGGAGCAATGGACTGATTTCTCTGAATACATTGGTTTCATTATTTTCACCATTGATGCATTTACCATCACAAAAGTCAAAAAGTTATGTGATATGCAGCTTTGACATGTTCTTCTCTATAGCATTTGAATTTTCAGATATATAAGTGTTGTCATTATGAGAGGAAAAGTGTGTGTGTGAGTGTGGGCACAAGTGAGAGTGTGTGAGCACATCTGTGTAATTTGTCTAGTCACAAACACCCTGTGCAAAGCTACCCACAGTACCAGAGATTACAAATACAATCCAAACCATAAATCAAGAGATACAAATAGACAGACACTATCTTTCCCACTTTGAATAGGTGCTATAGATGATCTTTTTGTCAGCCTACAAATTACTCAAGTATCCCTAAGGGGATGAGATATATCATCTTTTACTATTAGCTATTATTGTTACATGCCTGAAGTGATGGAGTAGTGTGCTTCTATTTCAATTACAAGGTTTCTTTACTGGATATGGATTGAGCTGATTTTACCCTATAAGAACAAATGCTGTTATTACATTTAATGATTAAAATCCTTCTTGCACTCAGCTAAAATATAAATCAGTAGTTTGGAAGAACAGGCTTCAAGCTAAACAAAATTGCTTTGGGAGACCAAATAACGCAGGGAATTACAAATGGGCTATTCAGGTTTTCACCTCTATAGCAGGTCACTAATTGGATCTAGACCAGGTTCATAGTAGTGACCTGAATTTGGAACCAAAATTATTATGTCTGCTGTGCAGCCTGTGCCTCGTGTCTCCATCCAGTTCCTAGAAAGTATCTGTACAGAGATGGACATGACACGAAATGAGTCACCCAGCCATGTTAGCTAGCACTGTAGTATAAATGTGTCACATTTATGCCTATTTCACTCCATTAAATAGGGAAAGTATCTGCATTACTAGCCCAGAGTTAAACAATTTATTTTCAGATAATTGAAATTAGGAAAAGGTACAGAGCAATTGCTTGATGAGGGAAATTTTGTTACAGGTAAATGAAGAAATTGGCTAAACATACTTTTCCTGGATTTCTAAAGATCACAATTCAGAAACTCTTCACAATATGGAGAAAATAACTGTATGTACAAAACCAGTAATACTGATGTTCTCCTTGTCTCCACATAAAAATAAATAAATAAATAAACAAATAAATAAATCTGATTCAAAGGCTTTGGATACTAGTAGAATGATAATATTATCAGACATAACCTTTGGTTTTCATTTTACTTTTAGGCTACATTTTAAAAAAATAATGATTTGGGGTAGACATGAGGGCAGAATATGCCCCTTCAATATTAGAAACACATTTACAGCAGGAGGCAGGTTAGTCCATAATACTAGAAGCTTATTACTTCTTTATCTCTGTTTTATCAGCAGATATGTCCTATTTTCCTCCTTCAACTCAATACAAACTCATGAGTCAGGAAGAGCCCTGCAGGACTATTTTATCCCAGGGGAGTGCCAGGATTTCATATCGTATCTCTTCAAGCTCCTTTTGATTATAATTGCTTTGTGATTTCATGCAAAATTTCAGCTTTAATTCTGTATTGTTCATCATATGAACTTTCATTGGATCTAACCAATTGTATTGTTTGTTTGTTGTTGTTGGGATTTTTGTTTTTTTAACTATCAAATATCAACAGCATTCCTTGGAGGTTTGCATCTTGGATACATACACATTTCATACTGTGGCAAAAAGGTTCACTGGGTAATCTGAGATCACAGGGTGAGAAGGGGGCAAATATCATCTGAGCAATACTGAAGTGGGAAACATTTGGTCAATGGCTTGTTTCCTCTCCACAGTCTAAGTCTGCTACTTTTTCCTGCCAGATGGTGTGTGAGATTTATTTCTGAGCTTCTAGACAGAGATGAGGCATTTGAGCTGCTTTGAGGCTGCATCTCTTCTCCAACACTCTTAAACAAGGATTTCAGAAGTCTCTGTTGTAAATTTTGAAGTGGAAGTTTTTCAGAATTCAGTTTGCTCCATGCTCACAGAGCATTTTTTTAATCATCATCCCAACCAAAATAACTTACATTCACAAGCACATAAAAAGTACACTGCACAGTGTAAACAAGCACATGTGCACAAGTTCCATGCACATACCCAAAACTCAGTAGCTAGATTGCAGACAGACATTAACTTCTGAGTGAAGAGGTCCAGCTATAGACAGCATCCTGTTCCAAATAAATACAGCAATACAGTGCAGCTCTATACAAACATGCCAAACTTTCCTCAGGACTTCTGACAGCAGGGAGCCAATTACTTTGAAAAGAATAGGTTCTGTCTCATGACTGCAGCAACACAAATGCATCTCCCTTGATCCCAACATCAAGGTAGAGCTTTGCATTTCCGATATTTTAATTCAATACAAAGCAGCATTTTCAATGTTATTTATTTATTTATGGTGGGTGGCAGCTTGTTGGGTTTTTCTGCAGTCAGATGTAGCAGCAGCAGGGCTAAAAGAGGCATATAAATAATGGATGGTTTCTCTCACTTAAAGAGTGATCTGTCAATTCTTGCCCTCCTTTTAATTTGGGAAGCGGATATCATTTAGGAGATGACAGATTCCTTCCCATCAAATCAGAAAAGGATGAGGCCTCCAAAAGAACAATGGCTGATGCCACAGCATGACTATCTGACAGGCTTGAAAAGTGACTATAAAGATGCCAACACAACAAGCCTTTTATCTTTGATGATAGTATTTGAAGCTTGTGATTTTCATCCAAGGAATAGGAGGTATATGATGTCCTCCCACTACCTCTTTTCATACTGTTTTAATTACCATTATTTAAAATATATAAATATTCACCAAATAGACATCCCTTTTTAAAGAAAAAAAAAAAAAAGCCTCTAAGCGAGTAACAAGAATATCTTCACTACATTACTGAACTTGGCTTTATTCCTTACATAAAACTACATAGCTCTTTTTAAATTTATTTGCCTTTATGTCCATTTTATGGGTAAATAGGTAGCTTTACATCAATTAAATTTGTTTGGAAGCTTAGTTGCAGGCACATTTAATTACTGGGAAGACTAGTTTCATGTTTCTAATACACCTCAGGTTTTGCTAAGGTTTTGCTATATAAGATGGCATCCATAGGGGTTTTCCTAAGCAGACTGTAGTCTCCAGCTCTCCAGGGGTTAAACTCAAGACCCAATTAAAACCTGAATTTAGGTGTTACAGTAGCTGGAATCCTGACTCATCAGCTGGAGAATTTAGAGGTTAATTCAAATTCTTCCATTCTTTCTGCATGAGAAACAGACCCATGTTGGAAGACCGTATGCGTGTGCATCCATCTGAGGCAGTTTCTATTTTTCCCAAGAAGAGGTCCCTCACAGGAAGCATTGGTAGGGTAAGGCTGATGAGCCCCCCTCCAGTCAGATCCATCAGGTGCTTAAATTCCTTCCAAGTAAAGCAAGAGGTAATTTGGTTCCTGCACTGCAGCCAGCTGTGACAGACAAAGCTAAAGGGATGGATACGTTTGAAACATTGCCCCTTGCTTAGACTAGAGCACTTTTCTCAGACACCACTGTGAGCACGCGATTCAGAGCCTGAATCCTGATCCTGGCTTAAGCATTTGGATTTCCCTTGAGGAGAAGGCTGACAAGGCAGCTCTCTTTTGCACAACATCTCATTCAGCAAGTGGTAAAGCAGAGTTCAGCATCTTCCTCAAACTAACAGGGTTTGAATATCTACCTCCCAGAAGTACTGGAGGGTGCATGAACTGCCATCTGGAGGCTCAAGGGTAGAAAGATGCCTCCACATCTGTTCAGACTGAATTATTGTGCAGCCAGGCATGCAGAACTTATGGCACCCAAAAGATCAGCAAAAGAGCCTGAACCTGTACCTGAGAACAGGGACAACAGTATGTATGGCCTTAGTTACAGGACACAGAGTATGCATCCTGTACATCAGCACTGGAGGGAAAAAAAACATCCAAGGACAAACAAAGAAGCTTTTTCTGTTCCCTGATGAGGCTCCTGATGTTTAAGCTGGAAATATACCATATCTTACCTCTTCTGACTCTGTAAATGCTTCACCTCTGCCTTAAACAGGAAGGATGTAGGGGATCTTCTTAAGGATATGTCCTTGACTTGTAGCAAGGATACCCTTCTTGGAGGTAAAATCCTCTGCCTTAATCTGAACAATGTGAACAATTTAAATCCTTGGTCTTCCATTTCATGACCAAGTGTTCCACACAGTATGTACTCGATAAATGACCATTAACCCCACAAGTTCTTAACTGAAATCAATGTCATCCAAAAAAAAAAAAAAAAACCTTAGACCAAACATGCTTTGTAATTAGATCTTAGGAAAGATTGTGTATATGCTTTCACAAGTGGTCTAAACCAATAGAAACCCCTGTTGCTCTCAGAAAAAGCAGGTTTATCTCGTGCTCCACATTTCTGCCCATTAGCACTCAGCCATATGGTTATCATCTTGCTGATCCAGCTACCGTAAGCCACATAGATGCTTGTGCTTGCCTAGGGATGTCATGGGACCATGTGCTCAGAATTGAAGTGGGTAGGAGTAGGAACAGACTTCCTCTCGTGTCACTCAGATTAGTTTAAATTGCCCGTGGCCCATCATTTACTGTAAGACACCAATTGTAACTGCCAGACCTCCAACATAAGAGGTAAGCCCCGAGGGAGTTTGCTACAAAATATCAGTGACACTCTGGGGACATATGCAGGAACTTTTCAATCAACCCCAAGCAGCTTAGAAGGGGTTTTCTCTGACTGCTATCCTGTATTTAGGCTTCCTACATGATATTTTAAGTGCCTGGAGCTGTTGTCTTGAATTTGATCCCTCTGTGGAATAAGGAGAGCTAGATGGGATTATTAGCACACATAGCAGTATGCTGTACTATGTGGTAACAAGAAAAATATATGAAATCTTCCTTTCCAATATTAAAAATAACTATCCTCAGGATTAGCTATGATTTTGGTTAAGAGGACATAAGAATAGTGTCACTGAGTTAGACCAAAGGTGCACTAACCTAGTTTTTGTTTTTGACAACAGCCAATGGCAGAGGCTTTGCAAAAGGCTTTAGAAAGAAAGAAGTACATCAATAGCAAACCTTCCCTGATCCCTCCTGTCAGCAGTTTAGGGTCTTCCTCAGCCACAGGTTATACCAGATCCTCCTGTTTTAATAGATTTTTCTATTAGAGCTTGAGTAGGCTGTCATAGATAATTTCCCCATGAGTCTGCCCCCCAACCAATTCTTACTTAAATCTGGGCTCTCGGAGTATCCAGTGACAATGAGTTCCATAATTTATTGATGTGAAAAGTACTTAATGTGCTTGCCGTAAGTTCTCCAGACAACTTCACTGGATACTCCTCCACCTGTGTTATACTAAGTAATTATTGTTTATTCACTTTCTATGCTGTTGTTTATTTTTACTACATCCCTTTTGACAGTCAGTCTCTCCCCAGACATAAGTATCTCATTCTACAAAACAGACAGACCTTTGGTTACCTCAGTCACTCCTGTGAATGTTTCCTACTCTCAGCCTTTTTTGCCAAGGGCTGATCATAGTCATTATGCATGAGGAAAGAGCACCATAACTATCTATAAATGAAGCCTCACAATCAAGAGTCCTACACATCTAAATGCAAACTCAGACTTTTCTTTTTTTTCTTTTCTTTTTTTTCTTTTTATTTTCTTTTCTTTTTTTTTCTTTTTTCTTTTTTTTCTTTTCTTTTCTTTTCTTTTCTTTTCTTTTCTTTTCTTTTCTTTTCTTTTCTTTTCTTCTCTTTTCTTCTCTTTTTCTTTTCTTTTCTTTTTTTTTCTTTTTTCTTTCCTTTCCTTTCCTTTCCTTTCCTTTCCTTTCCTTTCCTTTCCTTTCCTTTCCTTTCCTTTCCTTTTCTTTCCTTTTCTTTTCTTTTCTTTTCTTTTCTTTTCTTTTCCCATGGCTCTGGGATACAAATGTTATAAATGCCAGAGAATTTCCCTCATTATTTCTCTCCCAAGGCTTAACTGTCTACTTGTAGAATTTAGGGGGATCCTCCTTTGGAGTGAAACATCTTGTTTCCTCTTAAACAGCCTGGTGAAGATCTCAGAAGTGGTATGGGTCAGGCTACATCAAGTTCAATGCTTCTGGACTGCCTTATGTAGATGAAGGTATCTCCAGCTCCTTATTTTAGATACTTTGAGTACAAGGCTACAGTGACACTAGAAGAGCCTGAAGGCCAGCACAGAGGGGATCAGCCCTGAGCAATATGAGTTCAGGACACTGATGCTGGATTTGACTGCAAGCAGTCCTGCATGTAGACATTGCTGTGGCCTTGGCTTGGTAGAAAGAGCCCTCCAGGAGTTCTAATTATTGCTTTTTGTTTGTGAGGCAGCTTAGATGTTAATCTCCTGAAATAAAAGTCTGAATCCAAGCCTAACAATTCTGAAATTAGTGCTCCAATGTCAAGGCTATTTCTACCACTTTGGGGGCTATATTTTGTCTGAAACCCATCCTGTTGGACAGCTGGCTTAGATCATGTCTGCCAGATCAGACACAGGATGCAACTTCACTTAAAAATCCTAGATAGACTGAGGAAGGAGATAGGCATGTGGAGCCTTTTGGCATCTGTGTTAGCAGAATTTAAAGCACCGAGGAACACAGGAAAGCTTGCAGATCCTTAGAGAGATGAGCAAACCAAGAAGGAGACTGAGGGGTGGTTGAAGATCTCTATCAAGAGTTCGGTGTTAATAGTCTAAGTGGACTTTTAGGTGTCTTACTGCTATTTATGTCTTAGAAACCCTAGAAGTCATTCTTAATTTATGGATTGTACTTACATAAAGGGAAGGGAAGCATGTATGTGTATACTAAGTTACTATGCATGTTGAACATTGAAATATTGAATGAATATTCTATATTTGTGTGCATGTGATATATATACATACATAAATATATATGTGTAAGCATATATATATATATTCATGTGGTGTACGTGCATACATATGTGAACATACACGTACATGAATAGAATATATTTGCTTGTTCTCACTTGGGTATCTAAGGCAGGATTTCATGAAAGAAAATTAAGTGCCAGAATCCAACTAAGTTGCCTGTATCCCTTCTTTTGACTTTGAAAACTCAAGGCTTGGCCAACAAATATGTTCAAAAATCCCTCTATATTACATTCCCAGCTCCTTCAGTCACATCTCCCTGAAGTTATTACTGTCACCTTTTAACTTTTTGTTCTTTCATTTTCTCTTTTATTTGCTAACTTTTTCTTGATTTTTTCTACAGATATTTTAGTAAGCTATTAATACTCCTCATTTCTTATCCAGATTATTCTTCATGTCTTCCCCAGAACACTTGTATTCATGGTCCTGATTTCTACACAGCAGTGGCAGTTTGGGTGTAAACACTGAAAGAACAATCAGAGAGAGAAAAAAGATTGCACAAATGAGAGGATATCATCTACATCGTCTGCGCTGAGGATCTCACTCCAGTTGTCTAAGTTATGGACTTCATCTCCTCAAGCCCTGGAGTCAGTGGAAAGCAGTAAATCCCTGCCTGAGGGAATTCAGGACATTTGCTCCGAAAAGACTAGCTATTTTCTATTCATATATACCTGATTATCAGAGCCAACAACAGAGCCCTTAGACACCTATGGTGGGATGCCTAAAGCAAAGTTTGAACCCCCTAGACTGACATTTTTTAGCTGTCTTGATGACAGTAATTTTTATTCTGAACTGAAAATCCTAGACTGAAAACAGGTTTAATTAAAACAGTGCAAGCTTGTGTGTAAACCAGCCCTTAGGCACCTTCACAGAGTCGTTTAAATCAGAGGCATATAAGACGCGTTATGTTCCTGAATGCATCTGCCTGTCAGAGTGAGCCCACCCATGCTGGATATATTGTAGCATTTTTATTCAGCCTAGTTTTAAAAGCCCAAATCATTCCGCCATTTATTCCATCTTGCACAATACACTCAGAGCAAATGCCCTGACTACTTAAGGTCATTTAAAAACCCTACAACACTTTACATAAAAATTGCTACCAGCAGTGTCCTGTTCAATTTACAAATGAGATAATTGCAACACTATCTAAATTCTCTTTACAGTTTCATCTGGGTGCAGTGCTTTCTTTATTACTGGTGCTAACATTTTATAATAACACTTGGAATTTAGGTTCTGCTGTTCATCACAGAAATCTAAATATTTTGCATAGGAAAGTAGGTAGCATCTCTCCTTTGTTGAGTGGAGCACTGCTGCCATGACAGCACTGAATGAGAAATTAATATCAACACAGCAGTACAGTTAGGATTAAGTATGTTATACCTGGACTCCAAGACTCAGCCTAGACCACTTGTGATGGACATTATGAAGCAGCAGCCATAATAGCATATAGTCATGAATAAGCTTAACCATCCACACAGGAATTCCAGTAACATGGAACAAGTGGGAGAGATGTTTTCTTTAAATTCTTCCCTCAGGGAAACACAGACCCAACAGCCAACCACCTCCCAGGAGAACTGCCAGAGGCTGGAGCCATCTGACCTGCAGATTTAGGGTCCTCTGCTGCTTCCTGAGCTCCCTCGTCTTTCTCCAGGTCATTGCTACTCAAACACAGATGGAGGGGGAATAAGGGAAAAAAAATGCACAGAAACCAAAAAAGGTAGAAATGCCATAAAACACCTAATCAGGCACAAGTTCCACAGGGTGGAAAGGCTTTCTGCTCAGACACTGGTATAAGCTGAGGCAATTTATGCCACCAGTCTCCACACACTTCTGTACATCCCCTTTTCTGATACAGAACCTAATCCCAACTATTTTACTAGTGGACATCTTTATACCTCTATACACAAACTGACCTACAGTACCAAACTGGAACATACCATATTACTTATCTCACAAGAGTGCAACAAGATTCAATGAATTTCCATTTTTCCATTTGTAAAAGCAAATTTGGGGAAGGAAGCATTGATAAAGAAAAAAAAAAAAAAAAAAGTGCAACACTGCTACCATTAGAAAAGATTGCACTGAGGAAAGACGGATGTGAGAAGAGCTGTTTCCAGCAATTGTGTAGTGCCTCTGCCATTTATACTCTTCTCTGCCTTCCTCTCTTTCAAGAGGCAGGTGCCCAAATAGATTTGCTCATGCATTCAGATGCCACATTTCTTTTCAAAATGCTCATCATCTGGCACACACTCACACACACACGGGGGGGGGGGGGGGGGGGGGGAAGGGGAGGGGAAGAAGAGGGAGAGAAGAGAAAGAGGAAGGAAAAAAACTGTACCTAGATTTGCACTCACAAAAGGGTTTTCTTTGATAGACAGAGAGGGGATGCTAGAGGGGGGTATTTTTTGAAAAGATAGGATATACTTCACAATATGGGCTCACAATAAAAATGGAGGCAGCAAAGTCAGAAAGGGAAGAGGAGGCTGTCATGTTGGTGCATCCTTCTGCACTGAACTGACACAGAAGCCGTCTCCCTTGCAAGCACTCAGAAAGGAAATTATTCTTGAAAATAAACAGTCTCTGAGCCATGATTTAAGACAGCATGTAAGATCGCATATGTTAGAGTGCAGTCACTCCAGATTTTGCTTTATTTGTGTTGTAGCATATTGTGACCTATATTAAATGGTTTCCGTGCAATGACCACAAAACAAGCCGGCTCAAATGACACAGCCCAGCATGCAGACAGCTCAGTTTTGTTGCAAGTGTAGGGCAAAATCATGCTACAGCTTTGCTATTTGCCATTTTAGAGCAGTGGTATATACCTGCCATGGTACAGACACTCCTGGACATTATTAGCTGTAGGCTGCAGCACCATGAAGGGGGTTGGAGCTCTGTGCTCATTGCTAAAGTCCCAGTCTCAGCTAACTTCCATCCCAAAAATGACACAATACCTCGTAATGCCATGTAGTATATCAGTTGGCAGTGCCTTGCTTAAGTATCTCAGCACCCTTTCTCCAGCATACCTGAGTCTATATGGTCCTACATGTAATATAGTCACACATACAAAGTGCTGCTCAGGAGGCAATAAACCTCTGTACATGAGTTGGCTTTCATGGAGCCAGCTCAGAAACATATGGGCAAACAAACTAGTAAACCCTTCAAATGGTAGCAGAGAGCACATAGCAGTAACAAAAACCTCCAGATACTGCTAAAGATGTTTTTTCCATAGGAGGACAGTGAAGACCTGAATCGTAAATCCCAGTTTTACAGAAAAGGAACTGAGAGGGCTAAAGCTAATTGATTTTTCTGCACAGTAGTATGGATATACCACAAATGAAATATAGTTCTTATTACACTTTTATAATGAAAAAATAAATAAATAAATAAATAAAGGATATGGACATGAATTTATACAGAATAAACTGCATATTTATCTTTCAGGCACACACAAACAAATGGGCTGAAAATAAGCTTGTATAAAAGAAATGACTATGTAAATTTAGAAAATGTCAGGTCTAAAATTCCTCCTGTGACCTTCTAACACTCTTAGGATACAGTCTTCCATTACAAC
This sequence comes from Anas platyrhynchos, assembly GCF_047663525.1. Lineage (NCBI taxonomy): Eukaryota > Metazoa > Chordata > Aves > Anseriformes > Anatidae > Anas > Anas platyrhynchos. The sequence continues at coordinate 174,972,566 of NC_092587.1, forward strand.
AGAAAATGCTGGATTTTTCTCAGATGTGAATAAAGATTATAATTCAGGTTAAATATAGATATAACTACCAGATACATGCAAAGGGACAGAAATGATATTACAAGAATAAGCTTAATAATAATGCTGGCTATTTCTAAATGCTGACCTTTCAGTCTTTCTGATCTTTAAATATGTGTGTTAAATATAAACAGGACCACCTTCTGTATTACACGGATGTGCTTGACACTCTTCTATGTATTTTTGGGGATAGATTGGAAATACTAGGTCACTAGCAGCTATGTGATACAAAGAAAAACATTCAGCTGTGTTATTTATCTAAGGATAGGTCCAAAATCACCTAAATGTGGTCTGTGGGAGAGTTTGGGTCACTTTCATTATCCAAATGGTCCATCTGACATGCTCTCATCACTCAAGATACCGTATGCCAGGACATGCTTCGAGCACTTGGATCAGATGTTATCAAACCCTCATGTTCAGTTTGCTTCTGCAAGGTAAAAACAAACCCCAGCATGTCCATTTGGACTCAGCTGTGGCATTTCTATTTACCACATTGAAGCCAGGCAACCATCATAATTAGCATCCTCATGAAGTTCGCACAGCATTTGGCTTCCTCCTGCCTGTATGCCTCTGAGCAAATGGAAGGGCATTTGGTGTGACCGAAGCAGACGGGAAGCAGCTGGGAGAGGTGGCTGCATTAACACCTTAACACATAGGCTCAAAGCTGCCTTTCTCCATCCCACCAGCTCAGTTTACGTGATGACACTGGACCAGATATAGGATGTTTGTGTGAATATGACAGCCTTAACCACCTCCTCTCCTCTCTGCAGTATCAGGTCTCATGCACTACCATGCTCTGGACATTGTCTGCAACATGAGGCATTTGCATTTACAAGCTTATTATTTTTTGTTTCTATCTTCAAAAAGATTGGTTAGAAATCGTTGTAATAATGGGGAAACTCCCTCCCTTCTGCTGATGTTTTTCATTAGCCTTCTTAGATGAGTAGCTGAGATCTGGCATCTTAGTGTTGTCCTCCAGACAAGGAAAATGAGAAAGGTACCAATAAACCCCATGTAAACAAAGCCTGTTGAGACGGACTCTCCTGTTTCAATGGGCTAGTCTTTGCTATTTTTCCTAGCAAATAACTGTTCTCTTTGTCCATCAAGGAAAGAATAAAAAGAAAGAATTTCCATTTGCAGCAAAGTTGGTTTAATTTAGCTGTTTAATAATGCATTGAAATGGAAAGACTAGTTCCACATCAGAGTTTGCTGCATGAGATAGTTGTAAAATCTAGGGTTTTAAACCTAAATCTAGGGTTTAAAACAACTGAGCAATTAAGGGTTTATAACAGCTGAGTAGACATTGCTCCTTCACCAAAGGTTTAGGTACACCTCATTCTGCCTTGCTACAGTGAGTGGTAATTAGCAATCTCCTGAGAACCTTTCCAGCCAGATATATCTACCTTTTTATCATTTTTCTATCTGTGAGCTCTGTCTGTTTAGCTGATCCCAGTGAATTTGTCATGAAATTTCTACTCTGACACCACCCACCCCTTGTTCCATAGTACATTTTAGAATAGAACCCAACACAGTTCAAAGTCACCACTAAAATAAAGCAACTATCATCTCCTACACAACGTCAATGTGAGGAGAAGAAATTCCTAATGAATGCCTCCAAACCCTCCAGGGATGTAAGAAGCAACAACATTAGCCCACTTTCCTTGCAAGCCCACATAAAACATAGAGGCTATGGCTCTGCAGGGAAGTAGAATGGATAGATCTGTCTAACAAGGACAGGCAGACAGTAGAAGGTAGAAGTAAAGAACAAGATACGCTAGCGGCAATGCAATTTGTGAGAAGTCTATGCTGTCAAGAGCTTGAAGAACAACATATGGGGACAGCTTCTCCATGATGCTCTGAGAACTGGAGGGTTAATCAGAAGATTCAATGCAGCTGGTCAGCTAATCACTGAGTATTGCATGCATGGGAATTTGGGACAGCTTTTCTGATTACAAAAGCCACTGTTAATTTTCAGCAGATAATTTTACAGTAGCTTCCCAAATACCACATGGAACAAATCCAGAAAAACCATAACAAAATATTTTGTCACATAGAAAGCCTCCATCTCATATTTTTTTTCCTGCCACAACCTGCAATTCCTGGATGCAGAAGCTGCAGTCAACAGTCTGTAGATATATTTTACTTTGTTTAACACAACTTACTCAAGGATGAACACCTTTGCTAGGATTTTTACTTTAAACAACAAAGTAAATGTCATGTTGGAATATTTTACTATTTACATAGAAAATTACTAGCTAAGATGAGAATAACATTCAGATTGTATGCCTTCTGTCATCAGCAGTAACAGGAGAAGCTGGATAATCCTACAACATATCTTCAAGGTGAACAAAGGATTTTAAATCTAACGGTTGTGTATTATTGCTTATATAAACCACAGGAGTAAATAAAACAGACCTCTTTCCCTTCTTATCTCAAAAGCCAAACTTTTTGCCAACAACTATCCTACCACCTATACTTATACGTAATGCAGAAGAACTCATTAAAGAAGTTAAGGCTGGAGGCATTCTTAGAGGCATGCCCTGCTTGAGTTTGTGATCTCAAGGAAAACGGGCCTGGCAAAGAGCAAAGTCAGGCCCCTGAACTTCCAAAGAGTGAACTTCTGGCTATTTAAAGACCTAGTGGATGAGATCCCCTGGAACACTGTCCTTAGGGACAGAGGAACTGACCAGAGCTGGCAGCTCTTTAAGGATGTTTCCTGTAGAGCACAGGAACTCTCCACCCATCTGCGTAAGAAAGTAGGCAGGGAGGGCAGACAGCCAGGATGGCTAAGCCAGGATCTGCTGGTCAGACTGAGGCGCAAGAAAGAAATACACAGTCAGGGGAAGCAAGGACACATGGCCTAGGAAGAGCACAGGGATGCTGTCTGGGTGTGCAGGGATGGGGGTAAGAAAGCCATGGCACATATGGAACTGAGCTTGGCGAAAGATGCAAAAAACAATAATAAGGAGGGATTCTCTAGGTACATTGTCCAGAAAAGAAAGGCCAAGGAAAGTGTGCCCCATCTGATAAATGAGAACTGGCAATGACAGACATGGAGAAGGCTAAGGTACTCAGCAACTTCTTGGACTCAGTCTTTGCTGCCAGTCAGGTTTCCCACATCTCTAGAATCCCTGAACCTCTGGGCGAGGTTTGGCTGGGGGAGCAAAGTCCCAGTCACTGCAAGCAATGCCGTGCATCCCAGGGTCCTGAGGGAATAGACTGATTGAGTTGGCCTCTCTCCATCCTATTTGAAAAGTCCTGGCAGTCAGGTGAAGTCCCTGGTGACTGGAAAAAGGGAAACATCACTCCCATTTTTAAAAAGGGAAGAAAGGGATCTTGGTGAAATACAGACCAGTGAGCCTCACCTCTGTGCCTGGGAAGATCATGGAAAAGACACTCCTGGAAGCAGTATCAAGGCACATGCAGGACAAGGAGGGGATCCATGACAGCCAGAATGGCTTCACTAAGGGCAAATTATGCCTGACCCACCTGGTGGCCTTTTATGATGGAGTGACTGCATCAGTTGACAAAGGAAGACTGATTGATGTCATCTACTGGGATTTCTGTAAGGCCTTTGATACAGTCCGACATGACATCCTGATCTCCAAATTGGAGAGAGATAAGTATTTGAAGGGTGGACTATACAGTGGATAAGGAATTGGCTTGAAGGCTGCACTGAGAGTGGTGGTCAATGGCTCCATGTCCAGGTGGAGTCCGGTGACAAATGGTGTCCCTCAGATCTGTCTTGGGAGCAATGTTTAATATCTTTATCAGTGGCATAGACAGTGAGAACAAGTGCACCCTTAGTAAGTTTGCAAATGACACCAAGCTGAGTGATGCAGTTGATAACAACAGAAGGAAGGGATGCCATCCAGAGGGACCTGGACAAGCTAGATAAGTTGGCCAATGTGAACCTCATAAGGTTCAACAAGGTCAAGTGCAAAGTGATGCACCTGAGTTAGGACAATCCCAGACGTGAGCACAGACTGGGAGAACTCTCTGAGAGCAGCCCTGCAGAGAAGGACTTGGGGGTTCTGGTGGACAAAAAGACTGACAGGAGCCAGTAGTGTATGTTTGCAGCCCAGAAGGCCAGCTGCATCCTTGGCTGCATCACCGGAGGGGTGGGCAGCAGGGCAGGGAGGGGATCATCCCCTTCTGCTCTGCCCTTGTGAGGCCCCACTTGGAGTGTTGCATCCAGGGCTTGGACCTCAGTGCAAGAAGGATGTGGATATGTTAGGGCAGGTCCAGAGAATGGCCACCAAGATGGTCAGAGGGTTGGAGCACCTCTCCTATGAAGACAGGCTGAGGGAGCTGGGGATGCTCAGCCTGGAGAAGAGAAGGCTCTGAGGAGACCTCATGGTGGCCTCTCAGTACTTAAAGAGGGCCTATAAAAAGATGGAGAGCAACTTTTTACCTGGGCAGATAATGATAGGACAAGGGGGAATGGCTTTAAACTGAAAGAGGGTACATTTAGATTAGATGTTAGGAGGAAACTCTTCACTCAAAGAGTGCTGAGGAACTGGAACAGGCTGCCCAGAGAAGTTGTGAATGCCCCATCCCTGGAAGTGTACAAGGCCCTGGGCAACCTGATCTAGTGGGTGACATCCCTGCCTATGGAAGGGGGGTTGGAACTAGCTGATCTTTAAGGTCCCTTCCAACACAAGCCATTCTATGATTCTACGAACTTTCTTGTAAATCTTACATGCCCTCCAACTTCTGACTCTATTCTATCACTCTGTGATTCACTCAGTCTGTGATTCACCATCCAGCAGCAGAGTCCCATGGTACCCAAGGAAGAAGAAAAAAGTTGAACTGGTGACAGTAGCCTGTTCTGGGTTTAGTGATTGCACATCAAGCCTATAAAGTTGAGTCCAAGGTCAAGACAGGAAGTCAATCAGCAACATGAGGCCAGAAGCTGCAAGATCAGAAATCAACAAAATATAGGGACTACCATTTAGCTCGGGCAAAAAAATACAAAGCAAGGACTGGGGTTAAATCATAGGGTCACAGGATAATTCAGTTTAGGAGAAACTTCAGGAGGTTGTTAGTCCAACTTATTGCTCCAAGCAGTGTCAGCTGTGAGGTCAGAGAAGGTTGCTCAAGACTGTTTCCAGTCATATCTTTGAAGCTCCTAGGGATCAAAATTTTAGTCTCTCATCCAGCCTCTGCCACTGCTGGGCTGTCACGCAGAAAAGAATTTCTATTTATATCCAGTCTGAACCTATCTTGTTTCACCATATGTCTCCCGTATATCATCATGTTCCCACACACCACTGAGAGGAGACTGGCTCTGTCTTCACAATGACCTCCCCATAGGCTCTGACATCCTCCCTCTGCCACCTCTTCTCCAGGCTGAACAAGCCCCTCTCCCTCAGCCTCTCCCCACAGGTAAGTGCTTCACCAACAACCATTGTGGTGGCACTGATGAACTTGCTCCAGCTTGTCAATAGTCTTCTTGTACTAGGGACCCCAAACTGTTTGCTGCATCTAGATGGTGTCTGATGAATACTGAGTAGGTGGGGATGACTACTTCCCTCCGTATACTGGCTGTGTTCTTGGTCATACAGCCTTGGTGGCTTTTTTCAATTTTTTGCTGCAGGGCTCTTGTGCAGCTTGCTATCTACCAAGTCTTCCTTTCCCGGTCCTCTCCACAGAGCTTCCCCAAACCTGATATACTGTCATGGTTCCGCTCAAGTAGGCAGCCGAGCTCCACCACAGCCGCTCTCTCACTCCCCCTCCTCAAAGAGGAATGGGGAGAAAATATGTGAAAAGGGCTCAAGGATTGAGATAAGGACGAGAAAATCATGCAATAATTATTGTAACGGGCAAAACAGACTCAGCATAAGAAGACAGATAGTAAGATTTATTGCTCATTACTAACAAGCTAGAGAAGTGAGAAACAAAGAAAAAAAATAAAAGCACCTTCCCTCCCATCCACCCTCTTCCACCTCCTCCCCCCGAGCGGCGCAGGGGAATGGGGGAATGGGGGTTATGGTCAGTCTACAGCACTTCTTCTCTGCCGCTCCTTCTCGGTCACTCTCATCACTGCAGTCCTTGACGAACTGATCCGGCGTGGGCTTCCCACAGGCAGCAGCTCTTCCAGAGCTGCTCCAGATATGGGTCCGTACCACGGGGTCCATCCCTCAGGAGAAAACTGCTCCAACCTGGCTCCCCCACGGGCAGCAGCTCCTGCCAGGTCACCTGCTCCTGCGTGGGCTCCTCTCCACAGGCTACAGGTCCGGCCCGAAATCTGCTCCGGCAGGGGTCTTCCACAGGCGGCAGCCTCCGTCGGTGCAGGGCCACCTGCTCCACCGTGGCCTCCTCCACGGGCTGCAGCGTGGAACCCTGCTCCACTGTGGTACTCCATGGTCTGCAGGGGTCATCCTGCTTCACCATGGTCCTCACCACAGGCCGCAGGGGACTTCTGCTCCGGCGCCTGGAGCACCTCTCCCCCTCCTTCTACACTGACCTTGGCACCTGCAAGGCTGTTTCTCACTCCCTTGACTCTCCCGGCTGCTGTGTGGCGCAGCATTTTTTTTCCCTGTCTTAAATATGCTCTCACAGAGGCGCAAAACAACATCGCTTATTGGCTCAGATCTGGAAAACAATGGGGCCCTTCCCAAACATGCGGCGGCTTCTAGATCTTTCTCACAGAAACCACCCCTATGGCTCCCTGCTACCAAAACCTTGCCATGTAAACCCACTACATATACCCAGCTTACATCTCTGCAAGTATTTTGTTTGTTTGTTGACTGGTTTTTGTCATTGTTGTTGTTGTATATTTGATGGTTAGTTGTTTGTTTGTTGTTGTTGTTGTTTTGCAATTGCAGGGCTTTGTATTTGTCCCAATAAAATTTCATGAATTTTTTCAGCCAATTCCTCCAGACTGTCTGGGTTTATCCGGTTGGCAGCTCTGCCCTTGACTGTATCTACTGGTGCCCCCCAGTCTGGTGTCATCTGCAGATTTGATGAGTTCATCACCTCCTCTAGGTCACTAATAAAGATGTTACAGAGGTCAGGTCTCAGGAAGAGGATTGATCTCACTGCAGATCTGGTGGTGCAGAGAAGAGCCACTCAGGTCAAGGAACTCTGAGTATCTGTTTTAGACGATCCCCAGCTTGGAGAGATCAGGAACTGACTGACAACCAAATGACAGCAAAGGAATTAAAACAGGGAAAAAGTAAAAGAAAAAAAAATAAGGAAAGGAAAGGGAAAAAAAGGGAGGGAGGGGGGGAATGCAAAGAAGGAACAGCAGTCAAGAGAGAAGAGTTTAAACTTAAAAGTGATAAGAGGTCATAAATAAAGCAGCAGAGTACTTGAAGAGATAGTCAGCCAGGACAAAGAAAACCACTCAGCTTGCCCAGGGCTTTTTGCACTGTGCCTGATTCAGTTTGCTTTAACTGAGTTCATGTTTGTCCATCACCATGGCTTAAAGGTAGATACAATTGCAAAGCAGAATTTCTTAAATATTCCTGAAAACTGTTGATTTTCATTTGAAGGTCACCATCTGAACATAAAGAAAGTAGTGTAACAGTAAAAGACTTCTAAACATAAAAATAATTATTTTGTATATTCCACTGCATGTATGCACGTGAAGGCTGACAGAAGAGTAGGAGAAAATTCTCCACTGGTCCCAGGTCCATATGAGCCTTTATTTCATTGACTTTATAGAAGTCTAAGTTGGGGTAAGCTCATCATTTGTGACTCCTTTTACAGTCAATAGACAGGAATCAGTACATCCAGAGAGTGATTTATTAGAGCAGTCTTAAATGATGAATCTCCTTGGAGACTTCAATTTCTCTTCATTGACTATAAAGGGAAGGTCATGTGTCTAGCTTAGACTTAGATGCCTAACTCATGGCAGAAAGCAGTAATCCTTCCTCCTGTAATTACACAGACCACTGGGGACACCACCTGAATCTTGCTCAGAACTGTTGATCCTTGTGGGAACAAGAATTTTATTGCATAAGACTGTAATAGGATCTAAATCTTCCTGCCTGCTTTTTCTCATTGCCTTTGGTTGACAGACACTGTTTTAAAAGATTAAGCCATAGAGACAGTGGGAAAGAGCTTGAGGGGAGATGTTGCTGTGCAAGCAGTGAATTTAGAAAATTAGCAACACAGATCTCACTAAGGTGAAAAAAAAAATGTATCTGTTTCTTTACACCATTGCACTAACCTGCTTCAGTCACAAGTTGCATCCTGTGGCTGTGGAGCATGCAGGAAGTCATAAACACTGAAATGACTTTAGAGCTGCTCCAACATGGTTTTCACTTGGTTTTGAATCTGTGTTGGAAACACCAGAGCGCAGACTATATCATGCAGGATCTGTAAGGAAACAATACACTGCCTCCTTGGGAACAGTGTGATTCCCAGGGGTCTGTGAGAGGCATGTGCCCAGGAGATCCAAATGTGGCATTAAATCCCAGTCTTAGAGCAAGGTTTGACCACCTAAACAGAAGTGCCTAAATGCCACAGCACCTCCAGTTACTCCAGAAGAACATGTGCCTTTCATAAGCTATGCATCACATCAGCCCCATATGGGCACTTCAGATGGCATTAGGCACCTCTTGTAAATTGAGTTGTTTGTTGCAGGCCAACAGAATAACTTCCAGCCCCAGATTACACATCAGCAAAGTGCCAGTTCTGGTATGCATCGCTCAACAAGTGACATATGCTATGTGAACAGCCTGGCACCTCTTCTCACATGTGCACAAAGGTGAACCATTTTAACAGGGAGCTGCAACAGCTGCAATGGTTGTACTCTGGCAAGATTACTTTCTGTACTCTGCACTAGGTGCTCTTCGCACTTCCATATGCAGTATCACAGGGGAGAGGGAAGCATTTGTCCCATCTCATTTCAGAAAACACCAGTACAAATCTGATACAAATATGAATTGTTCACTGGAGAGAAATGGATATTATTTGGGCACAGTTTAGCTGACACATTTTAAATATATTCTTTAAAATGACATCATGCGAACATCAATCAAGATCCAGTCCCACCATTAAAGAACACCAGGTGGTAAGAATCTCAGCAGGAAGGCTGCCAAGTACATTGTCCATCTCTTGTGGAAATTGATAAAGTTGCTCAGAGAAACTCAGTTTGGAAAGTCTTTAGCAGATAATCTTGCCTATACTTCTGCCTCTGCTGGATTGTCCTACTAAGCAGGTCTATCTGCCTCTGTCTCACTGAAATGTTTTTACTCAGGTTTTTCAAGTAACACAGTATGAGGATGACAACTTTTGATGAAGTAATCTGAGAGACAAAAAGATGTGTAATATGTATATGTGTGAACCTGTCCATGTGTCTTCCCCACCACGTCAGTCATGCCCCATCACTCTGCAATGGTCCCAAGTTACCGGACTTTCTTCATTTCCATAGGAAAATTATCTTAACATTTATTACTTAAAAAGTTCAATCAATAGTTATTATGTACCTAGCCTATATTTTATTTCCATAAGAAATTAAGATGTAAAGAAGAAGAAGAAAAAAAAAAAAAAGGCAAAAATGTGTAGAGGCATACAAGAAAGAAAGAGCTTATGGCATATGCATGAGCTTAAAACTTCAAGAAAAAAAAAGTTAAATTAATGAAGGTAGTTCGCAGTTTAAAATTAATTATTTTTGCATTTCTTTTTCTCAGAGGTTCCTCTTCAATATTCCAAATATAAATGGTGGTGGGATTATTTAGAAGTGGAGTACATTATAACTAAGGCCTATAGCAACCTCACTCAGCAGTGAAATTTGTTGTCTCCCTCTGATCCTCAGATTATGGAGATGAGGGGATGAATGTACATCAGTAAGATTCCCTACCGAGATAGCTTTTCACTCTTTTCAGTAAGAAAAAGATCAAAGGCAAAATAGCTAATTAACATACCAAAGGAGACAAAACCCCTAGAGCTTTATCGTTGTTGCAATCCAATAATAAACAGCCAAGTACAAAAAAGATTATTTGATAGTGACACACAGAATTGAAAGCCTTTGAAATGTCAGCTTCTCAAAAAAAAATATTTTTGGAAGGAAAAAATATCCATAATTATACAGAATAGTGCCTAAGCATTCGGGAGTAACTCTTCATTCCTGTGAGAGCTTGCTTGTAAAACTACTTTGCTTAAGAACAACAGCTTGGTTTGCCTTTATCTAAAGTAAAATGGAAAGAAAAAGAAAAAAAAAGAAAGAAAAAAATACAAAAACCTTCACATCCCTTCCTGAGTAAACAGTTGATTCTTTTATAAATTAAAAATTAAGTACTGTTGTTCTTGTTCTATGAGAAAATATCGTCAGTCCCCATTCCCAGACCAGCTTCCAGCTTTAACAGACTTGGGAACAGTGGGAGACCAAGGTTTTAAACTATGCCTGTCTGTTGTGGCTAACGTCTATGCCATGTTACAAGTTCTAGGTGCTTTTATAAAGCCAGAAACAAAAAAACAAAATCATGTAGCAGTAACTTGTATGAAACTCAAATCAACTGTTCAGACAACATAGATACACCAATACTAGTAAAAGAAAGTGGACTAGGGTAATGAGACCAAGAATATTAAACTGTCTAAGCAGTTTCTCTGGCACACTTTTGTCTCAGAGTAGCTTTTGTTTCACATCGCTGTTATGAGATTAACACCACTCTGAGGCCATTCCCAGCAGATAGCTGGCACAGCCCGCCTGGTTTCAAGGGTAGTTGTAGATGTATGGGTGCAAAGTGTGACATTCACAGGGCCAAAGGATGGTCACTGTTCTGTTCCATTTACAAGTGCAGATGTAACCAATCACTCTGTGTTAGAGAAATACTTACTTCCTGGGACATCAGAGTTTTGAGTAAGGAAAGCTGGGAAACATTGTAGTGAATGGCTCCTTGGGAAACAGCACAAAACATTGCACTTTTATCCTACCAGAGGCAGGTTTGCATATTTGAAAATTCTTGCATAATAGAGATGATTTAGAAGACTAGTTCTTGCATGGATACTAGTAAAGAATATTCAGGAATCTGTTTGAAAATGTCCCATGGGATAAGGCAAGGAAGAGACATCCAAGAAAGTTGATTGCTATTCAAGAATCACATCCTCCAATCTCAAGAGCAGTCTATCCCAGGAAGTCCAGTGAGGATGAAAAGGGAGATCCTAGCAAAATTCAAGCATAAAAAAAGAAAGTATACAGAAGTTAGAAGCAGGAATGGGAGAAATACAGAGCCCAAGCCTGCAGTTAGGAAAGCCAAAGCCCAAATGGAATTGAATCTGGTGAGGTATGCCAAAGACAACAAGAAGAACATAAGTGACAAAAGGGAGAGTAGGCAAAATGTGGGTGTGCTGCTGAATGAGTCAGAGACCCTGGTGACACAGGACATGGAAAAGGCTGAGGTACTGAATGCCTTATTTTATTCTGTCTTTACTAGCAAGACTGGCCTTAAAGAATGATAGGTCCCAGAGATGAGGGGGAAAGGCTAGAGCAAGGAAGATATACCCTTCGTGGAAGAGCACCAGGGCAGGGAATGTTAAAGCAAACTGGACATACATTCCATGGACATTAATGGGATTCACCCACGAGTACTGGAGGAGCTGGCTGATATCATTGCGAGGCCACACTCAATTATCTTTAAACGATTATGGCAACTGGAAGAGTTGCCTGAGGACTAGAAGAAAGCATATGTCACTTCTATCTCTAAAAAGAACAAGCAAGATGGTCCAGTGAACTGCAAGCAGTCAGCTTCACCTTGATCCCTGGGAAGCTGATGAAGCAACTAACCCTGGAAACCATTTCCAGGCACATGAATGAGAGGAAGAGGATCAGGAGTAGCCATCATGGGTTCATCAAAGGGAAGACATGTTTGACCAGCCTGATAATCTTCTATGAAGAAGTGACTGGCCCATTTAGACAGGGGAAGAGCAATGGATATTGTCCACACAGACTTCAGTAAGGTTTTTGACAACATGTGTCATAAGATCCTCATAGAGAAGCTGAGGATGTATGGGGTGGATGAGCATACAGTGAGGTGGATTGGAAACTGGCTAAATGGCCAGGCCCAGAAGGTGGTGATCAGTGGCACAAAATCTAGTCAGTAACTAGTGGTGTGCTTCAGAGTCAGTACTGGATCCAGTCCTGTTCAACATACTCATTAACGATCCGTGGATGTTGGGGCAGAGTATACCCTCAGCCAGTTTGCAGATGACACGAAGCTGGCTGTTATATCAGAGGGTTGTGGACCTGAACAGGCCAGAGAAATTGGCTGACAGGAAGGTCATGAAGTTCAACAAAGGGAAAGTCCTGCACCTGGAGAGGAACAACCCCAGGTACCAGTACATGCTGGGGGCCACCCAGCTGGAAAGCACAAGGTCCTGTTTCAACCAAATTGAACATGAGCCAGCAATGTGCCCTTGCCACAGTGAAGGCTAATGGTATCCTGGTATGCACTGGGAAAAGCATTGCCAGTAGATCAAGAGAGGTGATCCTTTTCCTCTGCTCAGCTCTGCTGAGGCCACAACTGAAAGTACTGTGTCCAGTTCTGGGTTCCCCAGTACAAGAGGGACATTGTACCACTGGAGAGAGTCTGTCAGAGGTCCACAAAGATGAGTAAAAGGCTGAAGCATCTTTCTGATGAGGAAAGGCTGAGAGAGCTGGGACAGTTCAGCCTGGAGAAGAGAAGCACCAGGGGAAAGCTCATCATTGTATATAAAGTTCTGAAGGAAGGATGCAAAGGCGACAAAGCCAGGCTCTTTTCAGTGTTGCTCAGAGACAGGACAAGAGGCAAAGGGCACAAACTGAAACACAAGAGGCTCCATCTAAACACCAGGGAACACTTTTTTACTGTGCAGGTGACAGAGCACTGGAACAGGTTGCTTAGAGAGGTTATGGATTCTCCCTCCTCGGAGATCTTCAGAAGATGCCTGGACATGGTCCTGGGCAACAGTGTCTAGATGTCCCTGCTTGAGCAGTGGGCTTCAACTAGATAACTTCCAGAGGTTCCCGACAACCTCAACCATTCTGTTACATCTTTTCACATCAAAAGTATTTTTGCTTTGTTAGGGCTATCATTACTGTAGGAGAAAATTGAATTTCTGTTGCTTTTACTCCACCTACACTCTGAATAAAGACAGTTTCAGAGGCCCAGTCTTCCACTGTGCCAAGCTTATCACAGCAGCTAATACATACAGCAATATCTTTCCATTCCGAAGACACAATTATGACCAATAAATCCCCAAAAGATGTTTAGGATGTGGCAATTCATGGAATACATTGTGGCTTAGAAAGACCTAAGTGGTTCCTCAGTCCAGGGCATTCTGGCCTGAAGAACCATTGGTAACCACATAAAGATATGGTCAGCAGGATTGATGCTGTTGCTGTTCTGATTTACATGTCAAAAGGGTCCAAATTACACACCACTGAGCTTGTCCTGACAGGTCTGGCAGCAAAAGACTTTGCTGCTTTTTTCCCCACTAATGGCAAATCAAAGCATGTAGCATAATTTTCCCAGAAATTCCCAAGCTACCAGAAATCCATTCTCTTCTTCAAGAAGAAAAGCTTTATTATGTAATCTACGTGAGTGATAAACCCAAACTGATCCATAACTACAAGCTGTGTCTCACAACTACCCTCCAGGTATGGCTGAGTGGTAATCCACTTTACAAAGTCAGTCAAGAAAGAATTGAGGAGAAACCTTGTACTCACCTAATAAACAAAATACGTCTATGGATTTCTTGTAGAATCTGTGTTTTGGACAGACAGTGGACTTGTCTTTACTCTTCCAGAGTTAGTATTTTCAGTGTGAGTGAGAAAAAGCAAGTAGCCAAATTTAGTCTCTGTTGTACTTCTGTTTCAAAAGGACTTCAAAAGACTCTCAGAACACCTGCAGGACAGCAAAAAAATATAACAATATTGGGTCAGGTGTCTCAAGTCACACAATTGTCACATTTGAAAGTACTTTAGCAAAAGTGGAAACAAATATATATAGTAGAATGGAAGAAATATTGTGCCACACTGACTCCTTGGCAAGCTACCAAAAGATAAAAGTCTTCCAATGAATCAATATAAAAAGTCTTTTATAAAGCATAATATTTGCTTTAGCTACAAGACACAATTTTTATGTCCTTTATCTTTTCACTCTAAACCATTAGAGAATTTACCAATACCAAGTGTATGTTTTCTTGTCTGACTAGTCTCATCCCTTGTCTCATATTTTCCTAAATGTAATTCTTTCTCAGTCATTAATCACTAGAACTAGGCTGATATTTAAGAAAAAAAAAAAAAAAAAAAAACAAAAAAAAACATATTCTTGTAGATGGTTAAATGAATTCACTTTAGTTCTTGTTGCATTTACTTTCTCTGATTATTATAAGGAAAATGTTTCCAGGGAAGGGAGAGAAGAGAGAAATGTTAAGACAGGCAACTATCTGTGAGTATCAGAAAACAATCACAGAAATCAAATTAGAACAGAATATAGACGAGTATGTTGTGACACACTGGTACAAATATTCGTCTATATTCTGTTTTAATTTGATTTCTGTGATTGTTTTCTGATATTCATAGATCAGTCAAAACTATTCACATTATGAATAACAAACACACAAAGACTTGCTTATGAAATGGAGAATTATTTCCATAAATTAATTGGGAACAGATTTCCTCACCAGATTTCCTCACGTCTATTCACACACAGCAGCAGCTTGTTCCATAGACAGGTTTTTCTTGCTTCACTATGAGTAACCAGGAAAGAATTTGACCCTTAACAAACGATTTTGAATAACGAATATGTTTTTTAAATATTTCAATCTGCTTCTGGGAAAACTCATCAGCAGAGCAGCAGGCAAAATTTGCTGTCTTTATTACTTTTTATTATTTAGCCATCTACTCTAGCTGTTTCTCCAGACCTCACCCTTTAAATGTCCCCACCCTCCCCTCTTTAATTTCAGCGGTTGTAGTAGACATTTTTGTAAAAACCTCCTGTTGGTAACATTCATTACACGTTAGTCTGCAAAGTTATGAAGTAAAGAATGCTTGGAATGAAAATGAGGAAAATAATTCCTACAGAGGAAATGCAGTGGTAATAATTATCAACTACACTTAGTTTTCACTGTTTGATTATGATTCTCAGCCAGCTCCCATAATTTCTTATTCAGAGGCAATTGTGGCAGCGGAAAAAGGAATAGGCTTTTTAAGGTCTTTGTGAGGCTCACTCAGTTCCTTTTTATGTTAGACTTATCCACACAAAAAGATACACTAAAAGAATATTGCTCAGATTGCAAAGTCAAACACTCCAGCACTAGTAAATGCCAAAATTAAGATTTCCTGAAAACATTAATTCAGTCCCTTATGCATATGCATTGTGCCACAGTCTTTAATTACTTGATGACATACTATTTTTCCACCCAGTTCTTGCCTCATTCTGTGTTCATGCTGGATGGTGCTCGCTTAATGAGTAAGCTATTCAGCATTTTCTTTTATCCTCCACATTCAGTGTGTGGCCCCAATGCTTTATTTACGGTACACTATTCAAACCCTGCTATGAAGACAGAATTAATTTTCTCATGGGCTTTTCTATGGCTGTCATCACTATCATATCTTAAATATTCATTAGGCCAGAGAGAGGGAAATGTTGTAGCTTGGTGGTTGGAAGACTCACCTGGGAGGCTTGCTCTGATGCAGCCTCTGCTCCAATGAATACTTAAATAGCCTGTATCAAACAGAGCAGCTTTGAGAGAGAAGATGCTAACCGGCCAGTACCTACAGATTCCTGATTACAACATTCATCAAAGAGGTGGGTAGCTTAGGTTGAGGACTTCACAGATCAGGCAAAATCTGGCCCCTGACCTCCAGATGATTAACTATCATGTATCAGACTGCTGCTTTCTTTTCCAGTGAAAAGCTACTGGGGATAAGGGACTTAGCTATAGGAGGTGGTTTATCACTGTGTGATGGAGAGAAAAACTGGCTTCCCTCCATTTGGAAACACCTCCTAATGGTTCTCTTAGGGAGCTTCTCACCAAACTATCTGACTTCAGCTTCCTTTGTTGGATATCCATTTTTTTCCATGCTCTGTGTTGGTGCTCAGATTATAAGGCTGTAAGTCAAAACCACATTGCCCAACAAAGGATATAAGCATGTCCTAGTCCACAAGGAACCTAAAACAGGCTAATTCTTTTGCCTCATGTTTCCTAGTAGTCTTCTTATATAGTGTTCCACTGGCACCTGTGGCAGAAAAGCTCTGCTCCAAGCAGCTCTGCACCCGTCTCTTTCTAAACGTAGAGAAGCTGGAGTTTGAAGCCCAGTCTTCAGAAAGCAAGGAACCAAAGTAGGCTCTAGCATCCCAATGCTACCCACCTCCTTTGCTTAATCATACCTCTGCTGAATCAATGGCAGAATTTTGAGAGGAGGAATGAATAACGTCACTCAAAAGCACTTAATCTCCTGGCTAGGGTAACTTCCTGCTAAGTTTAGTACAGGGTCACAAACTGCAGGGGTTTTTTTTAAGCTGGGAGGTATATTCGCAACTTGTTAGACTGTCTGTGGTTGAATGCAGCTGTCTTTGACTTTGAAATTTATTCTCAGCTATGACAGCAGTAAACATCAGGTTTTGCAAAACAAGAGTCAACCTCCACCCACTTTAATTTAATTTCTTTCTAACTCAGATAAAACTTGATTATATAATGCCTGCCTTCTTCAAAGTCTCTTGCTTGTTTAAGGACTTGGTTTCTTAATTGCTGGGGGTTCAAATATTAGAAGTAATACTTTTTTTTTTTTTTCTGATGCCAAAGATTTCTCATAAGCAGGTTTCTGTTAGTCGTTTGTTTGTTTGTTTTTTAAAAAAAAAAAAATCTCCTATATCTGTCTGCACTCTGTATAAAACATTCTTGTGGATTTCAGAGGAATTTTCATAGGATTTTTCCCCTTTCCTTTTAAATCATCTACTTCAGAATCTCAACTTATTTTTTAATCATTGGAAGACATATAATTTGTCATAGAAACACAAGCTTTCTCACATACAATACACTCCAATTTGAATTTAAATGAACATTGATGGAGACAAAAATGATCTAAAATTCCATCTTTCTTCTGGGAATGTATTTGAAAGATTACAAACATCTGAAAAAAAAAAAAAAGTCTCCAAAATTAGCTATAAACACAAAAGCAATCATTGACTCATTTCACCTTAGCCTCCCAGGTAGCAATGAGGTGACAATAACATATAATCACCATTGCCTAAGGTCAGATTTTAACTCATGTCCTTAACCCTTCAAAGTTTATACCAATCTTTTGAACTATCTAGATGGTTTAATAGGCTCTTTTATTCACCCACATTTAATTACTTGTCTCACATAAATATTTGGTTTTGATTCATTAGAATACTTACTCTGTGCTCATGAAGCACTAGTCAATGCATAAAACCCTTAGTGAGGATTACAATCATTAAATAATCTCTTGCAAGCTCACCATAATTTTCATCTGTGGGTCCCGTTTCCTTTAACAGGCCAAGGGCCAGCATCAGTGAAGGATGAAGTTACAGACTACACAGACCTGAAAACCAGAAAGCCCAATTATTGTAACTTTGCCACTGAAGGGCATCTGGGAATTGCTACTGATTAGCAGCTAGACAATAGCCTAACAAGCAGTATGTCTGCATTTCATCAGAGGGCTCCAGAAAACATATGTGGTATTGTATAAATAGTGTGTAGGGACCAGAAAACAACCAAATATAGCACTCAAAGATACATAGCTTGAACTGAACACATGGTGATGGTAATGATTGGCACCCAAGTGCATGCTGAGCACAGGCCTAAAGTAACGAACCAATTACAAAAATCATGATAGAGGCATGGGAAAAGATCATTAGGAAAACACGTCATGATGTATAATGAAGTAATTACTTGTATACAAAAGTGAGTTGTATCTGACTTTTTGTATGCATACTGTGGGATCCATCATGTGCTGCTCCACCAAGAGTAGAAAGTGTTGTGCTTCTTACTTGCCCCATGACCTCAGTAAAGGGACCTGTGTTACGTCTCCAGTGCTACATCAAACTGCAGCAGAGTCTTCATGGTAACTGCAGAAAATACCAAGGTTGAAACAGGTGAATGTGGCCTATGGGTAAGACTATTTACTCTGAACAGCCTCCATTGTCTTGGGGTCTCTGAATTGAATGCCTTGAAGCATAGGAGAGCCAGCTGGAACCAGACAAAAAAAAAAAAAAAAAAGGCAGCCTTCTAAACAGTCTAATTTACCTTTGTTTCCCCCATACATGGCTGTGTTGAGAATGAGAACCATGAGGTTTTTCTAAGTCATGCTTATTGTCACCATGACTTATTCTTAGTTACTGGAAAAATGGAAACCATTTCATTATGGGTATAAGGACATCTGAAGTATCTACGTGAAAACTGCAATCAGAAAAATAACTAAAAAAATAACCAAAAATGGATATTTTCATTTACAAAGTGCCTGGAGTTAGACAACAGCTACATCCAGCTGATGGGTACCTCTCCTTCTTTCCACATCCTCCTTTCATCACTAGCAGCCACAGATGTCTTCTGCACAGCCCTGCCCAGAGGTCCTCATCACCTCCTCCAGCCCTGCTGCCATCACCATGAGGCAGATGGGTCTGCACACATGAGCAGTGAGAAACAAGAAAGCCTGTGGAGAGAGATAGGAAAAAAAAAAATGAATCCCCTCACTAGCTTCACGGACAGCAGCAGCAGTCAATAGGAAATGATTATTTGTCTCCCCTCCATCTTCTCAAAGACTGGTTACCTGCTCATGTCACCCTCATATCTCTAGCAAGACTCACACAGGTTGCAGAGTGAGGATGGGACTGACTCCTGGAACCTTTTCCAGTTGTCTCCCCTTGCGCTCTGGTGCAGTCCTAAGTACCTGAGAGGTCACTGCCTCCATACAGCATGGAAACAACCCTTCAGGGGATTTCATAAGGCAAAGAATTCAGCATAGACACTAATGTCAGTACTTCATCTGCCATCCTTAGAATGCCCTAATTCTGGAATATAGACTTGTCATGGTGCTGGGTAAGTGTCACAGAGAGAGGAATTTCTTCAACCTGCAGAGTTCAGAAATAAATTAAACTTTTGTGCAGGGTAGAGGAGAGGAAGAGGGAAGAAAACGGGACACAAACTCTGTAACTAAGCTGGTAGGTAGTTCACCTGCATCTAGAAGCATTTCTGGGTTATGGTCTGTTCTCAGGACTATTTCATTCTTCATTTACATCCAGAGTATGGTTAAATGGTGTTTATTCACAAACATCATCAGACATTATTCCTTATAATCAGCAACTCAGGTTACACTTTCCAGATCAGTGGAAGATGTGTGTTGGACTTTTTCACATAGTGAGCTCTGAAAGTGTCTCTTTCTCCAAGTGAGTAATCTAACAGCTAAATTATGTACATGTAGCTATGTAGAAAATTGGCAGAGATAGTGCATCTTCTGACTTTTTTTTTTCCCCTCAACACAAGAACGAAGTTTTTATAGCTATAGGGATTCCAGCTCACTTCATGGCAAAGTGAGCACAGGGTAATTCCCTGAAATCTGCAGCTCTGCTGTGGGAGCATGGGGAAGGACACAAGATCATTCATTTGCTTAGAGTTTCCCGACTCAGTCCATGGACAGGTTTGGACTCCAGCCCAAGGCACTTTGCTTTGCTCACACGCAGAGAAGGGAGCTTATGTATCCACCTGGGTTCTGTAAAGGACAGAATAAGGGACAAACACTTTATATCTAATAACATCTGGCTTCTCCTGTTTAAGCTGTAGTCTTTCACCATCTGATGCTAACAGATCATCCAGACTCTCTGAGAATGGAAAAGGATTATGATCATATCTGTCTACCTTTGGGGTCATGATTAGTAATGTTGCTATTTTTATTCCTTTGCTGATGTACATTTAGATATTTCACAGACACTTTTAACTTACTTTGTCAATAGTCTGTCTCCTTTTTGCTAATTTATATATATATATGGCTATGAACTTCTCTATTTTCCTTTCATTTTTATAACATCTAAACTATACTTATGTCTTCTTTTTCCATCTAGCAGAGCTTCCTTCTTGATATTGGAGGGTACTGGGTGAGAGGAGCAGAACTTCTACAGAAGTACTCAAAAATGTGTATTTTTCCTGTACAACCTTACACTGTAGATATGCCTGTGCCAAACCTTGCACCTTGCTGAACCTGACCCGTTGACTTGACTTCCTGTCTTGGCCTTGGTGCTGCCTTATCACTGCAGGTATATCTGGTGGTCCCTGGGCTCACAGACAGCCCTTGATCCCTGTCCCTGCTCTGCTGGCCTGTCATGGGACACCATGGAACTGTGCTTTTGTCAAAGAGGACACTCTGCCAACCTTTGTCCTGTCTTCTCTTCCCTGCCAAGCATCTCTGTTGCACCCTGACACTACGACATTCATGAAGCCCTTTTTCCCTAGCATGTTATTGTCTGTAACATTCAGATCCTCTGATCTGTTTTCATTTAGTAAACCTCCGCATGGGTCCAAGCAGCAAGAGTGCACAGAGCATCCCTCAGTACTGTGTGAAGAAATGCTTCATGAAGGGAATGCAGAGATGTTTCTGCCCTCGGGCACAGTGGGATTTTCACAGCAGTCAATATGCTCTAGGATGCCAGTGACTTTTCTTCAGTGGGACTTCTCAGCAAGGTCTGCTGTACTGCCAAGAGCTAGGGCTGCACCCAGAGCAGGCAGTGTGAGTAATTGATTTCTCAGGTCACTCAGCAAAGAAAACAAACCAAAAAAAGGCCTCATTTCTGACTGTTTGGAATGTCTTTCACTTCTTCACCCAAAGAGGAACTAAAAAGGAAATGAAAAATGCTTTTTCAGTGTATAGTATTCCACTCAACAGAGAATAAGAGTGCTTTGGACACAGAAAATTAGTATGAAACCCTCTGCCACTGAAGGGAGAGAGACAAATTCACAAAATTGTCATGTGACATGGATTTTCCTCTTACTCAGAGGCACAAAGGCCTGAAGCCAGGATTTGGATACAAGTCTTCTATTGCTAGCAGTAGTTGAAGCCACATCTCCTAGACCCACAGCCTGGATCGAGTTAGGATTCAGAGCTCCATTGCAACATTGCTCCATGTATTGTTAGCAGGACATCATCTTAATGTCTGCTTCATAAAGTGGAACAGTTCTAGGAAGGACATTAAACTGCACATCTTCCCTAAAATACCGCTGGTGTGGGCTGTCTAACCAGCAAGACAGTCAAGATCAAAGCCATCTTCTGACTGATTTATCATGGCCAAACAATCCAGGACCATCTGTGTCATCAAATGTGTGTCATTTGTGTCAGTCTCCTGTGAGGTTTTCCTCCAAGTCACAAGAAGAATCATCTTCTGTCCTAGCAGTTACAGCTCTTGAATGCTGGGAGGATTATATAAAAAATGTCATCTTATCTACATATTATCTATATTATCTACAAGAACAACCAGCCCAGCCCCAAGTAGCTTACCAGGAGGGACCTTCCCTGGCTGCATAAGGAAAAATTAAAATTGTTTCAGTACAGCTCAGGCACTCAGTACTATATCTCCCAGAAACTGAGCAAATGCTCTGTGACCATACTGCTGAGGAAAAGCTGTTTCTCTATTCTGCCAGATTGTCACTCTTGACCCAAATTTATGCTAACTTTAGGACAACTATCACCATATTTTCCAAGGAACTTAACTGGTAACAAAAAATAATTACCAGTTACCACCTATGATTTCTACTTTTTCCATTTGAGTAAATTATTTCAATTCTACTCCATACTTTTCCACTTTTTATGCAAACTCATACCAGTCCATGTAAAACAGACTGTAGAGATTCTTTAAAATCAGTCCTCCAACCCAAATCATTCTGACAAATTCAAAGCCAGTACTAAATATTAATAATCTAAATTAATAATATTTTGTAGCTATGTAAGTGGAATATGGATTACAGGAGAAAGACTTATCAGACATTTATGTCAGTAAAACTGTCTAGATGAGAAAGTACTCACCATCCTCTTCTTTTTTTTTGTCATCTCTTTCAGTCACCAGTCTTATCACAAGCCATCTCTTCTTATTTCCCTAATACAATGATCTCTACATCTATCTGTCATTCAGCCTTGAGTGAAGTGGCTGTTTCACTCATCTGACAGAAGTAGAGTTGGTTTGCCAAATTTCCATCACTATCACTGAGTGGCACAACTCTGGGATATTAATAAATACTTTCTTACCTAGGGCCACCCAGCATGGATTACTTTGGAGTCATCTCTTATCTTAGTGCAACAATTATAGCATTTAATAGGTTGAGGGATACAGCGTATGTAAGATTTCAGGAAATCCCTTCACAAGATTTTCATTCCTTAGTTGAGATGCAGGGCACAACTATTTAAGGATTAGCTCTTCCCTCTCCCAACACATGCCTCTTTGATGATACCACATCCTTCTAGCTTCTTCTGTAGAACAGAAATGGAGAATAGACATGCTGGGGGAATTGTTAGGCTCAGGGTCCTTTACACCTTTAAGGCAATTACATTCCAAGACAAGAGTATCTAATGTGCAGCACTTTCAGCATGTGTAATGGGTATCTTTATGAAGTCACGAAAATCTCCAGATATATTGCCTTTTTAAAGACTGTCATATGTTATAAACCTTCAGCCAAGTTTAATGCAATTTTGTAGGTTTTTTTTATGTTTTCAAAGTGGAAAATGTTTTCTCATAAAATATATGGGCATTTTTTACTCTGTAAAGAACTCTGTGAACTTTTTTTCCCCCATGGTGGGGAACTAAAGGCAGAATTTGGTAACAACCAAAGATAATTAATTTGCTGATTTGTGTGTCTTAATGTACATTCAAACAGACACTCAGCACCATACTATCTGAACATTATATTTCTGTAATGGAGGAGCATACAAAACAGTTTCCAGAAAGTAGCAACTGCCAGAGCAGTACTTCAAAGAATGAATACCATATATAAGTGTCCTTTGCATAGTACTCTGGACTGAGCAGATGATATTTGTGTCACATGAAGGGCAACTTCTTCCAGAGATGTTCCAGTGAAATTAATTCCACATGATTCATAATCAAGATGTATGGAGGAAAGCAGTTCACATATTTCTGAGCAGACGTCTCTGGCATCATTGCCTACAGAAGTAGAAGGCTGGGCATAATAACAGGCACAGAAGGTGTTGATATTCCTCTCTCTTAAATTAACCAGGCAGAGCTTGTTGAAAATATCCCATCAAAATGTATTTCTGAAGGAAAAGGTTGTGTCAGATAGACAAAAGAAAATCTATCTGTGTATATTTTTCTGCTTCTGTAGGCCAGATCTTTGACTGTACAGCTTCACATCTGCTCAGAATTGCACATTTCTCTCTCATAGGTAGAGTTTCTCAGACTCACACCTCCAGTGCCACAGTCAAATTTCTTCTTTCTTGGCACCTTAGGTATGAAGCTAAGCTTCTCACTTCCCTTATCCCTTCAAAAGTTGTTTGTTTGTTTTTTTGTTTTTGTCCAGTGTTGTTCTGCCTTTACTGACAGTCATTGAAGTTTGATATAGCTATCTTGCTATTCCTGCACTAGGAATTTCTCTGTCATGACCTCTGAACTTAATTCTAATAGTGAGAGGAAGGCAAATCAGAGAAAGGAACAAAACCATACCCCCAAAACATATTTTGTAGCTGAATACTTGTGCACGTAATGAATTCCTGGTGTCAAGCTGACTGCATTTGTGTGTAGGCGGGATGACCTCACTGTCACAAAAGCTGTTTCTATGTAAAATTATCCCTGTCTTACATGTCCCATCACTAAAAAAAATAAAATTAAATTAAAAAAAACTTTAATTTCCCTCCTCAAAATAAATCTGTTCTTGGTTACAACTTTCTTTTCTATCAGGATTTCTCATAGGAAAAAGACTTTTCTTTTGAGCTATTGTATATACGGGACTTACAAAATGATAAATAACTGTCTGGTTCACATGGTGTTAAACTGGAAATCAGAGTGAAATGCTGGAAGAGCAATGATGGAATGATATTTAGTGACCACCCCAAAAAAGATGAGCTGCTGACGGTCTTTTCTAGCAGAAATTTATAAATCTCTTTAAAGCAGACCATGTTACAGAAATCTTGCTTAGAATGACAAAGACATGAGTAAGTGTGACAAGTCCCTCATCAAAGAAAAAATGTTTCAGTCCTCTGTCCAAATAGATTTCAAAAGACACAATGAGCTACCAGTTTTGTCTGTAAATGGACACAGAGTGACAGATCAAGTATGGCTTTTAACTGATGATCATATAGTAAATAAGAAGAGAATGCCTCCACAAATAATTCAGGCACTGTTATTATCCAGCTCTTCCGATACTTCCATAACCATTTCATCTTACCTACTTTGCTCGCCCCAGTCAATCAGGCTCAGGAAAAAAAAAAAAATCATCAAAGGAATAAAAGTACAAGTAGCACTTCTATTTTCACTGCTGACATCCCTTATGGTTCATTACCTAACCTGGCAGACCACTTCAGACTCTGAATGGAACGAAACACATCTGACCTCCTAAAGTCTAAGCAGCAGAATACTTCCTTCCGAGTGAAGCAGGTGACCCAAATAAAGCACCCATATACACACATACATCTACAAAGTCCACACTGGCAGACTTTCATGGGACTCCAACCATGCTGGCTCTGCCTGGAACATGGGGAGTATGCACATCTAAACCTGCTTGCTTGGAAGCCACCCCAGCAGTACCCAACAATGTAGCACTATTCTTATTTTCTTATTGCATGGTGAAATCTCTTCCTTTTTCCAGCCCCTGACAGAAAAAGGGTGAGAAAAGAATTAACTGACTAAAGCATGGGAGAAATGGGAAGAAATGGCAGTGAAAGAGAGTAAGTGTTGAAGATAATGAAGCCACTATTAACTTCTTCTCCTGAGAACCCTGTTTCTGGTTACTAAAGGCTCAATTCAGCCACCTGAACATAAGTTTATAGTGTCACATTAGACCTTGAGGGTATCTATCTCTCCAGCTGCCACTCCAAAAGCGCTCACATCTATAAATCCTGTGGAATACGTGTTATACACCTGCAGATGTCAGGGTTACCCTAGGGTATCTAACATAGAAGAAAACTTGTGTTTAAGGTAACTGTATCATTCTTTTGTGGTATGACTCAACCTTAGACTAAGACATATAAATTTAGGACCAGGATGCCGTTGACTAAACAAAAGCACAAAGTGACATTTGAGGCAACCTACAGTATCCAGGACAGTCAGGTCCTGGATCCTAAGGCATCTCAAATAGCAGTAGATTTGAATGTTTACGTACCTCAGGTGTCTGACTGTGTCCTGTATATATCAGTTCCACATATGGTTGGTGGAGATCTTGGCTTATTTCAGTTACACACATACAAGGAGTTAAGTTTAAGGTGCCCTATAGTGTGGAAGACACATGGAGATGACAGATATGACAAAATACACACAATAGAGCAATAACTTTCCATAGTTGTACATGAGAACCAAGGAAGATATTTCTGGGAATCGAAAACATCAGTGAGTCAATGTGTGGGCACCTGAATTCACTTCCCAGCCATTGCATTCAGTGGTGCCTAGAAAGTGCTTCAGATAGTGTTGAAGTAAACACCTGCAATAGGACTATAATAAGATTATAGCTGATACCTTCTTTTAGACACCTACAGTTAGTCATCTTTAGCTGGAGCTGAATCCCATCTTACTGATCAGATAGACGTAGTCAGAACAGGCACAGGATCAAATCCATCCACCATTCAACAGCAGGTCTGCACACCTTAGTTCTGAATGGCACAAGAAACTCTGGATTACTGCAGGAGACAGTGCAGTTGGTCAGCTAGGCTTTAAGATGTCCTTATAAAGGTAAAAATAGGACATTATACTTCTAGGATCAGCTCTGTCAGAGTGGTATAGATAGAGCCACTGAAGGCCCAGTTGCTTAAATAGCTCTATACAAAACTACTAATTCAGATCATCTTAGGGACTGCATAGTGCTGACTACTTAAATGGTCTCATAGTTAACCACAGCGTGTTAAGAGTTGTTAAGGGCACCTAATGAAACAAATCATCCTGTTTCTCAGTAAAAGTGACTGGTTTACTATAATTTTTCATCTTGAACTGGTTACAAAAAATAAAAAAAATAAAAAAATAAAATAATAATAAAAAAAAAAACTGTTTATGACCCAAGTATCAGAAGGACATAGTTTACCTTCCTGTTTTTGTTTT
The DNA here is from genome assembly GCF_047663525.1 of Anas platyrhynchos. Lineage (NCBI taxonomy): Eukaryota > Metazoa > Chordata > Aves > Anseriformes > Anatidae > Anas > Anas platyrhynchos. The sequence goes on from NC_092587.1 coordinate 174,998,815, forward strand.
ACTGTTAAACTATATATGTTGAAAGTCACTACATGGGCAACAAATACAACAACTCTACAACACTTTCCACCATGACCTCTGTGTTCATGTGTTAAGCTTGGAGAGATAGACCGGACTAAACAGAGGATATTAGGTCTGCTTAGTTTCCGCAGGCTTCATTGAGATTCAGGTCAAATAATATGTCAGATATTTAGCCTGACTTCTTGCAATGAAGCCAGAGAATTCCACCTAGTACTTTTTGTCAAGAAGACATTACTTTTTCCATTATGGTGGTAAACGTTATTATTGTTTTGGATAGGAAAGCACTATGGCTGGTCTAGAGTTCCTACATTATTAAGATAACTACCCATGGCCAGATAAACACCATCACTCATAACATCAAATCAACAGTAGTACCATGGCTATCTAAAAGTTTTGTCTTGTTATTGCTTCTGACCTAAATTTACAAAATGTCAGAGGTTACTTTCCATCTTGCTGGATTTCACTGTTTTGGGGAATGTTAAATGTTTCAATGCTATGTGGAATTTGGGTTTCTGTAAACTCCACTGTCATTCTATCATTGCTGCCTCTGTGTCCTCCCTTTAGGTGATGGGTAGATCTATAATTTATTACATTTTGCAAATACACTGTCAGCTTACTGTCACTTGCTAGTCTACTTTTGAAACCTCTCTTTCGACAGTAGCTGACAAAGACTGGGCAACCAGACAAAGACACTCCACTTTGGGTCTAGGAAAGCTACATGTAGGAGATGTGAAAGGAAAAGACAAATTGCATTGTCCTCCTTGCTTTCTTTGGCATTAAGATAGTAATGAAAGGAAGGAATATAGAAAAGCTGGGATTAATAAACCATTTGTGATATAACTTTTGATCACCAGTTCTCAAAATCATAAGCATGAAGATAAATATACATATATCCAGATTAGAGCAATGGAAAGGAGGAAGGGAGGAAAGGAGGAAGGGAGGGAGGAAGGGAGGGAGGAAGGAAGAGAGAGAGGGAGAAAAGGAGCGAGGAAGGGAAGGAGGGAGGAAGAGTTAAACTCTGCCTATTACGACAACGTTTTAAAAAAAATAAATCAATTAAATTGTTTCAAATCTTCTGAAAATCCTGAAACATCAATACTGTCATGACAGTAGACATTTGTACTCTATGTTCATTATAAAGTGAATATATTTATTGTTTATGAAAAGAAATTATCTACCCTATTGCCTAGGCATTTTACAGTCTTCCCTGCTAACTTTATGTCTTTCAGGTCTAACCTTGATAAAAGTTGCAATTTTTTTTTATCCAGTATGTCTTTAAGCCTTGTGGTTTTGCCAGCACTGAGAAAGGCCGTTAAAAAAGAGGTGGTTAAACACAGGTTAACTAATGAGATACTGAATTTTAATACTCAAGGTAGACAAGCACTGCTTTGCATAAAATCACAGTTCAGCAGTGATTAGCTGGCACACTCTTAAACACAGCAGTGTTCATCTAAAGTAAACAAGTGGCATTATGTTAGATAGCAGGAGAAAAACACTTACACAATACAGGAGCCAAAGACCCGCTCAAAGGACTTGTGAAAATGTTACCCCCCTTGTCGGGTGCCAATCCCAACAAGCTTTTGGTCAGATTGCCAGCCAGACAGAAGCCATTTGTCCACAACGTGGGCCGACAGGACCAGGAAGGAGTCTCAATGCCCTGTTGTTTCACACAGGATTGCAAACAGCCAGTAGATGGTAGCAACTGTCGGTCACTCGTAACCTGAGCTGGATTCCTGCCGACAACCTAGTTATAAAAAACTCGGCATTTCATTATCAACTGCATGAGCATGCCATGAGAAAACTTCATTAGCCTTTGCAACTGCTAATTTTAGTTGACAGATGAAAGTGTTGTCAGAAATAACACTATAATGCACTATAATACACTATAACTCCTATATATGGAGCTTTTTAAGCTACACAGTCCATTTCAGGCAACATACAGGGGAAGAGTAACACCAGGGCAGAACTGCATCTGCAGGGTCTGTGAAAATGGTCTGAACAGATGGAAGGGTAAGGAGAGAAAGCCTGTCTTATCTATCCATAAGGCTCTGGTTTTGGAAGGAGGAAAGTTAATTGAACAGAATAGAATAAAGAACAAAGGAGTTATTACATGTATGCAAAACTTTCAAGACTAAAATCTACATCTCCATGTTTTCCAAAAACTGTCAAGTGTCTTAAATGTTAAGCGTCCTCCTTTGTGTGGAGGATATCAAAAATGCAATCATCGTGCTTATGAGAAATACATGAAAGAAGCAAATGTCTCACTGTTAGAAAAAAGAATGCAGAGATTTCTTATTAGTGGAATACTCTCTGGCCCATGGTAACGGTTACTGACAGAAAATTATTAGCTTGAAACTATAGGATGTGTCCTATAAAAAGAATTTGTAAATTTAATAACATAATTTCTGCATAAATTAAAATATTTTAATAGAATGTACTTGCTAAATAGTTGAAAAAATGCTAATTGAGGGAAACATCTGCTCTGAACAAGAGCATTTACCACAGGCAAAGTGCTTGTCTGCAGTGGTAGTTTGCATGAGGAATAACAGAATGCAAAGCCTCAAACTGTATTTTTACTCTGACAGAGAGTTTAAGGATATGGCATGTTGAGTTTGACATTCGTTGTGTCCCTGATTTCCATACCGTGTTTGCTCAGTTTTCACAGGAAAAATGGAAGGAGGTGGGAGGAGGTGGGGAGAAGACACTGCGAATGATAAGAGATGTCAATGAAATGCTTAAACTGGAATATTTGTGTTAAGCTGTACTTTTCTGGGGCCGTCTTTTCTTTGTTACCATCACTAATAAGGATCTCATAGCTATGCCTCCCAGTTTTCCTGCGAAACACCTTTGTGATGCTCACCTGCAGACTGCGAAGAAGGTACAACCTGCTTAGTGGTCCTGCAACCAGATTTGCACCAAAAAAATCTGGCATGTGATGCAAATGTAACATAAAGAGCCTCTGTCAGCCTTCCCAGGCTGGCCTGGTTTTACAGAACTGCCAAGTAACAGCGGTTTGGGACCTTTTTTTTTTTTTTCTTTTTCTTTTTTTTCTTTTTTTTTTCTTTTCCTTTTAGAAAATCATCATCTCTGTCCCTGAATAGACCCAGGGAGCAGAGCTGCTGAGTAAGAGGGCAGAGAGCTGGTGCAGATAATAGCAAAGCTCTGCCTGCCATTTTCACATCCCTGCTAAGCTGTCTTTAATAAGCATTACAATTAGCTTCTGATAGCTGCTCAGAGGCCTACACGAAGCAGGCTGGTTGTCTGAGTATGGGTCTTATTAGTGAGTTGTCTCCTCACAAAACTGCCTTCACAAGTGACACCCTTCTCAGCGGTCTCCACGGAAGCCAAGGATTGAACCCATTCAGAGACTGAACAGTTTGCAAAGCCCATTCCCTAAAGGACACAATAACAGGAAAATAATATAAAGGAGAACAAAGGCACAAGAACAGGATGACACAGAAGACCCTATGCTGATGCTAAATTGAACTTATTTGTCATAGAGGGTTTTTCGACCTCTGAACTATCAACCCAATCGTTTTCTCTCAGACTAAATATACTCATAGCTAGTTTTGGCAACAAGTAATTCCACACAAGCGTCTGCAGCTTTTAGATACAAAAGAATAGCCTCCCTTTAAAACTCCAATTTATTTTCCACACTAAAATAAAATTATGGTGTAGCTGAAAATAACAGCAGCCCACAGTTTTCAAAATACCCAGTAGAAACAATCTGGCTGGCTGACCCCTTGCCTGAGTTTCGTGATTGTAGAGTCACCAAAATCTAGTTATAATGATATTTTCTTTATTAAATTATGTGCTTCTGGCAGGTATGCCTTCTTTTTTTGTAAAGGACAAAGAGTATAATGCATGATCTCAATGCAGTTAAACATCTAAGATGTCTTTAAAATATACTTTGTGTAAAACAGAATTAATACCAAAATGAAAAATGTACCTGCACTGAATCAACGAAGTTTAAAGCAGGTTTTTTTTGTTTTTGTTTTTACTATTATTATTTAATTTCCCTTTTCATTATTATGTTATGCTGTATGCTACATTATTCCAGACATCATCAAGGACTCAACACAAAATTCTGCATTTATAGACTCATTTTTTTCTAAACTCCAGCTGAGAAAATACGTTTTAGTTAAGTTTAAATCTGATCATTTTCCTTCCTGTTCTGCATGTGTACTCCTCGACACAAAGTCTCTTAACAAAGAAGTGAATAGATAGGTAATTGCAGAATTTTGTTTGAAGGCTTATGGTACATAATTCAAGGTTTAATTCTACTACATGGCAAAACTGACCAATTTCCACTCTTCCACACTGAAAAATCAACCTCGTTCTCCATACATAATCTCTGCTATAGAAGCATCTAACTCAGTATGAGTTTTTTCCTACAAATGTCATGTGTTCTTTAACATTTTTTATAGATCTATATATACAGATGTAGAAATACAGATAGACTTCTAACTATTGCAAATGTTTGAAGTGTCTTTGTTTTCAGTAAAGTTATGAGGGATACATCAGCTAAGATCCTGACCTGTAGTTTTGCGTAATCCAAATTCAATACTCTGAAAATGCAATGATGCAGGCACTTCTAATAGGAAATAATTACATCGTCAGGCCTGCTCTGAATGGTAATGTAATAATAGTCTCATTCTGAGCTCTGTGAGAACAGTCCTTAGGGAAAGATCAAGGATTCACAGCAGCATAGACAAAATCAATTTTTTCTGTCCCAGGAATAAGGACAAAGTCTTGCACTCTCACTGCTAGATGTACAGAAACACAGTTTCTCAGTAGCTTTCTGGTGCTACAACTCTGCCACCCCATTTCTGAGAATGCCTTCCATCAGCAAAGTACTTGGTGCAGCAAAAAGTTTATGGTAGGGATAGCCATGCAGACAGTAGGATCATGGCAATCTACTGGTAGGGACATGGAGGTCCACCAGCCATGGCTCCCCCTATTGCTGAGAAAGGACTATACCTAGGGGAACCATTTTTCCTGCCTCGGGCAAGCCAGAGTAAGCCAAGGTCAGAACTTCAGTAACCACTGTGATGCTAAGAACATCCCTCTCTTACTTTTCTTTGCTTTCCTGGCATGTTTTTTCTACTGCTATCCCTTGCCCAGCCATGGTTGATCATGATGAGAAGTGCCCCAGAGCAGATCTGTAGAGCAGTTCTATAGCAAACTAAAGTATCTTGATTAAGAGTACAGTAAACTCAATTTCAAATGAGAGCAAAATATGTAAGTTTGAAGCTTTACCAGCCACGTAAAACAAGAAGGCAATACCATCTGATAGAAGTGGCCAAAACACAAAGTACACACCAACCCCGGAGGGATTTATTTCTGCACTGAATCATCTCAGTTTCTTATCTCCAACAATGACATAAACCAGAGCCGTGAAAACAAGCCTTCCCAGGCCTTCTGAAATGTTTGAATCTCAGGGTTTCAGCTCAGTCTGACCCTCAGTGAAATCTTGACATCTGCAAATACAGGCTTTTCACATGCAAATAGAGGGGTGTAAATAGGGAGCACAGGCATTTTGGAAATGCTTTGACATACAGGGCTGTTGGACTAATATTATCCTTGGTCAGTTTTTTTCCCTGTATCTATGAAAAGTTAAGAAATATGCCATGCAATATTGTCAGAACTTCTTCCCCTTCTTGCCCATGTGCCCAAAAATTTTGATTAAAACATGTTCAAAAGGGTAATTTAGTAATTTCCCTACAGGCTTAAATATTTTGAACTCATTGTCAAAGGATGCTATAAAAGGAGTGGTACTCTGCCCAGCCCTCTTCACAATACAAATCATCTACACAGAGAGTTTGTGGAAAAGAAAAATAGTAATAACAATTAAAAAAATAGGCAGTGAAACATGGATATGTCTAACGTTATTGTAAGGCTTCAGCGCTCACATCCTGTACTGGGAAGGGGTTCCACTTAAATTCTCCCATGATGATAAGGAGATTTGCCTGTACATGCACCATATTTCCAGAGCCCATGCCTCTGTAACAGCAACTTCACTCCTTGACCAGACAATGCAGGTTTCCCCTGCACAAAACGCTTACCTACAGTGTACAATATCCTCAGCTACCTCCCACTCTCCCGGTGATACACTGAATGCTAGCATGACCCTAGCCTCTTTCTACACTGTTTTTAAATTTATCATAGAATGGTTTGGGCTTGAAGAGACCTTCAAGATCACCTAATTCCACCCCCTGCCATGGGCAGGGACACCTTCCACCAGACCAGGTTGCCCAAAGCCCCATCCAGCCTGGCCTTGAACACTTCCAGGGATGGGACATCCACAGCTTCTCTGGGCAACCTGTGCCAGGGCCTCACCACCCTCTGAGTGAAGAATTTCTTCCTCATATCTAATCTCAACCTACCTTCTTTTAGTTTAAAGCCATTACTCCTTGTCCTACCACTCCAATTCCTGACAAAGTGACCCTCCCCGGCTTTCCTGTAGGCCCCCTTTAGGCACTGGAAGGCCACTGTAAGGTCTCCCTTCCATCATTCTCTTCTCCAGGATGAACAACTCCAATCTTTATCATTTTAGAACTGAAATTTCCAAGGAGTAGGTCCCAGATGCTTTTGGGGTCTTACCAAAATCTTAGGAGCTTTTATGATTAGTCCAAATAACCTAATTCACTCATAAGTGGTTTATCTTTGGAATGTTGGCTTATGTTGCTGTTCATCTCACTTCCAGATGGATTCCTTGGTGAACACATGGATCCAGTTCTTCACTAACTCTTACCATCTTTTTAATTGTATTACCATCTTGTTAATAGTATTGAAATGTTTTTTACACTGAAAACACCATGGACTCTGATTTTTAGCTAGATTCTAATTTCCTCTTTTATGCAACTCACAGCAAGTACAATTTCAACAGTTGAAGAAGCAAGTCAGTTTACTTTCAGGCTTTTGGAAGTATCAGATTTATAGTCAGGTCACTAAGGATTTAAATGACTACAAGGTCTTCTCTGGGGAAAGTCTATCAGTAAGAAAGATATTCTTGGAAGTGTTTTAACCTTTCCTAACCACAAAGGCATTGTAACATTCCATCTTAAGGCACTATGGGACTGACAATTTTTCCATTTTATTGCAATAATCTTTCAGTCCTGCTTTACTATACATCTTAATCTTCCACTTTCTTCTGCACTATTGGATTGAGATCACCAGCATCAATAAAGAAGCAGCAACAGCATCTACTTATATTTATCAGGAGGAAAGAATTTCAGCTGACAGTGATGGAGAAGGATTAAATTCTTGTTCACTTTCAGCCTGGTTCCTAGGGATTTTCTGATGTATTTTAATCCAATGGATTTTCCACAACCTATAAACAAACTAAACTAAAAATCAAAACAAAACAAAATGAAAAACTACTTAACAATGTTTTTTTTCCTTATATTTGTGGCATAAATCTTCCACACATGCTTTTCCTTACTCTGTCCTTTCCAGTTTATAAACCAGTATCTGCATTCCAGAAGCTAACATTTTTAAACAGCCCTGTAAAATATGGATATGGCCTACTCACTTATTGTGTGCATGTAGTGATAAGTGACCTAGTCTTTTATTACTGTTTAAGTTGGCAGAGAAAACTATAACATATCCATGCAAAGGGAATTATTTTGGTTTTGATTTAGCAAAGGAAGGAAGCAAAGAAGGAAGGAAGGGAGGAATTTGCAAACATGTCTATATGTCTCAAAAAGGTTTAAATCTGGCTTATTCTTACTATGCAAACAGGTCAAGAATCCAAGGAAGAACTAGAAAACATCAGCTGCTGTTCCTTCTGAACAAACCATTTACTGAATGCAGAAACTGTGAGTGCTTTGGGGGGGATGCATACCTTTGTTGGCATGTCCTGATGAACCCTCTCTTCCTGCCAGCTCTACTGTGACTTTGTAGAGCTGGTCAAAATGTAGGAATATTCTGATAACAGCCAGTTCAAAAGATTTCATTACGAATTCCTAAAAACTTTCTGTTTGCTTGTTTTCTTTTTTTTTCTTTCTTTCTCTATGTGTCCACCTTTTCATTCTCTGTGGAAAGTCTTTGTTCCCTTCCAGGTTGGTTTTCCTTTTGGAGTACCGAGGTAGTCAGACATCCTGTCAGACTCTGGATTTATTCCCAGAGGGATGCTATTTCCTTGGTGCACATAATCCCAAAAGGATGGAATGTCCTGATAATTTTATGTTCTTGTGTTACAGAGAGCTTACCTCTGAGGTAAATCAGGCATACAAAGTACAGAGAAAGTACAGTTTTACTGTTTCAATTTTACAGAAAGGGAATTTAGGGCAATTATATAGGCCATCTTGGAATATCATACTCTTGAAATAGCCTGGAGATACATGCAATAACTGGCTTCACAGCCAAGCCCTAATAAACAGCAATATTTGTGTTGGTTTCACTGGGGCAATGAGCAATACTTGACTAAATTTAATGGAGTTAACAGAGTTGGGGCGAAACAGTCTGGAGACTCAATGGAAAACCAGACCTTAGCTCATCCCTACTTGCTGTATCAGGATAACCATTATAATTTCTAAAGGTTTTCATATAAAGAGCAACACATGACAGTCAAATATCCTGATCTGGAAATGTTTTGCAATTGTGTTATATAAGTGCCAATGCTCTGATTTGTGTGGGGATAGAGTTATTTTTCTTCATAGTAGCTGGCATGGTGTCATGTTTTGGATTTATGATGAAAACAGTGGTGATAACACACCAATGTTTTAGTTGTTGCTGAGCAGTGCTTAGACAGAGCCAAGGACTTTTCTGCTTGTGCTGTCCTGCCAGTGATCAGGCAGGGGGTGCACCAGAAGCTGGGAGGGGACACAGCCAGGACAGCTGGCCAAAGGGATGTCCCATACCATGTGGCATCAGCAATAAAAGCTGGAGTAAAGGAGGCTGGAGATGGTGAGAACATGCTCCGAGTGATGGCATTGGTCTTCCCAAGAAACTGTTGCATGTGATAAGCCCTGCTTTCCTGGAAGTGGCTGAACATGTGCTTGCCATTGGGAAGTAGCAAATGAACTCCTTATTCTTTGCTTGCATGTACGGCTTTTGCTTGTCTTATTAAACTGTCTTTATCTCAAACCATGACTTATTGCAGTTTACATTCCTGATTCTCTTCCCCATTCCATTGTGCTGCTTACTATGCAGCCAGAGAGAGGATAATGTCCCTCATGGCTAGAGCTTGTTTCTGGGACCTGAGGATCTCTCCAGATGCTTTAGTAGGCAGTTTGGACCACTATAAGTGGATCTACAGACCTTAGTAGTTTGTGCAGACATTCTGACATCCCAGTAAACACATTTCCAAATATTTCACTTCATAATAGTTCTAGTCTGGTCTTATGGACTGAATTCCCAACTGCGGTGCAGTAGGTGAGCTCCTCAGCTACCTCTTCCAGTTCAGTTGCAACCTGCAAGACTCTGGTTCATGAATGATGAGAGCACTTCATGGCACAAATCAAAGCACAGCAAGTGGGGAAGAGTCAGCTGCTGTAGGCAGACCTCAAGTGACTTCAGGAAGAGCTGTAGCAAATCCTTCAGATATATGCCTCCAGATAGACTCTCACAAGGTTAAGGAGACCAGGTGGAGATTCATAAAGCAGTAGAAACATATCCAATCAAACTTGTTCATTCCAATGATGGACTTAGAGTAGATAATACCTATCACACTAATGGTTCATTCAGTGGTATTACGGAATCACAGAATCACAGAATTGTCTAGGTTGGTAAAGACTTCCAAGATCACCTAATCCAACCTCTGACCTAACACTAACCAGTCCTCCACTAAACCATATCACTAAGCTCTATATCTAAATGTCTTTTAAAGACCTCCAGGGGTGGTGACTCCACCACTTCCCTGGGCAGCCCATTCCAATGCCTAACAACCCTTTTGGTAAAGAAGTTTTTCCTAATATCCAACCTAAACCTCCCCTGGTGCAACTTTAGCCCATTCCCCCTCTTCCTGTCGCCAGGCACATGGAATAGACCAATCCAAACTTAATTGCAAGTTATTATGCATGCAGTCATTATGACCATTCCTCCAGATCTGGGTGAGTTCTGTTTGATTCAGAACCCAAGGACAGCTCAATTTCCCTTGCATTTTCTGTTCCTTGTACTTACCATTTCAGCCCCTGACATAATTAAATTCCCTGTTGGGAATTGCTGTTTCAGTCAGAGATTGCTGCAACACCCTTTCTTTTAGGAAAATTGATTTGGGGCTAAGCCTGGTTCTGCACCAACCAGACTTACCTCCCAGTTTGGTAACCGCATTGCAGCAGGATCTGTTCTATAGTACATTTCCAGGTTTTCATAGTATATGTCAGTTGCTGTTGTTCTGATTTGTTTATCAGTACACATCAGCAGAAGTCGTTAGGCTTGTGCTGATCATTCCAGATGAAATCTGGCAACATTTGAAGTTCTAGCTTTCAGTTTTTTTCCTACAACTTGATAAATGGTACGATTTTATGTGAAACTCTCCCCTCCTACTTTTTTTTTTTTAAAAAAAAAAAAGCAATTGCTGTATTCTATACATCAGATGATTTTTACAAGAGCATAAAGATGTAGCTGTAACAGAAAAATTGCTTAGGAAGTTCAGAGCATCTGAAATCAGAGGATGAGAAAAGAAACCATTCTGCAGACTTAATTAAGGCTTTTGCTAGCAGCAAAAACTATAATGCAACATGACAGTTATTTGAATGATTTTTCTTAAGATGACTATTGCTTTTCATTATCTAATTTGACATTAAGGTTGGTGCTGTGTGTCTAGCCTGCAAAACAAAAATAAAAGTTAATAAAACACATGCTAGAAATAGAATACAAGTTTAGAGGGAATGCTCTGAGGGTTAGGCCTTTCTCACGCTGTGGGGAGAAGTATACTACCATACCCTTGTCCTAATTTCTTCACTGTAGTTTAGAAAAGTCCTTATGGCTAATATGTCACATCTAATATAATTTGCTGTTTCTGCCTTGCATTTTATTGAACCTTACTTTTTCATGTTATAACCGTTCTGCTAGAAGTGCTATAGATAAAGTTGCGTCAGCATTTCATTATTAACCCTGTGTTTTTTTTAGTGTTTTTCAAATCAGACATTAAAACAATTATTATCCATGGCTATAGAGAAGTAGATATTTCCACTTTAGGTGGGAATCATTAGGAATATTTTGAAAAGATAATCTGGTCTACTTGTTATCTGAATAATCATTTTCATTCCTGAGCAGGAAAATCGACCCAGATTTCTATTGAGTGCCTTGGCTTAAATCGCAGACGAGGTAATTTCTCCCGGTTGTGCACACTTCTCTCTTTTTCCAAAATGTGCCAGAAGACTAACAAATGGTAAAGTCTATTCTTTGTAGGTGCTGAGTGCTCCCACTTTAGGCAACCTGAGAACTTAGTGGGCTACTCAAACATGAAAGTGTGCCATATTTGGACAGGGAAATGGGTCTACAAAACCATTAGATCAACACAACTGCCAGTGCAGTATAATGAACTCTGGGCTTGAAACCTTGAAACAGCTTGATTAAAGGCAATCATGTATTTTGTGACACATTTTTTAAATGCACTTATTCTTGAAGTTTTGAATAAAAGAAGGAAAGAAGGAAGGAAAGAAGGATCAAATTATTTAACTCAGCACAGGTTTCAACTGCATAGGAATACATGACCAAATCTCTTGGGAGCTTTACAACACAGCAAAATAAATAAATAAATAAACGCAGTAATTCGCCCTTGAATTATTGAACAATAGAATTGGTTAATGCCCTCAATGCCAGCTTCAGAAAGGAAATAAATAAAAAAGAATGTTTAATGACAAAAAAAAAACCTCTCATCTCAACTGTGTGTCCTTCTCTTGAGCAATGTAGATGCTGAACTGGAATATTGATTGATAGGTAATTAACAAAACATCTAATTTATCTGATGATTAAAGATCTAAGTATCTCTTTCAAGTGGATTAAAAGGAATTAAGATATAAGTATTTCATTTGTGAAACTGTATTGCTTAAGTAATTCTGTATTAATTACTTGCAAATGAGGTATTTTTGTTTCATATGTCTTAAACCTCAACAAATACTCTTAATGAATTAACTGATAATGAGTGTCTTTTTAAAGTAGATCAGATACTAATTTGAAGTAGCTTAATAGGTTCTTACTGCTGATACTGTCATTACCTATTGCAAGCATCAGCAAAATAAATTGTTCTTTTTTTTTTGATCTGTTCTTTTTTTACTGCTTTCTTCCAATGTAATAATATTAAGCCTATGCTAAAGATGACTATTTTCTTATTTCATGTCTCCAATATCAATTTTTACTGGATAATAGCATAAAGTGTTTGTGCACCCAGTAGCGATGGAAAGGAATTATGTTATTTGATGATCTCCAAAATAAAGTAAAATTACTACGTTTCCATGACTGAAATTTGGAAAATAGTCACAAGGTAATACTGCAGCTGAGATTGGAACTCTGAAGTTCTCTGGTCTGACATTCTGCTAAAAGCATGGTCAGTTTTTCTCAACTCAGCTCAGCTCAGGGCTTTGAACATCTCCAAAGATACCAGAAATTTTCATGGAATATACCAAGAACATCACTCCCTCCATCTTTCTCCACGTATTTATACGCTTGGGGCAGAGTGGTTGGAAGACTGTGAAGAGGAAAAGGATCTGGGGATGCTGGCTGATGCTCACCTGAACATGAGCCAGCAGTGTGCCCAGGTGGCCCAGAAGGCCAATGGCATCCTGGCTTGTATCAGGAATAGTGTAGCCAGCAGGAGCAGGGAGGTGATTGTCCCCCTGTACTCAGCTCTGGTGAGGCTGCACCTCAAGTGCTGTGTTCAGTTTGGGGCTCCTCAGTACAAGAAGGACATCTAGGCCCTGGAGCATGCCCAGAGAAGGGCTACGAAGCTGGTGAAGGGCCTGGAACACAAGTTTTATAAGGAGCGGCTGAGGGAACTGGAGTTATTCAGTCTGGAGAAGAGGAGGCTCAGGGGAGACCTTATGGCTCTACAGTTACCTGAAAGGAAGGTGTGAGGAGCTGGGGGTCAGCCTCTTCTCACAGATAACTAGTGATAGGACTAGAATGGCCTTGAATGTTAACTACGACTTTAGGAATGGCTTCAAGTTGAGCCAGGGGAGGTTTAGGTTGGAAATTAGGAGACATTTCTTCTCAGAAAGAGCAGTCAGGCATTGGAACCATTTGTCCAGGGAAGTGGTGGAGTCAATGGCCCTGGGGGTGTTTAAGGAAAGGTTGGACCTGGTGCTTAGGGACATGGTTGATATTGGTGATAGGGTGATATTTGGAGCAGATGATCTTGGAGGGCTTTTCCAACCTTAATGATTCTATGGTTCTATTTTCTCTGTCTTCCTTTGATCGTTTCCTCTAGCCACCTTGTATTTTCTGAAGAAGACACGGAGATTTTGTATTCAGTGTCTAGACTCTTAAGATGATCCTATCAACAGCAGTTCCACTTACCCCCTCCAGTTTCACCTTTCTCTCACTGTAGTCCACAGTACCACCCCCCCTCCCCCCCCTCCAAATTTCACTTACTTTCTGTATCTGTAATGGATGGACACTAACTGCAATGTTATTAACTAGAAGGAAAATTTTTCTACCATCTTTTACAACACTTGAGCCAAGGTCAGAATACCAGTACTTTAACTTCCTAATGCCTCAGTCAAATTTTTCACTAGAGTTCTCTTCTGGTGTTAAATTATCACACATTTTTAGTACCATTTCTCATTCTTAAAGTTACATTATAATTTGTAACTAGATCTTGACATAAAATGCCTGCAATGTTATGAAAAATAAAAAGTAAAAATTAACCTTCTCACCAAAAATGAAAATCTGAAAATTTCAAACCAAAAGAGTAAATATTTTTGATGAAACACAAAGATGCTGGCACACAGAAGTTGAAAATCAGGTGTCCTATTTTTCAGTTCATGATCATTATCTACTTCCCATTAGATTAATATCTAGTCTATGACAGTCATTTAGTCAACCTTGATAGCTGGTAGAAGGTATAATTGCCTCAGAGAGAAGTTCAGCCACCTTATCATGATGCCTGTCCCAAAATGGGACAAAACTCCTAATGTATATGCTTCTCTATCCTTGTCTACCAACATGAAAATCTATATCATCTCCAAGATTCTAGTATCTGCTCTTTGGTGTGAGGTTTTACAGTTATTGACTTTCAAGGGCTTTAGAGGTTAGTTTTGATGGAAGATATCTTATATTACCAAGTCCCTAGGACCATGTTGTTGGGTATTGTTCATAAACACATGAAATGCAATTTGTGAATCAGGCTTGGCAGTGCAAATATATATGAATGAAGACTGAAAATTCTTTATGCACAGTCAGTGAAAGATAGATAACACATGCAGGACTGAGAAAGGAAGGGAAGGAAAGGAAGGAAAGGAGGGAAGGAAAAGGTAAAAATGCTGAAGGAGAAGAAGGAGGACAGCAAGTCCTCCCAGATGACATTGCAACTGGGCATGCAGAGAATGATGGGTAGCCAGAACAACAAATCATTTAAGCTGAATCGCCTAATAGATCTCTCTAATAAATTATCTCAGAGAGATGCATGTATATAGGTGCACTTACCTAATACATCCTATGATAATTATCATTATGTCTCTCCTAAGAGCACCATTACACACAAAGATGCAATAAATAGATCAGTAAAAAGGGAAAGAAATGAAACAAAACAGTTCATAATTGATCCCGTAAATATAAATTCAGCATATTTCAACCTGTGTCCACCAATAGACTGTCTCTGAGGGAAGAGTCAGACAGGCAAGATGCACTGGCTGGAGATAAAAATGTGATGACACACCCAAAAGCACTGAGTGGTATGATGTGCTTCCACCCTCCTTCCAAGAGAAAGTAAATACAGATCTACAGACAATAGATTGTTTCTCTTAGTCATCTTTCATGACTTCTTTTACAGACAGGATATAGACTTTTAGGGATCTGTGACTCAAAGCTACACATTAGAGAGAACACCTTTATCAGGCACCCTGTGGAGAGCATCATCTTACTGTGTGATACAGGAGAGAGAGGGCAGAACAAACTACCAACTAATTTTCAGGCTCTCTTCATCCTTAAATTTGCCCCAGGGTGATTGACCCTCCCACTTGCATGGGGTTCACACTGAAGGACAGGACTGTATCCTTATGCAATTCACTGAAAGCTGGGCTAACAAATGGGGTAGAAGGGAAAGAAAGCATTCCATTCCCCTTTCATTAAAAATATTATTAAAAAAAAAAAAATAGCTTAATGTGCACATTCTCTCCATGAAGTATTTACTATCTGTGACCTGCATGGGAGGAGAAGATTCCTTCCCAGAAAGCTGTCAAGCTACAAATGTGATACTTTTAAAGGGGAGATTTTAACAGCACTTATGATAAGAACACCTTCAAAATTGATCTTCCCAAGATTTCATTGATGCCTAGAGTATTTTATTTGAAATGTTAGACATTCTTTAGAAAGAACTATGGGGTTTGTTTTTTAGCAAGACTATCATGGTTTTATGCTTTTAATCACCATCTGTTGTTCAATAAATGTCAAATTGTTCCTAATGCTATCTCCTAGCATACGGTTTTTTAATTTGATTTTGTACTCTGTGTTCATTACTGGCAATTGAGGGCTTGTCGTATAAGATTTTCATTTCTTATCCTCTCTTGATTTCTGTTGGAAATAAATATACATATGCATTGATACACAGGCAGACAAACAAAGGATGTGCAAACTTTTCAAAGCTGTAGAGGAATACAGAAAGCATATTAAAATGCTCTTTAAAATGCTTTCTCAGTGGTCACATTGATTGTAGTGCCCACAAAGCATACAAAAAGGAAAAGATAACAGATCTCTGGAGGACTGCTAAGAATCATCAGGATTGTCACACTTCATCTTTCAAGAAGAAAGATCAAAAGACATTCTGACTGAACATACTCTGTAAGTTAGAGTGAGGTTCAAGGTTCAACCAGGAGGACTCTGTCTGAGCCACTAACAAGAATAAATCAGCTGTTGACTCAGAAGATAGTTTGGATAGATATGACAGCAGAGTCAATACACCCTAAAACACTAGGCAAATCCAAACTGGTTGGACTGAGGGATTATATATGAGAAGGTTTTCTTCTAATCACAACAGAGAAATCAGATGAGAAAATGAACTGTCCTTTGATGAGCTTCTGCAAATGTCAGCAGAGGAAGCAGAAATTCTATCCTTCTCTCTGATCGTGGATAACAGGTCATCTGCCAGCAATAGGTTAAATAACAAGAACACATTGCTTTATTAAAGAGTTTTACAAATGCTTCAGGAATCATTTTCTGAAGAACTTTCTTTGCAGTCATGAAGGAGAGATGAAAAACTTTTCAGTTGTCAATGTACTGTTAACAATCTGAGCTCTACATGACACATCTGTCTGCTTGGGTCAATTTTGAAATACTCTCCAAAGCCTTGGGAAACCATATTGTAAAGCTAAGTGGGACAGATTAAATATTTAAGGTTAGAAATTCAGAAAATCAAGGCAGGTTACTGTAAAAAGCATCCTAACCAGTCAGTCTGCTACTGTTTAGAACCTCGAGGGGTATAAACAGGTGTGTGTGGGGGGGGGGTGGAGGGGGGAAGAAAAAAAGCAACATGCCTTAAGACTACACATAACAAGAGGTTAAGTGGCCATCAGCAAAATTCAGGAATAAAGCTCCTAAATCAATATCAAGTCTAATTCACAAATTCAAAGTCAATCCTGTAAATTAGAATAGCGAAAACTTACTGCTGAGCCACCAGACTGGAGATGGACACACAAACAGGATGTAAACAGCTGCAGAGCTGCAGACTCTAAGTGTGGCCAAAACTGCACCGAAAATTTGGCCCCAGATTCCAGCCCAGCACCTCTTTTACATTAAAATTCCAGAAATATTCCTGAGGTGGCTAAACACAGTGGCAGTTTGTGAATGAGAGGTCATAAGGTCTTAGTTTGTAGGCACAAAAAGGACAAGGAAGTGCTAGAGTAAGTCCAGAGGAGGGCATGAGGATGATCAGAGGGCTTGAGCACCTCCTCTACAAAGACAGGCTGAGGTAGTTGGGGTTGTTCTGCCTGTAGAAGAGAAGGCTCCGGGGAGATCTTATAGCAGCCTTCCAGTGCCGACAGGGGGCCTGCAGGAAAGCTAGGGAGGGACTCTTTGTCAGGGAGTGGAGTGCTGCAAAAAGGAGTAATGGTTTTAAACTACAAGAGGGTAGATTTAGATTAGGTAAAAAATACAAATTATTTGCTCTTACACATAACTGTGTGCTGAGATTCAGAATGAGTAGAAAGAGTAAGAAGATGAGATGAGTGGTGTAGTTGATAAGATAGAAGGAAGGGATGCCATCCAGAGGGACCTGAACAGGCCTGAGAGCTGGGCCTGTGCAAACCTCATGAAGTTCAGCAAGGCAGGAATATTTGTTTTAAAATGAAACATAGATTTAGATTAGACATGAAGAAGAAATTCTTGACTCAGAGGGTGGTGAGGCACTGGCACAGGCTGCCCAGAGAAGCTATGGATGCCCCATCCCTGGAGGTGTTCAAGGCCAGGCTGGATGGGGCTTTGGGCAACCTGGGCTGGTGGGACGTGTCCTTGCCCATGGCAGGGGGTGGAATTAGATATTCTCTTATGTCCAGTCCAAACCATCCTGTGATTCTGTGAAATAACTCTGTGTGTGTGTGTACGGGGGGGGCGGGGCGGGAGGGGAAAGGGAAGGGAGGGGTGAGAGGAGCAATACAGCAATATTTTATTGGAAGAAACAGAAAGATTTTGACATATTTGATATATTGGGATTTGGAGAAATGATTCAGGTGAGGAAAAAAATAGTTGATGCCCAGTGGCAGAGGAAAGGAAGAGGCTTTGGGGAGGGGGGGCTACTAAGATCTCCATTTTGTCTGCATTAAGCTTATGCTGATGGTTTCAAAAGCATAATTGCTTCTAAAATAGTCAAATTATGCATTATGAATTCATTATCTCGTGCATTCAGCCCTCTTTTTCTGCTGACAAATAATTCACAAAACAATTCTGATTTCTGCAAATGTATCCACTTGAAGCTCAGAAATTGGTCTAAAAACAGATCTTTGCAATGCTGAGACAAACACCTCAGCTAGTTCAACTATATTATTAGGTCAGATAGACCTTCCATTAGACAGCCTTTCTCTCTCACACACATATATACACACAAGTCAGTACATACTATGCAGTCTCTATATTATGGCAGCCTCCTGAATGTTTCCCAGCTTACAAGAGCAATTGCCATGGAAATGTTGTGACAATCCCCTCGAGGCAAATGAGTGGTCTACACAACAGCATTTCTGAGCTCAAGAGGTCCCTTTTCAAGGGTATATTGAATTGAGTAAGTCACACCATTACTGAGGCAGTCTCAAGACTGGCAGTGCAAAACTATACAGTGATTTGCCAGCCTTAATCGCTTTTCAGCTCTATGCAGCAGCCTTCTGGAAGTCCTGAGACATGCTTTTCCAACACTTGCGCAGTATAACTGAAGCATCCATTGTTAACAGGCTGTTTTCAATTTTTCTTAGCAGTCCCTTTTGTAGCAGGGTCAGCTTTTAAGGAGGGTTAACACTCCTTCACTGTCAAAAGGACCCCAGTTTTCAAGAAAAAGATCCCACAAAATAAAAAGAATTAAATGGGCTATTTAAATAAAGTAATACCATATTATCATAACTCATTATTTCTGTCCTTGTTCAGGACAGCTAAACTCCTTCTCTCCCACTTCATAAAGCTTTCAGGTATGAACCTTTCAGGGTTTAGGGATTCACTTTATCTTTCCTATTCTTTAGCTCCACACATCTTTTCTTCTCCCAGGGTTTCTCTCTCTCTTGTCATTTGTTTGATATAAAGATATTAAAAAATAGTGCACAGCATGACCTGGTGTGTATCATCATCCTCCCACCGCACTAGGATTGATATAATCTACCCCACTTCAGAATATTGTCTTATATGCATGCATTTTATATTGGAGAGACTTAAGCTTTCAGTTATTGATTCTGAGCAATACACCTAGCAGACCAAAGTTCAGGAGCATTTCAATGGGGGAAGGGAAGCTCACTGGTTATGCAGACTGCCTGCAAGCTCTCTACAAGCTAAGTTCATGTTCACTTACACTCCTATCCATCTCTCAGAATGGAGGATAGTCTACATCTGGGGTTTGGTTCAGTGACATCTCTCTCCGTAAGGGGATTAACTGCCTATAAAAAGTGTGAGAATGACAATCTGGGAACGCAGGAGAATTGCTCAGGGACAGAAATGGCATAGCATAAGTAAGAATGTGACAAGGACTTCAGTTCACAGCATGCAACAGTGCTAAGTTGGAGGGGTCATGCCTGTAGGAATTAAACACATTCACTCTGCCCTGACATCTTTGCTGATGTGACTAACAGTGCTGAGCATTATGGTGACAGCAGTGATATGGCGATAACTGTTCCTCTAAGAATTTGTTTCCTATAAGCTGCCAAATGGCCATTCCCACAGTCACAGCCCTTGGCATTTGCATGGAGGTCTTCATATTCAAAATGCACTTGCAAACACCCTGCTCACCCCTGTTAGGAAATGATATATAGTGGCCTCTCTTTAAGGAGAGGAAAAACAATGACTACCAATGTGAACAACCTGCCCACAAGGTGTTCTCATAACTGACTCTCAGGATGTACCTCCTGTGTTGTCATTGGAGCAGTTCCTCCTTACCAAGAGACAATCACTTCCAACATTATGGCCCAAGCGAAAGCTCACTACCCCTTCCCACTCAGCAGAGCTATGCTTGCCCTTCTGGCATCTAACAAGGCCATGCCTTGTTAGGCATTACCCTAAGGTGATCAGACCTGAAACAGTCAGGGCAAGCTTCACAATCCACGTGCAAAGCACTTTCCTTGCTTGCCTAAATCTGATATTGTTCTTCTTGAGAGACTCATTGCTAATATTATAATCCACACTGGCAAATAAATGTACACATCTCATTGATTACTAGAATGACTGCAGTGAAATTGCTTCCTCAAAGTCTTTCCATCGTCTTTCTTAGCTCTGCACATGTAATTTTCCACTCTATTGTACTTGCTCTGAACTCCGCTTTGAAGAGCTTTTCCATTTACTGAAATACTAAACAGTCACAACAATTTATTTGCACTTCTATTGTGCCTGCCTTCCCTCGGAGAATATCAACACACATTACAAACATCAGTGATTTTAGCCTCCATTCATTCCAGCAACATAATCCCCAGCCTACAGATGAAGAAACTAAAGCATGGCTTGTCCAAAGTCATATAGGAAATACACTCCAGAATTCAGTGGTGTCTTAAGGATGCTGGAGGCCATGGGTACTATGAACATGTGCAGCAGAAAAACTCCCTGTACACACAGTGAGACCAGCTTCCTGAGAAAGGGGTGAGGATTTACTACATCTGAGTCTCCAGATGTATAGAGCCACTGCCCAGAAACCTATTTGGCTGGAGGGCTTCTTTTGAAGGAACAACCCAGAACCTGGGTCTCATGGTGCCATAAATTAGGACAGCACTGCCAAAAGTAAAAGGCTAATTCCTGAGCTCTACACTCAGTTCCTGCCTGCAGAAATTTTAGGCTAAAATAAAGAAAGAAATGTGAACATCACCAGAAACTTTTCATTTCACTTTTTCTTCCTCCTCATGTCAGCATGATCCCATGATGACATGAATCAAGACACATGTACTCTGCAAAACTTTTAATGATCCCCTAAAATAGATAAATAGATCCCATAAATGAATGTTGCACTTCTGTGGTTTGGGGGTTGTGTTTATATATATATTTATATGTATATAATGTTTTTGAAAAGAGACTACAAGACTCATGGAACACTCATCTGCCATTACAGGAACATACACAATGTAGGTTTCTATATTCTTTCCATCGCTAACTTTTGGCTGTCTGGAAACAGTGTCATTAGGCTTACTTACATTACCTACTATGAAAGGATTGTTTTACATACAGCTTGAAATTTAAGCTGATGTTAAATACATAAATTAGGAGGACTAGACCTTATTTTTATCTAATATGTGGAGTTAAGTTTCTTTTTTCTTTTATTTCAAGCAAAAACATAATCCAAACTTGTTTTTGCATAAGTGAAATTTGAGTTTCTGTTCAGTCTATTCAGTAAAAATGATTATGTAGCCAACATTTTAAGCATGAATACTGTGGGAGCTGAATTTTCAGTCTTTCTTTTACAATGTTAAGAGTCACAGAGAATAAAGTGTCATCTTCTTCTTATAGCTGAATTCACACTGTGCTAGTTATATAAGTTGTCTGCTCACACATCAGAAATAGAGCTACCCTGAAAATGTAGGTGAATAATAGATTTGATAAAATATGTTGTTTTCACGTGATAGAAAGTATGTAAATTTGATTTTCATTTATTTGACATTTCATCTGAAAAAACAGGAATGAAACTTTCCAAATGGCACAACATTTCATTTAAACATTTTCAAAAGGAATCTTTTGCATTTTTTATTTTGAAAGGGTTTTTTCATATCAAAATTGACCTCATTTAAAAATAAGGAAATTCAACCGTATATGGAACATGTGGTTTAGTTGGCTACACATTTTAGTTATGCCAATATGGAACAAATCACATCATTTGTGGGTCTCTGCTTCTCATCCCCCACCCACCCCCACCCCACCCACCCTCCAATAAAAGAGAAGAGACACTCCACTTTCATGTGAGTTGAGCTATTTTTTTTCCTCATGATTTTATGACTCAACCCTCAAACTCTTAATTTTGTTAATTGTTCTTTTCTCATTAGAAACAAAACCTTTGGGTCAGATTCATTTCATCTAAATTAAGTTCCTCTGAATGCAAACAGTAGAATTCAGACACATTTAGGTGTCCAACATGCAGGTCTCTACACACGAGATGGGATCCCAAGAACACAATCTGGACTAAACACATGCACCTGATCATCCTAATAAATCCCAAATTTTACTGACCACAATTATTGAGGACCACATGTTCAGGGATTCACTTGCTTACCATGTAAACACCTAGGGCCATTTGAGATGCCCTAGAAGAGATATATATGATACAGGGGTTACAGGAAAAGTGCCTCACTGAACAGGTAGAGGCAAAACAGAATACCATAAGATACCTCAGATGGCCCTAGAGATATCAGGAAGAGCAACAGAATGAAGCTCTCTATGTTTAATCTAATCCATTTAACACACCACAATACTCCATAGCATTATCCAGCCTACTTATTATTTCATGTTTTTCCTCAAGGAGCAGATGAGTCATGGTTAGACAGTCCCTAACTCTAGTGCCTATACATCTAGCTTAGACTAAATACATCCTCTAAATTGATAAAGATGCATAAAATAAATTCTGTTCCATCTAATTAATGTGGCTCACAGTACAATAATAAGTGTCAACTTTGCATATTCATAGCAAACTCATCACACTGAGAGAACTACAAATGAAACGCAGCCAGTGCTTCATGAGCTTGTGCTAACATTTCACAAAATATAAAAATCAGTTTAGTTCTGTAATTGAAGTACCCATGCCAAATTATTTGCTCTGTTAAAATAAAACTACTCATTATAGCATCATAGACAGCACTTTGTTTTGCTCATGGAAGCCCGGGCAGTGATCTGACTAGTACCTGGGAGATTCACATTGTCAGCTTTAGGCATCCCAATTGAAGTGCCTGAATTAGGAAGCCAATTTCCCCAGACTCCCTGCATAATCCACAGAGAAAGAGCAGACTTAAGAGAAATCCCACAGATTTAAGAGCCCTCCCAATCCTACAGACACTTACAATCAGTAATAAATTAATTCAGTTGCTCTCATATGGCTAATTAGGGCATGATGCCCTTGGGTATTGTGGCTCTCAGATAGGAAGGAAACCCTCACCTATCTGAAACTGCTGTAGAGCAAGGCACAGTACTCTTATGCACCTCAGACATCTCTAGACCTAAGCAACGTTAAGGTCTAAGTAACACTTCACCCCAAAATTCCCTGAAATTTAATTACCCATGCATGCTGAAAAGGACCTCTGTTTTGAAGCTAAGCATTTATTGTCTGCCCAAAGCTCTGTTTCCATCCAGGATTAGGCAGACAGGTGACGTTCAGAAGACTAAGGCTCTTGGAAAAGCTCATTTTTTTCTGGTCTGGCAGAAATTCCATGGGAAGCCAAATGCCCCTCTGGCTGAAAAGGCTTTTTGATGGTTGCAGAAAAAGGTAATGTAACGATTTAACGGTAATATTTGAAATTCTCTTCACTGTGTTGGGACCTGTTACCCCCAACAATTGCCTCCCCCTTGTCTGGACTGAACAATCCCCCTGATGTAACTATGGAGGTCCTTGAGATGTGCACCATATTTGGGACAAAATAACGCTATTATCATACAAATGATGCTGAAGAGCTGCCTCTGTTGTGCAGGCTACACTAAAAAATGAATGAAAAAAAGATTAGATTCTGTGAGATCCTTCCTTGCAGGAACAATGTATTGTAAAGCAGATTTGCTTCATTTCCTTCAAAATCCCTCAGATAATGCAGGACAACGCTTTTCAATGGTTCCCACTATATGCACTGCGTGTCTAAGTAAATGGGAACATGGTACACTTCAGAAATCATTGTAAAGAATTACTGTTTATCTGGATAAGGAAGGGTAGTCTTGGGACCTGATTATGCCTCCTGATCCAAATGCATTGAAAACTCTGTTCTCATTTTCACATTCCTCAAGTAGCAAAACTTGACATCTGTGCAAAAACTGTCCTGCTGAACAAAAAATATGGCTGCTGGTGCAACTAAAAGGGCTGGAGTTTGTTGTTAATGAAACTTTCACCACATTTTTATCTGTCTTTCAGAGGAGTTTGTGGTTATTGTTTTTTTAAAGTTCCCACAGGAAAACTCGGTGGTTTTATCTGCACTTTGAGGGTCATGTAAAAGGTTGGGGCATGTTTGAATGCCGAAGAAATTATTCAGAATGCAGATTTGTAAACGAGAGCGATTATTTACTCAGAACAATTGAGCCTGGGCGTAAAAGCCAGGAAGCACATATACAGCAAGAGGGCTAGATGCCAGCTCTACGTGCTCACTGCCTATCTGGGTTTCTGAGCAGCCGTATCTCTTGGCCAGTGACATTAATGAGGGATGAGGTTTTTCATCATCTCACAGGCTCCAACTGCTGCAGGGCTGTTTGCAACAACCGTCCTGGGGTCTGCATGCTTGCCATAGTTCATGGAAATATGGCAGCAGGGATATATCACCTTGCACCTGGACCTCTGCTCTAGCCTGAAATGTGTGGTACTGGTTCTGATTGCTGTTATATCTCTTTAACACTAGAGCTGCCACAGTCACAGTTATCTTGTATGACTTGACGGTATCCTGGCAACAATCTTCGTTAAAGGACGATAACACCGAATTTTCCTAAACCGCCTTCCCATCCTGTATAACCTCAAACACATGCACAGAACACGTCTGCTATCTCCCTGCAAGATTTGTATCTGTTTCATGTAGAGAAATGCTAAAGTCAATCATTTGGTCATTTGTGTAGTGAAATCGGATGTCAGCTGTAGAGCAGAGCAGGCTGCAAGCCGTGCTGATACCATTATGCACAAAGAGCAGGTATTGAAACGATGGAGCATTCAGCTCTGCCTCCTAGAGATTCCCCACCACACAAAGCAGAGTAATATAATTGTTAAGAATGGAGGGGTACATTTTCAGAGTGCTTGGCTCAGCAGTTTTTTTTCCTGACTCTGATTAAAGTTAATGGGAGTCGTGCAGCTGAAACCCATGGATTGCAAATGGCTTGATGACACAATACAGCTGCAAACGAATGCAGGACTGTGAGGAGTCAGGTACAAAATGGCAATTTTTGCTCCGTTTAACCATCCTCTCTTTTCCAGCTCTCAGCGCATTAACCACTTTTCTGCTGATCATGCCTGCAATGTCTAAAAGCAAGTGGTGCTCTTTGGAGCACCCTGTTTCAACAGTAAATACCCTTACTGGTACCTATGATAAAACCTGTCTTGTGTTTTGTGCCCTGAAGTCATAGGTTTTACAGTCTGAGCTAATGAAGGATGGTTTTCATCCTGTTGTAGACTACAGGATAAAATAATTCCTCAACCAAAATAATTTCTCAACGAGATACATGAAGTATTAATGCCTGGGAAGGGAATGTTCCAGAAGTGTTGCCATTAAACCCTATTCAGTGCGCTGTTGAATTAACAGCATTTTTCACCACATGAAACTTCCACGGTTTATGGGCACAAAATACTGCTTGGCCAAAAGTACTTCACACAATTATTTTACAAGTTGTAAACACATACTATTTATTTAAAGGGGAAATGTGCTAAAAGCTTACTTAATAAAGTATTTAAGTGCCAGGTCAAGCATTATTTCTTTTGAAGACTATGAGTCCAGAAACCCTGCATTCTGTCCATGTCCCAGTTAACAGTTCATCCCCAACTTCTTTCAAAGCCAAGCCATTCAAGCACATCTTTCTGTTTTGGTAACATCCCTGTATTTACAGCTGTCACTTTTATCCTGTTAATGTCAATCTTCAGACTGCCTTGGACACACAGCTTAGGACACCCTGTCCAGTACCTCACCATGAGCTGGCAGTGGAAAACCTTGTAGCTCATGCTCTCCAGATACATTTCATACGCAACTCAGTTTCCCAGGCTGTGAAAAGGTATATCCATGACCTGCCTGTGTGTCACAGAAATCCCAGTGCTGGAAGCCAAAGCTAAACACTAAAATGCAACTAAACAACAGAGGATGAGGAACCAAGATGGACTGCTGACCGTCTACATGGTGTTTCCTCACTCCCTGGATCTGCTCTGAACCTTTCCATGTAGATTTCTTCACAACTCGGCTATAGAAGAGATGGGTAAGTTCTCACCAGCATGGACCAGTGTCAGTCTTTGCCACCTGAACTCAATTTATTTCCCTTGCAATCTAGACAGAGAAATATATTTTTTCTGAGGATTGCAAAAACACATTTTTGTGATCTGATTAAGAATCCACAATTCCATCTCCAGGAGGTGAATCTGTGCACTTTAAAAGCCATTGATTTATAAATCTGACTGTATTAAAATGCTTACAGGAAAACTGCTTTGCAAGAGAAAGAAGTTCCATGCTTATGTTTCTCCATAAAGAAAAAGGAAGAGGCAACACTGGATAAAACTAAAAATCAACAGAAGATCTTTCTTGTGTCTCCAGGTTCTTGTGCAGTGACCATTGTCCCAGATTCTGAACATCATTCCAGAACAACAAAAAAATAATTGCCATCCTCCCTGAGCCTGATTCTGTGCCTGCAGAGGTACCTTTGAATCTCTGGGCCACTTCTCTTACTGGCATTACAAAGGGAAAAACAGAAATTAGTATGAGCTAGGGGAAAGAGAAAATACTCCTATCTCCCACAGAGAACAGACACACAGTTAAAACCCCGAGGCCCTCAATAAGAAGACATCAAAGAATCACTTCCAAAACATAATCCAGTTCCCAAAGATTTGCACTAAGAAATCCCTGCAGGAGCTGGTGATGCCAGAAGCAGGACCAGCTCCCATTCCAGTTCCTGTCCTGTGTGGCAGGGCACAGTGTGAAGCTGCACAGGCTGCACCCCAGAGTTTCTAAGGGAGTCATGTGGCTTGAAGGGAAAACACCACAGTGGTTTCCTCCAGGGGAGGAGAGCTGTGAAAGAAATGCTTTGCAGATAAAGAGATCTTTCACAACTTCCAGCTGACTTTCTCTCCTTCCCCATTTATAAAGGCACAGAATTTAACAGTAATACGAGGAGCACTATTATATCCTCCCCTTCTTCACATTGAGCTTTCCATGTTAAATTATTTTTAGTGAAAGCCTCTGTGATCCACACATAAAAGACACTATATGAAGAGCTAATCATTATTATTTCCACTTAAAAGAGCCAAACAAATCTCTTCACCCTTGAAAACACACCTAAAAGGGAGATGCAGGAAATGTTAAACCAAGGTGCATTTGATCACTCCAAACTTTTCTGAGTTCCAAAGAGCCAGCATCTTTAACGTCACTGTTTCTTGGGGGTATTTTTCATCACAATAAAACGATTCAGCAGAGAATGTTTCCATTCAAAACGTTTCAAATTGCTTTCCTGTCAAATGTATAAAATGTCCTGCATTATGCATAAGAAGGATTTGTACCTCAGCTTTGCTAACATAAACAGTATTTCCAGCATAGGCAACTGATAGAACAGGTTAATGCTCTGGGGTTTGTTCATAATACAGATGGTAATGATTTGTGCTGCCTGTGTATGTGCTTCCCACATAAACATCAAGACCTGAGTTCTTTTATGCCTATCTTTTGAATGCTGATCTTCCCTCACACAGGCAACGGCAGCAACCCTACACCGCCTCCGTTTTTCCAGAGACTTCTTTGGCCCATCCTGATTACAGATCAGGAGATAAATAATTGAGTCATGTGTATGCATATAAAATTAGCCAAGAACCAAGCAGGTTATCAAAGCTAGAGCCCACTGGGTAGAGCCACAGAAAGAATTCCCATCTCTGGTTGCAGGGTGCCCAGCACAGAGGAAAGTTCCTGTTGATGTACCCACACCATGCTGAGCATGCCATGGAGGGGGCTGTCAGGTATTTCTAAGCAAGCTGGGCCATCTGTGTGGCACAGTGCTTGTGCTCAGGAAGCAAGTAGTCACATTAGCATAGCCTGCGAGCCAGGTGCTCATGTTAGCATCATGCTAAAAGAGCTATCCTATTTTTTTCAGCTGAAAGAAGCTGTCTATTCTGCCAAATGAAAGAGGGCAAAGAGATCTCTGCCTTTGGTCCAAGAAGCACTTGCAGCTTTACATCCTCTCAGCTTAGGGCCAACTGTCACTGTAAGGAGTTGCACCACAGGGCACAGACACATCCATGATTCCCCACACAATCCGGTGAGACACCTGAGCTTCTAAAAGGAGGATGCAGAACAACTGGCATGCTCAGACAGCCAAAAATAAATGACAAAGACTAAAATCTGCTAGTCAGTTGTTCCTACAATAATGGGAGCCACAGCCAAACCTTGTACAATAGAGCACATGGCTCTTGGCTCCCAAGACAGCACCAGCAGGGAATAACACAGGAGATGGGTGCAGGGTTTAGCTGCAGATTCCCCACCTCTCCTCTGAAAAGGAGGGCTATGAAGATGATTAGGGGACTGGAGCACCTGTCATATGGTACTCCAGAGGTTTCTGCTGAATATGAGAGGGCACTTTACTGTGAGGGTGACAGAACACTGGAACAAGTTGCCCAGAAAGGTTGTGGAGTCTCCTTCTCCGGAGATATTCAAAACCCGCCTGGATGCCATCTTGTGCAGTGCTCTAGGTGATCCTGCTCAGAAGGGGGGTTGGACCAGATGATCTGAGGTCCCTTCCAACCTTGGCTATTCTGTGATTCTGCAAAAACTGTATGACCACAAAGGCAGGAATGCAATATTTCTGAAGCCTGAGCAATAATGGCAACCTAATTCTGCTGGGTCTCTCTGATGAAAAGAAAGTCTCAGGTCTTTCTGCTGTACCTTAGGCAGATTATGTGTATTTCATGCGTACCGTTCATGAACATTAGGTACACCAGGCAAACCCTGGGACTGTACATGCTCAGGGGAGTAGCTTGGGCTAGAACATTAGCCTCCTTTTTGCTTCTTCTCTTATTTTGTCCTGAGTGCCTTCTTTCAAAACAGTTAGGGCCCAGCCCAAACAGCAATACAAAAGATGGTCCCAGTTCAATATGTTCTGCATGAGATTTGCAGGTAACTGGTATGTTCTTCTTAAAGGTGATGAAAAGAATCATAGGTTGACTGAAAGACCAACACAAATTTTATAGGATTTAGAAAATATGACATAGGGAAAGGGGTGGGAAACTGGGATTTCTTCTCTTTATCTAGAACAGAGAAAACACTGTAGATATGTAAAAGCATTTTCCACTATGTAAATGGTTCTTATCCAGATAAGAGTTAACCATGTTCTGAATCTGTTGCAGACAGAACACAAAAACATAATCAAGCTTTAGGTTAAGAAAGTCCAGTGGAAGGATTATCACCAGCACATTTTGATGAAGCCTCTGTTATTGGCCTGTTACGTACAGGATGCTGGGCAGCTGAGCCTATGGTCTGAGCAACAGCCATGCTTATCTTTTTAAATCTGCTTAGTTTGCAGCAGATAAGATTTATGAAAGATTTCCTAGTTTTGAGGGTAGTTAAGTGATTAAAGAGGCCACCTAGGGAGACTGTTAAATCTCCATCGTTAGAGGTTTTAAAAAACAGATTACACAAACATCTGTCAGGGGCAGCTCAGACGTATGTGATCCTGCCTTCAAACAGAAGGGTGGACAAGATCCCCTGGGATCTCTGTCTAGGATTCAGCCTCTATTCCACACAGCTCCAGCCAGAAGCTTTGTACCTGGGTGTCTTCCTGAAGAGACACTTCTGCCACGGGTGGATTCACTGCTTATATAGCAGTATTGTCAATCTCTTTCCTTCCCCAGAAGAGTACATGTAACAAAGGCAGAAATGTATGTGACATAAGGCTGGATCCCAATACTGCTTAGGAATCACATGCAGCAGGCACAAGTTAAAGGAGTTTGGGAGCTGATGTGCTGGGGACTGGCTGTATTGCTGAGGAGGATAAATGGTTTAAAGCCAGATTTACCCTCTTCTGTGGCCCAATGCCAAGCACAGCCCAACTGGCCTGGAGAATGTAGGCCAGTGGCAGGAGCCATTCCCTGAAGACTCACACAAACAGTTGCCCACGTAGCTTCCCTCACTCTATTTGCTTCCCTGTACATGGCTAACAGCTTGCAAACTGGCAGCAACCCAGGAAGCAGAGGGGAAGACAGGATTCCTGCTAGACACACACATTTGGCCTCACACGTGCTCACTTTTGCAAAATGTAGCATTGTAATGACTCAGTTTTGATCTCCCCAAACCCAGTTCTGGTACAAGCAAAGATTTTGATCTGTTAGAAGGAGAACTCCTGGTCCTGCAAAGCCACAGGTGTTTGGCACTATGAAAAGGATCGTGGCTGCAAGCTCTGTATGCAGTGCACCCTTGTGCTGTTGATGTCTGGTTCTCAGGGAGCAACCATCATGCAGTCACAGAAATGCAAAGAAAGAAAGGAAAGCAATCTAATATTTACAGGAAAAGTGATCCTACTGAACAACATACAAATTTAGCATTGTAGCTACATTATGTGCACATAGCTATTGAAACACAGTTTCCAGCAGAATGTTTACACAGTTGTCGGCAAGCATATTGTCTGCTTACTTTTCAAAGCCAATTTATATGCAGCACACGTATCAGCATGCATGAAAATTCAGACAAAAACACAGATGCATGCAACAAGCCCTGGCCAGCTATTGCTTCTGTTTATTGTTTGTTGCTCAGAAGTGCCTAGGAACGAGAAGGAAGGTAGCAGCCCACTGTGCTAGGCACTGTATCACCTCAAACTAAGACAGGTATTTCCCTCGAGGAACATACAATCTCCATTTAAGACAAGATATGAGTGTAATAGAGAGTGAGGGAGTGACATACGGGAATGAATAATAAGAGAATTTATATGTGCCAACTTTATGCTCACATGTGCCAGCTAATTGAATACATGATGCAAATAAATACCCGTCTGCTACTGAAGGCAACAAGTTAGCTGTAATCAGTTGGCAGTTTATCAGGAGCTTCACAGAAGAAGTCAGCCTTGGTGAGAAGTTTGAAGCAGCCCAGGAAAGCTGATAGATAGATTTGTTTGGAGAGGGCATAGCAGAGAAAAGTGTCAATGTGGGTGAAAGGGAAGGGTGTGTGACGAGTGAAGTGGATGAAGGAGGTTGGTATAATTTAGGCAGCAAAGCAGGGAGTGCTCAGGTAGAGGGGTGGCTAGGAGGAAAAGATGTGAAATTCATGGAATAAAGAGTTTGCATCTAAACTGGGGGGAGGAAGGGGTGAGGAGCTGGGGAAGGGAAAAGGCAAAATGCAAAAGAGCATGAATTTGTCCCTGCCCTTTGGATGAACCTGAGAGGAATGAGGCCAGTGGGTGACAGGAAAGCTTGAGTGAAAAGGATCAGAGTGAAAATTCTGCCACTGCAGCCAAAAACGATGCCTAAGAAATTGTATGGAGACACCAAACCAGTAACAAGAAGTGCTGGGAAATAAGAGATGAGGTCTTCTCCCCATTCAAGAAGGAAAGAGAAATGGAAACACCTCTAGACAAAGCAGGAATAATGCTATCTACAGGAGAGGTAGCACCAGAGACAGAGAGTGAAGTGTGCCCAAGGTCATACGTAATGACCAGTTCAAGAACATACTTCAATTTTAACAGCTAGCTGTATTGAACCACCTCCACCCAAGGTTCAAAAGGACAAGTCTAAGGGAAGCAGTGAAAAGATGTATTACTCCCTTTTTGTGAAGGGCTCTGAATGGTTTTGCAGAAGGTACCTCCCTCCCTGCATGTGCTTGTTGCACAGACCTCAGCCTTGTCCCTTGACTTAGGGGCTGAGAGTCAGGTGGTGTGAAAACCACTCATCAACAAAATTACACTGAAGTCCCTGTACTGTAGTTGTCCATGTCACTGTGCAGACAGATATCCTCTCCTCCAAACTCTCTGGCAGGTACTATTTATGTTCAATATTGTTTATATTCCACAAAACCTCCACAGAGAGATGCCAAATCAATAGGCCAAGAGCTGGAATACAGTCATTTCATGCCTTTATTTTTCTATTTTTTAAATGACAGTGGTATTTCTACAACTCTGCAAAGAAGCACTGCCACCTGCCAGGGCCATGGAACCACTGACAGCCCTGACTGTCCCTTCCTAACTCCCTAGGGTTCCCCACACCCTGCCCAGCTATATTGGTTTACATGGCAAGGTTTTGGTAGCAGGGGGCTGCAGGGGTGGCCTCTGTGAGCAGAGCCCAGCAGCTGCCCAGTGTTAGATAAGGGCCAGTTTCAGATGGCTCCAAAGGGAACCATGTGAGAACATATTTAAGAAAGGAAAAAAAAAATGCTGCATAACAGCAGCTGGGAGAGACGCGTGAGAAGCAGCCCTGCAGACCCTAAGGTGAGTGCAGCAGGAGGGCAGAAGGTGCTCCAGGCAGGCAGCAGCAGTCCCCCTGCAGCCCATGGGTCCCACATGGAGCAGATCTCCACACTGCAGCCCCCCCATGGGTGGAGGAGCCCCCGGTGGAGCAGGTGGATGTGGCCTGGAGGAGGCTGCAGCCCATGGAGAGCCCCCACAGGAGCAGGCCCCGGGCCGGAGCTGCAGACCGTGGAGAGGAGCCCACGCAAGAGCAGGGGGTCTAGGGGGAGCTGCCATGAGATGCCCACTGCCTGGGGCTGGTGTCCTGCTCCTGGCTGTGGTGGTGGGAGGGATCCTGCCTGCCTGGCCCTGCCTTGGTTTCCTTACGGCGAGCCCCCATAGTGCCCAGTCCCAGGGAGGTCTTGCCACATCCTGGTGCCAGCAGCCTGAGAAATACTGGGACAGGACAAAATCAAAGGATGAGCTCAGCCTTGCCCATCCTGAGCCAGCCCCTCCACACAATATATTTTAAGGTTTTCTAAGTGCAAGGATATTTCTGTTTTCCTTCTGGTCCTGAGCTACCAATGTCTAATGTGATCTTGTCTCATCTTCTCTGCAACAACATTACGTGGCACCCTGAAGAGACAGCTGTCACCACCACCTTCCCACCTCTGGGCCACCTCATTCAAGCCCGAGCTGGAGCCCAGTGCCAGGTCCCCCTGGGTCTGGGCCATACCACAACAGAATATGACAGCCATCCCCAGTATCCCCACCTCCATTGCCACCACAGAGACATCTGGCCCAGACACACTGCTTTTTCCAAAAAGGAGAAGGCCAGACCGAAAGGGACTGTCCATGGGAAGGACTGTGGGAATGGCAATTCATAGACAGAATTAGTCACACCAGATTACTCCCTAAGAGGTGCTGAGTCAAGGAGCCTCAGGGTCTGTGCCTATGGCATTTCTTGATAATAAGTGAAAAGCTGCTCACCTTTCAAGACACACAGATGTAGAGAAAAAAAAAAAAAAAAAAAAAAAAAAAAAAAGCATTTTTTACTTTCTTTTTCAGCCAAACCCTTACTGGGGCTGTTACAGATTATTCACACAGCAGCCCTGCCTGTGCTGACTGATCAGATTACTGCACCAATGCCTCCATGGCTTTCAAATTCATTTCACAGGTTTCCAAGAAACAGATGCTGATACCTGATAACTGGCAGCACCTGGCTTCAAAACATTTCATCAGTTCATCAGCCTCTAATGTCTCGAGTAACATCCCAGCTTGGTGGAGAAATGTTACCCTAACCAGCTAACATATTTCAGTGTGGGGAAATAAAGCTCATCTTATGTACTTGTTGACATACTGATTCACACCTTGATGCTGTTGCTGGAGCTATTTAAGTACGTGAAGCCTAAGTGAATACGATGATCCTGTTTCAAACATCAGGTGAGTCTGGCTTCCTGTAGCAACCCCAGTTACCTACTTGTCACAAGCAGCTTCACATGACTCTAAAACACAACTGAGATTCTTTGAAATATTTTTAAATTAAAAGAAAACTCATCATTTGCATATGTATTTTTTATTCTCAGAAGACACAAACGTGATTACATAGGTAATAGAAGAAAACAAACCACATGAACTACTTTCTTCTTTACAGAGCTCTGAATTTCAGTATTTTAACATGTTTTCTAACATGATGAAGGTAAGACATTGAATACAGTACACACACTCAAAAATTATTACACATTAACCACTTAAAAAACAAACACCTATCCAACTAGTTTCACCAGAGTTCTGTTTCCCGCAAGACAATTTGCCATGCTGTAGGACAGAATGATGCAAGGAATTAACGGGACCCTACTCTAACAAGGCTCTCAGGTATCTAATTGCAGAATGGCAAAAATGTTTAATAGAGGCATGTTAAAATACACACCTGTCATTCCCTGGCAATGCATGATGTATACCCATAGCCAGTGAGGTCAACAGAAGGATTTGAAACAGATTGCAAAAGGATAAAGGAAAGAAAAACTGTTTCTTGCACTGTACTTCTAGGAAAGTGGAGCCATGATGACAACAAAACATCGCTTGACCAGTTAAGACCATCCATAAGGCCAGGCACAAGGAGTTGATAAGGGCAACAGAGTGGGACAGAGAGAAAGAGAGAGAAAGCAGCGCTGTCCATTTGGCCCTGCAGGCACTTTGGGAAGCCACCTTGGTGCTGTGGCAGCTTTGGAGAGGACTGAGAGGCCAGGAGACAGCCGTAGGTGGGGCAACTGCATCAGCAATGGCAGGGACAGTGAGCTCTATGCTGTCCCAACCCAAATGCCTTCTTTTCACTCCCCATGACAGGACTTCCAACAGCAAAGTGTATTTTTACCCCCTCTCCTAAAGCCTTGAGCCAGCTTCTGCTGCATTCACCTAACAAATAGGTTGCCATCTTCAAAACAAGTCCCATTTCCTATATTATTTTAAACCTTCTATTAATTTCACTGAGGTCTCAATTCACTCTGATGAAGATCAGTGAAAATTCATTCTCAGTTTCTGAGTGTCTTGCTTGTTTTACAGCAGTGCATATCAGTGGTTAATTAGCTTCCCAGTCTGTGGATAGGGTGTATCCATCAATTTCTGTGAACAAAATACACTAAATCTATGCAGTAGATCTACCTTTAGACAGGACAGTTGTAAAGCACCAGGCACCAATAAACACCAATCAAAACCTGAAGAACCCAGTATTGCCAAACACTGCTACCAGTAATACAACTGATAGGAGCAGGCAATTTTTAAAGACAGTAATTTAAGTGATATATGTAACACCCACAAATACAGTACCTCAGACTAGATGAACCATAAAGTGGTCTAAATGTATATCAGATCTCTCATTTTAGTTGTTGCCAGTTCTACCAAATGATTGTGTCATTGATATACTAATGCCGAAACGTTATGTCGTATCTTAGAAGGTAACCATCATTGTAAACATACAGTTTCTGATCTGTGGGGCTATAATCAATACCCTGGATTGTATCTAACTTTTTATCCATCATGATATTAACACGACCTTCTTGGCCGGTATTTGTGTCATACATGTAGAAGATTTCCTCTTTCCTAGTGTTTACCGTCCTTGTGGCATACAGAACACCACATAGCATGAAAGCATTAGAAACAGATGGCTTGTACTGTCTTGTCTGCCAAGTATTTATCACATCAAGTGTGGTCTCATTGAGTTTGCTAATCACAATGTTGCCCATGTTATTTTCTGTTGAATATAATACCCATAATCCATTTTCATCTACAGCAAAATCTATGTCTTGCCATGACACACCTGCATATGAGAAACGGTTACCAGTAACGACATTTGGAAGTGCCTTGCTCAAAACTATTCTGTTATTTGTTATATCGTATTTCACTATATTTGTTGAAGAATAAGCATGATAGTACAAAAACTTATTATAAAGAGCAGCACCACTTCCTTCTCCATATGCTAATGTTCTTTCATACATGGGTTTAAACAGCAGCAAATCATCAAAGGTCTTATAAATTCTAAAATATTGCAAGTATCTCCCCTCCGCATTCAATGGTGCAACCCAATAGACTTCCTGCTCAGGGTCAGAGGGAGAGTAATCTCTACCCCAGGAACCGTATTTGAAGGAAGATCCTCTCCAGTTCAGCTTTACTACATAGGGCTGGCTAACATTCAGCAGTCCACCGTGAATGCAGCTACCTGCAGTCAAAGAGAAAAAAGAACAGGTTTTCCAAATGTCATCATTAAGAGAGAGGTTTTGCATAGTGTAGCCTCTATGGTGTGCTTACAAGGGATTAGCTTTGTGGCAAAGCGCAGACATAAATTCACAGCTTCATGTGTAAAAAGCCTCATTTTGGACCATGGTCATCAACTGGGTGTCACTAAGTGTTTCAAGCTGACTTAGAAAGTTGTTAAAAGATATATATCTTGTTAAAAAAAAAATAAAAATAAAAAATTTGTTAAAAGATATAAAATTTCAGAAAAAATTGTGAGGAAAAACAAACAAACAAACAAAAAAAGATAGGGACATCCATCCTCAGGATTAATTTGCAGAAAGTAAGAACTCACAGCACCTTTTCAGACAAGGGACAGATTTTTACCCATTTAATGCATGGTACACTTGGAAATCCCTTGATAAATACAATTTGAGAAGAATTTTAGGTTATTTTCTACTTCAGTGGAACTGAGATTATTGGAGATAGGAAAGAGGGGCATCTAATTTCTGTGTATTTTGCTGAGGAGGGGAAGAAAGGAGAAACAGCAGCAGCAATTCCAGAGCCACATTTCAGATTAGCATTCTGCTGTCAGAATCACAGTTTTGCAACAGTGCATCACAGCCACATGGTGCCTTCCACCTCAGGCCCTCTAAGAAATCTGCAAACAGTAACAATCACAGCCTAAGAAATATAGATAGATATTACTCCAAGTTTTCATTTGAAGCAGCTAAAAAGAGAATGTAGTTTCAAGCTGAACTAGAACAGTTTTGTTTTCCATACATCAACCATAAAGCCA
Organism: Anas platyrhynchos; assembly: GCF_047663525.1. Classification (NCBI taxonomy): domain Eukaryota; kingdom Metazoa; phylum Chordata; class Aves; order Anseriformes; family Anatidae; genus Anas; species Anas platyrhynchos. The sequence goes on from NC_092587.1 coordinate 175,035,401, forward strand.
TTTTCAGGATCATGGAAATATTCTTTTCTTTTTCTTTTTTTTATTTTTTTATTTTGCTACCCAAAGTGTTCGACTTTTTGTACCTAAAGAATATTTTCCATGATGTGCTACTGGGCTGGGTAGAATTTGTTCCACATTTACTAGGAAAAAAACAACAAAGTGGAATGAACATTCAATGATGATGAACAGTATTTGGAACAAAAATGTCCAAATAAACTTATACACAAGAAATGCTTTCCCTTTATTCATACTGAACATCAGTGACATTGTTTTCCTGGTAGATTCTAACCATCATAAGTCACTAGTGAAAAAAATCCTCCAGACAGAAATGCCCATGCACCTCTGATGAGCCTGAAGCTACCACTGGCAAAAACAGTACACTTTTCTTCAAGAGTAAAAGCATTAGCTTGTGTTATGACTGCCACAGAAAGGTCCCAGACATCATTGGCAGGATGTGTCCACCTGTGGTAGTGGAGGCAGAGATGTCAAGTGACTGCCATTAGCTCACAAGCTTAGTGGTACTCTGAGGTTTCCCAAATCAGTGAGGTGCTCCAGCCACCCAACTGCCTTCCTTCTTAAAGATGAAGTATAACCTGAACAGATCCAAGTCTCCCATGTCAATTAACCAACAAATTAACAGCAACAACTTTTTGATGTTAATAATGCCTCACAGCACAGGAACTCCATGTACCACCAGTTATGGTGTCTACAACGAAAGTCAAATTTATCTTTTGGGGTTTTAATACTTTTTGTAGGTAACATCATGATTGTTTACCATCTGTATGAGACCAGCTGGTCGTAAACTCAGTCTTATGAAGGAATATCTAGCATATAAATAAGTCATGTCTTAGCACAAAGAAGACAGAGAAGTAACAGGGAGAAAATTTACCATTTGCCATCAAAGCTGCCCATCCCTAAGAAAGGCTGGAGCATACTCATGGAAATGGATTAAAAAACACTTAAAGCCACTGCTAGGAAAGGCCTAGGAGGAATCTTATGTTCAAAGACATACTAGTCCTATCCCACAAGTAGAAGTGTGGAGAGAGAACAATCTGAGACACTCGTCTTTGGAAAACACTGGGAAACAAGATATTTTGTGAGAAGTAGACTGTTGCAAACTTTAAAATAAAATAAAATAAAATAAAATAAAATAAAATAAAATAAAATAAAATAAAATAAAATAAAATAAAATAAAATAAAATAAAATAAAATAAAATAAAATAAAATAAAATAAAATAAAAATCTTGTTAAGAGGTAGGGAAAGGTGCTCTACCTCTGGGACAAGAAAACTTGTGGTCTGAACGTCAGAAACATCCAATATAGAGGGTATTATTTGTGTCAATGTGTAAAATCAATTTGGGCAGTGAAGCTCTCCATGTCTCCTCCTTTCTTGAAATGTGGTATTTATCTCCTTCCACTACGTAACATCCCCACCCCTGAGTCTTGTAATTTCTTGTGCTAATGACCTAGAGAAAATGTGATTCACCTGCAGCCTCCCCTCAGCCTCTCTGAGGAAGGTGGGGAGCATCTTTATATTAAATATAAATCCCTGTGCAGAACTAAACCCTTGTGTCTCCAGGCCACATTGGCAACTCCCTTGGGGTCAGTAATCCCTGTGGGAGCAGCTCTGCATGACTTGAGAGGGTGACACAAGTCATGAACAACCCTGTGTCCTCACTCAGTCCACTTTTCTGCCCTGAGATTCTCTCAAGTAAAATGTGTGACAGCCCCAGTTGAGCCACCAAGAATTACAGCAAGTCAGCCTTCCTGGCCCTAAGAAGATGAGCATTTAAGCATGCACTTCAGTGCTTCACAAAGGATGAGGTTCTGGATCAGAAAGCTCTTTCCAAACACAGCACACAAGGAAGGCACTGCTGTATGGATAGCCGGGCTGCATCTTTGGAAACGTCACACGGCATGGCTAGCAACATGGCCTCAGCACTTGGCACACATAACTACTGTTTGGAGGTGCTCATACCTCAGCTCATGCAAGGGCAGAAAACTAAGGCAGACAGTGCAAAATGGCTTGCAGCCTGCCAGCTCCATATATCAATTTGGACTGTGTTTTTCTTATATCTCTATTATGCATTGTTACCTCTGGCATGAGGGCTTATTTTAAGCTGGTGACATATTGAACATATTACTGTGCTTAAATCACAATAAACTTATATCAGAATTAAATGGTTATTAAATGCTCAAAAACTCTCGATTTGTTTAGAAAAATATAGCACCAAAGCTTGCAGGTAGTGAAGCACGGCTAAGCTCATCTATATGCGACCTCAAATAATTTTTCATGTCATTAAGCAGAACACAATTCCAGATTTATTTTAATAATTCATACATTGTTTCATAAATAAAAAACAAACGTGTGTTCAGCAGAGAGACCTTTTTTTACAAAAGAAATAGTAAAGTATTATTTCTTCCCTTAAAGAGATCTCTCTGCTGAACACTTGTTTGGTTTTTATTTATGAAACAATGAATTATTAAAATAAAGTTAGAAGCGTGTTCTGTTTTAATGACATCAAAAATTGTCTGAGGTTTCTATATAGTATATGCTTGATTTTGAAAATTCTCCCAGAATTATTATTTTTTTTTTTTTTTTAACAAAAAACTCTGTGGTAGTCAAGGGGTGATCTGTCTTCTGCACAAGTTCAGAAGAACTCATTGTTGTTTATTTAATCTAAACTTGCCTCTGTCTGGATCTTGTGGGGAAAAAGATGCACAAAGGAAACAAAGTGTCATGTAATTTTGTAAATATTAGAAGATACTTGAAATAAATCTATATGCATTATTCAAATTTTCAAGTTTTTAACTCCTTTTTCCACTGCTTTGGGCCACTGATCAATTAAGTCCTGAAATTTTTGCCTTCCTTTTTGTAGCAAACAGGGGTGAGAAGGACTGATGTAGATACATAGACACACAGGTCTCTTCTCCCTGCATAAAGCACCTATATCTCAGCTCTGTTGTTTACTAATCCTTCTAATCCACCAGAAAAGGAGCTGGCACTCAGGTGTCATGACTGAAAAGAGCCTGACTTCCTTGGCTGACGGCCTGGAGAATCGAGCATGAAATGCATCCCATTAGGTCTCACTTCACCTATTTCACTCTGAAGCACTCACCAAGCACATCAGCTTATCACTCCACAATAAAGGTGCCAAAAAAAATCAGCAAGTAGCTAGCTGTATCTGATTTCAGAAGATAAGGGACCACAGTTCACCTTTGCAGGTGAAGATCACAAACAAGGTAGCACCCACATTAAAGGGAACTCCCACAAGGGGCACAGAAACCGGTAGCAGGCTGGTGCTGCACTCTCTCATGCACGCTGCTGCATCCAGATGTGCACCCTCCTTTCCTATCTGCATCCAGATGTGTGAGCTGCTACTAGCCTTGCTATGGCTTGAGACACAAGAGACAGAGCTGCTCAGGGAAAAAACTTATATTTGCTCCTACCATCTCACTAACAGGAAGACCCACACAGTCTTCTGTGTCATGCCCAGTGATACCTTCTCCAGGATCACAGGGCATGGGCACAGACTGATGGAGCTGCGATCAGAGTAGGTTTATTACTGCAGCATCTAAAAGGGAATGGGCTGGAAGGCTTAAATTCATCTGACTTGCCTTCAGGCAGCTAAAAATTCAAGTGCCTTTATAACCAGCAGAAAAATGCATTTGTCTCCAGGGGCAGTTCAGGCAGTCTTGGAGAGGGGGCGCTGGCCAACTCCCTTCAGGTGCCAGTAGGCATCTGTCTCTTTCTGTATGGACTTACCGATTTCAGAACACAACCCAAGACACCCCCAAAAAGCAGACATCTTGAATAGGTAGGAGATAAAGTTTAAGGTAAAAGTGAAATTGTTGTAAGACTCCACTCAATTATGAGTGTCTGAGTTTCAGCATTAGGCTACATCAAGTCTTCCTCCTGCTGAGGCCTATTCACTAGTAACTTGAAATTATTAATTTCTAAATGTACAAAAGCTGAAAAAAAAATCTTTACTCTTTTTCTACTTTTTTTTTTTCCTTTGAGAGTTTCATTTGACTCACTTTTCCTTGCTGTCTCTCTCAGATCATTTCAGTGAGATGTGACAAAGAATCTGCTGCTGAATCCTCAAAGAACCATCATGGGGTCCTTTTCTCTCTATACTTGTCCTGATGCAGCAAGATGAAATCAGTACAAAAGAAAAACAAATGGATAAATATTTCTACCCGCTGGAGTAGTGAGGAAAGAGATGGTGAGAAGTGCTGCAGATAAGAAAGTTAGTGGTGATGATGAGGATGAGTAACTACATATTTGCTGACCCCATCTCAGTCACACAGACACCCACCTCTCCAGTTGGAGGGCACAGCAAATGGAGACAAGCAATCTTCAGATACATTGTTTGAGAAAAGGGGCCTGCTCTGAGAATACAGCAGCAAAAGCCTTAGGGGACAGAGTCAAAGGGGCTGCATAGTACAGTACTGTGAAGCAAGAAGCTTTAATTAAACTTGCCTTTAGACTCATGGTCTTAGACAGCTTGGGGATTATCCAAGCTCTCTCTAATTCATATTGCCTACCCAAAATATGCAGGAGAGAGGAAGAAGGGAGAAAGAAAATGCAGTCTGAAAACAGGACAAAGAGTCAGTTTAATACAAACATTATAAATATAATATGAACTAAAAGCAGGGCAAGGCCAAATGGTTTGGCAGGAATTCAAGGCACTCAAGCTTGCAGAGAAAACGTATGGAAATTGTGTTCAAATGCACAAATGAGCACAGAGGCCTAGGTGTGAGCATCCATGCAAAGCCTCCAAAATGACCATCTAGAAAATGTAGCTCTCTCACATACTTACTCCATCTCCCCAGGCAATAACATTGTCCTACTACTTGTTTTCAGACACAGTCTGCAGTATGTGTAATTGCTCTACAAAGTTCTCTGCCCAGAGAAGGATATTTGCTCCCCATCAGGCACAATAAGTCACAGTATTTCTGCATGGATCAGCAGGCATCTAAACCTACGTAACACCCAGATTATCTGTATAATTGGGTTCTCCAACTGGCAGGAAACTTGCCAGCCCTCCACAGGTGCTCTGCCAGTCCCTTGTGCCAGCCGCAGGGACCTCCGTCACCCCAGAGGTGACCATGACAATACGCCTACATCCATCTTCCAAGCCCTCTAGGCCTCGTGTTGCTGGTGGCATGAGATAAACTCACAGACAACACCGGAAGATGTCTTTAGATGATGTCAGTTGTGATAATTCACAGGAAGTCAACAGAGGTAGTTCATACCACCCAGGGTTTTGGCCTTCTAGATTATTTTGTGCTCTGTGGTTTCCACACAATGCTGAGCTGTACCTGAGCCAGCTGACACACCAGTCAGGAACAAGGTAATGCTCAAGCAATACCAATCTGATCCCAGATAAACTCTGTCCATCTCATCACTGTGCCCTGACAAGCAATGCTAAATAATTCTACTACAGTCACAACCCTGTGCAGTTACATTTACCCCATCCTAGCGATATCGTCCTGCTCTAGGCGTGACTTGCCTATCTCCACATGGAGCTGCACTATGAAGGGCAGACCTCCTTCTCCCACTCTCTGAAAGCTCCTATGTTCCACAGACTCTCACATCAACCACCCAGGCATGAAAGCAGCTCCTTCCTCCATCACTCATGGAAGGACACAGCATTCTTGTTACAGAGCTCTGTACTTTCCCACCGAAACAAATACTTGCTGTAGGCTTGAAGAGAAAGAAGTTGTTTCTTTCCACACACCATCACTCTCAATAAATCAATGAGATGCCCTTCAAATACTTTTAAAACATTGCATTAGTTGTGTGTGTGTGTGTGTGTGTGTGGTTTGATTTGTTTGTTTGTTTTAATTGAAGCATTTTAAATCTTTCTTGAGGAGCTGAGAAGGGCCTTGAAATTTTGCAATACAGGTCTTTGTTTCAGCTTTTTCTCCCACCTGATCCCTAGACAAGTGTATTGGGTCTGTTGCTTGCACATCCTGTCAGAGCAGTGCAGCAGCTGCCTGCACCATCATGAAGCCCTGAGGAGACCATAAATTGGAACAGCTGCTAGCCCAGGGAAAGCTTGTCTTTCTACCAGTCCTTGTCTCTCACATTTTCAGTGAGACACCTGAACTAAGCTGACCCAAAGATGATGAGAAGTAAATGCTAGTAGGTGCAAATCTGTGCTCCCTGAAAGCCAGACATCATGCCTTGTTTTTTTATGGGTTCCTTTACATTTAGTCTTGCTGATTACTAGCCAGCTTATGTGAAAAAGCAGGATTCTTCCCCCGACTACTGTATACAATAGAGTTCTTCCTTTTTTATAAAGCTCTGCCAAAAGGAACCCCCTGTGTATAAATTACTCAAGGGTTCAACATTGTCCGATAAATCCTACCATCTGTTAGCAAGTGGGAAGCTTGACCCAGCATACCTAAATTAGTGTTCCCTAAACATTTTCCTCCAGCTTATCATCCCCGACTCAAAATTTCTCAGACTACAATTCCTTCGCAACAAGATTTTTCAAACTGAGCACACCATCAAGAGAAAAATTATTCCAGTTGTAAACTAATTGCCACATGCCCTGTGACAATTGCTACTTTCATTATGAACTGCCCTCTGGGAACCACTGATCTAAGCTCCAGGACATAACCTTTCCTATTTTTAAAAAAAGGGTAAAATCCTAGCTCCACTGAAGTCTTTAATAAAGCTCCCACTTATTTCCCTGGGACCAGAACTTCCCCCCAAGGTTCTTGACCTTCTGATTTAGAAGAATCTTTTGCCTGCAAAGCAAAAGTAATCATCATGCAAAGCTACCTTCCTGCGTTTGCATACCAACAGCTTTAGTTGTTGCTCATACATTTCCCAAGCAGTATTAGAGTAAAATTGTCATGACATAGGTCACTTTGACAGGAACTATTAAAAATCAAAGCTGGACTGAAAAAAAAAAAAAAAAAAAGTTTGGAAAAAAGAGAAGGTGGGGGGGAGAGACTGGCTTTTCACACTTCAGGTGAGAGGAAATTTACAATTTTTTCCAGTTGAAAACAGCTAAGGTTTCTGGAGGAGTTTGTTTGCTGCCCTCTTTTTCCTTTTGAACCTGTTAAAGAAACATTACTAGCTGTCTGCTTGATTTTTCAAAACTAGGTAGTATCATTACAGTTGTTTTTAATACCCATGTATTATTTTGTTTCTCACCTGATATACGAGAGAAACGCTTACCTGGTGGGAAGTAAGGGGGTGCTGTCGTTTGGTTTCTGCTCTCCTCACACTCCTTCAATCGATTTTGAAGAGACACAATTTGTCGACGAATTGCAAGGATATTGTTTTTGTCCAATGATTCTAATTCATTTACTAGTATAGTCAGATTTCTGATCTAGAGTGAAAAGAAAAAGAAATAAAAAATAAAGAAGAAGAAGAAGAAGAAGAAGAAGAAGAAGAAGAAGAAGAAGAAGAAGAAGAAGAAAGAAAGCGAGAATTAAAAAAAAAAAAAAAAGTTTAAATTCCAGTTAACTTTATTTTACAGATATTTGCAGGCAGATTTGATCATATCATGGAAGAAGCTACAGAACAAGTTTTAAGAAATATCCCTAAGAATAGGTCTTTTTCTGCTAGTCTTACATTTCCAGCAGAGCTATGCGATCACAGGGAGCTGTTTTAACACTCAGTTCTGTACTATAATGCAAAATATAGTGTTATTTTATATGTAGTGTAAAAATATCCAATAAGTCTTAGACAAGTGCAAGTTATTATATATAAGAAAGTACTTTTTCCAGTCTTGCAAAATTATCTTCAAATTTTATTTGCAAAGATAATGTTTTCAATCACCTACTTGGTGATTTAGAGGACAATGGAGAAACTAATAATATTTCACTTCTCATATGAAGCAATTATTCTCTCTAGGTGAGTGATTAATTATAATTTTGAAAATGTGATTTATAGTCTGCTGGGAAGGTGATAGTCTTTCCCACTTCTTGATTTCATATTGATTGGGCCACTGCCCCAGCAACCAGAAGTTAATTTTTTAATTATCTAAGTTAAAGCACAGAGGCTTTCAAGCATGGGGGTCTATAAATTAATATTTATTATAATAAGTTAATAAGTTAATGCGCTTAATGCTATGCAAAAGCATTTGCTTTCAGGCAGACAGTTGGCAAAAAATAAAGAAGACCCCATTTGTTTGGTTTTTTTTTTGGTTGTTTGGTTGTGGTTTTGTGTGTGTGTGTGTTTTGTTTTTCTTTTCTGTGTCCTTTTTCAAGGAAAAGGATGTTAATACATTTAAAGTCAAGCTTTCCTTTCATATATACTGATGAAATTCTAAAATATTTCCACTGGCTGCAGCAGAGAGGGGCTATATTTCCTCAACCTAAACATGAACAAGAGAATATACTGTGTATATTGACCCCTTTTTGGCTAATTAAGAGTCCAGCAGTACCTCCAAATATATTTGATCAACGATGACATTGCTTCCAATAACAGTGGATTTCAGCTGAGTGACCAGTCTGTCTAGGTCACTGATTTCCACTTTCAGTAACTGGAAGTCTAGTTCTGTGTAAGATACACTGGTCTTCTCCATGTGCTCCACTCTGATGGTTAGATTAAGAATTTTCTGTTGATACAGTTCAATCCTTTCTGAGTACTCTTTAACCTTAAAGGGGAAAAGAAAAAAAAAAAAAAAGTTACAAACTCAAGTCCAGGTTAGAAAATTAAACAAGCCTGCTTGACATCTTTATCATATTTCTGAGTATCCTATACATAACTTCCCCATACTTGATATATTTATTCTTCACATAAACTGCATAAATGAAATTCTCATCACGTACATAAAAAATGTAAAACTTAACCCTCGTTTATTGTTGGCAGTTCCACAAAGTCCCCTCAGGAATGCCTGGGGATAACTGAAGGCAGAATTTTATTCAGAGTCTTCCATTTTTGTAATTCCTTGCCAATATTGTTTCTGTGAGCTAATTTTATCCTCAGTATTCCAACAACTTACATTGGCAATTTTTTTATTAGGAAATCTGCAATGATTTATCTCATGAAAGCAACCCAAGTAGGCTGGAAAATGCAATAAAGGATTCCCAAGTTTTTCAACTTTATTTCCTATTAACTCAGAATCCAAATAGGATTTTAACCTGTGTACATTTGAATTGTGTCAAAAATTTGCAGAATTGGTTTGTGGTTTATCTTTGGCGGGGGGGGCAAATGTTTAAACACAATGTTAAAATCAAATCTGGTTTAAATGAAAGTGAAAAATTTATTGCAGGCTTTAGCTAAAGCAATTTACATGGCAGCCTCTTCAGCCTCTGAACCATTAAATAGTTGTCTGGATAAATATATTTTCACACATATCTGCTGAGGTAAAGGTCACAGCATAAGCATTGCGATGCAGAATGCTAAGTATATTATATGGGCTTGGAACATTCCTTGGAAAATTTTAGTTCCTTTAAATTCAACTCTTTGGGAAATTTCTCTCCCATATGCTTCACAGAAATCACATCTGTTTTGCCTTAAGCCAATGTAATTATATCACAAGAGGTAAGTAGGAATAAATATTATTAGTTTGTTGCACCAGTAACTCCATATTTATACTCTCAGATAGTATTTGTATTAGTCCCTCTCTCTACAGCACTACAACTTCTGTAGCTATTACTTCTTCAACTGAAATATTTTTAGTCTGCATCCTGTCAGCCATTCTTATGTTATCTTAACATAAACCAAAAGTCAGTATTTTTCCCCATTGGCTCTGGAACAGCCTCCAAAATCCTGTCAGGGAATTAAAATCGTGGAATCCCTGTTCTCCTTTTCTGGCAGCAGCCCCTGGGACTGGGAGGCCAGCAAGAACACTTGTCAAATAATTCCTTGTAATTTTTCCTGAATCCCCTGTGGACTGATGAACATGTATGGGAGCTCATAATGTGAAAATTCATGAATGACGGAAAAGATGTGTTAAGATCACATGATACCCAGTGATTTGGTTTAAGAAGGAGAACCCTAACCAAAAAGGGCCTCTTTTCAAAAGTATAGTTTTCAATAGCAGCATCACTATACTACAAATCTGAAAGAAACTGTCAAGTCTCCATAAGCTGCAGTGGAAGCATCCTGAGTCAAAAAAAAAAAAAATGGATGCTCTAGATCTCCCAGGTCAAGCCTGAGTAACTTCACACTAAGGAATAACTAAGATATTTATTACAACTAGGGATCATAAATGATAGCATATAAAGACTTAGGCCCAACTCCTTATATCTGGCTGAAAAAAGAGGCAGCTGGGATGCCTTGCCCTAGCTGTCATCATCTGCTAGGAAGGAACAGTAGGAAGAGCTGGGCAATGTTCTTGGAAAAGCTAGAAGTAGATGGACCTTACACTTTCACTGATCACCAAACTCAGTCTGGAATTGGAAGATATCCTCAAAAAAAAAAAAAAAAATCTTCAAAGGTCAGTGTCCAAACTGTATGTCTAGGTTTTGCACAACAACAACAAAGAAAACAGATACGATTACATTCTGAGAAATGTAAACCTGGTCTATGTCTGAACAAAATTGCATTGCTACATGGTACTACATATACCATAGAGGTATTTGGAAATCTATTTAGGCATTACCAATCCTTCTCATAATAATAATAACAACAACAATAATAATTCCACAGTGCAGCTCAAGTCTTCAAACCATTGAAACGGACCACTGGAATTAGTAATGGGTACTTGATGACTGCAGGACACTGACCCAAAGTTCTCCTCCCACATCAGACCGTTTTCACTCAGTCAACCACCTAGGTCATTTAAGAAGATGTCAACACCATCCAGTGGGCTATAGCTGAGAAATACCTATAAGTTAAGCCTGAACTAGCCTCAGCACTCCACAGTGCTCTAAACAGCTCAAGTCAACTTAGCTCATGGATCTTCTGGCTAATTATTAGGCAAATATTATTTTATCAGCAGTGCTGCTCTAAAAGGTCTATACTGCTTTTGTAGACAAATCCAGCAAATAGGCCAAGCATGTCCACTGAGTGGACATTCCAGCCTGCTCAGACTTGGCTCAGGAGTTTCTGTAGTTTAGAAATGTTAGTTGAAAAAGGAACATGGTGTTGCTCTGTTGCTTGGCAGATAGATTTAAGCAGCTTGCAATCTCTGCTTTTCTACTGTATCTACTTGATAGGGACTGGCTGGTGTCTCTTGATAGACTGGCACAGAAAATGTGTATGTGGCCCATATTTAGGGACACAGACCTGCAATTGGGACTGACTGCTGCCACATTTGTCATAAAAGTCTTAAGTAGGGTATGATGAGTGCATATGGCTTGTATTAGTCCTTTATAGGTAGAGAATACAACCATGTGAGGCACATGTTGGGGAAAAAAATAAAATAAAATAAAATCCTAGTTCCATTTTTTCCTTCTTTCCAAGCATTATCATCCTCATGGAATGAAAAGGGCAGGAAAAATCTTCAATGCTCATATACTGTGTCATTTACCTGCAATTGGTATTTATCAACACAGGTTTTGCAGCATGCAAACAGACACTTCTCCAGCATGCATATGGAGAGTACAGAAGGGGGAACAAAAGTGCAAGATGAAGATGTAAAAGAAAGAAGTGGGAAGATGTGTAGGTAAGAAAGAAGTGACAAAACCATCAACCTTATAAAGTCACCTGGCCCAGGACACTGGCTTCAGGCAGGTGTGACCTCCACAGACCCATAAGGAGTACAGCTGGCAAGCAGTCTGCAAGCTGACCCTGAGAAGAATTCCACTCCAGGCTAATCTGTTTTGAAAACAGCTGTTCCTGGTGGAGGGCAGGAGTGCTTTCTTCTCCTGTTTTAGTTACGTGAGGATGTTGTTGCTGTTATGAGCTAAATTCTGAAAGATACTTTCTCTCCTTGGGATGAAGTGCAGATCCATCCCTGTTACTGGTGTCCTCTCCCCTTTCTTATTGAAAGGAGCAGCCAATTCCTGCTTTGCTCTGAAAGGTTAATTTTCTTCTGTAATCATAATTACATTGGCAAAGGTTGATGTGACAGAGGAAAAATTAGTCTGGTATTTTCAGCCTACGGTTTGCACTCATTTGGCACATGAGAGCATCTCTTTATCTGCAAGCTTCCTTGCCTGCTGATTCTATAAAAGGACCCCCTTGCTTTTTGAATTAGCCTACAATCAGGGAAAAGGTTAACGATTCAATCAGGTTGTTTATCTGGGACTTCTAGCACATGGAAAGCATCCTTAAGAGGGTCCAATCCTGCAGCTCTTACCTAGGAAAAGCTCCCATGAGCTTCAATGGGTGTTTTAGAAGAGAGAGTAAGGCAGGGATTCTCAGAGTCAAAAAAGCAATCACTTAGTAGAAATTCCCACCCCTGTGGTGAAACTAGGTTAGGTTTGAGATAAAAAAGTCAGTTTGGGATATGAATTTTCTACAAAATTGCAGATGGCAGAATGATTCCCTAAGATTTTGCTCAGGATCATATCTGATAATGATTAATGAGAATGACGCTTTCCTGTTTCATTATTTCCTGCTTTCTTTCCTTAAGTATTATAATGACAAACATAACATATGGGACAGTGTAAGGAGGGCTTTTTCCACAACTGGGAAGGTGAAGAACTTGTGTGCATGGAGACTTATGCACCACGATATCTTAGATTACTTAAGTTCAGATATCAGTAGGGCAACGTTCAACAGTTTCTTCTTTCTACAGAAAAACAATTTCATAACTGAGAAAAGTTACACATACGCAGTTACACCAAAATACAATCTGTTCATTTTCATTTCTGACCCAAAGTGTCTCTTTGCCTGTATCTTAGTGAAATGTATGTCACACTTCATCTAACTAGAAGTATTGTAACACAGCTGGGCTGATTGCTCTCGACAGGACAAAATTCAGTGAAGCCTGAGTGAGGTCAAGAGTTTTCACTGTCTGCAGCTAGAATTGAAAGCCAAGGTCAGTGGCAACACTGCAGTACACTGCTGGGCACCTGAAGACAATACAGTTACACCAGTTGACAGCAGCTGGCAACCCAGACATTAAAGTCCACAGCAGGGATTCAGCTTGTCCTGACGTTAAAGGTGAGTTTCAGATACAAATTTAGACAACTAATTTCAGGTATCTATAGTAACCTGTGTCTTTACAGGAGCAAGACGCCTGAACTCCCGTTATAGTCAATGAAGATATGAGGTTGTCCACACAGAGAGGTCAAGCAGTGCTTGAGATGCTCTGCAGATATGCATGGGTCTGGCAGATACGGCACACATCCTAAAGGAGACAAGCACCATTCTGAGGATAGTACTGGTAAGAGGCTGGTTACGCCATGGCAAGCACCTGGAAAAGGTGGCACACAAACACCTTGAAGAATCACACCAAGTTTCTTGGCTGGGAATCCTGGCTCTGATCCTGTCCCAGTGCAATTAGTTTAAAGCTCTGGCAGTGACCACAGTGGGAACAGTACGAGGATCTGAAATCTCAGTGATTGTCACGGATCATTAGCTGAGCTACACCTCCTTCCTGCAAGTGATCAGGTAATTTCTGTGCTCGGAGGCAGTGGGACTTCTGTCAGCTGGCCCTTCACATCTCTGTTGACAGCCGAATGCATTTCACCATCAGCTCCGGTTCTTTCAAAACAAATGATTTGAGCTGAAAGATATTTCCATAGGATCCTCTGCCTGTTGTGGGTTTTTATGCCTAACTTCTTATCTGGTTTTGATTATACCAGAGGAGGTTTATGAATATTTATGCTTAGAATTTATAATTTAATGCTGTGCCTTTTCTGCTGATTAATTCAAGGACACTTCATTTCTTAAGATGCTTAGTTCCTGAAGAAAACACTTTCTGCTGGACACCTAATCTGAATCCTGAATATTTATCCACTACCAAAAGTCAAAGGCAGATTTCTGCCTTCATAGGCAGCTTCACCCAGTGCACTGTAGCATGTATGGGTTTGACCGAGTTCCTCAAAAAATGGATATGAATTCATGTAACAAGCAGCTGAAATAGCTAAAGGTATGTTTGTCTTCAACAACAATGTATAATTCAGTACTCTCACTGCCACAGCTTCAGATGTTGACACAGATGTTTGCTTGTTTGTTTTTTAATCCATGAAATCGAAAAGAGTGAGGGGACAAATATTCACCTTCTTCACTCTGGGCTGTGTTGACCTTTCTTCTCTTTCCCTTCATTTCCCTCTTACAATCTGGCTGTCCTGATACAAATAATAACACATGAAGGAGCAGGAGGCTTGGCTTCCTATAGCTCTGTGTAGCAATCACAAACAAGTAAAACCAAGCCAAAAGAGGAAAAATATAAATCTTCTTCCAAAAATAACATATGCCTCTAGCTGAAAAGGCCTAGAAAATAAACCTAAGGGTATTCAAATGTTTGACATGCTATAACGTCAAAGATATGCGATTTAATCACCCTTCTCCTTGTTCTTACAGAGACCTCTTTTCTCTGCTGTCTGAAAGACAGGTCACAGAAAAGTGCTGACTGCTGTACTCTTCCACAGGAAACTACTTTTCAGTAAAGATACAATTATTATATTTATAAGAAAAGAACACCTTACCACAGAAAGCTCTCTCTCAAATTTCTCCACAAGCGTTGTGGCTATCACTTGCAATTGCTCAGCCTTCTGCACAGGAAAGGTGGTATCCGGCAAGTACACAGAGCACTGACAGTTTCCACGGTCATCCAGAGAGCCAGACACATTGGCAAAGAGCTGTAATAATAAATCAATGAAGAAAAAAGTGTCAATATTCTTCTCTAGAATCAGTAGCTAATGTCTGACAATAATCTGAGCTGTGACAATCATAGGATCAACAACTTTGCTGCTAGACATCTTTCACATTTTTATTCAAAGGAATTCATAATATCTGGTAATTTTTTATTTATTTATTTATTTTTGTCTCAGCCTTACAAATATTTCTGAAAACAGTTAAATACTGCTGTAAAGATTTTACCATTGGAAAAACAGAAGTACATAATAGTCCTTACTTTCCCAGCTTTGTGGACAATGGTCCTAAGATAATGAAGTAAGATTTCCAGGAGATGGAAAAGCATACAACAGCAAGAAAATAATAACTTAGCAACTTACTGTCTTACTGCTCTGTTAATATGAATTGAGTCAATCAGATCATCTAGTCATTTCCATCCATTGAGCTCAAAGCACCAAAATAGAATTAGCAGAAAAAGTTTTGAAAAGAAACATGCTTCATCTGAAAATTTTCAGCCAGCCCCAGCAAACAGACATTTGAATTTAATTATTCACCACTGAAAGGTGAAGAATTAAATGTGCAGGCTCAACCTAACGTAGAGATAATTCTTTTTCTATAGTTTTCCACATCATGCTTCCACATCACAGCCTGCTCATCCTCAGTTGTGGATGGTCTACAAATCTATCACCCATGCCATTAGCACGAATTGCCTTGTCCTGACTGTCTGCATGCTCAGAGCATCATCACTGGAGCAATGGGTATGGTGTATGGAAAGGTCAGGGCTGGCAATTCATGATTTTGACATAATTTACAGCCAGATCACATCATTTCCTATAAACACTAGGCTGAATGCAGAGAGTGTTTGGGGCAGTGATGTATTTGGGTTTTGCTGGTACACAAAACATTTACCAGTTCATAAATCTATCACAAATTTATTAATAAAGATATCTGATGTTACTTTAAAATATTCTGGCACATACTTCAATGCAGCTTCAGATTTTAAAGCTACAGGCTTGCTCTTCAAATATATTTCTTACTATAATCTCTCCTCCTGTCTTGCAGAAATCCCAGTGTTATTCATGTATTTTCTCTTTGTTTCTCCCTCTTAAAAATAAAAAAGCAAATAAAACCATTAACCAAAAGCTGAAAATTCAGCACTTCTTCTCTTGCTTTTTCACAGTGATTTCAACTAATTTTTTCACCACTGAATGAGCCCAGAAAACAGAATGATGGCCAGCAGCAAAGCTCTCTTGCTCTGCAAGCCCAAGAAAAGGACCAGCAGCATGCAGGAGTTCACACTTTTGGCTACCTCTTTTCCACAGCCATAACAAACAACGTGCATCTTATTTTGAAAGAAATCATGAAAAGACAGTTTATCTGTGTTATTCAAGTACCATGGGCCTTAAAACTTCACTCCAGGCCAGACTGCTGAAGACATTTAACATGAAAAGAAGCAGAGAAGTATCTCATAGGATTCCAGAGAGTCCCAGCATTGATTTCCCTGCCAGGTAGGTTACCAAAGCACTTCTGGAAATCCCACTGAGAACATACTGCAAAATATTTCTAAGTTTCTAAGCCCCTTTAAAGATACATCTTTCAGCACCTAAGCTAGTATGAAAAAAGAAGGAAGGAAGGAAGGAAGGAAGGAAGGAAGGAAGGAAGGAAGGAAGGAAGGAAGGAAGGAAGGAAGGAAGGAAGGAAGGAAGGAAGGAAGGAAGGAAGGAAGGAAGGAAGGAAGGAAGGAAGGAAGGAAGGAAGGAAGGAAGAAAAGAAGGGAGGGAGAAAGGAAGGGAGGGAGAAAGGAAGGGAGGAAGAAAGGAAAGAATATGGCTTAGTGAGTATATGGATTCTTCTCTAAGAATTCAAACATTCAACCAAAATGATCCTCCCAAAAATAACTCCAAGTTTTACATTCCCTATGAGAAACAATCATTATATTTTAATATTGGTGTTGAAAGAGAGCCTAGATTTGAAGGCAGAGCTTCACTTCAGTAAGTGATATTTATATGCATGCCAAGAGATGGTTTCCCCAAAGGAGCAGGCAGCCTGGGCAGGCAGAACTGCTTCCACTCTTCCATTGACATTACTAACATCAGCATCACGATGTTGATGAGACCAAGAAGCACTGTTTAGTTAAGATTCTCCTGGGTCAACAAGTGTTTCAATCAGAATATAATACCAGTCAAATGATAACCATGTAACAAAACTGTCTTCCCTCATCCTGTGGAAAAATGCAAAAGACAGGCTGTTACTTTTGATGGAGTTCTATGTTTTTTAAAATTTAATAATTTACACTGAATCTTTAAAAGAGAGCAAACTGTCCTAGCCTACAGCAAGGACTTGACAGCAATATTTTACTCTGTAAAATTAAGTTGTTAAATATACATAGTTGAAGCTATGAGAAATGTTCCTTTCCCACATCCCTTCAATTTAAGAAGGAGAGTAAGAGCCAGCAGGTACCTGATCTGCTGAAAACTGGGAAATTTATTCATCTGCTTAAATGCGGACTTAGGGTTACAGCCTCAAAACGACCTAGACATTTCAGTGCTTAACATCCAGCTACACAGCAGTCCAGCGGCATTCACAGATTATAATTCTGAAGTAACTGCTCCCTCTTCCTAAGAAAATGGATGGGATCCACAGAAACCACATGGCAAGGACAGAAACCATCTTAGCTGGACAAGGAAATGCAGGGGGTTTGGGTCCCATTACTGAGTATCAACGAGAAACTCCTAACTCCATTTAACTTTCCAGAGGTACCTGCATCGTGTTGAGACGTGGGTGTGTGCAAATGTCATGGAGGTCAACAGGACTGAGTGCAAGGTCCTGCATCTGGGCTGGGGCAATGCCAAGACTAAATACAGGCAGGGCAGAGAATGAATTCAGAGTGGGCCTCGGAAGAAGGACCTTGGGGTGCTGGCTGATGAGAAGCTCACCATGAGCCAGCAAAGTGCACTTGAAGCCCAGAAACCAACCATATATTGGGCTGCATCAGAAGTGTGGCCAGAAGAGTCAGGGAGATGATTGACCCCCTCTGGTCTGCTCTTGTGAGACCGTGGAGTGCTGCATTCAGTTCTGGGGCCCTCAGCACAAGAAGGACATGGACCTATTAGAACAAATCCAGAGCAGGACATGCGGATGATCAGAGGACTAAAGCACCTACGAAGCACCCCTACGAAGACAGGCTGAGGGGATTGGGGTTGTTCACCCTGGAGAAGAGAAGGCCCCAGGTAGATGTTTTAGCAGTCTTCCAGTACCTTCCAAGGGACCTACAGGAAAGCTGGGGAGGGACTCTTTGTTAGGGAGGGGAGTGATAGGATAAAGGGGAATAAATTTAAACTAAAATAGGGTAGGTTTGGATTAGGTATGGGAAGAAATTCTTTACTCAGAGTGTGGTGAGGAACTGGACCAGGTTGCCCAGAGAAGCTGTGAATGCCCCATCCCTGGAGGTATTCAAGGCCAGGTTGGATGAGGCTTTGGGCATCCTGATCTAGTGAGAGGTATCTTCTTCCAACCCAAACTATTCTCTGATTCTGTCATTCTAAACTCTCTGCTGGAGGCAGAGATTTAATGCTCTCTCACAGGAGGTCCTTCCACAAATTCCAGATGCCACACTGGGCTAGCATGGATGATAAAGTCCTGCTGTCAAGCTGCGTCTTTGGCCTGATCTAGAACTGTGCATTTTGGATAAACACTGTTCTTGACAATTAGGTTGCAGGCCCATTCAGAGCAAGTGTGTTCTGTTGAATTACCTCCAAAGGAAACATGCTATTGAGCTGTCACTGACAAAGAGAGGGAAAGAAACCAACTCCTGAAATCCGCAGGCCTTGGAGTTGAGCACTGTACAAGAAGGCACAAAAATCAGATTGAAGCCCTCTAACAGGAAACAGATGAATACAATTTCAGCTAAGCAGAACGAGGAGAATCATGATTTTCTCAGTGCCAGCAACCACCAATGGACACTTCTCATAGGTGACAGAATGTAGCTTCAAGGCCCTGCTCTGGTTTACATGGGGAAGGCAGAGTTAAGAAGCAGCATTCACCTCCCTCCAGGGAGACCATAACCACCAAACTGTTTGGCATATTGCCATCAACACCCAATGGTACCATCTTTTTCATATCTGGGGTCCCAATCAGAAGTCATGAGGACAATCTCAAATCTTTAGATGACCAATCTTTAGATGATCAAATCTTTAGATGACCAAAGCACTGAATGACACAGAAGCATTATTAATGACTTTGGGAACTCCACACTGCCTAAGTCATAGATATAAAACACCTACAGGCCTATTCCTGGGCAGCCTGACTTACCTGCGTAAGGTTTAAACCTCCAAGTGACTGCATAGCATTTAAAAAATAGGACATAATTTCTTAATTATGCTCTTTGTTGGACTTTATTGAACAGTATGTAAAGGTCATACCTCTGGGGTCATGCGCAGGTGGCTGGCAGTTGTCTCTCTAGGCTGACTCAGATACTGAAGAGTTGTATCGATAAGAGGAGACTAAAAAGGAAATAAAAACTTCTTTCAGTGTGAATTCCTGCATTTGGCACCATCCTTTCCCCACCAGCTAGCCCCCATCCTGCAGCTCCAAAGCACTTTGTTTTGATTGTGGGAGCTGTCCCCAGCAACTGTAAAATTAATTGGCTTTCCTAATCAGCAGCTAATGAGACTAGCATTTCCCACAGCATAGTGTCACTTCGTGGACACCTCTTCTCGAAGAAATGCTAAGTGTGACCAGCAGAAGGCAAGAGATGCTCAGCCTGCCCAAAAGGTGTGAGCTGAGGCTGTGACAGATATAACACCAAGAGCCTATCATGGCCCCACGCAGCGTGCTGAGGATGGTGTATCATGGTGATGCAATACACTGTTACCCATCTGAGAGCCTCACCAAAACCCATGGCAAGATGGGAACTGTGGTGAGGTACTCTCAGCGTCAAATGGTGTGACAGACTGAGCACCAAATGGGCTTCCCCCACAAGAACACACCCACTGCTCCATCTTTCTGCATTTCCCAAACCCCAGCTGGAGCCCCATTCCTGAGCCAAGGAATGGTGGAGAGTTCCAAGTGGCTGGCAAAGGGACGCTCTATTAAAGAGCACAGCATAAACAAGCTTTTGTGGGACAGTTTGTCAAAGAAACCCATTTGAACAACCATTTGTGTGTTCAGACAATCACACTGGAAATGGTGGGGGCAGCCGGTAGCAATTAACAGTGGCAGGGCAGAGAGCACCACAAATTGTGTAAATTACACACATTCAGAACTAACTTTAAGCCAAACAGGATGAGGAGAAGTTTTTCCCATATTAAGTTTCCTCTCCCCAGTTCAGCAGCATATATTTAAACCTCCATTTTAACTTTTGCAGCTTTCTGTCCCTTACCCAGGTAAATGCACCTTCCAAGGAGATGCTGACTTCACTGACTGTAGCCACAGCACTACCAAACTTCAAAAAAAAAGTAACTAGGGGAATTCAGGCTTTTCTGGTTGGTGACTAAACCAGACAAATCAGAAAGAGTCATTGGGAACCACAGTGGGAGTCTTCTTAATGTTAACTCAAAAAAAAATTTACTATAAAGCAGTCATTTGGGGTCAACCTAAAACAAAATATTTTGTTCCATCTGGGAATGCTTTAAAGCTATTTGCAAAACTTTTCTTCTGATAATTTGACTAGTTTTAAATTAAAAAAAAAAAAAAAAAAGCAGTACAAAATCAAAATAAATCTCTCACTGATGCCATTTTTTACTTTTTAAAATATTTTCAAAGTTTTCTCTTCTCCCCTCATCCATTACTTTTTTTTTTTTTTTTTCTGATTGATGGCTTTGGTTTGAACTTCCCTATTGCCCAGCCAGATACAGTTTTAGGGCAAAGAGGGGGAGCACCTCACAAAGAACACCCAGCATGGCTTTCATGTGCCTGGACATTGATTATGACAGCAATGATGCATCTGGTAAAGCCCCCACCTCCCAACTCCTTCCACATCAAAGATGTGGATCCTTTCCTGTTATAAGCCCTTGCTAATTAATTAGAAACTACACAGAGCATTAATATCCACTCGGATCCTCAGTGGGAGTTGCACTCATCTAACCAAAGGCAGAATTTGATTCTGATTTTAAACCCGTGCCTCATTTTTACATTTATTACCCAGTCCCTATACATTAGCTGGGGGGAGGATGGAGGAATACTCTAAGGTTTCTCCATGCAAAGATCTCAACATTTGCCCCATAACTTCTCAGCAACCTGGAAAGATTTTACACCAACATAAATGGCATGAGAAAAAATGAAGGCACCAAAGCTTATGTTTTCAGACCCCCATCTTACCATGCTTGTCGTTGCCTCTGTGGTTGAAGCCTGTGTGACTATGCTCAGCATGAGGAGCAGCAGAGCCACCTGTATGTGCTTCATCTTCTCAGCCAGCAGATGTGATAGCCAGGGGACAAGGGAGCTCTTTTATTGTAAACTCTGGGGATTTCCCCGGCCAAATCTTAAGGAACTTCATGATTTTTTTATGTTTTGGGGGGAAGCAATGTCATGAAGTCATATAATAATAGGTGTTAAATGACTAATATGCAAAGAACATACAAGTTACGCACTGTTGGAAATTAACTACCCTCCAATTACTTAACAAGAAAGCTTTCCCATATGGTGCAGTATCTAATCTTAATCTACGTTATGCAGGATACCAGGTGTTTGTTTGCTACCGTAGGTAGATAAGACTTCCTCTTAATGTGACTCAGACACAAAATTTCTCATAGACCCATTCCGAGGTATGCAGACAATGCAGGTCAGAACAACAGGTCAGGTTAGTCTTTTACACACCAGGAACACCCTCCCTGTTCTTCAAAGGCCTACAAACCTTTTATGATCAGTAAAACGTGGGGTCTTAACTCTCACATAGCACAGGTGGGACACAGTCAGACTTCCTCCTCCCATTTCCCTTCCAGCAGTAAAATCTTGTACATTAACACTGTATATCCATTAGTGTTTACCCATACATTAACTCTGTTACCCACTAATACTACTCAATTGTTCTCCTTCTACGGAGCTGCATGCCAGCTGACCACAATAATTCACTGTTCTGTCTCTGAAGCTCTGATCTGGAAAGCAATAAAACAAAGCCATAGACTATGTGTAGTGTAGCCCCACGGTCCCCATCTGCAGCTTGGAGTTAGAGCCCTTTTCCGCTCTCATGGTCCTAAATGCCAAGCTCAGAACATAGAGAGACATGGGTTTGGACTACAGGTAATTTCTGTGGAATAGCGTTAAGGATGTTAACATTGACCTCAACCCTACAGCTTCCTCCCTAAAACTGTTCCCTGCTTCCTGAAGGGCAGAGAGGGACCACACTACAGTGTGACTGGCAGTATTTGCCTGTAGTTCCCAGTGCATTCAAACCACCAAGTGAAATCCCCACTTCCAGAAGGCTACAAGCTACCACCCTTGTGGAGTCAGCTGTGAGCCCTCAAGCCCCCATCCGGCAAAACAGAAATTAAAATTCCTCTCCAGACTTTGTAGATGACTGTGAAAATTAGCTTGCGAGGAATTTTCCAGTTGGGACAGAGTAAATGGCCATGTCTGTGCTCTTGCCAAAGAAGCCAAGAAGTCCCCAGACCAAAAGGCGTCACCTGTTGTCCCTTCCTGTGCCAGTGCCTGTATCGTCAATGAAGCATTTGCAGTTTCCTTCTTCATTCTGGCCACTGTGTGGTCAGTGGCTGCAGTAGCATGCGAGTGGAGAAAGTGATTGGGAGACCCTTATTCTTTTCAAACACTGGAAGGCAACAGTAAGAGCAGGAGCGGCAGTACTGCCTCGTGTGAAACATGTCTGAAACAGCTTTCTTGTTGCAATCACAGAATTATCAGCTCCAGGTTACAAATGGAGAAAGGAAAATGAGGCTTATGGTAGATCCATACTAGAAAAGTCTTCAGAGCAATGAAGTCCATTATGGGTGACGTTTTTAACCACAGTTTTGCATTAGCTTAAGCCCCCAATAGATTCATGAAACTGGCAGCAGCATCTTTTTGAGTAACTTATTCTGTAGGGCATGGATATAATCTGTTCTTGCAAAAACACTTTTCACAGCAGAAGTGGCATTTCCACTGGAGGATTTAATGGTACAGCTAATAATTTAATGTAAGGTAGACAAGACCTGGAAGGCATGTAATAGTGTCTAAGCTCAAAGAACCAGAGCCATGGTGGTAAAGGAAGAAACCAAATCCAGGCCTCTTCCTCTTATAGCAATCTGCTTTCCTGGGGTAAATCACAGTTCTTTGAAGGGAATGGAGAGACCTAAGCTGTCATTAGTGTTTTTGTAAGGGCTCAAGCCCTGAGTCCCCATCCAAGAGGAGCACACTGGCTCACATCATAGCAGTTACAGGCTACCAACCATTCCCTACACTGCAAGAAAAACACTTTGCCCACTCCAGGGGAGAATTCAGGTGAAAAAGAGCATATACATGTTGCAGGCAACCAGTAAGTCTATGCTAAATCCCGGTTTACTCTCAGATTGTGATATCCTGATATTGCACAACCACCACTTCTTTCCCAGCCTGTCTCTTTGTGTGAATGAACTAATCTTCTCCAAACAAAACTGAAGGATGTCCTGGAAACAGACCAAAAGGTGCTATTGATGAGGGTTTGTTCCTTATTGACCCTGTTGGGTCCTAACCAGCTCTCCAATGTTGTCCCACCAGGTCTTGTTCTGACTAATACCTGCCATCCTGGCATATCCCTTGTTAGGAAATACTGCTCCAGTGGGCTGCAACCCAAGCCTCAGGTTATCTTCAGATGTTAGACCCAAAGGGCCCAGAAGAGACCCAAAAGGACAAATGCTTCTTCATGTGGATATGAGGGGAACAAGCAGGCTGCTGTAATGAGCCAGCTTGGAGCAGGGTGCAAACAGACCACCCCGCAACACTTTTCCTTAAAATCAGGCATTTAGCAGGGTAGACGTAGCCTCAAGGGAGAGCCTAACATGGGGAATAGGGAAAACAGCCTGATGGTACAGATACACCTGTACATACAGGAGGCTCAGGGGAGACCGTATTGCTCTCTACAACTACCTCAAATGAAGTTGTGGGGAGCTCTTCTCACAGACAACTAGTGATAGAACTAGAGGGAATGGCCTCAAGTTGTGCCAGGGGAGGTTCAGGCTGGAAATGAGGAGACATTTCTTCTCAGAAAGAGCAATCAGACATTGGAACAGGTTGCCCAGGAAGGTGGTGGTGTCACTGTCCCTGGGGGCGTTCAGGGAAGTGATGGACATGGTGCTTAGGGACATAGTTTGGTGGTTGACAGTGGTGGTAGGGGGATGGTTGCACCAGATTATCTTGGAGGTCTCTTCCAGCTCTAATAATTCTATGATTCTCTAGGCACTGAACAAGCTGCATGCTCCATTCCCAGCACACACAGCGGCTCCTTGGAAGCCTTCAAACTGCTTGAAGGCAGCTGGCTATGGCACACACAAGCCCACTGACCTTGCTAAGGCACCTGGAGTCCTGCTGGCTACAGAAAGGACAACCTGGCAGCACAGGCGGCCACACTTGCAGGCTCCAGTGCGTAGCGGGCAAATGCAGATTTAAAAGCAGCTTTGGGCAGACAGCATAGACACAGCTTGTGAGTTTGGAGCCTGGATCTCTAATCAGGAGAAAAACCTGTTTTCTGAAATAACAGTGAGCCTCTGTTCCTTCCAGAGACCAGTACTGCAAATGAACTGCAAAGCACATATAACAGCTTCTCACCAGTTTTTCTTTTATCGGTGATAGCCAGTCCCGATAAAAGGAAGCAAATATTAGCCAAGTAATGATAGCTAATCAGTCTTTGGCAATTTCTCTTGTATATCTGTTTGTACATTGTCTCACAGAGACAATGGGGATCTACATTTTTTTTCCTAGTCTAGGCAAAATTACTAGTACATATAAGTACCTTTAGATCAATGAAGCACCCTTCATCTGAAAAATAAGTCAGGCCTTCTGTCTGCATTTTAGAGGAGAGAAACTTTGCTGACATGCCATAAAGGAAGCTTGCACTTATTTAAGAATTTCCACCAAAAAAAAAAAAAAAAAAAAAAAAGATAAATACAGGAATTTTCTCTTTGAAGAGCTGCACCCACCATTACTTCCTTGTTGTGCAACAGACCTAGTGGGCAATCCGGGGCAAAGTCCCCTGGGCACAGACCTTCTCTTTTATTTCAGAGGGAGATCGACACCAAAATGCTTTTGCAAAGAAAAGAAACAAAAACTTTATTCTCTCAGAGGCCTGTTCAGCAGATCCCTTCTCAAACCCAGCCTAACTTAGTCATTATGTTTATTATGGCAGGGATTAATGTGATTATCATTCAGCAGAGATAGGTGATTCAGATCATCTGCTGTCCAAAGCATCTGGCTAAGTCTGAAGTCTTTGGAGTCAAATACTATTTGATCATACTTGGTGGTATGAATATAACCCATCTACATATGGAAAAGGGAGTATTTCCATGCCTCAGAGGCACGTGTTGACATCAAATGCATGAATAAGAGGCACTCATCTATTACAGGAACAGGAACCAAATTACACATGCAGAATTAAAGGCACAAAGATATACCTTGTCTCAGTTAGCTTAGCAGGCCAATGACAGGATGAAGAATTGAATGTAGGTTGCGCATCTCGGTTCCAACTATCAAATCATCATGAATTCATATATTTATTCAAGCTTATGTGGCAATCTCAATTTGTTTCTGAACTGCTCAGGACATTCCCAGGACAGGGTTACGGTGTACTTTCTTACAAAACAAATAAAAAATAAAACCAAGAAGATTCAAAGTGGGATGTAGTGTCTAATTGTGTTAACCTGACAGAACGGTTCAGAAAGTACTGCACTGCACCTTACATTTTGCAAGTCTAATGTAAAAGCATTTCCACTCTTCGCCTGCAGACGCGATAAGACACCAAGCCTCGTGGAATCAGCATTCCAGTGCCTGTCGTCCGGTTCCCTGTATACTGTGGATTTAGCAAAGCTTGCCTAAAGCTTGTAAAATCTCCCCTCCCACCAAAATATGTATTTCTGAAGTAAAGCCAAAAAGACAGAAAAAAAAATATATTAATTCAAACTCATCCTGTGACACGAGAACATAACAGATAATATTCCTTTTTTTATTTATTTATTTTTAAGGTGATTGCAAAATGATTCTTCCTGAATCTAACCGGTTTGTGCTTCTTTGGTTATAGGATCATCATGTAGTGAAACAAGAAGGTCAGGGTGGGCAGTGCTCTTTGGTTAGACAATTGACACCATAAAATCCTACTGTTTCACAAGATCATTGTCAGACATAGCCCTATTCTACTGTGCTAATCGCTTTACATATTACTTGCCCTTTCTCCCCTCTAAGAGATTCACATGCTTATGCAATGTATTTTGGTGTCACCTATCAAAAAGGCCATCTTTTTGGAAGTCATTATGCAAATACTTTCATTTAATCCCTTTATCAGTAGCATGTCAGGTTAGTGTTTTAAAAGCCATCCCTCTGGGCTATGTCCAAAGTAAGAAAGAGTATGAGAAATGCTATCTCCTAGTTTAAAAAAGGTTTTAGTAAGGATGAGTCTCAGTTTTACAAGACTGTAAGAAAGGGAAATCTTTCTGTAACAGAATAAGGCACAAAGTACTATTTGTAGAGAGGGCAAAATTTCCTTTACAGCTTTAAAAATGCCACTGACATAAACTGAGCTGATTGAGCTGCCAAAACTGAAAGGAAAAAAAAATATTACCTACAATGTCAAAGAAGAAAGACTTAAGCAGAAGAAGACAGCAGGTGAGGTATGTGCCAGACAGAAGGATGAGGAATGATTAACAACAGATTCTCTGGCTTGGCAGAAGAGCTTGTTACTTTTTGAAACAAAGCAACCTAGAGACTCTTGGATAAATTAATTATGTCTAATCGTAATCTGCCTGTGAGTTCAACGCCAAAAGAAATCAGGGAAATGTAGTCCTGGTCTGTAAGAACAGGAAGACAATGAGCAGAAGAGGGAAAGGGTGGCGTAAAAGAGAGAGAGTAAGCAAAAATTGGCATGTTTTGTTGGAGAACATCAAAATGCATGAAAAGCAAAACCTAGAGGAGACAAAAACACGTATATATGAAATATGGACAGCAGTGCCAAAGGATGCTGATATGGAGAGTAAGAATGAAATCCCACTGCAAGGACACTCAAGAAAATGCAATAGCTACTTCATAAAGAGAAAAAATAATAAATCCAGAAAGTAGGGTATATTCATATAGCATGATAAAGAAGGGCAGAAGAAAACATTTAGGATGAGAAGGATCAAAGGACAGCCAGGCTAGGAAAGAGGTGTGTTTTTGCACTCAGATTGAGATACATTTGCATGGAGGGTTAGCCACATGCATAAAGGCAGGAGAAACCAGCATGAAAATGCTTTTAAAGAAGAAAATAATTGCTCAACAATAACCTGGAGCAATGACAAGACAGGGGGCTTGTTATTGCTGACAACAGATAACTGCTCCGTCAAAACGCATTGTGGAAACAGAGCTACCAAGAAGTTGAAACGAATTATTCACTTCAGTATTACATTGAAGATAAGTTGATTTTCAGAAGTAAAATTAATTGCACAGTTAGGAAAGTCTCCAACCTAGTAACAGTTCTCTTCTCACCCAAGCTGCTATTTTTTTTAGCTCTTTAGTACACTGTAATTGAAACTCTCTTAATCTTGTGTTTGAGATCCTGTCCCTTCCCCTCTAAAACCACATCAGTGATGAGAATCACTGTGCCTTCAGAAAGACTTGTCATTCATACTTATGTCCTCAGTCCCAGGAAACAGAGGAACATGTGGTCATGGTCTGCACCACTGACTCCAATCCCAACACTTACAGGCACCTATATAATAAAGACTTACTACAGAAAGGTTCTTGAAACATCTGCTCCACATACCACCCTATTGCAGGTCCCAAAACATTCCATCCCTTTGAACAACAAGACCTTTATTAATAAAACAAAAGCCACTTCTCTAATGCTTGCACATGCCTCTGGTTGGTGAATATAAATACAGCCACTTGGCCAAAGGGAAGGCTCCCAGCTGCTTTTATGACTCGGCACGTTCCAGGCAAACTGCTGCCTCTGTCAGCTCACAGAGCAGCACTAGACTCACGCACCGATGGCCCCAGCTGCTCCATGAATGAGAAATGTGGCCGGCCCAGGCAGCAGGCAGCGAGTGTTTCATGACCACATGGCTCAATATGCATGTTCCCTGCTGTGCTGAGTTAATGGATGGGAAAGCAAAAGTGTTCTCCCCCCATAATAAAGCCACATCTGAATGTTGTGGTCATCATCGAATCACAGAATCATGGAAGCACAGAATGGTTTGGGCTGGAAGGGACCTTAAAGGCTATCTAGTTCCAACCCCCTGCCATGGGCAGGGACACCCCCCACTAGACCATGTTGCTCAAACCCCATCCAGCCTGGCCTTGAACACTTCCAGAGATGAGGCATCCACAACTTCTCTGGGCAACCTGTGCCACTGCCTCACCACCCACATAATGAAAAATTTCTTCCTTATATCTAATCTAAATCCCTCTTTCCTTTTAAAACAATTACCCCATGCCTTGCTGAACTTCATGAGTTCCACACAGGCACAGCTCTCAAGCCAATTCAGGTCCCCCTGGATGGCGTCCCTTCCTTCTGTCTTATCAACTGCACCACTCATCCTATCTGGTCCTCTTCTTCTTACTCTTTCTGCTCATTTTGTATCTCAGCACAGGGTTGCCTTCACGATCCTAAAGAGGTGATGGAATAAATGATTTTTCATAGAAGTTGTACCAATATTTTCCTTCTCATGGATACAAAAAGAAGCTCTCCCCCCTATTTACTTAAACAGTGCAAAGTGCAGTATGTTCAAGCACGCCAAAAATGTTAGTGACCACATGCTCTTAGAAGACAAAATCTTCTTGGCATGGTAGTGATACATCCTCCTTCAGATCTTCATCTTCAGCCAGATATCACAATGAATACAATATGGAAAACACAAAATGAGGAAACCTATCGACTATCGTCTGGATACAGCTACAACTTCATTTAGCCATTAGCATCATGAATATTTTCACATTAATATTATATAACCCCAAGGAGGCCCATAACATGCATTTCAAAGGCCTCATTGGCTCCCAGCAAGGAGAATATTCTCATGCCTTTCCTGTGGCAGGCACACAGAATTACAGCTACCCTACACCTACTGAGCCTGCTTGGAGCATTGTTACCACCAAAGCATTAATATATCCAGGATCAAGGTGTGGCCACTGCATCTTCAAACAGCCTGATATAATGCGGCATAGACGTGATGCATTCATACATGAGATAGACTACACAGGGACTTCAGTATGATCCAACAGAATAGATGAGCAGCTATTTGCATGAGTAATCTTTTCAGCTACATTCAGCATTCTGGAATTAGTGAAAGAAAAAAATAAAAAAAAAGAGCTTGCACCCTGGTAATGCTTGACCCTAGAAAAGAAAGTGCTCATTTGGTTTTATAAACTATTCATCTGTTTTGTTTTGCTGTACCTGTAGACAGACGTGTGCTCTGGGCTTTACTGTGGACACAAAAATCCATTCTGACCAGATAGACACTTTGCATAATGGCAACTGCAAGCAATGCCAGATCGGCCTTGTTCTCCTTGAAATAAATAGATGGAGCACAGGAGAATGTGCATCCTGGGAACAGTGGAGGAGGGACATGCTCAGAGATGTTCTCTGTAGCTGATTGACCTGAACTCTAACAAAAGTGGCAGGCCAGATATCTGCAAATCTCAGAATGGGATAGGTTGTGTCACCTGCAGTTGCTAGCATGCAACTCAGCCTGCTTCTCAGAACAAATTAGTATACCCGTTTTCAGCTTTTGAGACAAATGAAGCAAGGAAGTCCTAAGAAAATGGTGTGGTCCAAGCAGCCCACCCTCTCCCCACCCTGGGGAGCCTTGAGCAAGGAAAACTTTCCTACAATACTGCTCGCACTATAACATGCATGCTGATTGTTTTCCCTGCTGTTAAGAGTACTGTAGGCTTTCTACAGGCTCCAGAGTTTATTAGTCCAATCCATCCTCAGTTGCAGTGAGCTTAATCCAGTCGCGCAGAGAGCATAGGTAACGACCCCTCTATTAACACATTTACAAGGGCAAATGCCTCATTTTCAGCCTTTTGTAATAAAGCCAAATTTCAAACGTCTGAGCTCAGTGTTTGCCCTAATGTTTTTTTAAGACTCAAGAGAACCAGAACAATTTTTTGTTGCTATTGCTTTGAGAATGAGGTTAAAGGAGAACAGACAGTTCTCCTGAATGCTGTTTTTTTGGCAGAATTGTGAAAAGCCTCACTGGCTTTCAGAAGGAACCCAGCAATCAAATGAACCTAGTGCAGGGGCTGAAAAATGTTTCTTGCTGAGCTCAAGAAAAATCTGATTGAATTTTGCCAAGTTATAAATTCATATTTTACAGAAAAATATCACATACACAATACAAGGTCATTCGTACAACAGTGGGGAAAATCTCTAATGCACAGACCCAAGGGTGAGCTGCTGAGCCACGTTACCTCTCAGGCATCTTTGCACAAGTCCCTGTGCCTGGTTAATCAGCACCAACAGAAGATGGTGCTACACCTAGCTGCCCCCCTGCAACAGTTCAGTGCCCCCAAAATAGAGTCAAAGGAACAGAACATGAGCCCTCACCCCCATTCCAGTTCACAGCCCAGCTTAACCCATTAGTGAAACTGGGTTTATGCTAAGATGGTGCCCTGAGAACACGAGCGGTAAGACTTGAATGAGCAAATGTTCCTGTCTGATATCTGCTGCCCCAGCAGGAACTTCTGACAGAGTGGCTGTGATAAACAGCAGAGAAGGATGGGGAAGTGATAACATCTTGAATTGCTATAGGTTGAATTGCACATGAACGTGAGTTGGAGTACTCACAAAAGCTTGCAAATGTAATTCAGAACATATGGCATGTTCCCGGGGGCCTGTTTACACAACAGTGTATTTAGACTGAGATACTGTCAACTTAAAGAAAAATAAGACTCTCCTCAATCATTCTTAGCATGGGCTCTCTTATTTCAAAATATGAGTGACTGATTCTCGAATAGTTTAGTCCACCCTGACTTGAACTAGGCTAATTCGAAAACACCACAGCTACGGAGTTGGAGCACCTCCCTAGAGAATGAATAGAAATTAATAGATCTCTACATAGACAAGTCTGGAGCAATTTCTTTAAACGCATATCAAAAACAGGTAAGAGTGGAACACCAGAGGAAGTGAGAGTAAAAAGGAAAGATGAGCAGTGAGAAACCTGGATGTAAAAAAAAAAAAA
Source organism: Anas platyrhynchos (assembly GCF_047663525.1). Lineage (NCBI taxonomy): Eukaryota > Metazoa > Chordata > Aves > Anseriformes > Anatidae > Anas > Anas platyrhynchos. Next base: position 175,066,394 of record NC_092587.1, read on the forward strand.
AAAGAAAGAAATTATAACATTGACCAATTGTTGTAAATGCTTTTTTTTTTTTTTTTTTTTTTTTTTTTTTTTTGCATGCCTGTCTAAATAGTCAAAAGGAGTTACTGCAAAATATATGGTGTTTTTTTGTTTGGTTGGTTGTTGTTGTTTTTTAGCAGATTTTGGCTGTGGAACCTTTTTTTTCTTTACAGTTTGGATTTCAGCTTCTCCCTGAAGGTAAATGAGTGTCATGTAATAAGCTTGACAAGGACCCATCTGCACCTCTATGTATTAAAAACTCAATCATCTTCCCATAAGACATACTCCCAATCGCTGTTTTACCAGAACGGCAGCTAATTTCCAATAGCCTGTGGAAGGCTGCCATCGGATTTGGAATTTCCTGCCAGGCTGGTTTCTGCCAGTTTGTGACAGAATTTGCACTGCTTTATCATCACAATCTCACTAGGAATCTAAAGCAATGGTAAAAATGGTATTTATACAGAAATAAACCTTGTTCCCACACAAATACACTATATGACATCAGAATAGTTCATTTTTGCCCACAAAAAATGATTAAGTCGATTATAATGAACGATTCTATGCATTTCTCTATAATTATCATGAATTAATCTGCTACATTTTCTGTTTCAATGGCAATTTTTAAATAACAGCATTAGTCAAATAGGATCTCGTACTTACAGATCTGATCCCTTCAGTTGTTTACTTAAAAAATGAATCTTCACCTTCCTTATATACCAGGTTTTAAACTCTGAATGAAAGTAGAAAGTCTTTCCCTTCACTTTTGAAATGCAATTAAAGTTTCTCAACTCACTAGTTTTGTTTTTAATGGAGGTAACACTGCTCCACGTGTTGCTTAAAAATGGAAATAACTCTCACTATCCACAGATACCGAGAGAACCTGAAATCTTTGACAGATGAATTCTGGCAGCTTGTGGCATGACACTGGCAGGGTGTTCTGCATCCAACTGCATCACTTTTCTGGAGACATCATTCAGTAAGACTGCAGAATGCATGGTACTCCCCACCTCAGAGGAAATGCCTGGAGGAAGCAATGTTTGCACCCAGGATGTGCCACCCCTTGTTCACTACCTCTTTGGTTCTAGGAAAATGTGGAATATGGGGCAGGACCAGCAGTAGAGAAGTGGCAAGTTTTGTGACGCCTCCTACATGGGTGACAGCAATTGATCCAAGCCTCCATGAAACAAGGTGTGCAGGAATGGAAATGGGAGTACCCAAGGCACACAGCTCTCAGAAGAACATGGCATACTGTGAAATGAATCTTAAACCTTGACTCATTTCCCCAGCTGGTTCAGCTATTCTCAGCTATGCTATCCAAGCCTGGGTGAAGCCACCTCGCCAAGCCCAATAACACTGCTAGCCACTGGCAAAGTGCTTTGTGGATGTCAGAACACAAAGAGGGTAAAGCACGGGAGAGAGATGCTTCTCATCTCTCTGCTACACTCACACTAAATGCTATATAGATACTGTGCAAGGAGCTTTCCTTCTGTTGGATTTACTTGCACCTGCTATAATCTAATTAGGAGGAAATTGGACTTGTCTTGCTCACATCATAAACATAGGCAACATAAATGTATAAATCTTCCTCTTAAACTCCTTTTTCTTCCTTCTGAAATGCCAGAAGACTGCCCTGTGAACCCAATGTGTAATTCTCTTTTGCATAGCATGATGAATAATGGATCAAGGTTATATCTACCACAGATGAAAATGATGCTGTTCTGAAATCCATTCACTGCTTCATGGACCCCAAATCCTCTAGGTGCTATATATTTCAGCTGTCATAAATCCATGTAATGTTCCCGTGCATGACACTATTCATTTAGATCACCAATTTAGTTAAAATGACAGATGTGAACAAAGCACATGTAACCAAACAACTCCCCAGCGATCACACAGCTGCTGGTGCTGAAGGGACTGTATGTTTTATTCTGCAATAGTCAGGCATTTACCACCTGCTGTCAATACAATGTCAGGTGGAGCTATGCAGTACTCCTTCAACTTACTTGTATTCCAGGTGTTCTCCTGAAGTTTTTTGCAGACAAATTAAGTACAGAAAGTGGAATCCTGCCCCACTGCCCCTGCAGTTCATAGGAGTCTCTTCATTGTTGAATCAGGGCCCAGAGACCAGCTCCTGAAAGATGAGGAAACCTAGGAGCTGATCCTCATTTCACCTCTTTCTTTGCACAAAACCCTTTTGCACATCAAGAAGAATTGAATGTAAAACCAGAAAAAAGGGCAACATCCTAAACAAAGAGTATCTATTACACTTATGTTTAAAATTTAGATTCTGCCATTCACACTACAGTTCAATAGCCCTTATTCTGTAAGTAGTCTTGGGTGTCCTCAAAGTAGTTTAGGGACCTTCTCAAACCCAGCTGGGCAAGGTGTAGCAAATCAGGCTATTAGGCCCCTATTCAACAGTGCCCCTAAGCAAGTGCTTATGACCCTTTAATGAAAGTAGCCATGTGCTTTGATGAATTGGGGCTTTAAACAACAAGGAAGCCATATTTCAAAGTGGCACCATATATCTCTAAAATGAACATATGGCTCTTAATGTTCTCCAAAAGGCATTTGTTTTACAATATGCACCAATTTATTGTGCAGTATCCAGTTTTCCTGCATTTTTAACATAATGAAAATTATTAGGATAAACTAAATTTGCTTTTCTGATTGAGTGAACAAAATGTCTTCAGCTTATACTTCTCTTTGTTATATGACCAAAAAAAAAAAAAAAAAAAAAAAAAAAAAACCACAGAGGATGTGCTTTCTTCACACAGAATTCACCATTGTCTTGATATGAAATGGGAGAAATACATGCTTTTCTGCTCAAATTACTACACATCATCTTTCATCGTGGACTTTGTGCATAAAATTAGCCTGCCCAACCATCTAAACAAATAAATGAATCAATGTAACATTGTTTTTATATGGCATATTGTCATCATTCATTAGCAATTTAATTCTGCATGTGTTCTGCGGTTTGATAGACAAGTTGTACACAGAAAAAAAAAAAAAAAAGAAAAAAAAATGACATTCTTAAAACTTTGGCACCTAGAGCTAAGCTGTTAAATTCATATTAATGCATCAAAATAAGTAATCAGCAACTCTGAAAATCAGGTCATTCATTTTTGTGCCTAAATATAGGTCTAGCTGACTAACTTTAGGCATTCACAGTTGAAAAATGTTCATCCAAACGTGTCATCAGGGAGAGCTGAATAGAATTCTAGAAGAAACACTTTAGAGAAAATTTCTAAACGATAACAATTTGGATGATAAATAGTATTATAATTTATTATTCATATAGTTCTATTAGTGTGCTTGGCATTCTAAAGGCAAAAGAAGAAATACAATAAATATGCAATTCTAAATATACATTAAAGACTAGAACTGAGGCTATGAAGATTTAGAACACAAGTACGGGTGATCAGCTGATTGTAGTATTTATCTCAGGAAAGGATTTATTCAGAATTTTTTCTCCTCTGCTCTATGAAAATAAAAGGTAGGATCACTTATGAGCTTTCACAGACACAAACACAATCAAGCAAGTCTCCAACTTGACCTAAATCCATACGGTTATTTAGGTGCATAATTTCTACATCAACACCCAACTTCCCACTGACATCAAGGGGAAAACAGTGGAAAGCAGAAGTGGAATTCAGCTCCAACATTTATAGAAAGAAAAGTAATTGCAAACAGTAATTTCTATTACTCTATGGTGTGTGTCTTAGAAAGGTCCTAGATATGGCTCTCTTTCTGTTAATTACAGGAAGAAAGACAAGTTTCAACTGGACATCTGACTTCTAAAGATGAAATAAATCCTTTTGTTGATGCCTGCATGAAAGCTGTTTTCCCGTATTTCTTCAGTCGAAGCATTTTAAGGCAGATGTTGACATTTAGGTATATTCAGCACCCAAAAATCCCATGGATTTGTATGAAAATGCATGATATCTCTGGCCAAGTTTTGCAAAGGGAATAGTCAAAATGCTGATGGAGTGAAAAGTAAGTGTTCATTTGGACTGAGAGGAACAGGTATTTGCACACAGAAAAGATGTGCTGCTTTTTAAAGAAGTGTCAAACAATTCATATATTGCTGGTGAATGCCCTCTTGGCTACCTGTGTAGCAAGCAGTGACCATGTGAGTTTCATTCAGTGCCAGTTCCTATATCTGGCCTCCCAGCCAGTTAGCATAACCTATTGCACATCCTAATGATCTAAGAGCACTAACGAAGAGCTACTGATCAAGATAAAATGAAAAAGAAAATGCATTATGGCCAGGACATTCACACAAATACCTTACTAATAACTGCCCATTCTGCAAAGAGGAAGACTGATATTGTTTAGCAGAGTCTTGTTTGAGTAAAACACTCATTTCTGTTCTAGAGAAATGTGTCATCACACATTACAGATAAACCATTCTTTTTGTGTCTAGGGAGAACACATTTGCAGTGTAAAAATTTCCCATGAAGACAGCAATGAGGCCTGAATCTAGAAAGCATTTTACATATGCAAGCCTGCATTACATCTAAGAAAAAAATGATTACAGATGAAATTTCAGCTGTGCTACCGCTCCCCAGCAAGAGAATGGCAGTGAACCAGCTCTGAGTCCATCCTCTGCAGTGATACTAGAATATTTGTGGAGACTTCCAACATCAGGTTAGAAGATCTGGTTTAAGACCAGATTAGATGAGGCCCTGTATGACCTGATCTAGTGGATGGTGTCCCTGCGTACAGCAGGGGGGTTGGAACTAGATGATCTGTGAGGTCCCTTCCAACCCAAGCTGGTCTAAGATTCTATGATGAAACAGTCCATCTTTCCAGTCTAGCAAAATGGGTGGCAAAGCTGAGGCTCAGGCTCCGGTAGCTCTAAATGATGCAGCCCCCAGATTCTTTCATTTTGTTCTTTTCAAGAAAAAAAGTATGAGATAGTTCAGAGAGGGTCAAGCTCAACTGTATAAAATAGGAAGGATGGATCCCTTCTCTCTCTTCCTTTCTCCCCATTGGCAGTAGAGTCTAGAAACAGGTTGCCAACTAGCTCAGACTAGGCACCTGACATTTGGACAGTGACAATTGGATAAGACCAATGCAGGGAATAGCCTACAGCAGGGAATAGCACTAAAGTACCAAGATCTAAAACTTGTACTGAAAGCTTAAATGAAATTGTTTGTGTAGTGGTAATTTAGCTCCTTGTTACCTCATCTGCAGAGTTCCCCTCTTGGTCCTGCTGAGGTAAGCCCTTCATCCTTAGTCCACCATAATCAAGCAGGTTCCCCAGCAGGTAGCCAGCCAGGAACAGCTGTGATTTTCTCCTGCATATGAGGGCCAGCCCAAGTGAAAATGACATTTGTAATCTAAAGAGAAGAATTTTGCTGTAACAGAAGTAATTCTTACAATCTTATTACTGTAAGAAGAAGGGTAATAAAAAACATGCAAACTTCAGCAGGAGTGAGGCAAACCAATATAAATGAGAAGCATACATTTAACTGGCTTCACCACCGCAGAACTGCGTGTAGAGGTCAGCTATCCTCCCAGCACAGCTACACAAGCCATGCATCAGCTGGCTACCAAATCTGAAAAGCACAGGCTGTCAGTGTTTTCCTGACATCTCTAAACTTGTGCGGGACTCCTACCATGCCAGCGGTGCCTCTGTCTTTGTACAGTGCATTTCCCACCAGCAGGTCATACAGCAGTACAGTTGTGGGGGTGCAGTGGATACAATGCCAGCTCCTGATCACCCCTGTCATCAACAAAATTGACTACCTTTCTAGGGCTCCCGAGCAGCCCCTGATGAGGAACTCCTACTGGGACTTGTCATTTTGATAGAAGGCATCAATGACCTGTTTTCTTCCTCTGACAACTCTGGCAGAGGTCCCACTCTTCCTTCTATTGTCTCTGCACATCTTTAACGAGAAATACTAAATTCTCACATACTCAGAGTCCTCCCCACTCAAGCCCTGCTTGCAGCACGGTGAAATAGCAATAATGAGACTGAATAAATCTCCAATGCAGTGAATATCACTTTCCCAAGGACTGCTCAAGTGCGAGCACAAAAATAGTTTTGCATCCTGCAGCCTCCATCATCCTCGTGACTTGGGTCTTGCTAATCTAGGCCTGGATCAAATATCATGTGTCAAATTTGATCTAATCAATCAGACAAACAATCAATCTCACAAACAAAAAACACTTTTTAAAAAACATAATATGTTTAAAGTAAAGCTACTATAGAAGAGGGTAGAGAAGTCATATTTAATTATAATACACATTTTACACAATGTTTACTAACACTTTTCATGGACTGGAAAATTTTTGACTGCTTACCAAGGCAAATATTCTTCTTTAACCTGCTCAGTGCTGATGGGAAAACAGAATAAAGAGGATGTTTACAGTTTATGGGTACATCTGGAGATGCTGAAGTTTGTGAGCCACACTGACATCATTGGAGTGCCATCTTCCACCAATAAAATACAGTCCCTAGAGTTCCGATGTTAAACAGTTTGAAATTGGACCTATTTGAATCAGTGTTTCAAATTTTTGTTGTCTTTCTAGACGTTTGAAAAAGAAAATTGTAATTTATAACCACGTGCTATTCCGCTACCAAAGCAGCTAAAAGGAAGAAGTCTTCATATTCATAGAGCCTTCACATAGTTGGAGTATGTAACCTCGGTGACCTGCAACTTCAAATGAGAAAAGACAATGCTTAGTCTTTTAGCTTTGAGCACTTTGAATCTACAATGAAGTCAATTCTGGGCATCTGGTCTTTTTAACCCCTTACATTCAAAGGTCATTTGATCTTCAGCAGAAGCAAGATTTGTCGACGTTATAGACATCATTCCATACTTATTAAAAATGGGGAACAGCTTGTGATATGGGAAATTAGCTACACTGAGGTTACATATTTTTCCAATCCTTCTTGTTATTTATGATTTTATTGAAATGCTAAAAATAAATAAATAAATAATTTTAACCATTTGTATGACACATAACAAACATGTGGTATGGGGTGTAAGAGAGTTTACACATGCTGATGAGAGTTAGTGATTTGCAAGTAGCTCAAGCTGTCTTTTGTCTTTCTTTCAGACATTTATCTTTTGGGTTAGCTTGGCTTGACTGGTTTGATTGGAGCCACAGCTATTTTTCTAACTCGGTCATGTCCTGGTGCTGATGATAGCAGGTCCCAGCTGCCACTGTAGTCAATTATATTTCTAAGATCTTCAGCCTGTACAAATAATTGGCTGAGAAAAAGTTGTAACTCTTTACATTTTTGTTATAATATTCTGTGCAGAGATCAATCCATCTCTGCAAATCCCAATGCAAAACTCACATCCAAACTTCCACGTTATTTCACTGATATTGGGTAAAATGCATCTGCTTGGATCTCTACTTGAGATAAAAATGAGCAGCAAAGTCTAGGTTTCTGTCCCAGCTTCTTCAAATATGAAGCTTTCCAACATAAAGCTTGTGGATCTTCATGTCTAAAGTTCCTTTTAGGCATTTCTCCAATATTGTGAAACTATTTTTGTTACCCTGCTTGAAGCACTAAATTAGTCACCTTGAACATCCATTCAACTTGAACATCCAGCTTGTTCAGAAACGAACTCTTACTTCAGTTTATATTATAAAGCTGGTAACTATAAAAGATGCGCTACTCTTACAAACATTTAGGCTTCATTTAACTAACTCACTGAAGTCAATTCTACTATTCGGCACACAACTTGAAGCATAAGAATTCAGTATGATATTTAGAAGGCTGGGAAAGAGGTGGGGAAGGAAGAACTGATTTCACCTAATTTGAGACAACTCACTGAGGCAATAAATAAGGAATTTAGTCATCTTAAATGTTTTTATACAAAGCAAAAAGCAGAAGAGAGATCTCCAGAGAGCAATTCATGTTAAATCACCCTTAGCTGGCGTTGTCACACACCCCCAGCCCAATACTTCAGTGCAGGACTGATAAATAATACCAGAAGGCAGTCATCTTTTTAACTGCTTCTTGATTACCATTCACACTAGAATTAGCATATCAAGGTAGGAAGAAACACATGAATATTTATTACCTCCATTCCTACAAGGAAGCTTAAATGAAGAATTTGCAAGAACGTGAGGGACAGACCTACAGATGTTATTGTGTATAAGTGTACTTAAGTAAAAACCTCTGAGCTAAAATTCAAATGGCAAAGCCATGACTTTGAAGGAGCAAGAAACCTATGTCTCTGAGCATGTTATTTCTGTGAGATATCACTGAAATAATAGAAACAATTTCCCTAATTGGCTGTACTGACAATGAGTGTAATCCATGGAGCCCTTGAAAACAGGCAGCTAGGAAACAAGGGGAAGAGCACAGCTGAAGCTGGCTGAGCAGTGGCAGCACACATGGAGCCAACCAGGCAAGCACTGCTCGGGAGACATTTTGGCACAATGGGGATTCATGAATTCCCAGGACATTCTTCCTTTCACCCTATAAATTTCCAAAACTCCCATCCTCTGCCTGGCAGCTCCTCCCCACCACCGAGCCCTCCTTCCCCACAGTTGCTGGCCCTAGGGAGTGCAGGGAAGGCACTGCTGGACATACCCTGCCATCCTCAGGCATTGGGCACATCATTCCCACAAAAAGGTTCAGGGGGGAAATCAGCCTGTCTCAGTTGTTCTAGATATGAGACAGCCATGCATAACTACACACCTTGTCTCAGCATCACACGGCCCTTGCCAGCCCCTGCTTTATCTCAGAAATTGCTAGTCACAGTAATGTGTTAGTCTCCAATCATTTTGTTGAATGAAGACGGGAACATATCTAATTTAGGAGGTCTTCAGAAGTGTCCACCTTTCTCAGGTGCCCACCTTTCTCTGTTGATTAGACAAAAGAAGCCAGGTACTCCCTGTGGGAGGACAGATTAACCCTCCCAGGCAGAGGTAACAAAACTTGTGAAGGAAATTAAAAATAATGGTATGCATTCATCACATCGGAACATCCAGCCCCCTCAAATCAGGCAGCATCTGTTCAGGTGCAGAGAGTATGAGAAAAGGGAGTTTTCTGAGAAGGAGAAAGGAAGGGAGGAGAGGGAACACAGACAGGAAAAACAGAACAAGGAGGGGAGGATGAGAAAGAACATCACTGAAAGCAACTTTCACTGCAGTTTAAGATTAATGATTGCTCCTCCACGAGCACTCCACAATCTGAGGTAAGTGGAAAAAGCTGGAGATGCTACTCAGTAGCCAGTGTAGCCCCTTGCAGACACAAAAAGCAGTACAGTGATGTTCCCACTCAGACATATAAAACCAATGTGATGTATGTAGCTTTTAACTGTTGGTATGGTATAAAAGTTTTATTGCTGCTTTGGCTTCAAGAAAGCTACAAACCTTGGTTTAGGAACTGCAACCCCTTGTAAAAATGGTTATGAAAGGCATCTTTCCTAATCACATTAGCAAACCCTTCTCTCCATTTTCCCTCTCATTAAAAAGCTTAAATATTTTACAGCTATAGTGTGCGGGCTTATGTCCAGATTACCCTTCATTAAATGACTTTTACAGTAGCTGGATACAAGCCTTGTCTATTATTACACACCAGCTAATTATGTCTCCTTTGTTTTCATTTCATCATTTTAAACAAAGCTTTTAGGGACCCAGCCACTCTGTGAGAGGTGTTGCCAAGCTGAACGCATTTCCAGCAAATCCCAGCTGGGCTGCATTCATTTCAGCTGATGATCTTTGCAACATGAAGTAGGTCTTTGAAAAAAATAAATAAATAAATAAAAAGGGGAGAATGGGTGGGAGGGAGGAGAATAAAAATAACAACAACAATGTCCAACCTGCAGTGCTTACTGTAGTTTAATTCAAAGATGAATTCTCATTGGGAAAAAATCCAGCAGGATGTCAGTGAAGACTGAAATATGATGTACTGTGATTCTAAACATCATAACTAAGCTGTGTGAATGACTGGTACTATCAAGTGTTTTCTGATTTCTGACAGCATTGCTGTTTTCAGATTACCCCGGTAATGTTTCCACAGTGTATTATTATATTCATGGCAAGAAGAAGGGGAGGAGGCCTGAAAATTACTTCCCTCCTGGCAATGAATTGTCATTTAGGTCTCACATTGAGCCAGCTCTTTGCATTGCCTCAGAAGCCAAGGGAGCCAGCAAAAAGATACGATTTCCCCAGAGCTGGGGGGCCAAGGGAAATGATCAGGCATCTGAAGTCTCCCCAGGGTGCAAAGAGCAATAGCAAAAGGCTTTGCTAAAGAGATATTTTTCAGTATCTGTTCAACTAAAATCTACATTTAAATCTTGTTGTAGTTACAGGCTCCTATCTAGGATACACCAAATAATCAAAATAATATCAGAAACAATAATAAGAGTTGTTGTGTGTTTTTGTGTGAGCAAAGTGGGATACCAGTCTCTGTATGTAGTGTGTAAGATGGATGGCCCTTGTGCCACAGAGTCAAAAGCCCATTTGTGACACGAGAGAGAAGCCAAATAAGAAAGGAAGCTGTGCATCACTTCATGGGGGTCTCAGTTCTCCTTTTCTCATGGACATTTTGTAATTCTTCTTTAATTTTTTTTTGTCTGCTTTTCAACTCTTGTAAGTCTTCCCTGACCATTTATCTTTCTAGCCTCCCTTGAGCATAAGCCATGCACATAGTCCATTGAGGAAAGCTTTGCATGTTCCTGCTAGCCACATTCTTTGAGCTTGCAAGTCCCAAACTTTACTTTCTACATATTTGCGGTTTGGGCTACAGGTAATGTCTTAGAGGGTTTACTGGGTACAAAACCCCAAGAGACTGTAAATTTAAAGAGCTTCTATTGCTATCAGTCTAGAGGTTTATTGAGCTCTGAAGGGCCTATGTTAACTCTTCTAAATTTTTTTGGAAAACTATGTCACTGGTAAGGAATTCAGTAGAAAACTCACTAAAAATATGACCATGTCTCTACTGAATATCATAGGATAGTTCATCTTCTGTTAAAATCTGTGAGGTCTTTCTGTGGCATTCTCTGTCATCACACATTCTTACTATGCATTGAAGGGGAAACACTTCTTTGCTTCCTAACTGGTCTCCCACACAGGGAAGAAATGAGCTGGTGAAAGCAGCAGATATAACAGCCTTCCTTCAACCTTCACATCTTGGAAAGAGGTAGTGCATGGGTGGATGTCTTCATGTTTTCCCATTCCAGTTCCAGGTTGTTCTTTAGCTGAATAGGATCCAGGCTACCCATTCTTCCTAAAATACCAGCTCCAGCTGGCTAAATAGCCCATCACTGCTTTTCATCCCAAATATTGTCAGAGCAAAATGACCAATACATTCAGAAGATCAATAGTCAGTGAGCATAACGTATGCACTCTGCTCCAGCAACCCTCCTTCTCCACCCACTTCACCAACTCTTTTTCTAACACCTAGCTTGATGGTTTGTTCCAAAAAGACCCATGAGACAAGAAGGCACTTTTATCTCCCACTGACACAGGGCAGGATGCCACCTCCCATCCTATTAGCCCACAAAACACCAACCCCATTTGCCTCATACAACAGCAATGAGTAAGCACAACCTCTCTCCCCATGAAATGCAACAGGAAAATGAAAAACAATCTGGCAGAAATGGATCTCTGCAAGCTTCACAGCCAGGTTATCTTTCCCAATTGTGCATGTTTTTCAGAGATACTTGTTTGTGGAAAACAATGATATGGAAAATGCACCCACTTCAGCACACGCAAGTGTTGCCCTGGTTTTCCTCTAAAAAAATTCCTCTAAAAATTTCCTCTAAATTTTCTCTAGGAAAAAAAAAAAAAAATGAAGGGAGGGGGCTAATCACACAGTGGGACTTCTAAAAGCCAGTGTCCTTCCCCTTGTCCCATCACACCAGCTTTGGCAGCAGTACAGCAGGGGTCGCAGCAGCTGTTGGAAAGCCTGCTTGGCTTTGCCTCTGCTCCTGGTATTTGCTACTACACTTGCGGTATAAATACCATAAAGAAAAACCTGTCAAGCACACCATTTCTCATTATTTGGAAATTAGCAACCTTTATACTGTTTCTAAAACAAATTGTTTCCATTATCAGAACATTGCAATGCTATATGCATCCACAAGAAATCACCACGTGAATATATTTCTGGCTTTAATATAATGCCTTTCTTTTTTTCCATGAACAATTTAACTCCCTTTTTCCTGTTTCCATTCAGGAGAAAAACAATAAAAATGCAGGTAAAAACACAGTGTTTGCAATTATTTTCTTGTACCCTTTAGTACCAGGAGAACAATTTGTTCTCTTTAATTTCAAAAGAGAGCAACAATTAATTAAACTAATGAGAATTAAAGAAAAAAAAAAAAAAGTACTTCAAAGGATTTCTGACCTATGAAAAAAAAAATCTTATTTTGGTCCTGATGCAAAACTAAAGTATTTCTTTGCATAAATAATCTCATAGAAGCTGTATCCTTAAAATGCATTCCCAGGATTGTGGTTTTGGCAAACGGGGGCTTCAAACTGTGGTTATGTCGGTGAACTGATTTTGATATGTGCATCTGCTTGTAAAATCCTTTGCTAAGGGAGGATATTATCACCAAGCTGGGAGCTAAGACATAAGCCCAGGATGTTATCCAGTAGCAAACTGGCCAAACATTTGTATGTTTGGCAAAAGCATACAGACACAGGCTTTTTGACTGTTGCTTTACTAATAAGAAAAAGAAAAGAAACAGGGAAAAAAAAAAAAAAGTGCATTCACTGGTCCAAAAATCCCCCTTAGCAGAGAAAAGCCTGCAGGGAAAAGAAAACACATAAAAATGCACTGAAGCAAAGTAATGCTCCTTGAAGCTGACTGTGCCCCTAAACTATGCTCCTGAGATTATATCCCGAGGCGGCAGGGGGCATGGTTAAGAGCAATTCTCTCCGGCTCCGAAAGAATGAAGGCAAGTGTCAGCCCTGCCATAAAATCAATGCATGGATGATTGCTCCCAGGGTGACTCGAAGCAGCAGTGACATGAGTCTGGACATTGTGCTGGTAAGGAACCACCCCTAATGGCTTTCCATCTGATCCCTGGCTGCAGGGGTCAGCTGAGCCACTACAGGAGCGCAGGGCTGAAATACGAGGTCACAGATCCGACCCCTCAGTGTGCAGCCAGCTCATGACAGTGACTCTTGTTGCACAGCAAAGAGAAGGCTGCCAAACAGGCTGGTGGAGCTTAGGATACCACGCAGATCTGGCAGGCTTCCTTGTACTCTCTTGATCCTCTGTTTCCATACCTTTTACAGCACTCTTGTGTGTTTTCTCTGGCTTGGAGGCCTGAATCACAGCTTGATCATCAGTCAGATCCTGTTAACACAGGATAGATTAACATGTATCATCATAATGCAAAGGGCCTGGAAATTATTTTCTTCTCTGATACAGTCTATTCCATGTGTGCTAGCCTGGTCTAGAGAGCACAGACCAGTCTTAACACTTCACTACTGGCATCTCTCTCCTTACCACCAAGGCTGTGCTTGCACAAAGAATTTGTGCTAGAATAATTAAAAGTGCTTTTCAAAGTGATTCAGTCTTTAGCTAGCACAGCTCCTCTGTAAAGGGACATTTTCATCAGCTTATCTTCAGGTTCGACTAGCTTGCACAGTATTCAATCACGCAAAGTATTCAAGATACTGCTACTCACCAGTCGCTGAACCACGACAACACACTCTAAACCCCTTCCTGGCCTGTCCCTAGTGCCCAATAACATTTTTTAAAGCCTCATTCTCTCACTCCCCTGACCAGCTTTTCAAGATCCCCAGCCACTCTGGGGCATGCCAAGCATAACTGGGACTTCTCAAGCCTGCTCTCAGAGTCAACACAGCAGCTCCCACTTTCTGCCAGCATGCTTAGCACCTTCAGCTCGTTTCCTCTTTGCTGCACTATGCAGCAGACCTGGAAGGTGAACCAAGGGAAACATATGCCCTGAAATCCCCAAATGGTGAAACAAGTTCCTTTCTGTATTGTATTCTGCTGATCTTCATGAAAGAGATGATGACCACTGGTGCAAATGGCCCTCTGTTCTCGGTGGCACAGCAAAGACAGCAAAGACGTAGCCCCTTACACTGGATGTGTAAGTGGGAGGGTAACGAGCTTGTTGGTCTTCTACCTCTGTCATCTTTCTGTATTCTCCACTCCCCAGCTTCTTGCATGTTTCTCTGGCCACTTAGGGTACCACTGATGGCAGCTTAACCTTGGGCAACAGCAGAAGCAACAGGAACCCAAGGAGTAGTGTTAGGGATGAGGGAGAGGCATTACAGACAGACAGTTCGCACCGCTTCTCCTTCATACACACATCACAGCCCACCTCAGCACCACCTTAAGTCAAGTCTGATACCCAGCCTGCTGCCTGCTCAGCAGAAGGAGCCAGAGGGGCCGCTGGAAAGAAGGCAGGCACTGGTAGCAATAGGGCAGTGATGGCTGTAGGCTGCAAGAAGTGCAGGTGAGGTAGCACAACATGTGGACTGAAGCAGATCTCCCATTTCAGGCACAGCAGCCTGCAGCAGCACAGCCCCCAGCTGTGCAGAGTACCTGCCACAGTATTTTGTACAGCTAGTTTAAAGCCATCTTCTGTTTAAAGCTGCACTCCATGACTCCAATGTAGACATACACCAGATCTTACTGTGCATGCTCTGACACACAACGCAATAAGGAGACACCAGAAAACTCATCCTGGTACACAATGGATTATACCAAAAAAGGATCTACACTTGGGATCTTAACATGATACCAGTTAAAATCGACAGAGACTTTTATTTTGTACTAAACAGTGGTAAGTAGGGCTTAGATCCTGCAAGCACAGAAGCATCCACATTATTTTTATTTTTATAGTAGTCCCACGCAGTTGGAAGATCATAAGTCAGCAACAAGTTTTCCTCTAATTTCAGTAGGGGTAGAATTTTTATCTATATTTTTTAAGGAGCAGTGCCTACATACTAAGAGGATTCATCCCACTTAATGTCTAAAACCACGGTGTCTAGTCTGAGCTAATTGCTCCAGGCGAGCCGAGTTGGTGAGAAAAGTTAAGCACTTCAGGTTGGGTGAGTTGTCTCTCATGCAGTTGGTGTCTAAGATATGCCCTTTGGCAGTCCCAGCTTCTTTCTGCTGACTATAACAGGAGCCAAAGGTGAATAGCTCAAAAACAGATATCATTTCAACCGTATACTTCTAGAGGCAGAAGAGATGAATCCTATTCCACGTATTTAAGCAATTGAACCTGAGTTCTTTAAAAGCTGCCCCTGTAACATCAAGAAATCTCTCTGCTTCAACTCTTTCCAAATGGACAATCTAATAATAATTTAAGTAACTTATCTAGGGAATTAGGCCAAGGTGCTCAGCATTTTTCAAGTGGAAGAGGTTTGCAGAGCAGCAACATTGACTGTATGTCTCACCTCACTCCTACCCAAAAGGCTTCTCCCACGGATCCTGTAGGCATCCTGTTGGCAAGCAGGACGGTACACTGCACATCCTTGTTTGTGACAGTTGGGTGCCTCAGGCACATCCAAGACTGTACTTACAGGTTCAACGCTCTGCTTTGTGCACAGCCACCCACTGGTCCCGCCTCTGATACAGCATCCAGGCGTTACACAAGCGCTGAAGCAGAAATTCAGTGTGTAGCGTGCCACAACCTTTCCCTAGGAGGGCAGTAAGAAATAAATATCTGTCCAGAGACATTGCCATCAGCATTCACCTTACCAAATCTACATCCGACCATCCTACATCTACTAAAACCACCAGTCATGTCAGGGTGTCTCTCCCTTTCACAGACAACACCACCACAGTGGAAAAGCTTTACTTCAACTAGATCTAGCACCTGGTCTTAGCCAATTGCTCCCTGGGCTTCCTCCCTCTACAGTCAATGAAGAGAGACATTTCTTGGTGCTCATCACAGGCTACATTTCTCTTACGTACCTCTATCAGGACAGAATGTCCCACAGTTCAAGAAGACTATTGCTCTTCATTGACTAAAAGGGAAGACAAGATGGCTACCTTCTGCTAGCTGCCTTTTTTGTTGTTGTTGTTTTTGAACAGCTTAGATGAGATGAGATGAATCCCACCTGAAAACTGCAAAGCAATTCAGCATGATTTACTACAAGGCCAGAAGTAAATGCAAGATTTATTATTTGTCTCCACATCAAAAAGACAAACTAATGTCCTCTCTTAGTTACAGAAAGTGGAGGCTTGTAACAGAAACAGAACACTACATAAATACTTAAGACCTACTAATTTTCCACCTGTTTTAATTATTCACTTATCATAAGATGAAACACTCAAAATTTCTCACTCTGGTCCCTAGCAAATGCCTGTCTTTGTTTTCATGGGCTTTCAGGAACAAAAAATATTTCAGGATCACAAGTGAAGTCAAGGCATTTCCAAGCAAATAACTACTAAAAAAATAAATAAAAATAAAAAGAGAGAGAGAATTGTTTACTGCTGAGACGCTGGGTTCATTTTTTAAGAGGCAATCTGCTGTACTTAAGATAAACAATGAGTACACTGTTTTGGAGGGTAAATTGTAAATTTTGATACAAGCCCCTTTTCAGGTCAGTTTAAAGATCTGCAAGGGAAAGAAGGCAGGACGGGGCAAGACACAACTCAGCATACTTGAATATACATTGTTTTCCTGTCACCTATCCCCTTACTCCTCAAAGAATCTGTAGGTCCAAGCTAGTTTGAATTTCTAGCAACTTAGCTGCAGAAGTTTGTCCCATGCAGTATAAACAGGGTGAACTGACCCACACTGAGCTCAGTACTGCTGTAACTAAACAGCTCACACAACTCAAATTAGCTGTTTCAAAGGGAGGGTAGGTCAAGTTAGCTGTTTTAAAGTTAACTTGGGTATATCGGTTACTTAATAAATGCCACCATGCAATAACATTGTTGGTGTTGCATCAGGACTGTTGGTTCTCATGCTTACCTTTGCAGATGTAGCTCACTAGTCCCTGATAAAATAATTCAATTAATTCTTTAAATTTGTTGATTTACCTCTAGCTTTAGTAAGTTTGAGGACTTCCAAAGGACATCAAGCTCTTGCTTTTATTCTATTTTTAATTACATTAGATGTAATTTTTGTATTCAAATGAAGACTAACAGATGTAGCTGTGTGTGGTGATGCTGAATCAGAAAGTAATCTTATAGTAAACACTTGGGCTTTTTACAAATGTTGACTGTTCAAATCAAATTACAATATGTGCATTTCTAAATTTCATTCTCTCAGTTATTTTCACTTTGACCTGAATACAAATATTGATTGTGGATACTCTGATTACTTAACTTTTGGTATTTTGGCTGTTTTTTAAATCTCTTAATGCCATTAGAAAAATTCACCTTTTAATGCAATGAGTAATTTTTTCCCTTACTAGTTTTACATCAGATTTTCAGATAGTGGTTATAATTAGGTGTTTGTACTTCAACAATAGATTTTACTCATTCTTGTATCCAGTGCCTTTCAAGGATTTTTAATTCCAAGCCAAATTCTCTCCCCAGCAGCCTGCTACCAATACTAGACTGTGGCAAGTTTTTGTCTGATAAACAGACATAAACAAAAACATTTGAACCTTGCTGGGTATGCTTTTTGAGGCAGCAGATATTTAAAAGGCAGCTAGAACAAACAACACAATCTGCAGAAAGAAGTGCATTATCCTGCTTTGCTTTCTGAAAGTAATAGGTTTGTAAACAGTACCATGAATGTACTCTGAAAGTGACTTTGATCAAATTCCATCCATTCCAGCTACAAACAAAAAAAGTTAATTGAAGCAGAAGGAGTTGCATACATGTGGACTGAGGAGCAACTGCAGTTTAGATCCACAGCCTTCACAAATCTCTTAATTACTAGTTAAGAGTTTCCTCTATGGTTCTGACCCAAAGCTTGTAATAGGCAGTCAAAAGACAACTTCTACTTTCACAGAATTCAAAAGCAAGCCTAAATACGTAGGTTGCCATTTGCAAAGGATGTAAGCACACACCCGACTTTAAGGAAGAAAGTAGCCCCACTATATTCAGTAGCATTTCTGGAAAACTCTGAGTGGCTTGTGCTTACACGCCTGACTGCATAAGGTCATCATTCCCAATTATGAGCCTGATTATGCTCCCAAACTGACGTTGGTGGGAATAAGAGCACAGAAGCATGTCTCTGGAGGGTCACACTGATACAAGAATTAAATCAATACTGTGCAGCTCCACTCAAAATCACTGGAGTTAACACCAGCAGAGAGCAGAAGCATGCAGTGGTAAATCAGCCCCAGAGTCTGTTACATGGTTTTGACACATCCTTCAGTTTTATCAGAAATCCAAACACAAAATTTAGCACTCCGAAACGTCGGTGGATTTTAGACATTCCCTGAAGGGCCTTGAGTACTGAAATCAATGAATGGACTGCAATGAACTGACCTATAATTGTAGTTTTTCAGCTGTGACAAATAAAATATTGATAATGGTCTTCATTCTGCTTAACTCTTTCCCACTCTTTCAAAACATCATGTGTAATAGAGCATAGAAGAATGGAAATTACTTATAAAAGTGTGAGATGGGCTGGCAGGGTTTCACAGAAAGCAACAATGATTTTTATTTCCCCAAGAGACATGCCACATGCCATGAAATGCAGCATTCTATACCGCAAGAGGCTGCAGCAATGACTGGTCCAGCACAGGGATTACTGATGAGCTGTATCGATGTAGGACTATGACATATATAAATAGGTTATTCATTTGGGGATTCATTGAGTTTATGAGCCTTATCTAGCCTTATCTAGTTCTCCTACCTGAATGCCCCTCAGCACCATCGTGGCTTTAAAGAAGGAGGTTCATGGAGCAACACTGGTTTTTGCAAAGGGATCTTGTAGCCTACCAGAAACTGAGCGACACTGGTTGATCACAAAGCCTTACCTAACCCCTATATTATCTAATCTCAAGTATTCAGTCTTATAATAAGCAACTGCATGCATATGTTGAAGCACATTCATCAGGCAAAGACTTCACCACTGCACAGTCTACTCAAACAAATTTTGTTGATCCCAAAGCCCCCCTGTTGCTAAACACAATACCAGAGCACCTTTGTGGATGTCTTCCTGAGGGACTAGTCCAAAGTCATTCAGGGCTAGAAGTTGAAGCCAGGTTTCCTCAGCACCACCATTTTTATAAGGATTAGGAGGTATTTGTGGGATGAAAGGAAACTGATGTTTCTTACTACAAAGACAGCCACAATTCCATAAAAATCCATCTCATTATAGATTAGGAAGCACTTTCAGGATTGCTTAGTCCACCTAAAACAAAAGGTGAGCACAGAAACACCTAACCACATCTAGATGCTGGGGCAAAACACAGGGACATGTCCACAACCATAGTTTCAGAGGAATCAAATAACAGGTCTAGGGCGATGCCACAGTGCAGGTTCCTAAGAGAAACAGGGTGGCATTTGCAAGTTAGCTAGACACATCTTCAAAAGAACAAAATGCTGTCTTTCGTTGTGAATTACTTGCAAAATTATAATTCTCCTTCAGTAATCCACATCTCTTGTTCCTTTAAATGACCTATGCTGAGAAAGCAATCAGGAAATTATGATAAAATAAATAAAAACATTATAAAAGTTATTCTGATCAATTTTAAATGCATTCTGTTTGCCTCTCCTTAACACAGTGTAATGAAGTTTCATTGCTGTCTCTCCACAATATAAAAGGAATCGCCAGACATGAAGGAGCATATGTAAAGTGGACAATTAGTGAAGAGCTGGCGTGTTCTGAGCCACTATTCATTTATCTGCATGCATCTTTTTCTTTTTTTTTTTTCTTTTTTTTTTCTTTTTTTTGGAATTGGCTTACAAAACGTTTCCATGGAAAACAGAGAGGAAGGCAGCTATCAAGAGCAACAACAGAGCCTACCCAGCAATGTGCTTTTCGGACCCTCCTTTTCCCCCCTTTTCTTTCCTCCTTTTTTTTCTAAACTCGCCTGGGCTTAAGTTGAACAGTTTGCACCAGCATATGGCAAAGGTTGAGGTCAGACAGATAAAACGTTTCATTGCACCGAAGAATGGTTAACAACACGTGAATGTAAATTCTAACACATCGTAAAACTGTTGCAGAGCAGGCTGAAAGGGGGCTTTAGTTATGGCAGGAAATCTGCTTTCCAGCTCCACCCCATCCCTTCCAGTTCACTTCAGGTATTGTGGAGTGCAAAGGGACTTTTCAGCCCTCCCCTGGCAATCTGTGCCCTGCTCCTCCGGCAGATTTCTAATGACTTTCCAATGGAGATTTAGGGGGTTTTGTGTCCCAGCACTGTGAAGGATTTCGGCCAGCCGAGGCAGCCCGCCGCTTTTGTCCCCTCCTCGCCTCGCTGCTCCCCCGCGCCCCACCTCCAGGTCACCAGATCAACCTAGTGGAAAAGGGAACACACAAAAAATACATATATATAAAAATAAAAAATGCTGAGCTCCACCAGGCCAGTGTGCACGGGAATTTGTAGCTGTGCTGGTGGCAAGGGTGGCAGGCTGCCTGGGTCGGGCTGGAGCCTGCCCATGCCAAGGGCTGGGCACCTGCTGGCCCTGGTGCTGGTCCCTGTGTTCCCGCTGTCCCCTGTGTCCCTGTGACAGCCGCCATCTCCACTGGGAAGCCTCAGGCCTCCAAGGCAGCTCCCCTGGCTTCTGTGATCAGCCCAGGCCTTGCAGTGGTGCTTGGGGCATGACCGGGATCCCTCAGGTGCCTCCATGTCCACCCTCAAGGCCCTTCTGGTGCTGCTCTCCTTCAGTCTTTCACGGCCTGGCCCCCCTAAAAACACATTCTTGTAAATACAACAGGAGTGACCCAGCTCCCCACCGCAGTTTTCCTCATTGCAGCAAAAACAAGGCAAAGGAGCAGCAGAATGTGCCTTCCAAGTCTTGATGTTACTGCTTTTTTCTTGCTTGCATTTATGTACTTTCTTCCCTACTCCCCCCTCTTTTTCCCATTCCCACATTTTGTCACCATTATTATAATAAATACAAAGG
Source organism: Anas platyrhynchos (assembly GCF_047663525.1). Taxonomy (NCBI): domain Eukaryota; kingdom Metazoa; phylum Chordata; class Aves; order Anseriformes; family Anatidae; genus Anas; species Anas platyrhynchos. Next base: position 175,087,365 of record NC_092587.1, read on the forward strand.
TTCTGCACATAAGAAGAGACTACAAAAACATAAATGAATAAATAAATACTTAAATATCGAGTGACATGTTTGTGTCAGGCATTAGTGCAGGCTCTAGGTTGATGTTTTCGTTTATCATTTGCTCTAAGTTTCTGCAGCTGAAGAAGATAAACTCCAGCTATTCAAGAAAGAAATGTATAAATCATAACAAAGTACCCAGTTAAAAGGGAGCTTTTTCTTTTGCTTCTCTAGAGATAAACTGCAGAAGCGTGGTGCTCAATTGTACACCATCACCGGAGTGAAACTATTAAGGTGGTGGTAGATCATATATATTGGAGCTGTGTTTTGGCCTCTGTAACCCGCCTGCAGGGAGGTTTTTTGTTTGTTTGTGACACTGATGCAAACAAATACTTATGCTCGCACGTAGATACTGATCACCTTAACCCCCCAGGCCTCTTAGAAACTGTGCCTCGCATCCGACTTCCCTCTTCAGTATTGCTCTGAGGAGGGAGTGATTAATGCTCTTTTTAAATCTGGGAAGAAGTTAAAAGTGTGAGGGACATTGAGTTCAATTATGAAATATGAAAAGCTGAGAGGGTCAAGTCTACTCGAGCCCCACGACAGAAGAAACACTCCCAGGAGACTTTGATTCTTGGTCGGATGACTGATCGTCATGTCCTCAGAAAGAATTAAATTTTATTACCAGCTTTTTGGCAGCATTTAGAGTTTAACGTGGCTAGAATTAAAGAGCGCCTAGTCTGATTTTTCTTTCTTCCCTTTTTGTTCAAAAGCCGCTCCGTTTTTTCACTGACCTGGAGGTGCCTGTTCAAGAAATGCAGGTGGCAAGTTATCTCTGGAGGGGTTGTACTGCCAGGCTGTTATTCACAGCTCATATTTGCATAATCTCTAGTCTCTTCTTAAATCTTCTCTTTTCTTCTCCTTCCCTTCTTTCTCCCCCAAGAAACCCTTATTACAATCTGGCTAGGGTTGTTTTTTCTTCCACGTGCCTCAGTAACACTGATTGTTTTTATCGAGGAGTTGCAAGTCGGTGATCAGTCACACCTTCCTTCCCTACAGAGAGGCTACGAACACGGCAGAATGTGTTTACTTTTAACATCTGCCAAGACTTTTAACATCACTGTGCAGTGAAAGCCCCAAAGACAAATCCAGAAATGAGCATATTAATAATTGTTGGCAACTGGGATCCTGCGGCAAGCCAGAGCTTTACCTTTTGGTGCTGTTTGCCCTTCCTTAAAGTTCTTTCTTGCCCTACATTATGAAAAGACTTCTCCTGGCTAAGAAGAAACTAACTGGTGTCATTGAGAAGCCTGGTAGTAAATCTTAAAAAGCTCAGTTTACTGTACTGGGAACATTAGAGGAAAATCAGTAGAAGGATCAGAGTTGTACAGAGGGAATTCACGTGCCCAATGCGCATGGAAAGCTTTACTTGGGAATGAATGTTACACTTTTAGATGATTTCTTTTTAGTTTAAATATGCATAATTGTGTTTGCTTTTCAAGATTCAGGAGTCTGTTCTGAAGCATGTGACTGCTTTAGCTAAGACAAGTACAACGGAAAATCAGAAGAAAAAAGAGAGAGAAGACAAGGAGAAGAGAGGACAGAATTCTGTCAAGGGGGTTACCAACAGTGATATAAGAGTCACCTCTCTCCCCTGTCTGAGGCCCCATTCAGTTTCCTAAACTAGTCATTCTACAGGTCCTGTGTCATATCTGCCTGACCTCTGCAGATTTCTTACTGGCCCTAGGGCCTCTCTGATGGCATAAGACTCTCTTCTTTTGCCAGCTGAATCAAGCCCCTGTGGCCTATGAAATTAATTAACTTGGATTGGGATGAGATTCCCATGCTAACACCTAAATTGAGGTGTCTAACACATAGGTGTTTACTCATTACCATTAGTGGAGACTGACCAAATGCTGATATCTACTTCTGGCTGAGCTGAATTATGCTCTGTTCTGTATGGGATATAATGGGAGCTAAAACACTTAACTCTCTTCTAAAATTAGATGTCTGCAGCCTAGACCTGGGAATCCAGGTAGAGAAACAGGAATCAACATCTGAATCCACTGACTTTGGTCCTTTACTACTATGGGCACCACATCATGCTTTCTTTCTCGGTAACCTATCATGCTTCATCCTTGAAGCAGTGAGTCCTTCCCTACTCTAGTGGAAGACCATTGCAGCACCTCACTGCTGTAACCACTGGGGACATTTCCATAACTGTAAGGTTTAATATATCCACAGAGAGAGCCTATGCCCATGTGGTCCTTATGTCAACATCAGCCTTTGCATAAAAAGTTTGTTTTCCTTGCTGGTGTTTAACCCCCTGCTGCACAGAGAGCATTCATATTCACTCTCAGCCTCCAGTTTGTGGAGGTAAACAAGCCAAGATCTTTTATTTTTTTTCTCTCATATGATAATCTTCCTTTTCTCCAATCATCCATTCAAGAGCCTGTCTGTTCCCAGTAAGAAGTTACGTGGTATCCCACAAGAGGGTACAATGCTGTCAGTGCTTTGCTATCTCAGTAAGATCATTTAAAGAACAGGAGGAGAAAAAAAAAAAAAAAAAAAACTGTATAAAGCAAGCCTTAACTATGAGGATAGTTTAATTCAGGAAGGAAATGAATAAGAAATGATGCAGGAAAAATATACAACAGCAAAGAATAAAGAATATACAGAAATATAAATTGTACATTAATCCTTCTCTGTCACAAAACCAGGCAACGCATGTCAGAAGACAACTGCCAAAGGTATCTTTGAGGACAGCAGTTTAATGATTCTTAAAAGATACAATACTGTCTGAAAAATAACAGTTTTTCCAATTGCAATAGGTAGAATTCAGGAAGAGGGAGAAAAGCAGTCTTTGTTCAGGACACAGGCTTCAAATTTGTTGATAATGACAGAAATAGGAAGGAGTTTCTCCTGTGAGCATGCATTGGTTTACTCAGTACAGGATCACCCCCAGAGCTAGCTAGCACCCAAAACTCTGGTACTAGCCACTGACAAGAAAGGTGTGTGGGTATAGCTTGACTGCTGACTTGCACTGGACGTCTCTGCCTGTGGTTCTGCTCATCTTGGACAAAATGTGTGCTGTTTCTGTGAGCCACACACCATGGCCCCTGGAATGACAGCTTTCACTCATTTCTGTCAGTGACTTGGTCAGAATTTGAGCATCCCTCAGATGCCTCAGAGCTAGGTTGTTGATTATTGTCTCACATAGTCTTTAGAGTCTGAACTTCAGGTTCAGCCTTGTCTGTTCTGAACCAATAATCATCAGCCCATAGCAGGCTTGAGCTGCCTCAGCTTTATACCGTGAGCAAAAGAAAAATGGGATGGAAAGCAAAGATAGTGAATTCGTGCTGAGGAAGGCAGTTACTCTGCTGCCCACAGCATCATGAGATCCCCATGCCTATAGTGGAAATCTTTTATGGTCTGAAAGAGGAGAAAGGGAGCAAGAAAGTGACTTCAAACTGCAAATATTGAATGCAAATCTGCTGTTCAAAAAAGCTACAAACTTACATTTAAAAAATAATAATAAATAAGGTCCCTAATTAAGGTTTCTTTTAAGGTTTTTATAGAAACCAGTTAGAATTTACTTAAAACTGAAGGGAAAAAAATCCATCCACGAACTACCAGAGTCATAGTTTAGCAAGTCAATTTTTGTGGCACAAATATGACCCCCATTGACTTTACTTTTGTGAGGAACATATTAAAATGTGCTCATTAGTAAGGGAGTGCAGAGCAACAGCATCATCATTGTACAAAGTGATGACCCCCATTTTCACAAACCTGGAAACTATTCAATGAGATCTAAGATCTACCAGCATATGTCAGGTCATAATTTTCCTTGAAAAACACTCTTAGTGGACCAGATGAGGCAAAACTATCAGAACATTGCCATTTTCTTAGCTGCTTCCTACTGAATTCCTGACATCACAAATTCCAGTTTCTGTTAACAAACACACTCAAGTTTATGAGCATATCAAGTTCCATTTCAGTATAAATCAGTGTTACCATTTCCACCCATATATATATATACATATATTTACCTCTGCTTAATAAGAATTTGGCTTAGACAAAGCAGAATATATTTGGCATCATAGTTGCTTTCCATGGCAGCATGAAAAAGATGCCAGGCTGCCAGAACCTCATACTCTCCTACATCATGTTTTCTGTTTCCCTTGCTTCCTTTTAAGAAATGACAGGAACGAAATTGAATTTAATCTCAGTATTTCCACATAACACTCCTGTAAGTAAGCCTAGTGTTATTTACGATATTTTCAAGTAAGGATTATTGGGCTTCTTTTTTCAAGGATAAAGGAGAAAAAAGCCTTTTTTTTAAGTTGCTGTACAAACAGAAAGAGACTAGTATGTTAAAATGCAGATTGGTTTGATTTTGAGATTCAAAAGATGCTGTTCCACTATCTGGAAATGCAAAGGGTAAGTGCCATGCATTCCAGCCCTGTTGTTGATAAGAACTTGTACTGGCCCATGGACAATAAGGAACAATGATACACATTTACAACAGAGGATGAGCCCTGATTGCTAGTCATAGCATGCCTGTGAGAATTCAGTTCCTCTGAGTACATTTTGATTTTTAATGAAAAACACCAGATCCAGGATAGCTCTACCATATGGAATACAGCATAGCACTTGGAAATCACATTTATTATGACATATTGACAGTGAAATCAAGTGCAGTGGGATTGTAGGAAGGAATAGATCAAAACCCCGAGCTTTTCACCAAAACATGGTAAAAGCAATTCTATTTATGAGGGCCCTCCAGTCAGTGTGATGCTATTCTGAAAATAAATAAATAAATAATAAAATAAAATAAAATAAAATAAAATAAAATAAAATAAAATAAAATAAAATAAAATAAAATAAAATAAAATAAAATAAAATAAAATAAAATATAGTCCACATGAAGTTCCATGGCTATCAAAGTAAAGCTTTACTTCTCCTAGATTTCATTATCCCCGTGTAAATTGTACACCTACAATTCTACCTTCTGTTCTGTTCATATGTACAACAAGATCTTCTGGGTTAATTTCAACACTCAGCATGCATTTCCCAACTACCCTCACCTCCCTCTGTGGAAATGAAACCGTCCTTGAAACGTGTTCATATTCATGGATGACAGCATATTGATTTTGCATAACTTTAAAAGGCTGAGTTTTCTAATGCAACCCATTTACAGAAATTATGTGAAAATTTGCAGTGTGTTTGACATGAGTGCTCTCTTTCCTTTTTTTGGTCCAGTCTCTGAGAATTATGTGATGAGAACATCTCCATTGTTTTCTGCCCCCCCAGAACATTTTTGCTCTGAAAGTTCATGGACAGGCAGCAGTGAGTAGCAAATTTTATTGTCATGAGCTTGAATGTTCACCTGAATTCCTATAATTCACCCACAAGGATTTTCACCCAGTAAGAGATGCAAGATTGGACTGCACATATTAACATATACCCTTTAAAGTTGAGAAATAACCTTTCAAAACAAAATTATTAAAATAGCATAAAGAAATAAGCAGGCATACATCTTTTCTTGGCAGAAAGAGAACGGTTTTGATTTATGGGTGGAGACAATCCAGTTACATGTATAGTTTAGGTTTATTCAACTGGCCTATGTCCCATCACTGTATGATCTCATTGGTATCACTAACTCATAAGTGTTTTCATTTACTTGAGAGGAAGGAATAATTAAAGCCATAGTCTGGGAATCAGGAGATATGAAAGCAGTTCCTGTCTGTGACACAACAGTCTTTGGTAACCTTTGGAAGACCAGTTAATCTCTCTTACGTCCTATTCCTCATCCCTAAAGTGGGAAAAAAGTTCTGCCATCCTAGCCTTTCTCTCCTTCTCTATAAAGACAGCTACTTGGGGAAGGAAGTGTCCATTTTCATGGTGCTCGTCAGTAGGGTGTCAATCTCATAATCACAGTAAGAGAATTAATCAAATAGCAGTATATCCTGTGTTTAGTCAGTCTATGAAGGGACGGTGGGCTTAAAGAGGGTACACTAGGCTCAGTATGGTGCGCTCACACGTATCAATTAATCAACCTAAGATGGAAAAACTAAGCCCCAACTTACCATGAGTGACTGTGAAAGTACCTGACCAGCTTTTTCTTCTCTCTTTCCCTGCTAACCACCGCACGTAGCAAAAGGTTTGTGCCTCCTCCGTGACCAAAGAGGAGAAATGGGACCTTACAGGTTTCTGTGGCTCTTTTCACCCTTCCTTCCAGAGCCCTTCTCCTGCTGCTGAGCAGTCACTGCTGCGCACATAGTGCTCCAAGATCAGCTGACACACTCACATCAACAAGTGGCACTCCAAATGAATACACTGTACAGGCCTGAGTGATACATATCTTATTTATGTTTATTGTCATTTACACATCTGCTAAGTGCTCAGCAGAAGTGGCAGAGCTTGCTTCCCTCGGCTGTTGTCCAGGAAATCAATGAAGCTCTCATGTGAATACAAGCTTATCTGCGTAATGAATACACAGCCATATCTCCTGTGAGACTGACTGTCCAGAAAAATAAAACCCAGAACAAAAAGGAGTAGAATTTTTCCTAGCAAACCTAATCGAATTCACTTTGCACTCCGTAATAATTCAGTGTTTGTCATTAAAAGGGTGCAAAAACATTCATTCTTTCCCTTTGTTAGATTTGGTTGTACTGTCTGACAAACAGAAATCAATAATCCTGTTCATTGTAAGCAAGGAAAATATGTCTATTTGGAGTATGACAGAACTGTGACTTTCTGAGACTTATCCAAACTTCCTTTATTGACATGATCTTGAAAGTTGGCTAGAAATTCTGCTGGAGTTTTAATAAAAACGTTGTTCATTATCTGTGTTACAATTGTTCCTTGAGATCCTGCCAGTCATCAGGGATATGTTATTCTGAGCATCGCAATAACCTAGCGAAGGCACAGCCTGTATCTTGAACATTTAAATCAAAGAATGACAAAGATGTACCAAACCACCAGAAAGAATAAGTGAAGAGGACTCTTTAGGCAGTCTCATTCTGAAGTTTCATAACACTGATAAAAAAGCAATATAGTATCACCAAGTACTGTAATGCAATAAAACCATGACACATTGCTAGAATTGTCAAGATGATGACAGTTTGAGGGGACGAGCACTACAAGCTGAACAATCCTTTCTACTTCGGCTGATCTGGTCCTGCTGGCCAAGGGAAGGAAAGACCTGTCCCGAGGTCACATTACATGGTGAGAGAGTTTGCAACGTGAACTAGCATCAGGGGAGCTTTCCTCCTTTCGCACACCTCTCCCTAGGTTTATAAAACCCTCTTCCCATCCTATCCTATCCCATGCACAAGCTCAGGAGCCCGCAGCTCTGCACTGATTTCACATAATGCAGCAGCTCTGCTTTGCTTTACAGAGAAATAGGAGGCAACATCCATTTCCTCTCCCCAAAGCTGAATTTGTGAGACTGCTGGCAAGTGTCCCTTCAGCTGTAAGACACCAGGGGATAAAAGGGATGGAGGCAGTATGGAGCAGAGAGGCAGGCTGAGGTTAGGACTGCACACAGCAAAGTAGCAGTGCTGAGTGTTATCATAGCTGGCTGGTACCACACAGAACAGCAGTATTACCTTGGTACCTCCAAGCCAGCCCTGGGAAGGTGAGACCTGTTAACACTGCAAGAGCAGTCAGCGGTTATACCTGGTAGCACAGAGGAGGGAAGTGCACTGTCAGCAAGTTTCAAGGTTTCAGGAGCAGGTTAGCTCAAGATTTACGGCATTTCTAGCTTTCAGATGGCATGGGAGTACCTTGAGAACAGCTTTTTTTGCTGTATTCAGCAATCTGTTTCCCATTCTGGCCACAGTCCAGAAATACGCACACAAAAAAATGTAAAGGAAAGTAAAGGCAGTAGCTAAATATTTCAGAGCCTTCACAAAGATTTAGTTTGAGCAACACTTTAGAAAAGGGCAAAAGGCCACTGGAGAAGTGGGGTGTTTTATTTCTTTCAAAAGCAATTTGCCCTTTCCCTATCATTTAAGTTAACCAAATTAAGCAAGTACTTTCTTATGCAAGGGTACTTAGGCAGTTTGTGGGTCTTCTTTATTATATAATCTGTGAGGTCTGTTCACACCTCTTCCAGCGGCCATGGTCTGTTTCATAAGTGGATTCTCTAGTGCCTACTACTTGGCTGTGCTTTCACTGAAGGTTTTCCTTTGGTGACAGCAGTAGTCTGGTTGCTTTTCCTCTACTTACCTGCCTGTTTTCACAGCACTCATAGGACCACTGTGTTTAGAGCCCCTGCTGCTGTGTCAGATTTGCTCAAAATGGACTAGTAGTTTTTGTAGTTGTTGAAGGCTGTATAGCAAAGACAGATAGTAGAATCACAGGAGTCTAATTTCCTTAGGAAACCTGGCTAAAATAAATGCTAACACTCATATGGATCGCAACCTCTTTCTGGTCCTCATGATCATCAGTTTGTAAGTCCTCACACCACCTTATTTGAGGAGGCTGCATACACACTCCCTCTGCAAATAAGGAGAAGGAAGCAGCAAAGACAGTTACCTTACCAAGAACACAGAGCATCCGTGGCAGGTAAGCACTCAGATTTCTCATATGATTTTGGGGGTGAAACACTGTCCCCAGTGGTTTACCACGTAGCCACATACAGATCCTCTACAGACACAGCTATTCTATTTGTCTGCACAAAGTCCTTATGAAGCCTTCTCGGTCATTCTTTTAGGAAGGCAGAAACAAAATCTTAGAAATGTTGTGTGTATGTTCCCAGATGTGGGTAACAACATTGCAAGCCCACCTCTCCCCAACCCTTCCTACCAAAGAGTGTGCTCTCTCTCACAAAGTTACGCATGATTTCACATCACATCTCCACTATATTTACGGGCAATGTGCTATTTCTGTCTAAACCCATGTTCCAAGATGTCCATACGAGAATCAGACCAGACCCAATATGTAAACAAAACCCTCTGGCTCTGCAAGGTGCAGTGATCCAGGAGCTCAACAAAATGCATCTGGGCAGTGTCTAGATGGGGAGTCTGATGTGTTTGTGATGAGCATATCAGTGGTCAAATTACTGCCAGGAAATCTTTGTGAGCTGACATCCAGAGCTTATTTATTAATACAGGCTGAATGATTAATTCATGGCCAGTTATTTTTAGCCTTTTACACAGCATCTATTTCATTATTTAAGATGTTTAATTATGTACCTATCTAATTAATATCTGAAGAAAATAGGTTTCTTTGCTGCACTGTCTTTAGCGAAAAGCAATAAATACTCATATTAACTCCAAACTCTCCTAATGCTGACAGTCTTTAAGTTGAAAATATGTAACACCCTTCATGCTATGTCAGATGAGGGATGGCTGATTCCACCTGCAGGAGTGTTAGAACTACAAAAAGCAAAGGCCAAATAAAGCAATGCAGCTGACCAGCAAAAGCACCAAAAGAAATGGAAGTTATTCCTGTTTTATTCCTGTTTGGATTAGTAATTGTGCAGTTCAAGCCAGAAAACTGATTGCAATGGAGATTGCTTGTATACAGGAACAATTTTGTTCACTTCCTGCAGGTGTGTCAGGTAAAATCAATATTAATGACTTCTCACAAAGAATCTCCTCTCAGGGTCTGTAGATCTCTCTTCGGTGTGTCTTCTGAGTTGTAGTAAAAAGAGTACAAAATGTTCCCAAACTGGAAAAAAATCATCTTTAAAATGACAGATTGGATAAAATTAAATATTTTTTTTTTAATCAGCATTTTATCATCTCTAAAAATAAGGGCTTGTGTTGTGTTTTAGTTAAATACAGCAAGCAACATGGGGTGGGATGGGGCTACAAAACAATGTGTGGATTTTTGAATCTCTTGTTCCCTGAAGACACACGCAGCATGATGTAGAGACCTACCTCCATCAGAGCAGCCTCCACAGACATCCGCATAAACTACCACCTGCTTGGACCCTCTGGGAGGCAACAAGGTGCAGTCTCATCCCAGATGTGCTCTTACGTGCCTGTCTGTGATCTCCAAGTCATTATTGCCTAGCTTTGTACAAATTAGAAGTGAGCCTGAAGGAATCAGGGATACCAAGCTGCCTAAAAGGAAAGAAGGTAGGTTGAAATAAAGGTTAGAAAAATCTGGTAGGAAACGAACAGCTGTTCAGACATCTAATATCTTTTCATGTTCATTCTGCAAAAGGAGCACCACTGTATTTACCTGCATACACTACAGAGCTGTGTCCTTTCCTGAATAGTTAGACCAGATTTTTTGACTGGCTAGATGTCAAGCTTTTCATCCCAATATGTTTTACCCTGCTTAGATGTAACTGCTGAGCCTTTTGTGGATGATAACACATGTTGAGCTCACAGACACCTCTACTGCACATGATTTGAGAGGCTGCTGTTTGTTTCCTGCATCATGTACATTATTTCTGCCAGGTGCCTGAGATGAAAACACTCATCTCCATTTTATTTCATAAAAATTTTTAACAACTATTCACCAAACCATCATGTGTCCAGATGTGTGCATAGATCTATAAATGGAACTGTCATCTCTGCTGATGCCTTTCACTGTGTGATCCCTGTAAATGGTAAAAGTACTTCTGTCTGCCCTTCGTGCCAATGCCTGGGATCTCACCGCATTGAGCATCTCCCTTAGCAGCACCATTGGAACAGAAATGGCTTCAAGCAGAGAATGACAGTTGCTCAGCATCCTGGTGAATTAGTCTTTGCAGTCTTTTTGTCCCAAAGTAATTTTTTAGAAGACTGGACCAGTCAATGTGACAGTTCAGCCCCGTATATAAAGTCCCAGCTCACTCTCCTAGCTTGTCACTCACTGGGTCACTGCATGAGCTGAACCAACTCATGAAAATGACAGAAAACAAATCCAAAAGAAATGCTTGGGAGATGCAAATACAAAAGAAGTGCATGTATTTTGATTATTTCAGTGATTCAAACTGGCTAAGGGAAGGGTCTACCAAACATCAGTAGGCACAAGGGAGCCAGGTAAAAGAGCAGAGGAGTAAAAGAAACCTCACCCTTTGGCAAGTTGCTGCACAAGCTTGGTGTATGTTACATGATACCACAGCCACAGTTCTTTGTATATGAATGGGAGATAACCCATAACATGGGCAGGATTTTCTGAGGTAAGAGGATCACTAAAGGGAAGGGAGGGTGCAGAAAGGTGAGAAGAAGGACAAACTCATCTGTGCAGGGAGGGAGAAGGCACTGCAGGGAAGGACGCCAATTTATTGTTAATAGGATGGCTGTACTCCCAAACCTGTCTCCCCTTAGGCTTACCACTGGAAATATTGTACTTTCACTCCTTCCTTGGAGGACAGAAGCATTTCTGCTGACTCAGACTTGTTGAAATTGCGTTTTTACTAGAAAAGGCGCATGCAGTCTTTATCAGAAATGGTGACCTCAGTTTGGGTTCTACCAGCAAGGGATACGTTGATCTGTGTCAAGTTGCTCCCTGGCATGTTTGACACCGTGTCGGACAGTAATCTCTACTGTGTGGGACACCAGCCTTCTCTCTGGGAACTGGGGCACCACAGGAGCAATTCGCCACAGTTCCTTGTGTTCCACCCCGCAATCACTACCCATCCACCCAAGAACATATCAGACTCTGCCTGTCCAATGCCACTGCCAGCTCTCACTAGCACTGGCTTGGATGCTACATGTTCCAGTGGGCAGTTCCTGGTTCTCCTGTCTTTGAGGAGCTTCAACATCTCCTGCTGCAGCCAGCTGTGATGCAGAGAAAAACAGGCCACAGGGCAGGACTGCCTGAAAGCCACCGATGCCGAGAGCATTCACCAAGCAGCAGCACGCGCTGGAGCCACACATCTGGGAAAGAGGAGCTTCTGTGCTCAAACACTGAAACATGACTCATTTTCTGATAAGCACCAGCTGCAGACTTTTTGGTGTGCAAATAATCTACTTTCAACTTCGACCAGGAAAAAAAAAAAAACCATACACAGCATCCAGCATTTTACCTGTTTACTTTGCACTTTGTTCCACAACTCATGGAATACAAATGACCAGTTACTGGGTTGCTCTCCAAGATTATTTTAAATTTTTCATATGCTATGGATGAATATTGAAGCATCGGTCTTAGCATAAGGCACTTTCTGATTGGTATTCAGGGAGATTTGCAACTAGAAATTCCTTTATTTCCCCTGCCCTACTGAAGGCTTGTTCTTTGCAGTGACTTAAGATTGTTCATTCCAAATAATTTTATTTAATGATGGAGAGTACATGATGTCATCGTAAAACAGGTTTTTTTCAAGTCCTTTACCTCATCATTATACATGCTGCCACTACATTAAGAAAGGTCAGAGAGAAGGGCTCTGAGAGAAGAGCCAAGATTTTTTTTCCCCCCTACTGGATTATTTTATCCCAGCTAAATTGCAAAGAGCTGCTGTGCCTCGGTTTGGTTTCTGTTCCCTCTGTCTGTAGCCTCAGCAGGTTTCTTGCTGGTTTGCATTTCAAGAAGTCTTTCTTCCAAACACCCACTACTTCCTAGGATGACTGCAGAGCCCTTGTATAAGGAACTGTGCTCCTGGCTAATCCCATGCTGCCGTTTGTCCCCCTTCTGGATCAGTGCTTTTCAGCTCTATGCTGCACTGAGGAGAGTATAAAACCTTTAGAAGACAAAGATGAATGCCTGTTTAATTGTGTCGAACAGCATGGAGACAGCACTAAACTCTCTGCTGGCCTCCTCTGTTCTCACGCCTGCCACTGCTCCTTCCTTCTGCCTGGCCTTCCTCAGCTTCTCCCGTCTGCAGTGTCCCTGGGGGCATCTTGAGTCCTGTGGTGACTTGAAGCTTTTGTGGTGCTGTTCCTGGCCCTCCTACACACAACCCCATCCTCCTCCTTGCCCTCCAGGCTGAGCACAGCCCAGCGTCCTCTGCCTTCACAAGGACATGAGGGCTAGAGTAGTTTTCAGGGAGGCATGTGGTTGTGCTCCTAAATGCCAGCAAAGCCAAGAGAAGAGGCATTTCCAAAACAGCACCGGAGATTTGAAAAGTAGGTCAGGCAGCTTCTGGTCACCGGGATTACTGGGCAGCAGAGTTCAGGTCTGTGCCCAGAGCTGTCACAGCCAGCAAGCAGGGGGAGGATTGCTATTGGAAGTGTGTTTGGACCATCAGAGTGAATGTGGCATCCACGCAGGCAGTGGGCCATCTAATTAGCTGGTTTAAATTGGCTGACCCAAACTCCAGCTTTTATCTGGGCACACGCAAGTACAAGACACAAGCGAGGTGCACTTCCCCAAAGGGCGTGATCCTAACCCTACTGAAATCAGATGGAGGCTTGTCGTCATCTCCAGCTGGAGCAGAGCTGAACCCTTTGTCACTACAATTATTTCAAGTCTACTTCATGCTGATTTTAACTATAAAAATCCCCCTAGGAACACTCCTTGTTTACAAAATCACCTCCCGCTCTGACTGAAGCGTTCATGTCTCAGTTGTTAGCCGCAATAATGAGTTGACAATTTCCTCCAATTGACACATTTCATTCAAGACATATTATTGTAACCATGGCTGCCTAAAATGTACAAAACCGGGTTCAGCAGAAGTGTTATTTACTGATGCATGAACAGAAAAGTCTGGAAGACTACTGTTTTTTCTTGCTTTTTGACTGGGGTTGTTGTTTCATAGGCAGGTGGAAAAAAAAAAAAAAAAAAAACATTAAATATACAGAAGGAAACAATGTTACGGGGTCTCTGGTGTGAGTTTCTACTTGTGTTTCCACTCCAGCTTCAGAAGCAGTTTCAACAGTTGTCATACATACCCTCTTGAGAAGTGACTTGAGCCCCTTCTGGACCTCTCCTGGTCTGGAGGAATGTTGGATCCCCAGCAGAACAGGGGAGCTGGTTTCACCATGAAAGAAAAGGGATAAAACCACTTAACTCCATTTCGTCTTCCCAAAGGGTCGGGGAAGGTGAAAGGGGAGGAGGGGAGAACTCCAGCTGCAGCAGTTTAAATCTATTTTAATAATGTCTCACGGCCTCGCGGTATACATGAAAGACAATGGGCGGGTACAATTAATAATGATTGGTTTGCCATTACAGTGATAAATAACTTTAAATAGCCCTTTAGAGCTGTTTAGGGCCTTCCTGTCCTCCTTTTCTTTTTTTTTTTTTTTTTTTTTTTTTTTGGTGGCAGATGGTGTAAAATCCCTGGGCTCTTTGGACCTTGACCTCCTGCAGATGTAGGGATGGGACAAAATGGTCTTCAGGATGGTAGAGAGGGAAAGAAAATGAAAACCCTTCTAATGTACCGTATCAGGGCTAGCAGTAGGGTGGACCTCTAACTGCTTTTTTATTACTGTCACTTCCCAGCTCTGATTCTTCTGTACTTAAAGAGTTATGTCAGCGATTGTGAGGCAGCTGAAAGGGAGAGTGGATACATGTGGTGGTGAAGCATTATTGGAAATCAGACCAATGGAAGATGAATGAAAGATTATGAGAGGGGCAAACTACCCTAGTTAGCAATGCTGTAACAAACTAGACATTGATATATTGTCCTCTTGGAAATATTCTGACAGCCTATTATAGTTCCCTTAATGAGGTTGTCATGCATTTCTCTTTTTGTAGCTATTAAAATCTTGTCTACATCTGCTGAGGTTTGCTTCAGAGAGGAGGAGGAGGGGATCCTTGATATTTTGCAGACTGCCATTGTTTGGTAGCCAGGGTTACACCTGACCAGTAGCAGAGGGGGATAGTTAAGGTTGTCCAAGATGTACAAATTCCATGGATTTCCAAAGAAAAATAACCTCCATAGTGAAGGAAACATTTCCATGGTTGTATCTCACAGTGAGCTGAAGGCATGATGGATGTTAATATGACTAACGGGAACTTTCTACAACCATTCCCAGATCTACACAGATGGTGAGATAATGCGGTATGTGGGTCTCATTAAATATAAAAATCTTGCACATCACCTCTGAATTACAATGTTAGCAAGCTGCGCTGCTAAGTACATGAACAAGAGTGATCTGACTCTCTCCAAAATTAGGAACAAAAATGATTTTCTTCAAAATAATTAATGATTCCCATGAGTAATATGTATAAACATGGATGGATGGGATGGATGGATGGACGGACAGATGGGTGAATAGATGGATGGTTGGATGGATGGATAGATAGATTAATAGATAGATGGTAGGTAGGTAGGTAGGTAGATAGATAGATAGATAGATAGATAGATAGATAGATAGATAGATAGATATGGGAGGAAGTATGAGCACCATGTAAGCACTAGAAATCAAAACTTCCACTTCTTGAACAGATCTCTTCCACAAGGAAGCTATCTACAATTTGGAAAAGGAAAATTTGCCCTCTAAGTCAGTGACTGTTTTGTTTTTAGCTCTGTGGGTCTAACTTTGAATCTGACAGTCTCAGAGGAGTGTGGTGTAGTTCATGAGAGCTCAGAGTTGTAGCTCAACCCCCTCTCAAGCAATTTGCTAAGTCAATTCTTTGATACCTGCTCAGTCCTGAGGAGTGAATAGGGGAAGGGAATCCATTACTGATACATGCAACTGATGAATCTGCCAGGGCCAGGGAACTTGTCTGCATCTGAATGAGGCTGCTTTAGGGCCACCAGCTCCCAGCTGCAGGGCACAAAGCAGCCATTCCTTCTCACAGGCTCTGAGCCTTGATATTTAACATTTAAGAACTTCTGAAGTCATTTTTGTAAATGAAACATTTTTTGTCCCATCGACATTTTCTACTAAAACACTACAGAGGAGGACATTTAATGCATCAAATCAGATGCATCAAATTAATTTCCTGCAATTAAAAATAATACAGTTCAATAATTCCTCCGAAGGGCCAACTTCATTCCAAAGTCTCTTGAAAAAAATTCATAGTGCATCCAGTTTATTCATCTTTATTGTAGCTTAATAAACAGCAAGCTTAGGATATGTGCTGTAATGGGAAACCAGAAAGCCAGCATGTAAAATCATTTGGGATTTGATGTCTAAGTCATCATTAAACTAGGATTTGCAATGAATATGTCAGATGTCTTAACACTGCTCCACAAGCGGTATAAAAAATAAGCTCCCCCTGCTCTAATGAGGCAGAGAGAAATGGGTGAATACATTTTGATACACAATGCATCAGTGTCTGGTTTGTTTTAGTGAAACAGTAACCTCTCTCCCTTTTTCTGGGTAAATGCAGTACAATAGACTAACGCCACATGAATCTATTATGTCTTATAGGGCTTTTAGTGGGAGTATGACTGTTTAACCAGGCAGTGACACGAGAAGAATTACTATCCGACACTCCAGCTGAAAGTAGAGATTTTTATTGATTCACCGCACTGGCCTGCCATTTTAGCTTTGATTGAGAGCCTTTCATGAATCCAAAAAGGTAACACTCCTTCATTGAAAACAACAGCAGGCGGTCGGGTCCGGACTTAAACCATCTGCCAGCTTAAAAGAAAGATGAAGGTGTTTCCCAAAGCATCTCCTAGCCTAGATCTATCCAGTAGATCTATCATTCCAACTATTACATATCCAGGCTGACACACGAGAAACGCTTGTGAAGTCTTTGACTGCAGGTTTCATGTAGATCTAATTATCAAAAGTGATATAATATGGAAACTAATTACACCCAGCAGCTCAGTAGCTGTAACTTCTCTCATTCACTTTCTTGCTTCTGAAACAAGTAATATCTTTGCATCCCAGGAATTAAGTGATAACCTTTTCTTTCTTTTTTCTTTTTTATATCTCTTTTGAAGAATTTTGTCTTTGTTTATAGTAGATCAGCTGTGGTGCAGAAACTTCTTTGAATTAGATGTCTTCCTAAAAGCAGAATGTTCTATTTCTTTTAAACAAAAGAGATTTGCATTCCCAAGCAAATCCAGGCTCAGAGTGGCATGTGAGCAGTGTGCATGTTTACACGTCGCTGAATATTTATGTAGCCTTGGCTCCATGTGCTTCCATCGTAGGCAAGCCCAAATCCACCATGCAGACACAGTTTGATACCCATAGCATTCCCTTCTCATACCTCACCCTTCTTTTGTTTTTAAAGACAAATGAAATCTGTTAAAAAAAAAAAAAATCTAAAATATAGGCATTAAATGTAAAGTCATGCTATACAGTAATATGTAATATTTTGGTGTACTAAGGTCCTCTAACACCAGCCTAAAGCATGTTTGACATAAAAACTACCAAAAGGAAGTGTATGCAACTGTGTTACATCAGAAGCTTCTCTTGAAGGTGCAGTCCTGTTCACATCTGTGCAGGATGCTGAGGGATTTCAGACCCTTAATGAGTACCATGTGGCTGTTACATATTAGCATATAAACGTACCTATTTCATTCTCTATTTTCAGGATAACAGGTGTTTCAAATACCAAAGGCAATGGAAAAAGCCTGGAAAATATGGATAGTGGGGAAGACAACATGGAGACACCTGCGTGATTCCCTGGGAAAACAGGACCTGGCACAGACCCAGAGCTAGCGAGCTCCATCATTTCCAGCTTGACTCATGCAAAGCTCCTGGGGTACCTCTCTGCATCCTTCCCCAGGGTGCAGAAATGCTGGAGAGTTTGTTAACTCAGGTGGGCTTCAGCATCCCAGCAAACTGGTGTCATGGGACACACAGTGTGTATCTCCTGTAGCATTTTGACCATATATCTTGGAGGTAGCCTGAGTTTACTTCTGGCCAAAATAAAGCTTTGATAACACCTTCACCCAGCCCAGCAAAGTAATAAACTCTGGATGTCAGCAGATTTTATTCAATCAAAGCGCACTAACATGGCCATGAGGCTTGCTTTCAGCTCATAGCACAGGACCCAAGATGCTGACAGAGCGAGCTCACCTCATTTCCAAGCCCTGCCAAGCGTGAGCTCACATCTGCATGGTGCAAACAAATCCAGGGGCTTTGCGGAAGCAATTCAGGTTCCATCAGACTGTACAAAAAGAAACCAAGGCCAGGGAGAAGTCCTGATCTGCAATTGTCCATTCTGCTTAATTCTTAGCATGCTCCTGGCATTCCCGAGGCATGGACACAACAGTGCCCAGGAGCTACAGCTGCCTGCAGGCTACAGGCTCAGCCTGGGCTCTGCAAAAGTGGCTAAAATACTTCCCTAGCACCACAGGCTCAGGAAACAACATGACCTTGCTTACCCAGTGCTGTGTCTGAAGGAGTAAAGCCCAACCAGGCCAAACTCGTGCTTGGAGTCAGTCAGCCACGGTGGATCTGCCCCGCACACGATCATTCCTCAGCCCAGAGACACAGACAGCTAAGGACTAACTGTGCCACTACGCAGCAATTAGCCTCGGGAGCTTACAGCAAATGCAAGACAATTTAGACTGACAGGACAATTTTCCAAGAGACACGATAGTTGCACAAAATTTGAAGGCTCCAGAAAAAATCTCAGGAATCAAAAATAGCAGAAAATAACACAACACACGGGGCTTTTTTTTTTTTTTTTTCTCTCTGCTGAATTTTAGACCCGGGCAATTTCAGCAGTGCTATTTCTGATCCACAGAAAAAAGAAAATTCAGGCTTGAAATAAGATCAGCTCTTTGGGTTCAGTCCTGCAAATCTGCACTCGGACAAAAATGAAGTAGTATTTTAGGAAGCTGGGATAGCAAGTCCAGGCACAATTGTGCCCGGGTGGTGGCACCAGCAGAGGCAGCCTCTCCAGGCTCCATGTTTCAGGGATCTGGGAATAGGCCACTCTGGACACGTTATCAGACTGTCAGGGATGTGTGTCATTTCCTTGCGTTCCTCTTGCTGAAAATCACAAGTTCCTGTCAGCTACACAGAGTATGTAATCCGAGAAAATGCCACAAATAGCAAACTGTCAGCTCAGAAAAGATTAAGCCAAATGCTCTTCCGTGCCTTGCTGCAGAAGTGAATGCAGCAAAACGCCTAGTGCAGCACAGGGGATCTCAGCTCCACAGAAATGACAAAGATGCCTCCCCAGTAAACGTTCCTAGGCCCCTCCAGGTATGTAGGTACTGGTAAATGAGAAGTACCTGGCCAGACGGAGGCTCAGCACAACTGAAATGAAAAATTGTCTTGATTGTGTGCATCAGCACAGATTCAAGTTACCCCAGAAACTTCCTGGGTAAAATCCATGTCCTGTGGCTTCTTAGACACTAAGTCATTTGGATATGAAGGATGGTTTTGATGTTTCTCTAGGCTTACCTGCTTCAAATACACCTAAGCCATACTAAGATATCTAAATACTTTTTTTAAAGCTTGTCTTCTGTTTCAGGCAGCTTCATGTGCCTTTGAAAGCTCTCCTGCAGTCCTCATGACAATATCCATGCCAATGCTTTGCCTGAATTCATTCCCCTTGCTTTTTTTTGTTGTTTTTTTTTTAATTTTTCAACTTTTTTTATTAGGCATGCAGTTTCACTGCTGGGAGAAAGGGTGGTAGCTCTGGACTCCCATGCCTTGCACCACACCACCCCATCCAAATCTAAACATAGCCCCAGTGGCTGTAGTGTCATCTGCTGGTCTGGACTGAGCACTCCTCCTTGGTAGAGCACAATGAGAAACCCAAGTGGGGAGAAATTTAAGAGAAAAGGAAGCCTGAAGTATCTAGCCTTTGTTTTTCTGGGTAATGCATCTTCATATTCTAAACTACAGATATATTGTGTAATATTTAAATTGTGGTGCGTTGTGGAGTGGAAATGTTCTTGAGATTCAAGTCTCATCCTCCCTCTCTTCCCCAAGTACTTTTGGAGATCCATTTGCTCAGTTAGTCCCTTACAGCCTCTCTCCAAGCTGTTTCAAATAACACAGAGAAACAGCAATCTCTAAATTCCTGGAAATTTCATGAAACTAGGTAGCTTGGTAGAGACATTGATACCACAGAAGGAAAGACTGCTGAGTGAGGTCTGCTCCCTGACTACAGGAACCAGAACGTGTTTATGAATGTATGAGTTTATGAATGTCCAAATCACAAATTCACATTGGAGTCTGCACTGCAACCTGAAGAAATGTACCACAGTCAAGGCTTCTTTCCCATGTGGATTCTCTGGTGTTAAACCACAATCTCTATTAAAATTCAACCAACCATGAAGCAATAACTGGACTGTGTTGGACCCTGTGCTCAAACACTTTTCAATTCTCTTGTAACATAGTTAAAACAGATATGGAAATGTGTAGTATAGTATAGCTTTCCTGTTGCACTGGGAAGATGTAAAAGCAGATGGTCTTTCACCAAACCATATAAAAATATTTTTTTTCTAGTGAAGTGTGTTCTTTAGACAGTGATATTCAACAGTGACTGCTAGCAAACACCTGGGATGGAGCAGTTGGAATATCAGCATGGTAGATATTCCAGATGACTTTCCCCACTGAAGTCTGGCAGGTAGTGTGAAACATATTTCAGTCTCAGGCAGTTATACTCTCCCCATCCAAATTTATTGTCACAGCCCTGTACAAGTGCTGTTCTGTACAGGGGCACCAGTGGACCTCTGCACTGTAAAGTTCCCATGTCCTATCATATGCTAAGGAGAGCTGCGCTAAATGACACACAACAATAATAAGAAATATAAAACAAATAGGGACAATAGATACCCCCAAATTCGTCATCACAGTCAAACTAGATGAAGCATTAAAGAAATTGCATATACAACCCAATGTCACAGACTGTACAAAAGAATGCACTTTATCAGGGTCCAGCGTAGTGGATTTTGTTGCATGGGTTCAACATTCAGTCATTCCTCAACAGCTAGAGCTTACAATGCCACGATTCAGCGACAGACTTAAAAGGAGGCAGCTGTTACCAGTTGGATGAGAGATTCACAGCTAGCCAGGCTATGCTAAAATATGCTGAGAGCAGCTCAGCATTAGCCCCTCTTCGTCTCAGCCTTTCATTGTTTGTTTCTTATTCTTACATCTTATATTTTAGGCCATTGCCCTTCGGGGATGTTTCCTCTGTATTTCTCCTGTGCCTGTGTCAGTGCAGGTCCCACCCCGGTGGAGTGTCTATGCGCTGTCACAGTGTAAGTGTTGGTGTGAGATGACAAAACCATCCTCTTATTTCAGTGTTTTCAAATATCCAGCTCATAAGTATTCCTGTGTATTACAGCAGTACCTAAATGGGAGCCTGTTATTGCAGCTGAATTTGTTCAAATTCATTTCACTTATAGAATGTACTAAACCTGTCTTCTTTCAGCATTAGCCTCACTTTCGCTAATCACCGTCTCATTCAGACTATATTTCATACACTTGATTATTCAGTTTTGCCTTGATAATAACTAATGTGCCATTGTAGGCAAGAAGTAAAATGTTTCAGCACAACCCCTCCCTTTCTAATGGATTCTCTGTTTGTTTACATTATACTGTAATAGCTATTGATCTTCACATGATTATGGAATCCAGGCAGCATTAGAAAATTCATTAATGATGACTATAGAAGCTTTAACCCCGTTTAAAATGTTCTTCACTTTCAGGCTATTCTACATGAATGACAACATCTATTACGGACAAAGGGACTGTAACCACCCCTAATTTGCAAAGCATATTATCTGTGATCAATACCGAATGATAGAGCGCAGCTGACTGAAAAGACCAATTTTGGAATTCAAGCGACATATGGTTTAAATCCCACAGTAACCACCCCGTTCAAACTAAACAATGAGGACATACAATATCCAGGATTTCTAACGCAGTGCTCCACAATTAACACAGCTCTTCCCTCGGGAGTAATGCCACTATTTACATTTTTGGTTTTCAAGGACAGAGAAAGAGTTTGCTGTTTCCTTCATCGGATGTGACAAGGTGCAATGCATAATGAACAAAATGCCATAATTGCTCAATAATGGCACTTTATTAAGCATATGGAGTAACTTTATAAAAAGAAAAAACACTTCAATGAGCATTTCATTATATCAAGAAACTGTCTTCACGTTTTTCAAAAAAAAAAAAAAAAAAGAACAAACACTATCAACAAAATTACCACAAATATAATTGTTTCATAGGGCTCCTCCAGTAGCACTGGTCTCATATGTCTTAATAATACTTTCCAGGAAGTCTGTTTGTTTTAGCTCTAGCCTACTCTAAAAGGTAGATAATGAGGGAAAGTACAAGTGCCCAGCTTACTGCTCAATTTAGATTCCACGACTGTTGTCCTAGCTCTTTTTCAAGCTATGTATTAATGACAAGGGGTTATGAAAGGATTTTATTAAACATTAAGTACCTTGGCAATGTAACTAAAGGCATAAACCATAGCAACCTACATGACAATTACATATTGCAGCTCTGGAGAAAAAATAAATAAATAAATAAAAAGGAAGCATTTAATAATTATGGCTTTATATAATTCTGATACCTATAAAAATTCTGGACCAAACTCAACCCAAGTGTAACTCACTGACTCACTGGGCATATTACAAGGATGAATTTAGTGTTGTGCATTCATGGGAATAGCTTTGCTTGTACGAAACTAATACATTTTTCAGCAAGCCATATAATAAGAGACTGGTTTAAGCCACATAATTCACTTTTTTCATTCCCATGCAAAATTCCACAGAAGGAGCCAGATACATGGCTCTGCTTTGGGTGCATGTTTGCTCACAGTACAATACCACATTTCCCAGTAAACCCACCTAAAGCTATTGAGTTTATATGCATTGCCTCCTGAACTGTAAGAGTAGTCATTAAATACATTTATGAAGCTATGAACACCATATAGTCTTTAGGGTGGATTTAGTTTTACCTGTCGTGAGGTGTCTGTGACATAGTCATGAAGTTTATGTGTTATGGCTACATGTTATGGTTCCCCTCATCAGAGGATCAGAGAATCATAAAATCATTGAAGAGTTTGGATTGGAAGAACCCTTAAAGATCACCTCGTTCCACCCCCCCTGCCATGGGCAGGGACACCTCCCACCATACCAAGTTGCCCAAAGCCCCATCCAGCCTGGCCTTGAACACCTCCAGGGATGGGGCATCCAAAGCTTCCCTGGGCAACCTGGTCCAGTGCCTCACCTCCCTCTGAGTGAAGAATTTCCTCCTTATATCTAATCTAAACCTACCTTCTTTTAGTTTAAAACCATTCCGCCTTGTCCTATCCCTACACTCCCTGACAAAGAGTCCCTCTGCAGCTTTCCTGTAGGCCCATTTTAGGCACTGGAAGGCCGCTGTAAGGTCTCCCAGAAGCTTTCTCTTCTCCAGGCTGAACAACCCATATTCCCTCAGCCTGTCTTTGTAGGAGAGGTGCTCCAGCCCTCTGATCATCCTTGTGGCCCTCCTCCGGACATGTTCTAATAGATCCATGTTCTTCTTGTGCCTGGGTTCCCAGAGCAGGATTCCAGGTGGGGTCTCACAAGAGTAGAGGGGAAGAATCACCCCCCTCACCCTGCTGGCCATGCTACTTTTGATTCAGCCCAGGATACAGTTGGTTTCTGGGATGCAAGCACACATTGCCAGCTCATGATGTGCTTCTCATCAACCAGCATCCTCAGGTCATTTTCCTCAGGGCTGCTCTCAATCCATTCTCTGCTCAGCCTGTATTTGTGCTTGGGATTGCCCTGATCCAGATGCAGCACCTTGCACTTCATCTTGTTGAACTTCATGAGGTTCACACAGTTCCATGTCTCAAGCCTGCCCATGTCCCTCTGGATGGCATCCTTTCCCTCCAACGTGTCAACCACAGCACAGAGCTTGATGTCATTGGCAAACGGGCTGAGGGTGCACTCAATCCCACCAACTATATCACATATAAAGGTGTTAAACAGCGCCAGTCCCAATACCTACTCCTGAGGAAGAATACTCATCAGCAATCTCTACTTGGACAACAATCCATTATCATCTGATAATATCTCCTATCACAGTCTAGTTAGTGGAGTGTGAAGACTTATTCCGCCTACATCTAACAATAACAGGAGCTCAAACACTCCGCACTCACTTGTGGTACCAAACATGCTTCAGCAGAATCCCATCCAACTGTGTGGTATAGGTGTTATACAACAACATATGTATCAGCCACAGTAGACATTTCTATATCAAGGCCTAGATAAGCTGATCAGAAAGCTTCTGGTCAGTGAAGAGGCAGGTGTAGGAGGCAGGGGTAGACTGCCGTCACACGGAAACTGAGATGCAGTAGGGTCTGCCCCAAACTCACCCTCTAGCCTACCTCAGCAGAAGGACCAGACCCAGACCCAGAAGCCAGGAGGGACTATCAGGGTCCCACTACTTAGATGTAGCCCTTGCATGTTAACCGCTGTATGTTTAAGTCCCCCACCCACCAAATTATACAATGCATGCAAAAACTGTCATTCAGTCGAAGTGGTAGCCACATGAGACTGGGCATACGAGGTAACAAATACTAATAGTCCTGTGGGGGTGAAGTTGGGGGTACTGAGATGCAACAGTGGTAAGTGCTGAATTGATAGATATTTGTATCTGCATGTACCTCCAGATATAAGTATGTATATCAATTGCAATTTACAGTATGTCATTTCTGAATTAAGAATAAATTTGTACATTATGCACAAGCACATGCATGTGAACTCAGAGCATCGTCTCTGTCTTCCACATAATCAGGCTCACATCACTGACTTCAGCAGAGACAGCATCCTACCCTTAATGTACAACCAAAACAGCCAGAATGCAAAATTATAAACGTAAAATAAACCTAAAGCCCAGTTACCTAAAACCTGTTGGAAAACAGTTTGTGAGCAATCCATGGGTTGAAATATATTAGCTTTTATATGAGCTTGTAGTTTGCAGAAATTTATAAAGTCTCCAATCTGCTTAAGGATCACAGGCTTAGGGAAGAAAGCACAAGCTCCAGTCAATCAAAAGGAGAACAAAGAAAAGTGTAGGGAAATAAGAAGATACAATAAAAAGGGTGGTCATACATAAAGCTAAATTCATCTGAACACACACACACACACACACAAAAAAAAAAAAAAAAAAAAAAAAAAAAGTGCCAAAAGCCTCCAGCCCCTACAAAAGGTGTTTGAAAGCTCTGAAAACGGGCAACTCTTCCCTAGACAAATTTCAGTCCAACCCAAGTGACATTACTGTATAAAAGCAATCTAAGCAACTTCATGAGATCAGGTGAATAGCTGAAGATAAGTACTTAGCAGTCTCAGTCTTAATGTAGCACTGACCACACTATCAATCATAACTTTCAACTACCTTGATATGCAAGGTAAGCCACTAAGAAGAGAAATTCATACATGGTGCAGATAATGAGGTTAATTTTTCTGTGAGCTATCATGGAAATTATTATAGTACGTTATCAGTACTTTGCTAAAAATTTTCTCAGTATGGAAATCAATCTTTCCTTCTTCTTGGCTAGAGCATAAAGGCTGAGATTTATAAAGCCTTTTAAGGTGCCTCTAAAATTAATGGGAATTGGATGTCCTCATTACCTACATGCTTTGAAAAGCTCAGCCAAAATGCATAAAATGAGTAGACACCGGCTATCATTAAAACCTCTCCAGTTTTGCCTTTGAAAGTAGATAAGGATATCATCTTGTTCAAATGATTCCCTGTAAAGAATTTAGCACCAGGAATATTTAGCAAACACTATAGTGCTCACTGTAAATTACTTTCAAAGGAACGTGCAAAGACTTTAACGGTGCCTACACAAACAACTGCGTGAAGCAATAAGGTGAAGTGAACCTCCAGAGGTTACCAGCACTGCAGTGAAAAGAGTGGAATTTATTATATATCCCCGGTAGCCACTTTCTTGCTCCAATTATGAAAGATCTGGTGAGACTAGCCTATATATACTTGCATCTAATTGTCTGCTAATAGGCATAGTAGTCCACAGAGTACTCTGAAATCCAAAGGCATGAGAGCTATGGGGCTATTTGGGCTACTTTTTTCAAACCAGCTGTTGAAATCATACCTAGATCCCAAACACTTGAAAAACCTCAATAAACTACCTTCAGCTGGCCATTTCTACCCTCTCAGGCAAAAGCCATGTTGCCCTACGTCAACTCTCTTCCTTAATCCTATCTTTATCCTTTTCCCTATATTCTGGCTGAAAGGGGGATCCTTGCCAGCTGCCCCCTGCCCCAGTCTTGACCATGCCTCCTTTCTCTCCTCAGTTGGCTGGTAAAAAATAATGCAAGCAAATCCCTGGTCTGCAGCATTACAGGGAGGGCCATGTAAACTGTGGGCAAAGCTTGTACTGCTGTTTCTGTTCTGCTAGCAGTACCCAGATGGGCTAGCTTATATCTGGCTCTGGCACTGATATCATAAACATAAGCAGTGCAATCACACTCCACAGCAGAGCGCAGATGAGAAAACCAAAGGAGAAGAGCTTCAGCCTTGTATAATTTCCATGATTAAAATCAACAGCAATGTTTGACTAATTGGCCCACAAAGGCCTTTGCATCAGTGTAATTTAAATAAGCTTAAAAACAGAACAAGGTTAAAAAACAGCACTATTCAGCCTACCAACCAGCCTGCAGAGTCTCTTCACTGAGTTTGAGTTACACAAGGCTAGCTTGTCTCTGCAACAGCCCCATTCAGCTGCTCTAAATTTCTAGTGGAGAGCCCCACTGAAAAGCAAGACCGATGAACGTGTTCACCCCCAACATCACTAGCCATTTCACCTCTGAGCAGGGACACGGTATTATTAAGGGGCTGCAAGAAGAGGGTGAAAACAAACATTTTGCTGCTCCTGCTCCATGCTAGAGGAGTTTTCATGTACCTCCTTACCCTTCTCCAGACTTACATGAAGTTAAGACAACCAGCAGCTTCTCTGTTGGAATCACTAAGAGAGGTGCGTGTGATGACCTCATGTCGTAGACAAGTGGTTACATCCCCATACACTCATGCACAAGGCAGATGGAGCTTGTCTTGTGTTTGATCTCAAGATAACCTCAAAGTATTTCTTAGGAGAAATCACAGGGAACCTGAGATAGATGTGAACCAGGTTGGGTTCTGGACATCCCTTTCAATCTAATGGATGAGATCTCTGTCAAGGAGGCCATGGAATATTGCCTACCCAAAATCACCAGATGAGACCTAGACTGCATCTGCCTGGATTTCACTGACTACATTAATTCAGTATGAGCCAGAAAACAAAGCATTAGGCAAACTTTGTTATGCAACTGTCACTGAACTCACATTTGGGGCGGCAGGCCAGCGGGTGACAGAAACCACTCTGGCAACAGCTAATTGGCCTTGGTAAGGAGTAAGTCAAAGAGATTGGCCCGGGGCAACGTAATTAGCAAAGTCATTGGCAGCTTATGCCAACAGTCTAATTTAGAAAGCAATAAATAGTTAAAAGAGCAACCTCCCCACGGGGCACGAGCACTGATGTACGGGGACAGCTAAAACAGCTATTGGCTAAGGTGGTACCACCCTGTGTAGGGGCCAAGCTGCCACCCAGCAACAACCGTGTCCCTCTGCTGGAGCATGTGTATGTCCCCTGGTTCCATGGTGCTAGTCTGGGCCGGACCAGGGCTGGTGCTTTGATTTTTTGTCTGTGTCGTGCTTGTGATCACAGAATAAAAATGACTATCCACCTGCTAAGCCCACTGTTATAAGTAAATAAATTTTGGATGGTAGCACCTCGCCCATTTGCCCCATGTTGGAGAACTCAACAGTGGCTTAAAGCAAGAAAAGAGGCTTCCCACACAGTGCCCTGCCCAGGCTCATCACAACACACATCCAACAGGATGAAAACCAGTGGGCAGGGGTCCATCTGTCATCTTGCAGAGCTAGGGGCTGTGGGGAATGAAGAGAAGCAGGGAATGGGCTCTGCTCCTATACCACCTTGCTCAGCACAGCGAGGCATGCCGTAATTTGCTGCCGCTGCCCATAGGTTAACAGTAAATTCCTGTCCCCTGTAGCAAAGACGGAGCGGGGAGGTGTGTGAGAGGCTTGCTGTCTCCCAGAGCAGTTCCTGAGAAGCAGCTACCCAGCTCCTGCGCTGCTCAGAGTGAAGCCTTAAGATGCGTGCTAGCCCGAAGTAATGAGCCCGACTCTGGCAATAAAGTGATTGTGGCAGTAAAGTGAAACAGCCATTATGCACTTGGCAACGGCTCTAGCCTCGAGATAACCTGCTTTTTAATTGAGCTGAGGAATGTTTTCATTCTTTCTCGAGTTGCATATTATTTATGGGTACAATGTGTAATAATAAAAATTACATATCTTGGCAAAAAACAACGAGCAAAAAGTCAGCTGGAAGAACACTACACAGCGGGCGTATATTTTTCTAGAGAGGTAGTCATCTATTTTAAGTACCATTGTGCTCTGTTTCGCTGTGGTAAATCCAGCAGTAGAATGCTAGCGATGTTTTTGTACATAGGAAGGGATCTGGCTTAAAAGCACAACCCTCGGCATGTGTTGTGGAGTACCTCACTGCTGAGCCCCATACGCTCACCTCTCTACAGACCTCTCCCAATCTCAAGCCGAGACAGCAGTGGAGGGAATGGTCACAAAAACTGCCCCCCGTGCCATGTCTGTGATGTGTCCATCCCCAGCAGAGCACGTTCCCACTCCTCCATAAAGGGAGCAGCAAAAAATTGCTCCCAATTCCCTTCCAAGCTTCAGTGCATGGAGAATAGCCACTATTGACAATTATGGGGTGGGGGTAAAATGTGCTGCCTTTATCCATTTTTAATTGCCGGAGACTGTAAAGTTGTTCTTCGGGAAATAAATACATTACTACTTTCCTCTCCCACTCGCAGCATGCCAGCACATTTGGTTTATCGATGGCCGTTTAATAATAACTTTCAATACCGGAATTTTTTCAATTGCCTCTTCAGATTTTTGCTCCAAACCACTGTGGTTGGATTACTCATGGGAAAAGCTGAGCAAATGGATTTTGTGTGGTGTGTGTCTGCAGAAAGAAAGAATGAGAGAGCACAGAATCACTTAAATGATAAATCAAATCTTGAAAAAAAAAAAAAAAAAAAAAGTATTTTTCTTTGTGCAATAACCTTTTATCTACAGCCCGGCTGTCACAAATACACTGTTTAACGCTTTGTGCCCTGTCATCAGCTGTGAACAGAAAAAGCAGCACTGTGCTGTAAGCATTATCTTAAAACTCTTTTGCAGCCAACAGGTTTTGCATTTTAAATGGGAACAAGACTACCTCCAGGTTTGTCAGCCTGATGCCTAGCCTCACACTGTTAGTTGTACGTGGGTCTGCAAAGCAAACACAGGGAGAACTGACTGAGGAAAAAAAAAAAGTGAAGGCTGAAAATAGGAAAGAAAAGGAAAGAATGTTGAACCTGTAATGTAAATCTCATGTTTAATTAGAAGGGCTGAAGAACTGTGGCCAGGAAAAACATGTTTCTGTGTAAGTGGTCCTGAGCAGCACTGAAGGTGAATATAATAAGGCTGACAAATACACCTTGGAGGGTGACTGCAAGAATAAAATCGATTTATTTAATAATTTAGAAATAGCTTCCAGCCATATCTCCCATTAA
Organism: Anas platyrhynchos; assembly: GCF_047663525.1. Classification (NCBI taxonomy): domain Eukaryota; kingdom Metazoa; phylum Chordata; class Aves; order Anseriformes; family Anatidae; genus Anas; species Anas platyrhynchos. The sequence goes on from NC_092587.1 coordinate 175,116,724, forward strand.
AATCTGAAGGCCATTGTATTCTGTATTTCTTTGGTCTTTTTTCTCCCTTTTACTTATGCTCCACCAGACTTAATAAATAAGTAATACATGGGGGGAAAACACTTATCTGGAGTGCTTTGCCACAGCCCTGTAGGGCTCTGTGATTCTTTCTAACTCTAAAAAGATCAAGTCAGGAACAGTCATCTCCCAGAATAAGAATAATGTTTCAGGGTTAATGCTCTAAATATAAGCAAAGTCCAAAAATTAAAATTTTATTAATGAGCATTGAAGATCCGAGCAAGTAAACAGCATTAAATACAAAAGCTACTTCCCAAAATACGAGTGAAAATTGACCTGAACTTGTAAATGGCAGTAAGAAGCTATATGTTCTTTTCTAGGAAGAGTTATGGAAAATAAGAAATGATAAGAGTAATAATTAATCCAGAGAGAGCACATTTTATTCTATCACCCGTTTTTGAAGTTTTATCCTAATAAATCTGCCTATAGCACCAGCCTCCTGAGATTTTTCTCCTGATGGTCTTTTCAGACCATAATTGTTTCAGAATCTTGTTTTAACACTGTTCATTTCAGAAAGGAAATATATCGCACAATCTTGCTTGTTAATCAATTAAACATTAAGTACCCACCACCTTACTCCTGGAAAAGCAAATGGAGTCCATGCACAATTCTTCTGCAACTATTTTATGCAAAATTCATAGTGTGAATTCTATAAACAATTCATAAAGTCAAATATGGGTTTGATAGAGGTGCGTATCAGCAATGTAGGCCAACTTCATTTACACTGGAAAAGTAAACATAAGCATGAGAAATGCCTTTCTGCCCTCACCAGTTGGAGAATAAAACCAACTGAGCAGTCAGGGGAACCTTCCTCAGTGCTCTGGCAGTTTGCAGCTTTCACCCACAAGACCAGCCAAATAATTGAACTCTGCTGTAGCAATAGCTTTAACAATATTAATTAATTCCTTTCAGCCAAGGGCTTCCATTTTCCTCTAATATTGTTCTTTTTAACCATTCTAAAACTAAATAAAACAGAGAAAAGAAACAGAAAAGAGCACACAGTAAAAGCCATTATAAAACAACCCACTGAATGGATGTCTTTCAACTGATGCCAGTGGACTTCAGACAAATAAATGGGAAATTACATTAACGTGCTCTTACTTTTCCCAAAATAACAACAAAAAAATAATAGATTTCGAAAGAGCTTACACAATAGGCCCACGAGGACTTGCTTTAGTGGCTAAGACATGGTAGCATTTTACTTCTTAAACTGTTGGGCCGCTAGCAGCAAGCACACAGCTGGCTCATGGCAGCAGCTTTTATCCATGACATAACCGCACAATTTGATGGAATCAAGGCCTAGTTGCACACCTTTGTCCCCTGACACCAAAAGAGCTTCCCATTTGTACACACTGGATCCCAAGATTCCCAGACCCTCTTCCCATGGCTTCAGTAGGAATTTAGCTTTGTCCCCATCAAGTTGGGGTTGTAGATGGTCTCTCCAAACTGCTTACCAAGCATTCAGGCTTCACCATCCTCCCTCGACATTTTTGCCCTTTCAGGTGTACCACCTGCATCCTCTACCAGGGCAGACAAAAAGCTGGAGCCCGCTGCCTGCTCAATGCATAGGACCTTGCCTGATGTTCAACCTCCACTGACATCCACAGGGGGTGTCTCCTCATGCCTGCTGCAGGAAGACCTTTGCCCTTGAAGGCTGCAGAACTTTACTCTGAACAACCTTGCAGTGCTCTCCACAAGGGCTTTGTCCTTCAGGGGCTCCCTTCAGCCATCTCGAAGAGCCCTGCAGCCTCCAGCAGGTCATGCAAACTGCAACCTTTGTGAGTATTTCTTCCATTAAGGGACCCCTGAGAACTCTTGCTCAGCGCAGGCTCTGTAGAGCTGTAAGCAAATACCAAAACCTTTGACTGTCTGTTTTTGTTTTAAGGTCTGGTGAGGGAATACAGAGAATTTATTGCTGGGGAGAGGAATAAAAGCAGGGCAGTGGGTGGGTAAAGAGCTTCCTTCACCCTCATCCCCACCCAGGTACCTGGCTTGTTTGTCAGAGTTAACCCAGATGAGCAGCATGGTGGCACTGGCCTTGCATGCCATATTTCAACAGACAGCATTCCTGATAATCCTGATTATTCTTTAGAGCTGAAATGGGGGGTGGGGAGGAGGTGGATTTTGCGTACTTTTGTGACTGTGTATGGTTTTCTCCCTTGTTTCTATAGGGGCAGGCTCACTGCTCCTGCTTGTGACCTGCAAGAAACTCAGCAAAGGGGAGGAGGAGGAGGCGGCACCACTGAAGCAAGGAAGGGACAAAAGTGACCGAGTTGTTACTGCTGTTGCTGCAGGAGTTGCTAAGAGGAGGCACAAAGCCCTCTGGACATTACCATTGGAAAGTCATTAGGAAGCTCGGGGCCACATCTTCACCACAGATTGCAAGTCTTCCTCACCCAAAGCACACACAGGAGCATGGGGGGGGGGGGGATGCAGGAACAGGAGAGAGTGAGGAGGGAAGGACAGAAAGGAGGGGGGTCAGCACCTTCCCCAAAAAGGCTGGAAATAAACTGGAAAGGGGTGGGTGGCATTCAGCAAGGGCAGGCTGTGGGTTTTTCAAGGGTGGGTTTCTCTCTGGTTATAAAGTTTGTCCCTCCCCTCAGGGTTATTTTTTTTAAGTTTTATTCATGAGTTGTTAACCATTTTGTTTAGCAAATCGGTTTATCCCAATGACCTTTCACTGCTTTAATTTTCGAGATGGCAGATGGCTCTAAAGAAATCCCCCTTAAATGCAGACCCAGACCCAGCCTGCTTGTTCACGCACCGGACCTGCATCAAAATGCCAAGCACAGCTCCAGAGAGAAGACAAAGTCCTCAGGAAAGAAGGGGGGGAGGGAGGGAGAGGGGGAAGGGAAGAGAGAGAAGCTAGACAAAGTCCAGGTTGACTATTTCTTGCATTGTTAATAGTCTGGGATTTCTCTCCAGCGCCGTCTGCAAGCCCCTACCCCTGCTATCTGCACACAAGCAGCACGGTCCTGCAGGAGTTGTATCCCAAGGTCTCATGGCCAGAGGCAAATGTCAAAGAGAAGCAAACCAGCAGGAGGGAGGGATGGAGGAACTGTGCAGGAATGAAGGGCAGAAATGATGTGCTGAAAGCAGAGGCAACACCAGACCAAGCTGAGCAGCCACACCTGTATGAAAATATAATATAGGAACAGAGAAAAGGAAAAAGCAGCCTGCAGCACTAGCACACTGAACTGCCCATTCAGCCTTATGGTGGTCCCTCACCCATCACACACACAGTGCAAGAAGTCTTAGCAAAGGTGCCCTGCCTCTATAAAAGACTTGAGGCACAGAGCACAATGTGAAATATTAGTCAGTAAGTATTAGTCCCACTTTTTTCCCCCAAACAAGTTTCTGAGGTCTGGCCTGTTCAGTTATTCTGGACGAATGAGTGGAACTGAAGCATGTTCAAGAGTTATTATTTATCCCTTCTCCAGCTGGCAAATTTTTGAGAACATGTGAATCTATATAAATTGTCACATCTCCTGTCTTTTCCAACTGGTAAGTAATACCACTCAGAGGTGCCAGATTCTAAGAAGCGATTCTGTTCATCACATGGCTCTTGTTGAAAATGTGGCAAAAACAACAATTGTTTCAAAAAAGAAAAATAGGGATAATATGCATTGAAGTTCGTCAGCATTGGATTTCTCCCTCACTCATGAGTTTTAAACTCATGTTTAAAATGGGAGATCCCAAGCAGAGCTCACAAATGGCAGTGTCAGCTCCTGACTCAAACTAATTCTTCCCAGTATGCAGAGGGACCGTATAGACCCAGTTCAGCAACCCTTTTAATCCTCTCATCCACGTAAAACGTTTAAATGAACCCCGTTGTCTTTCCTGCTTGGATTCGGTAATTTTGAGGGGGAAAGTTGTGGGGAGGATGCAACCACATTGTGTGGCACCTCACAGCCCACCAGACCAACAAGGGATGAAGTGGAAGGACCAACCTGCTGGTTCTTCCTTCACCTTCAGTCACTCGTATGGGCTTCCATGGAATAAGCATGTGTAAGTGCTCTGTAAGCCCTACCAACAATACATGTAGCTCACAGACAAGATACAAACATTGGGCTACATCATGATACATTTGTTTATTGCACTGCTGGGAATAAATTAAGGTAACAAAAGTAGAAGTCACAAGTCCTTTTAAACTCAAGAAAGGTGTATGTTATGCCTAAAAAGATACAAATCAAGCTTCTTCATGGAGTTTCTTGCCTTCTTTTCATCCTATATGGTTTGTTTTTCATTTGGCTCAATCAAAGCTCCACCTCAGGACCAGATGGAAGAAGGCAAAAGGGCTCCAGCTGCACTGAAATCCTAAAGCAGCCCCAAGTCAGTATAGATGAATCTTGAAGATAAATCCCACAAGTGCCACTGTCACACTGCTCAGTCCTAACCCCCACACAACAAAGGAATTATTCCCATTCCTGGGAGTGTAAGGAACCACTCCATCACAACAAAACCAACAGCCTTCTAACAGCTTGCTGCAAAGCAGAGCCTAATAGACCCAAATAAAGTGGCTGCAGGACAGCTCCACCTGGCATATCCCAGAAAACTAGGAAAAAAATCAAAGTATTAACACCACTGTGACAGGCTGCAGACTTCAGTGTTTTGACTCATGGCTGCCTCCACATGAACTGTTTGACCAGCTCAAAACACACCAGTCGTGTTACTCCTAAAGACTAGTGACCAGTTTCCCTCAAATGACTTACCCGCAAGGCATAGTCTTCTTTTATTTGATTTTGCTTATTCCCCATGTGGACTGTAATTTGCTCAAATGCTTCCACTCAAACCGTTTTCCCCAGTGTTTGAATTCTATATAACTTCTGTTATCTGAGATGGTCCATGATTATTTCTGTTTCCTGGTGTAGCTGAGAGTCTGGTGGTCTATCAAGCCACTGTGGGTTCCATTCACTCGAGGAGAGGTAGCAGCAAAACAGCATTTGGAAATTTCATAAAATATTAAACCTCCTGCTTTCTAGGCCACACAGTCCTTGCCTGAGGCAGCATTCATATAAAAAGTTAAGCTACTACAAGATTTATTGCCTAGATGCAAAGGAGCACACAAAATTGAAGTCTATGTCTCAGCCAGTTGGAACACAAACAGATATTCCTCCTAAGATGCCCTGAACTGTGCTGGAGACAGGCAGCAAGACAAATGCAGTTGGCTCAATGCAGCCTGTGCTCAAATATAAGCACCCACCAGCCTGGAAACACTCATGTCATATAATCAAATTAAAGAGGGCGCAGCGAGTCACGGTCGACACACACTGCGGAGCTTCGTCCGTGCAAAGGTTTGTCATTGCCAGGTCAGACAGATCGATGACTAGCATGGAGGATCCTGACAGAGGAAGGCAAATAGCTGTCTGAGCTGGAACTTTTATTACATGTGCTCTGATTCATTCACAGGTCCTTCAGCCACCGTAAGTTTAAGCATACTGAGCTCCAGATGGGTGAAGGATGTGTGGTATTTGGGACGGGAAACTACCACTGGTGTGGCTTCATATGCCAGCTGTTCTCAGCACAGATATATGGACCAGGCTTCCCAAGGGCTCCTCAGTAAGATGTGCATTCCTAAGACCTAATGCTTCACTTCTTCTCCGTGACACTCCGTCTGCACACTGACAGATGATTTTTTTTTCATTACATTCATGTAAGAAATATGGTTTTAGAGGAACTCAGAATCGAGAGGACCATTTTCAAGCAGTTTTATGAAGACATATGGAAGCCAGGTCCCTCTACAGCCCTAGCGAGACTTCTTCTATCATAACTATTTCACATTAGCCTTCCTCCTCCAAAGTGGGAATTCTCCACTGCTTGACAAGGCTTTCAGCTCAACACTGCAGTGAGACAGTAGCATTAGGAATCTGTCATGCCACCTGCCAACTGAATATTGTAAGAAGATGTACTGGGTGTTCCGAGGAACAGAAGTAGTCTTCACTGGCCATACCATACTCTCCTTACTATAAAGCCATTGCATCCAGCCAAGATTCAGTACATATCCTGACGCAAGTTTTAGCCACTCTGGGTAGATGTATGCATGGTGACACATGTACACAGCTCCAAAATGCTCACTGGTTGATGTTGAAAAACTATTCCCATTTTTATACCCAGCACACAAGCACACATTGTGTCAATAATTTTTTAAGTCACAGAAATATCTAATATCATTTCTAATTCTGAGTTAGCAATAAATCCCAACAGAATCTTAGAGCAACTTAGGCTGGATGGGACCTCCGGGGTCACCTCATCCAACCACCAGCTCAAAGCTTAATGCTGGAAATGAGCACCAGCTTCATGCCTCATTGCAGCTACCCTGTTCCACTTGACCTTGTGATGAAGAGTCACTAACTGCATTTCAACTGCGAGGGTATGTTCTAACCACCACCCACAAGTATATAGCAATACTCAGCTACCTACTCTGAAGGAAAAAAAAAAAAAGTCTTTTATTTTTTTCTTCTTGTCTTGCATTATCTGTAGAACATCTCTCTGCTGTCTTTGCATTGCCAGCCAAGCAGTTGGGAACCATGACCTCAAAAATGGTTTGTTCTACAGTAATGATACAAAATTCAACGGCAACATGCAAGGCTGATAAGGCTGATGTCTGTGTTGGACCATCGCTGATCACGATATTGTCTTTTCAGGCTGCAGAAGGGAAATGTTACAAACAACATAAAATGAAGTCAAAGTGAAGTTTTAGAATAGTCAGTTCAGAAAGTAAGAAATTGTTTTTAAAGTGTGCATAGTACATAATGTAGTACATCATAATGAACTAAAAAATAGGGAAGAATAAAGATGAATAACAAACCCCATATGTACCAAGGAAAAAAATTTACATGTCCAATTATGACTGCTGTTGTCCTTGACCCTGCAAATTTAAATTCACTGCTGCAGTCCTTTGTCATGTTAGTCATTTGACTACCTTCTTGGGAAATATTTATGTGACTAAGGGTTTGCAGGATCAGGCCCAATATAAATAATAATAGGATCACTTAGGCAGAGTTTTACATCTGTGCAAACACTGTCTAATGAATTCCTGATGGAGTTCTGCTGTTGACTAAGGAAATCATGTGAGAACCTCCACAATAAATGGAGCAGCAACACATTTTGGATCAAAGGAATTCATACAGAAAAGCAAACTAATATACAAAGGGCTACAGTCTTTTTTGGCATAATTCCTCCTAAGTCTTTTAGACCCTCTTTAGGCACTGGCACTATTTATTTTATAGCAAAACCTCCTGGCCTTTGAGTTGAAAGGCCTTCAGTCTTTGATATCAGAGCCTTTGTATTTAACCAAGAGGACAGTCTTCAGGGGGAAGGGGCTGATATGTACAAACTTCAGGTTCATCCACTGTGAACTCCTTAATGTAGGGGTGACATTTCCATTCTGCAGTTGTATGGTGTGAGCACAGCAAGGTCCAAATCCATGCCAAAAACTGCAAGGCACTCAGGAACACAAACAAATAGCAACAGTCCAAATTTAACGGGGGTATGACCACACTGAAACTGACACCACGTGCTGTAGCTGTGTGCTCTTCTTGGAGAGAGTCTCTTTGGAAAGTGAGCTCTTTTCTAGATGGTTTTAGTGATTGCAGCACTCCCTGCAATTGCAGAAGCTGTGTGCTTTAGTAATCTCTTCAACCCGAGACGTCACCAAACCTCCTTCTGTCTGTCTTCCCCCTCAAGCCACATGCACAAGGCCAGACAAAGACAGAAATAGTATTTTGAGACTCAGACCATAGAGGATAACTGTCATGGCTCTGTTCTATTTAAGTGCCAGAGGTCGCCAGAGATTCCTCTTGCGACTTTTTATACCATCTCATGTCCTCTTACTCTGAAAGAGTAAGGGGTTGTTCAAAAACCAACCTAGTCATACTCTAAAAAAAAAAATAAATAATAAAAATAAATAATAATTTTTAAAAAAAAAAAAAACATTTTACTAAAATGACCCATACTGTCCTCCTTTTTAATTCAGAATTCAGAAAAGGTATCAGTCATCCCTGCTCTGCATGTGTGTGGTGTCTGTAGTGTCAGGATAAGGGACCACTGCTCATGTTAAAGTGCTTCCTAACTACACTGCTTTCCAGATTTTTTTTTCTTTATTTATGAGAGAGCTGTTGAATATAAAGCACTTTTCCAGAAGTCTATAGCCAGCACCTCTACACCTCTCCCTGCACCTCTACACCTGCTCCCCACTCTACATCTCTAAATCTTGCCTCATCCTCCTTCTTCCTCCAAGGATTTTCATGTTTTTTGCTGCACAACTTAGTAGGATGTAAAGAGACTGGGATAAGGATAAGGACCTGCAGACAGTGCGCTGCAGAAAGTGGCAAGAAGGAAGAATGGAGATCTGTTCAGATTGATTCAACCTACACCAGAAGGCAGGTGAGACTAGAGAAGTGAGGGAGGAGTGCTAAAGGAATCCAGCACCTCTAGTGATGCAAAATTGTTGAGCGGTGAGATCCACGCAATAGAGACCATCTGATGCCAATCTTAGTCCATAAGGATATAAATATATGGATGAACTGTCAGCCTTGGATCAAGGAAAAGGAAAGCGGTGTATGTTGCAGTTACAGATCAAAGCAGCAGCAAACTTCTAACATTTTTTTTAACAGCGAACTTGAACTGCTGTCCAGTAAACTGGTCAAACTGCCTGTGGGGAGAAAATTTTGAGAAATAATTTCTCACCACTTAAATGCTCTAGAATTAGTGTTTCCAAGAAATAAGTGTGCAAAGAGATGAGCTTACTCTTGGTATAGTGTTAAAAAGCAGCAGACAACATTAGGAAGTAATATTACCTGAATCATTTCTACTGACTGCAGAATAACTAAAATATGTCCGAAGGGTTAGCTGAGTACCTAAAAGGGACCTGCTAACACCACATTTGAAAAACAAAGAAGATGCCAGCAAATGAGAGGGAAAATATCCTGAAGGTCTAAAGGAAGGAAATGAAATCCTGAGAGGTAGCAAGAATCCATCTATTCATGGAGTTGATAAGAAAATCTCCGAGGCATGTATACTGCTGAACATAAAAATAAAATTATAAAAAAAAAAAAATAGGATGAAACACGAAAGCAAAAAACTAATGAACACACCTGCCTGCCTTAGCTCAAGGGCCTTTTTGAACCAGTTAGAAACCTGTCAGCATCTGGAAACCTGACCAAACCGATGCGAAAAGTGAGAAGCATAAAATTCAGCAGGCAATAGGTAAAGGGGTGAATAAGAGGCTGAAAGGCTCTCAGAGGGAAGCAATACCTAAAAGTCACAGACGCTGCATATAAACAAGATGCTGGTCTGTGAGAGCACAATGTCCATTGGATTGTCAGGGATTAAAAGAAGTGGGTGTTGGGCAGAGTCAGAGAGAGCAGGAGTCATTCAGGGTACCTCTGAGTTATCACATGGCTGATTTCCTTCATGGGTGGAACATGTCAGGGAATGGTCTTTTATTATCATCTTTCCATCATGTTTTAAATGGTTTTATGGATTACGTGCCCAACTCCAAATTCTTGGGAAAAGTTTACAGAATCCACTTATTAGTTATTGTTACTATTGTTGTTGTTGTTACATGCAAATATTTCCAAGCCACTAAACAATTACCATCATGTTTCAATGCTGAATATTCTTTACAATCTGAAAACATAATGGCACCAGGCACACTGAATAGAGAAACGTATTTTTGATTATGTCACGGCAATAATTGCCTTCACTGCTTTATATGAATTGAATATTTAAAATATCATTGTAAAAATAGCAGCCCTTTAATAGGCATTATCCTCTCCCATAATGGAAGCACAGGTCACAGAACACCTTCCCTTCCTCGTTACTGACGCCGCTAGAAACCAGGCTAATAACTTCATTGTCACTGCCGCATTTCTGCAAGGTTTTGCATGTGTCTAAAATGCAGATATTAACCCCTGTTTCAAACATTTGTTCACCGGCATACAACCATAAGCCCTCTCTAAGAACTCCAGATAAGGTGTCTGCCCCCAAATAAAAGAGCTTTTCCAGTTTCCTGGTAAGAGAGAAAAAAGGAGTTCTTTATCGAAAGCATATTAGCATATTTTGCCTCATTAATAACTTCACTGCAGCATTAATTTGCTTAATTATTGCACTTTGAATTCAGCATGGCAGCTAATTAATTCAAAGACTGGGAAAAAAAAAAATGAAATTATAACACATATAAACATAGCCCTGCTTGGTGAGCATGCTTTTTTTGGAAATCATTCTTTTTTTATTCTATTCCATGAAACACTAAGTCTGTGGACACAGTAGGTCTAAAGTTATCTATTTAATGATTTATATTAATACATTTTCCTAGATTTCCCTTTTAGGTTTCTCTCCTGATGAATCTTCTTAGAATAAGTGGGGTTAATGCATCCCAACAGCCTGCTATCAGAACTTCCAGCTCCATTACCCACTATTAAGATCTTGTTCTCTTCCCTGGCAAATCTTTCTCTCTATTTTACTGGCAATGGCCAAGAGGCACACTAAATCCTTAGCAGGTCATTTGAAAACAGGAGTTCACTTCTCTCAAAACAGCCCTGAAATTACCTTCTCATAGCTCAAAAAAAAAAAAAAAAAAAAAAGAAAAAAAAAAAAAGAGAGAGAGAGAGAGAGAGAGAAGAAAAACTCTCCATTTCATAAAGTCTTTCATTTTAACTGAGAAAGAAAATCTTGAGGTATTTTGGTCACCCCTAAAATTCTCACTGTCAGAATTGGGAATGATATTCTAACAAAGCATATTCTTAACCGCTTTCATACCTTTTTTACATCTTAGCAAGACAAAACCATCACAAAATAATTAATGCTACAGGGCTACTCTGAGCTGACTCTCCCTCAAGCAGTACTACAAAGGCTGCCCAATATGGCAGGGGATGCCCACGGTGATGCTCCAGTGATGCTTAAAGAGCTCCATAGCTGTGTCAACAAAAAACTTTAACTGAGTGCAGGCACAGCAACAAAACAAGTATTTCTGCCCTGCTACTCCAGCTGAAAAGTAGTTATCATCTTGTTAAGAAGACAGTATAGCTGGTACTGGTCACTGCATTGGTACTTGCTCACTTCCCACTACAAGCACTTTGTTGGTTTAGTCTCTCGGTGTCCTCATCCATTTATACTTCAGTGTGTACCAGGTTGGTAAGACAAAGGACACTGGAGACTTCAGAGGTGTTGGCCTCAACTGTTCACAGATTTATTCTTTTGGGTGGTTTCCATTTACACAACAACCTTAGATATCCTCAGCTGCACTGTTCAAAGAGAGATACCAGGAACAGGGATTGCCAGAATCTGGTGCAGATAGCTTTAACGTTTTAAAGCTCAGTGTTATTGTTCACATTAATTTGCAAGAGACTTGTGTTTACTGAGTCTTTCTACTTGCACTGGTAATGTTTACACAAGAACCAGAGAAATCTATTGATGCAGTAATCATTTTCTTAGGGTTTTGGGTATCTAAAATGGGACTTCAGTGAATCTAAAGGACCTAAAGCCAAATCTCCTCACTGAATGCCTATTTAGCCCTGGAAATACTTAAATTCAGTTGAAAACATTTCAAAAGAATAGAGTTCTGCTCACTGGCAAGCCTAGATCTGCTCTAGTTTGGGAGCTCAGCCTTATATGCAATCAGAATCCAGCAAAAAATATATACCAACAACAAGCTTGTCTCAAGCCCTCTCCAAGACGTATTCTCAGAGCAAAGCTGACACACTTCAATTCTTCACAAAATACATCCTGAGACCTCTTAGTTTTAAAACAGACCTGGAAAACAAGATGCTGCAGGGTGCCCTTCTGCTATGTCACAGCCTGAGAAGGCTGTAACAGAGGTTCACACACCCATCTTTCCTCTTCTGTTCCCTCTTTTGTCCCTTCTCCCTGGACTCATGAACAAGGCATTTTTTTCCTGCACAAGGTCTCTCCCCATCTCATAGCCCCATTACCTGGTAGCTGGGTCTTTTGTGACCTGCAGATTCAAACAGCAAAGCAGAGAACAAACCTGGGTTTTTAACTGCTTGAATAAATACTGTAACCAGGAGGTTACAATGTAAGGGTCTTCCTCCCTTTCCACACGTTTCTTGCAACAACAGAACGAGTCTTGTTCCATTCTTTAAGAAAAATTAAGACTAACCCTTGGAAAGCCCCATCCCAGGTGCAGAAAAGCCAAGCCCATAGGAGTGTCTGAGAGCTCCAGGTGGACAAGTGAATGATGGGCACTGAAGCTCCTGAATTCGAGAACTTCTAGACCTTGCCTCTGGTTTTGGTGCACTGCAGTGCCACAGGCTGGAAGCTGTGTGGCAGCACCATATTCATTACAAAAATAAAGTATGTTTTTAAAATAGCCATGAGGATGAACTATGAAAGCAAGCCCTCTGTTATTTATCTGATTTTTAAATTCATTTTAGTGATTTTATATATCAGGCCACTTCCAGAACAAGACATACATTTTTGTGCAGCTCAGTGTCCACATCACCAGCACTGCCAGTGCACCTTGTTGTGGAACAACCTGCTATCCAGGAAAAAGTTGGGTAAATTTGGTGCCATCTGGCTGTCTCTGCTAAGAAAACATCAAAAATAGACAATTTTGCCACATGAAATGTTAACTTCCAGTTGCTATGTTAATCCACTCTGTGAATGAAGCTGTTCAAATCCCTTTAAATGAAAGCCACGGCTTTAGGCCGTCTTCAATCTTATGAAGACTTTACTCACCTAAAGGCAGTTCACTTTTTGGGGGCCTTTCCATTTTGGTTGTTTATAAGGAAAGCTAAAATCCTTGGACACCATTCTGGGGCATGTTGTAGCATCCCCAGCAAGTTCTTTAGCAGGGGAATTGCAGACTGAACATGCAGAACAAGATTAGATACAACACTGAACTGAATTAGCAAAAGATCTATTTAAGGGAATATGTTAAGCATCTGTTTTATCAAGCATATGTACCCTACCCATCGCTGTGCACCATTAAGATGAACATATTATTCATGCAGAGATCATAAGACACACACAAGCACTGCAGGAGCTAGCAGACTCTGATTTTTTCCTTCTTTACTTTGCCTCATCAGACCTTCATTCAAGACCACACTGTTGTCTAAAATCACCCAATGGTAACAAAAACAACAACAAAAAATAGAAGCGATCCCCTTGTCAATGGTCTGAAGGCCAAGAGGGCGTCAAATACAGAGGGAATATTCATAGTAATGAGCAGACGTCAGGGAAATGACCTTATTTCAGCCCACTGCCCCATTCTAATCCCATGTTTCCCAAGCCCTACTTCCCATGCCAAGGAGATAAAGGGAGGACCTGCTAAGGAGCCCCTCTCCAGGCCTTCTCCTGGTCCAAACCATCCCAGCTGCAGTATGTGGAGTCTGAACCAGGCGAAGATGCTGTGAGGGGAAAAATAACTGCTCAAACATCAGACAGCCTTGCTGCCTGCAGCCTCATTCCTGGTCTGGAGACCTCCAGAGGCACATGGGCCAGGAGGTTAATCTAAAATAACTAGAATATTCAGTAGCCATTGGCTTCATCTCCTCAGGGTTCACAAGGGACAGATCAGCTTCTCGTTGCTTTCATTATCTGGATTTCAATGAAAAGAAAGGAAATTGGGTAGAGGCAGATCTCTGCAGACTCCTTGCCCAGATGTTAAACCAGCTGGCCACGAACCCCACACGGAGGCCTCACTGCCAAAGCCAGGGCTGATGGGAGGATATGGAGACAGAGACATGGCCTCTACCTTCCCCTGACAAAACGGACTGAACAATTTCTAGTATGGCCCAGATTCCTCACAGCAAATGTTGCCTGGGGTTCCACTCTGCAGCATCCTGTGCCCCTGTTGGTGTCCTGTCCCTCGGGGTTTGGAGAAGATCTTTTCCACCTGCACTCAGCTCTTGCCAGCACCTTCTCTCAGACCAGCAGCTGGAATTTTCCATTGTTCCCCCATATCCAAGAGTGAGTGAGGATACATCACCCATGAGACTCTTTACTCCTCTTCTCCTCATCTTCCTTCCTGGGTGCTGTTGGCTTTTTCCAACCATTTCTCCATTCACTGCAACCAGTCCCATATCAGTTTGGTCCCCAGGTCAAAGGCATGCCTGGACCAAGTGCTGCAGGTCCATGTCCTGGCTGGAAGATATCCCATGGGGCCACAAGCCATGGAGCCATGAGGCCCATACCTTGCCTCACCTCTGCCCTGAACCACTACAGCATCTTGCCCTGCCTGTCTCCAACCCCATCCTGCTCTGCCCTGCACCATCCCCATGTGTCCCACAACTTCTGATTCCCCATGCTGCTGCTCCAAGCTGTCACAGTAACCCTTCTCCATTATTATTTTTTTTTTAATCTTCTTCTGTGAAATCTTCTACAGCACTCACTTGTATTTTAAGGTACATATGTCATCAGAAATGCACTTAGTCCACCAGGCATGGCAGGAGAACTAGTTCAAAAGGTCACCTGCTCTATCCTCTGGCAATCTTCTTATTCTGGGCTACATTCAGTGAATTCTGGAAATCTCCTTAAAAGAAGTCTCTAAGTCCCTAAGGGAGAAGTCCCTCGTGTCTCTGAAGGGATGGCGTTGCCCTAAGGTCCACATTGCTGTCCTCACCCTGCTCAGGCACAATGTATTGGCACTCAACAGGTAAATAGAAAGTACTGCAACCAAATACTTTTCCCTTCTTGTCTCCAAAAAAAAAAAACATCAGTCTGTTGACAGAAAATTTGAATTTACATAACCAGCAACAAGCACAAGATAACAGGGAGCAGCCAAAGCTGATAAGCAGAAATGAGGACATTTACCCTGATCCAGCATGCTTGAAATGCTGTGTTGTCTCTTTAAAAACAATGAAAAACCATTCTGGATGAAGTATTTCAGAATGTTTTATTTCCTCAAGAGAATGGATCTCTTAATAAAAAAAAAAAAAAAAAAAACTTGCTAATATTAAAATATACTCAACCTGATAGAACAGAATGTCTCCTTTGAAGTTGTTTCAATCTTTTTAAATATCTAAAGGACCTAACCCACACAGGTCTAGCACGTTTTCAGCTTGAAAAAAAAAAAAATCAAAGCCTTCTCCCCTTTTTTCCCCCATGTACAACCACTTGCCAATTATGGGAATTGCAAAAAATCAGCGTCTGAAAGAGTTAGGGTTGTTTTTTGTTTTTTGTTTTTTTTTTTTTAACACGTGTAATTATGCACAGGATTTAATCATTTGGGGAGAGGGACTGCTTGGGGGGAGAAGAGAGCTCTCTTCCAAGAGTTACATGCGCACTTTAATCCTGGATCAAGTGTCAACCACCAAGTGATTTTTATCAGGGATTGCAGCACTCCTCAGCTAAACAGCACACCTCCAATTTGCTCAAACGATCGACAGCTCCTCGCCTCCTTTATTAGTCTCTCTGTTTATCTGCCCAGCAATGAGCTCCAGCTCCTGCAGCCAGAGAACAAGCCAAGAGCAACCCGATCCAGGGCTGGGAAAGATATTCTTCCAGCATCATCTGGCTCCTTGGCAGGGTCTGTGGGCAGCTGCACCAACAGCCCCCTGGCTGCCGCTGGGGATGTCATGTGGCCATGCTGTGGTGGTACTGGCAGAGCATCCCCGTCCTCCTGGATGTGATTTTCCTTTGATTCACCTTGAATCCGAGAAGCCCATTACACGACCGTTTCCTCAGATTTGTTAAATAAGGGCTTTTGTTAATGACTGCCCGTAAAATGTAGCCAATGAGCCCTATTTCTGCTGTCATCATTTATAAATCTAGGTACTGCCGTTAAGGACTACTCGCTTTGCTGTGAACTTTTCCACAACACAGGAGCAGGATCTCTCTTAGCTGATTTGTAGCACAAGGGCTGGACTTCTTGATTGATGGATAACCAAAAAAAATAAAAAAAAAAAAAAGGGGTATGGAGCAGAGGACTGAGGACTGGATGACTGCCTCAGTACTGCTCTGTATATTAAAGTACATTAATCAGTCCATAATTTCCAAAACATTTTTTTTCTTTAAAGTACACACATACACACAAATTATATAGTCTGTGAGCAAAATGTTATCATTGATTTAAGAATGCAATCATACATGGGTATTACCTTGTACTTTTGCCTTCTTTTTTTCTTTCTTTCTTACTCCTTTCCTTCTTGTCACAGGAAAGACCAGTAAAATCTGTGTATATTCGCTACAAGAGTAATCTGTAAAAATCCTGCCTTGAAGTATTACTCACATCACCCTGTTGCACAGTCAAATTTCATAGGAAACAAAGCACTCAATGCAACATAAATTATATCAGCATTACATCGTGGGCATAAATTATCTGAACAAAACAAAATCTGACTTTGCATCTTACTACTTTGGCTACGGTTTCCATTTTAGATGCTGCAGGTCATCCTGAAATATAACTTTGTCCCTTCAGTTGTTTTTTATATTTACGTTGGTTTAATAATTCCTGACATAAGAAGCATTAAAATACAAGCATTTTCTACCTAAGGAGCTACCAGTTTGTCAGCTTCAGTGGGAGATGTGACACAGCTGAACAACTGACTCAGAAAAGAGAATATTTCTATGTACTGTGACTGATGTGCTTGTATACAGGCACTTATTTGTCTGCTGAAAGTTTTAACCCCCAAACTTTTTTCTTTCTTATTGTATTTGTCTAAACCCAACAGCAAGTTCTTCAGGGCAGCAACCTGTCCCCTCGCATGTTTGTAAAGCACCATGTGCACCTATGGCACTCTGTAATAAATAATTTCCTATCTGCTTATGATTAAAGAGGGCTTTCAGATGAAATATTGAGAATGGAAATGGACAAGCTAGGAGGGCAGCTTGCATTACCAGCATTATGTTGGACATTGTGCTTTGACACAGTACATCAGCCAGCATGCTATGCACAGTCTGAGTCTGCCTATAAACATTTTTGAGAACCATCTTACAAATATTCCTTACATCCTGACGCCATGCCCCTAAACAACGCCTTGTGCAGCATAACAGATCCCTCCATTAAATGCTCTGTACTGCAATATGCCCTTGCTTGTAAGAGTATCTGTTGCTTTTTTCAGGGTTATTCTCCATGAGCAAGCTAGACACACTGTGGGGAGACTGGAAGGACATAAGTTCACAGACTCAACAGAAGGTGGAAAGAGAGTGGGATAAGCCACAGAAGGGGGAGCAGAGAGGAGGCGAGGATGTTATATTAATAGGATCGCCTCATGACTCGCTTGAGGCATGCACACATCCAGACGGGTCTGCTCCCTACTTAACAGCAATCAATTTGTGGAGGTGATATAGCAAACATGAGAGTCCAGCTGAGTCCGTCGATAAAACTCCCCACATGCTTAGGATTAGCATATTTACGACAGCAAAAAGGCATGTAATACCCTTCTGGAAGTGGTCCCCGGGTCATGCTTTGCCTGCACCCCAGGAGATCCTACTGATCTACTGATCCTACCAGATCCTACTGATGGTCATCCACAAATCCTTGCTCTTCCAGCAACTCAGCAGCTCAGCCTACACATGCCCTTGCTGCCACCCAGAAAGCAAAGTGCCTTTCCCTCAGCCCTTCCAGGTCCTTCAGCTTCCCACAGAGAGACCTATTTCAGCTGTAAGACAAGATGTCTGGCCTGAGAACATACAGAGAAGCCATGGCTCAGTAGTATATACCTAGATCTTTGAACTCACAAGACACAGGTTAACCAAACTGTGCCTGAGTATCATTTTTGGTTGTGTAAAATAAGTTCCTCACAGTTTCAGCTCAAGGTGAAAGCTGAACTGACTCTTTGGCTCTTGATCACTTTAGAAGCCTGTTTTCCTTTTCCAAAAGCTGCAGTCTCCCTTTAATACAGAAGACTTCAATGTTATTTATTCTCAAACACCACATTACTGAGGCAGCCTGGTGAAGAGTTTTCTTCCTCATCAGGCTAAGAGCTGAGAAGTTTACAGCTGTGGGGAAAAGGAAGCCGAGAAGGTCACTGCGTACTTGGAGGACAACGAAAAAAGCCGTCACCATCTGGGCAGCCCAAGTTTGTTGCTTAATAAGCAATCACAGCTCTAAACCCTCACCACACCACAGGCAACATGGATGATTTCAGGGCATGCAGAAGAGGTTCTTCCCTCCACAGACATATATATTTTGATAGCTATGGCACCCAGGAGAACTTTCTTGGAAGCACGATGTTAAGTCTGCAAAGTCAAAGACTTAACTGGGAAATATGGGGCCTAAGGTGGTCTTTGCAGCTCCAGTCATGCTGTGGTATGATCCTTGTTTCCACAGTGAAGTGTTATTTCTCCACTGGACTCCTGCTATGCTCTCTAGGCCTGAGAGCCTTCATCTCCTCAGTGTTTGTTCTGTTTCCTTGCCTCATGCCACAGTTTCCCAATACCACTCAAGTCCTGCTTGGGATGAAAGTAATAATTTTTTCACAGCCTGTTCTTTGGCCTTCTCCACTCTTAAATTAGCGTGATTCACAGATGTTAATTATCTTATTTCCATAATGAACCTGTGAAAAAAGGGTGTATCATTAGCTCTGTATTACAGCTGGTGAGCTGAGCCACATGGCGATGCAAGTTAGTAGGTTGTATCCGCTAATTTTGCACATCCAAGCTGAAACACTCCAGGCCTGATTTCTCCTCACTTTTTTTTCTCCTGACATCACCAACTCAGTGACACTCTATGCATGTCCCCAGAGACTTTAAGGTACAATATGCTAGAAAAGCAGAACTTCACCACCAGCTCTCCAGCAGAAGTCTCCAGGTTGTAAGCTTTAGTTCCATCACACCATGGACCATGCCTTGTTAGAGCAGACACAGAGCCAAGACCAGCACTGGGTTAGTAAGTCCAACCGTTCTTGAAGCCAGTAGGAGATATTTTGCTATTCAGTTTTGACATCGTTTTCCCCATAGCAGAGAAAATCATGCTTTTTCACAAATATCTGGAATAGCAATCCAAGATTCTGGCAGACCAAGAAGAAAGGCACTATGACAGGAACAGAGTCTTTTGACTTCTCTTTTCCCAGACTCTCATCCCTGTTTCATTCATACCCAGCATCTTCTTTCTCCACCTGGCTGAGGCCACAGAGAGATGATAACTGCTTTCAGGCTTCTGGATCTGCCCAACCTGTGCTTAAAACAAAAGCCAGTCCCGACTAAGCTCACAGTGCACTCACTACAGGTAAAATCTGGGGGTATTTATCTGCTAAATCTCTGTTTAACATCCACGGGATGTAATATTTCAAATGTACATCCCAGTTTGGTTGAATGCTCATGAAAATGAAACTCACCTGCTATAGCAGGGAATCTTCTTGCAAAATTTCAAGTCCTCAAACCAAACCATGAAAATTATATGGTTTAAAAGAAAAAAATAAAAAGAAAAAAAAAATAGAAAAATGGGAGAGCCTGGATATTTATCCCACAGGCAAAACAACCATTAAAAAAGCCTAGGATAAATTTATCCTAGCCTCCTTTCCAGAGATAACCAAACAGCTTCAGCTAAAACTTCCCCTCAAAAAGAACCAGCAGCCTGAAGCAGATATCCAGCACAGAAAATTTCAGCTTAAACAGTTAATACTTGGTGAATATAAGCTCCTGGAGACAGTCTTCCATACAAGATGAGTGTGGTTATTACAGGACTCCCTGTAGGACATGCAGAGCCTGGAATGCCTTTCTCAGCACTTCCAGTACTGCTGCCCATTGCCAGACTGGCTCTACTGGGACCAGGCTCCCATTGCAACCACACATCCAGCCCGATATCAATTTCTCACCTGCTTTTTAGTGAAATACAGAATAGCAAACACAATACTGGAGAGCCACTAATCCAACACCTTGAATCCAAGCTACTTCTCTCCTGTGCATACTTGCTGCCAATGCCTAATGCCTCGTCCTTTGTCCCCTGTGGGTCTGCCACACATTTTTTAACTGGTTCATGACTTTATCCTGGAGCTAAGCACACAATCTCCAGTCATTAGTGAGCATCATGTCTTCATGTTGTCTTATGTATCTTGGAAAACTGTGTTTATATCTTCCTCTTTGCAATGCCAGGTGTGTCTTACACAAGCTTCCCTTACTCTTTTTGATGGACTGCAGACAGCTTGCTCATTAGTCTAGTATCTAATTGCTTATCAGTCACACTCCCGAGCTCCTTATTACTTCACTAACACAGCTACAGTAATTAGATTTCACATTTCTTTAGACTTTCATGGCATTGTTTAGCCTACTGAGGAGGCACTCGTATATGATACACACATATTATAAATTACCTCCTGTAATTATCATATTCATTATAATATATAACACATACATACACACACATCTCAAACCTCTGCAGTTCTAAGTGTTCAGCATGCTCTGCCAGCATCTCTGAATGTTTATTTTAACCTGTGTGAGGCTTCACCCGTCTGTGACCCTTGGCTCACAAACCGTGCCCGATCGCATCATTTTCTGCCTCTCACACACCACCACCACTTGCCTCCACCGCAAAACAAACATCTCAGATCTGTTTGCTGCAGGGATGAAAATCCTTTTAGGCAGAAACGTGAATTTGATGTTCAGTACAGAAGCAAGCAGAAGAGTCGCTTGAGCCGTCAGACTTTATTTTTTGGGATAACACAGGTTTTCTGCCGATTTTGTCTAATTTGATGTGTTTCTTTAACACCTATCCTCTAAGCCTTGAGCTTTCTTTTTAGGGAGATCATTCTCCACATTTATTACTGCACTTAAAAAGCAACGACAATTCATTTAACATTTCAAAACAGAATTCTGTGGGCATTTAGGATGGATGACTTTTTTTCCTGGGGATCATGTGTGAAATGTGTGCTGGTTTCTGTATTTCTATTCGGTTCCAGAGGCAAAAAGCTGCATGCAAGGGTGGCATGAAAAATTGGGCACCTCTTTTTCAAGTGAATGAAATAAGTGATTGCACCAGACAGTTAAACCTAGCAAGAAAAACAGGTAATTCCCACCAAATTGGAAAAGGGCCATATCACCACAGGCTCCATCTACGGAAGTACGCTAAGCAGAGCCAGGGGACAGAGCATTTTATTCGGTGTTATGGATGTAGCCATAGAGACTGCATGTGGTATCCAGATTGTGTCATCACCCTGCTGTGGCGCACACTTACAGTTGCAGGTGGAGATGGTGACATCTGGGGACTGAGGAGCTATCTCCTAAAGACAGACAAACACACCTGGGCACGGATGCATCCCTCAGCCATGGGAAACATCTCCTCTGTCCCAGGTCATCCCTGGGCTGCCACCAGCTCCTGGTCCAGGTCATGCCACCCAGACCCAGCATTGTGCTTTCTCAGCTGGATCTGTTCAGCAAAGTGTACGTGGAGATGAAACAAATGCCACACATGAAAGAAGAGCAGTGAGTACAGGAACATTTTGTAGCTCTGGAGGTCAAAGTCCTGCTGAGGTCAAAGAAGAGATATTAGGACAAAAAAAAAAAAAAAAAAAAAAAAGGAAAAAGAAGTTTTCTCTTGGCCTCCACACTCATGAAGTCAGCTACATGTGGTTACAGAAACCTTTAAAACAGAAGTCCTGTGCAAAACACTCAAGAGTACCGCAATGATTTAGGAACACAAACTTCTGAGAAGTTGCCTTCTCATCCAGTCTGTATGAATACTAATTCTATCCAAATTTCTTGTAAGAGGATGTGCTTGCTCTTTGGCCAAAACAACCTCTTTGTTGTTGTGTGCCATTTCCCCACCTTGCTCTGCCTCAGAGCAGACTGCATTTTGGGCAGCAAGATGCTGGTAGTTCTCAAATCTAAAATCCGTCCTGATGAGAAAGATGATGCATCAAAGGTGGAGACAGTGAGGTGGGTCTCAGACAGACTGAATTCATCACTGTCTTAACTGTCAGGCAGAGAAGACTCCTTGTCATGCAGAAATAAAGCCTCGGGCTTGGCAGCAGGGAAGGGGATCCATGCGTGAGGATGCCAGCAAGCCAAGCCAGCCTACGGGCTCCAGCATCTCCCAAGGGGAGCGGGGGGCTCCTGCCAGCACCTAGGAGGACCAGATGGCAGAAAATCACAGCTCCCTCAGCTTGGAGTGGGCAAACAGTGCTCCTTGCCCTGTGGTCCTACCTCAGCACTGGGTGTTGGACAGCAAAGAGCACCAAGAGGGCAACGCGGTGTGGCAGCCCCCAGGCAGGATGCTTAAGCCCCCCGAAAGCAGCCGGCGGAGCGAAGATGCTCGGTGTGAATAGAGCCCATTCCCTGGCAGGCGGCCAAGCACAGCAGCCGCCGGCGCCCGGGCTCGTCCCCCCGCGCTCGCAGGCTCTTGAAGAGAAGTGACACGCGGCACGCTCTTGCTCACAGCCTGCTGCCGCTCGGGAGGCTGGGAGAAGGAGAGACTTAGTCCTTCACAGCTGGGGGCTCTGACTTTGCAAGCCGATTGAGATGGAGGACAGGGGGGGAGTGAGGGGGGAAGAAGGAGAGGCGAGATGGAGGCAGAGATTTTCCTCCAGCTTCCAGCACAAAGGCTGAGCCCCTGCCTCCCCCTTGCATTTTTCCCCCCTCTCAGAAGCAACCAGAAGTTCAGGGTACAAATGGGCAAAGCTGTGAAAACTAGCCCAAAAATCAGAAGCTATGGCACTGCACCCAAGCTCATTAACCCTGCTGTGACAAGGGGCTAATTAGCTCAAACATGGCACCATGCTACTGTGACTTCTCCATCTCCAAGAACCCAAAGATCACTTCACAGAGCCTCCCCCTGCCACATCTATCAGCAAAGGGGCCAAGGAATCAAGTGTGGGGGAATATGAGAAATGTTAGGAAGGAGGCAGAGGGATGAGGCCATGCTTATTTGGTGTGGTACGGGGCAAGGGCAGCTGTCTGGCCAGGGGCAGAGGAAGGACATCCAGCAAGGGATGAAACAGCAAGTGAAACAGCAAGTGAGCTGCCTCCCTGAGAAGTCAGTGGAGCCCATCCCAACAGCCACACATAAGTGTTCACAGAGGGCTGTACATCTTCGTGGTAGCTGAAAGGTGGATTTCTTCCTCCCATTCATCATTCGTAAGAGTCTGAAATCCCAAACAGTCCTTCAAGGAGGAGAGCACGAATGAGGCCCAGGAGGAAACAAGGAGCTGCTGGAGGAAAGCCAAATATACCAACCTGGACACCTTCAAAGTGGTATGAAAGGCATCCCAGCCAGGTGTATGGGAGCAGCCACGGAGAGGGAGCTCCCATTCACAACATCCAGGGAGAGAAAGTTTCTGGTTCCCCTGTTTAATGTCCTACTGCTCTGACCCCTAAAATAAAAAGCAGCAAGGTAAAATAGGCAGAAAGAACCTGTGTAATAAAGGTTGTTCCTCCTAAGGATGCCTCTGATCTAGTAACAGGCCTGGTGCTGGGCACGTAGCGGGATTTGGGCTGTCATCACCTGGCATACCCACAGGTTGCAGTGTGCTGTCATTACAACTGCTCTGCGTGGTACCCAAGTGCTCTGCAGACATGAGGGGCTGAGTCTGAGAGAGCCTAAAGCCCTCATCCATGCTAAAAGACGTCAAATCCCCACTGGACTCGATGGCAGCTGAGTACCTAAATACCCCAGACCTTGGTGGAGCTGGGCTTCATTAGCTTGCTCCAGATCACGGAGCTGAGAACTGAGCCTGGGCACCTGGCTCGTGATTTAACAGCTGGAAAGCCTCATCGATCTCTTCTCATGCAGAAAAAGTACAGAGAGCTGGCGAAGAGGGGGGCAGAAGAGAGGAGGTACAAAAGTGTCAGCAGGTGCTTGACTCCTTTGCACCATGAGTTTAAGGATATGTGGGACCATGGCCTGGGTGCTGGGGTAGGAGGGACAAACTCAGGCCTAGCCACCTCAAGGATTTTCCCAGTCCCCTGTCATCACCTCAAAGGCAAGACAGACCAGGGAATACCCCAAAAATCCCCCAGAGGACCCTGTCTGCAGACCTCAAGGAATGCACTGCTCCAGGGATACCTCCAGGCAGCACACACGAGGCCCATGCTGTGTGGGGAATGCGAAGAACTGGTCCTTTGTTTCCCTCCCCTTTGTTTTAACCTCTTGAATCAAAGACCCCAGCTGCTACTCTGAGAGAGGCTAGAAATTAATCCAATTAAAAAATAAATTCCTTGCGGAATCAGAACTGCTTGCCGGGTGGGGGGTACGGGCACACGATTTCTTTATTCTGCAGAACAAACTCATTTTATAGCTCACGTTTCACAGAAGGGAGACAGAGGCAGGGAAGCATTTGAAGCAAATATAACAAGCAGATGATCGGGGTGATTTATAACCCTGGTACCCAACTGCGGCTCACGGGAAGGATGGCAGCTCTCTCTTCTATAGCCTACAAGGCCAGAGACAATGCCGCGTGCTCCCCTCGAACACAAACAGCCACGGAGCAACAAAACCCTTTGCCGCTTCGTTCCACTCCTTTGTTTTCCAGAGTTTTGGTCAGCCTAGGCTTGTGGAGCTTGACAGGTTAACCCACACTTCCTTGGTTGCGGCAGAAGTGATTAAACAGGGGGGGATTGTTTAGGCCGGGAAGCAGAAGGAGCTCCTTTGTTTTTGTAGATCACTCAAAGGCAGCCGAGCCATGGTGCCAGAGAAGAAAGAGGCAGGGGCTGAGAGAAAAGGGAGACGGGTTTCCAAGGAGGGACTTTGTGCCACCAGCTCTGCAGGCTCGGAGATGAGGGGTGGGGGGACACACTGTGTCCCAGTTTTGGGGTTGGAGAGAAATTGGACGGAACCTCACCCAAATACCAGACTCACTCATATCGCTTTCCAGATTCAGCAAAGCCTGGACAAAGTCAAGGCATGTCAATGTCATGTCCTTGTAGCATCCCACCCCACCACCCCAAGGGCATGCAGCCATCATGCAGCTTGTGCTGAGGGGGATCAGGGCCAAGGAGAGAGAGGGGTGTTCATACCCAGAGCCTGGTGCTCCAAAGATCTCATGGGAAAGCAAACATAACACAGTCACCGCTATATAAAGCATGGCTTGCTTCCATGGTCCCATGCATGAAGTTGCTCCCTCAAGGTGTATGTGGTGCTGAGGTACATGCTGGGCCCTATGAGAGTCCTGCCTTCCCTCACAGCCCCCACAGCTGGAAGTGTGAAGGGAAGAAGAGGAGGAGATCCTGACTTTTTGTCACCCTCTGTAAGGCCATGACTGTTTGGGGAGAGGAGCAAAGCACCCACAAGCTTTACTGGGTCAGAATTGAGGGGAAAGCAAAATTAAAACTAGAAATAGGAACCTGCAGCGATTTGTTGGCCATCAGTCCAACTTGGTTGCTGTTGGCATTGGGCTGGTGGGCTGGGAGTGCTTTCAGCCCTTGAGAGCAAGGCATTACCCTGAGATTCAGGCTCATGGGGATGGGTGGGGAGTCTTGCTTTTTCCTTGTCCTGACACCCACCTCTCAGAGCAGCTTTGCTTTCTTCATCAAAGAGGTCCGGGAAGGAGCTTGGCAGTAGAGATCAGAGCTCCGGACACCACAAAATGCCTCCTTCTTAGCAGGCTCCGAGTCTCCGCAACAGCACTAAGTGCAAGAGGGCTGGTGAATTATTAAAACAACCTCTCAACAGCTCCGGATAAACCTCCAGTGCCTCCGATTCAAAAGAAGGCTGTGGTGTGAGAATCCCCATTAGTAACAATACACACAGTTTGCAAGAACATATGTCCCTGCATGGAGCAATCAACCAATCTGGGCTGTTTAACCATAATATTTCAAAGAAGTGCTTTTAACACAGCTGATCCGTATGTTTATTTTTTGAGCTGTAAAACAAGATTCTTCACTAGCCTTTACGAACATTTCTGTAATGGACTTTATCCAAACTATTGGGGAGAAGGCTTTGCTCCAGTGGAGCGACTGATATGTATTTTTTTTTTTTAACTCAGAGTCACGATTGTGGAAAAATAATAACTCGAGCAGACAGAAAGTGCATTTTGCCCTCAGAAAAAGAAAAAAAAAAAAAAAAAAGGCAAGAGGAGCAAGACCCCACTGGGACCCTTTTAAGAAAGGGTTTGGATTGAGAGAGTCTGTGAGATGGGGAATGCATAGATGAGAAGGGAGAAGGCTTTCCACACCCGTCCTGATGCAGATATTTGAGTACACATGGAAGATACATTTCTTTGCACCCTTTTCTCCTGCAAAATGCGTGGGAGGTGAATGTGAGTCCTGTTGTATTGATTGATTGATTTTATATAAAGAATACAAGCTCCTCCTGGAATAGCCATGCCTTTACGGGGACGGGGGGCAAAGGGGTAGGGTGAATAGGGTGAAGGCGGGGGGGACAATGGGGGGACGGTCTGGTCTCCTTCCCTGCTCGATCTAATCCTAATTAAAAATAAATTACATGCTGTATGGAACTTGAAATGGCAAAGATAATCCTGTTACACACGAGGGGCCGCCCCGCTGCCCGCTGCCCGCTCCCGGCCAGCGGCCCCGTTCCCAGGCGCGCAGCCCCCGGCCCAACACGACCCGGTCCAACACATCCCCGGCCAACACAACCCGGTCCCACGCATCCCGTTCCAACATGACCCGGTCCTACACGACCCGCTCCAACACTCCCCGGCACCGCATCTCCCCTCCCTCCCGCGGAGCTCCTGGGGGCAGGAGAAAAGAGCTCGCCGGAGCCTTTTGGTATGGAAAGAAGGCGTTTGGGGAGCTTTTGTCGGCGGCGGTGCGTGTCTAACCCCCCCCACCATCACCACCACCACCACCACCCCCCCTTTGCTCCCCCCTCGTCCCCGCAGCGAGCGCTGCTGCGCTCCTTAAATCCCATTTCCATAAGCCGGCGCTGCGGGCCCGCCGCGCTCGCGTGCCGCCCCGCGCAATCCCCGCGCAACCCCCGCGCAGCGCAACGCGGCGGCCAAAGGGGACCCCGGGGAGCCCCCTGCAACGGGGAGGGAGCCGGGAGGGGGGGAAGGAACCGGGGCTGGAGCCCCCCTATCCGCCCCCCAGCCCCGCTGGTCCGTCCCGGCCGAGGAAGAGGAGAGGATGGAGGAGAGGAGGAGGAGGAGGAGAAGGATGGAAGAGGAGGAGGAGGAGGGTGGAGGAAGGACACGCGGCTTTGGGGGACCCCGGTGCAGCGGCGGGCAGATGGCTTCGTTCCCCCGGTCCGTGCCAGGTTTCAGCCTCATGCTGTTATTTTGTTCTGCTGGAACGAGGCTGGTGTTGCTTCCCAGAGAGGCCCTATTAGGACAAAAAAGAAAATCCCGTGAATAGGCGTAACAGGGCACCAGGAGGGATAGGTCTTAAATGTATTTTAATATGAGCTGGGCATTGTGTGTAATTCAGCGCTCATCATCGTTTAGTCAAAGAGTTATGGCAGTGATTGGGAATGAATAGGGGGACATAATGGATACATGTGGCGTTTGCTCATTATATTCAACTTAGTCCAACTCCTCTGTGGAAACTGTTCAACTTTCTCTCCCTTTAGCCTGTCATAGTGAAATAATACAGACATTGGTTCCTCAAATGGGATAGCCTGCCATGCTATTATACTTCTGCAGCTAACGAGGGCTTCATAAGCCTTTGATACAGCCTGATCTTTGAAACCTTTCCAAATCTCCTCAAGCTTATGCTAAATCCTATTTGGAACTTTTTTTTTTCTTTCTTTCTTTCTTTCTTTTTTTTTTTTTCCCTTTCGCCTGCTAGTGCCCCAGGCTTAAGAAACCCGGGCGGTGACATGCATACTAAAGCATGCGGGGACACCTCCTGAAAGGCGACTTACAGCGCGGATCACAGGCTCTCACGCGAGGAACACACCACCGCGGGCGCGGATGTGAAAGCGACCGAAACCCCCCCGGCCGCGCCCCGCTGAGCCGGCCCGCGCCCGCCCGCACCCTCCCGCGGACCGGCACGGCACGGGATGGGGATGGGGATGGGATGGGGTGGGATGGGATGGGATGGGATGCTACGGCACGGGATGTCACGGCACGGGATGCCGTGGCACAGGATGGGATGGGATGTCACGGCACGGGATGGGATGTCATGGTACGGGATGGGATGGCACGGCACAGCCCACGGCAGCACCTGTCCGCCGCCGGGAGCCTCCGGAGGGAAAAGGAAGGGGAGGAAAGAAAGAAAAGGGGGGACAGAGAAAGAAAGAAAATAAAATAAAAAATGAAAGCAGAAAAATAAATAAAAAATGGGGGGAAAAAAGACGAAATACACAGAAACTAAAAAGCGGGGAAAAAACGGGAGGGGAGGGAAAAAAGGAAAAAAAGATGCCGAAATGAGCCCCCCGCCCCGCAGAGTTCTGGCGAACAAAGGCGGGCGCCCCTCGCTGCCCGCTGCCCGCCGCCCCGGCCGCCGCAGCCGCCCCGCGGAGGGGGTGTCCGGGCGGCGCCCCCCGCGCCGCTCCCATTGGCTCCTCCGGGCCGCCATTTGCATAGCGCCGTCTATTAAAGGCGGCGCCGGGGCGCGGAGGGGCGCAGACGGCGCTGGTGGGCGGTGGGCGAGCGGATCCGCGGCCATCCCCGCGCCCCGCAGGTGCCATGGGCCCGCTGCGGCTGCTGGCGGCCAGCTGCCTGCTGGCCGTGTCCCGCTGCAAGACCGTGAGGTACCGCACCGACGAGGAAGGGGCTCCGGGCACGGTGATCGGCACGCTGGCCGATGAGATGCCGGTGAAGGCTCCCGGGGAGATGAGCTTCCGACTGATGCGGCAGTTCAGCAACAGCTCGCTGGTGCGGGTGCGGGAGGAGGACGGGCAGCTGAGCATCGGGGAAGCGGGGCTGGACCGGGAGCGGCTGTGTGGGCAGGCCCCGCAGTGCGTGCTGGCCTTCGACGTGGTGAGCTGCTGGAGGGAGCGCTACCGCCTGGTGCACGTGGAGCTGGAGGTGCGCGACATCAACGACAACGCGCCGCGCTTCCCCCGGGCGCAGATGACGCTGGAGGTGTCGGAGAGCGCCGCACCTGGCACGCGCCTCCCGCTGGAGGTGGCGGTGGATGAGGACGTGGGCTCCAACTCCATCCAGAGCTTCCAGGTCTCCCTCAACAGCCACTTTGGTGTGGAGGCACAGACGCGAGCGGATGGGGCACGCTGCGCCGACCTGGTGCTGCTCCAGGAGCTGGACCGTGAGCGCCAGCCCTCCTACACCCTGGAACTGGTGGCCAAGGACGGCGGCAGCCCAGCACGCTCGGGCACAGCCACCGTGCATGTCCGTGTCCTCGACGCCAACGACAACAGCCCCACTTTCGCCCGGGGCTCAGTCACGGTGGAGCTGCCTGAGGACGCGCCACCCGGCTCCCTGCTGCTCGACCTGGACGCCGATGACCCTGACGAGGGCCCCAATGGGGAAGTGGTCTACGCCTTTGGCAGCCAGGTGCCCCCCGACGCACGGCGGCTCTTCCGCCTCGACCCGCGCTCTGGCCGCCTGACGCTGGAGGCCGCCGTGGACTACGAGCGCACCCGCACCTACGAGCTGGACGTGCGTGCCCAGGACCGTGGCGCCAGCCCCCGCGCTGCCACCTGCACCGTCATCGTGCGCCTCGCCGACGTCAACGACAACGCGCCACGCATCAGCATCAGTGCCCTCCGTGGGGCCGGCAGTGCCGCCGGCGTGGCCTACGTCAGTGAGGCAGCGGCCAGCGAGAGCTTCGTGGCCCTGGTCAGTGCCTCTGACCGTGACTCGGGTGCCAACGGGCAAGTGCGCTGCAGCCTCCGTGGCCATGACCACTTTGCCCTGCAGCGTGCCTACGAGGACAGCTACATGATCGTCACCACGGCAGCACTGGACCGTGAGCGCATCCCTGAGTATAACCTCACCGTGGTGGCTGAGGACCTGGGCTCACCACCCTTCAAGACCGTCCGCCAGTACACGGTGAGGGTGAGCGATGAGAACGACAACGCACCGCTCTTTGCCAAGCCCCTCTACGAGGTGGCCGTGCCGGAGAACAACCCCCCGGGTGCCTACATCACCACTGTGGTGGCCCGAGACCCTGATCTTGGCCACAACGGTAAGGTCACCTACAGACTGCTGGAGACCCAAGTCATGGGGGCCCCCATCTCCACCTATGTCTCAGTGGATCCCGCCACTGGGGCCATCTATGCCCTTAGGACGTTCAACTATGAGATACTCAAGCAGCTGGACCTGAGGATCCAGGCCACCGACGGAGGCTCCCCACAGCTCTCCAGCAGCACTCTTGTCAAGGTGAGGATGGTGGACCAGAACGACAACCCTCCCGTCATCATCCACCCAGTGCTCACCAACGGGTCAGTGGAAATCGGCGTGTCCAGCAAGACCTCCCGTGACTCCCTGGTGGCCCAGATCAAAGCTCGAGATGCAGATGATGGGGCCAATGCTGAGCTCACCTTTGCCTTCCTGGAAGAGCCCCAGCAGGACCTTTTCACTATTAACCCGAGCACTGGGGACATTGTGCTGAGGGGCGACCTCTCTGAAGAGCTGGGACAGCTGTTCAAGGTCATCCTCACCGTGACAGACAATGGCAGACCCCCTCTGGCCACGACTGCCACAGTCAACTTCCTGGTGACCGCCACCGCTCCTTCCAGTATTCAGGAGGTAGCCAAGCCCAGCTCCTGGGAAGGAAAGGCTTTGCAGTGGGACATCCCTCTGATCGTGATCATCGTCCTGGCGGGCAGCTGCACCCTCCTCCTGGTGGCCATCATCACCATCGCCACCACCTGCAACAGGCGCAAGAAGGGGAACGAGATCAAAAACAACACCTCCTTGAAGGAGCAGATAGACATCTCCCACCTGGAGAAGGGCCGGCAGGAGGACAGCAGCCCGAGGGGAAATGTGTTTGAGGTACGAACCTTTCCCAGCAAAACCTCTTTCACCAGCCCCGACCCTTCTCCGGCAGCCGAAGAGGTTTCTGCTGCTGAGAGCAGCAGCGACAGCGCTGGCCTCTACGAGGGTCAGAAGAGGCTCAGAGGACCCAGCGGGGAGGTAAGGTCCTGCCGTGTCCTGGGAAGGGGAGGGTGGAAGGAGGGGTTTGTGCATGGAGAGGGGGGATGTAAAATCACAGAGATGCAGTTCTGATGTCAATTTACCCTATACTTCTTCCCTCTCCTTTGACCCCCCCACCCCAGCAGGGTTTTGCTGCTGCTCCGAGCTTTGGCAAAGAGCCTGCTCCCCCCGTGGCCATCTGGAAGGGGCACTCCTTCAACACCATCTCCGGCCGAGAGGCAGAGAAGTTCAGCGGCAAAGACAGCGGCAAAGGCGACAGCGATTTCAACGACAGTGACTCGGACATCAGCGGAGATGCCCTGAAGAAGGACCTCATCACGCACATGCAGAATGGTAAGGAGTCAGCCCCCGCTCCCAGCTGTCCGGACAGACAGACGGACGGGGGGTGCATGGAGGGACCTGTCAGGGTGTTGCGAATAGCTGGGGGCTGGTGGGGAGGGGAACCTGATGCTTCCCTCCAGAGCTGCCTGACTCAAACTGCCTGCCTCTTCCCAGCAGGCTGCTAAATGCTGCTTTCTCTCCACACCGAGCATCCAGCGCAAATTAGCAGAGCTGGAAGTGCTTTAGAATTGTGTGTGCTTTTTTTTTTCCCCTCCCCAAAAATTTTCCCTGAAAGTTAAACTGTGAGAAGCGCCCGTAGCAAAATGACGTAGCCCTGCCTTCCCCAGTGTGCCTTTTCATTGTGCCGTGGAGCATCGCTGCCCGACTGAGTCATCC
The DNA here is from genome assembly GCF_047663525.1 of Anas platyrhynchos. Classification (NCBI taxonomy): domain Eukaryota; kingdom Metazoa; phylum Chordata; class Aves; order Anseriformes; family Anatidae; genus Anas; species Anas platyrhynchos. The sequence goes on from NC_092587.1 coordinate 175,148,355, forward strand.
TGTGATTGATAACTCCGAGGATTAGGGATGGCGCGGGTTTGTCCCTGCAGTAACCACAGGTTTCTCGCTCCCTCTAGGTCTGTGGGCTTGTACAGCCGAGTGCAAGATCCTGGGTCACTCGGACCGCTGCTGGAGCCCGTCCTGCGGCCGAGCCAACCCCCACCCCTCTCCCCACCCCTCGGCGCCCCTCTCCACCTTCTGCAAAAGCACCTCCTTGCCCAGGGACCCCCTCCGCAGGGACAACTTTTACCAGGCCCAGCTGCCGAAGACAGTGGGGCTCCAGAGCGTCTACGAGAAGGTGCTGCACAGGGACTTTGACCGGACGATCACGCTGCTCTCCCCACCGCGTCCCGCACGGCTCCCCGACCTCCAGGAGATCGGGGTGCCCCTCTACCCAGCCCCCTCGACTAGATACCTGGGTCCCCAGACTGACACCACCGAGAAAGTGTAGCCCTACCCGCTCCCCAGCCCCATAAACACGTCCCCACACGCACACGACTCGGTCGCTCCCGGGAGCCTTTAAGTTATTGACCAGATCCAGTGTTGTACATGTAAATATGCAAGATGTGCCTTAAAACATGAAGTTGTTGGGAAAGATTTCCAATCACGTCGGTACTGTTTGGTATTTGCAAACAAAAAAAAAATGGAATTGTTTGTAGTTAATGTAATTTTTATGAAATGTGCAGTATTTAATTTTTTGTTTCTTTCGATGTTTTCTACATTATTTTTTTTTTAATTTTGGTTTGCCCATGGCCTGCCATTTTTGTAGTGTTTTTAACCTGTACAGTGTGTAATGTAATGTTTGTACATAATGAAAAATTGGTTATATTTTTATATAATAAAAGCTTAAAAATGGGAATTCTTGCCAAAGGAACTGTCTGAAAGACACAATAATTAATAATATCCTGAATATGTAGAATCTTGTAAGGGAAATTCCTCTTTCACAGTATAATAACCTAAGCAACCCAGTGTACTGAGAAGTTTGACTTGCCAAATGTGACTTGTATTTCTTGAGTCTGTGGTCAGTTTAAAGTTTAAATGTTATTTAATTGCCTTTGGTTCCTGTAATCTGTGTCACTGATAAACACTAATAAAGGTTTTGTGATGTGTTGGAGGGATCTGTCCATGGATTTTTGTGCTTCAGACCTTATGTGTCTTTACAGGTCAACAAAACTGTTCGGTGCAGAAAAATGTAGGGGGGGAGGAGTGTGAAGGATGCTTCCTCTGGTCTCACCTGTTCCTCATCTCCAGCACCACCTCCCTGGAGATGTAGCTCTAGAGTTTGTAATGATGGGGTGCAGAGAAAGGAAAGGTACGTGCTAGAGCTGCTTTTTGCTGCCTGGGCTGAGCTCTTTCAGCCTGATCCTCTGCTGGTGGTAATCAGTGTAACTTGAATGAAACAACGTCAGTCAGCTGAAGTGTTCGTGATGCGAAAACCTCTTTGCATCAGCAACCACTTGAGTGCTTTGCTTTTTTCATAGGGCTAAGACTGATTTGGGTAAAGCTGTACAGGTACTGTGCTTAGAGGTCTACACATGGTTAAAGCAGCTGTACCAAAGGAGAATAACTTATGTTTAAGTTATGTATGCCTGTTTATATACCGAGTGAGAGAGTTCTATATTTGTGCATACAAGAGAAAAAATAGATGTTGATTATGTTGAAATTCTCTAGTATATATTTTGCCTCTTTCCAGAAATGACAAAGGTCTGAACAAAAGAAAAAATAATTATCTAGCTTAGAAATTCCCTCCCCTCAAAAGTTTCAAGTAAAAAACAGATACCAAATCCTTCTGCTGAAATCATGAGTGGAATAGCATTTAATGAGACAAACTGAAGCACGTGTTCCAAACTGCTTATACCAGTGATGGTGCTTATTTTAGAGTTTTAACGTTAACATAGACTTTTCTGAAAGGAAGAATTGTTCCTCACTTTGAGTATATAACTTCACATTTTGTATATGTCAATAATCTGGAAAATTGTACGTGGCAAAGCTTTGTTTTTTATCATTAATTTTTCAATTAGATGCCCAATTAGTATGGTGCATATATATATAGGAGATGACTCACAAAGAAAATACAAAGCCTTCTTAGACATAAACAAGGCCTTATTAGACTTTGTAAGCAGAAAACAATATCCTGCCTGCGTGTCACTTAACAGAGAGAAATTTCCTTTCTCCCCTGACTTCAGCTTTCTCAAGCATGGCAAGGGTGGCAGAGCCTGACCAAGTTTTCATGCACACTCTCTGAGTTTTAGCAGGGACTTTATAAAAGACTCTGCATGAAGATTTGTGGTGGGCAGAGAGCATCAGAGGCTCTGTTGTCGCGCACGTATCTGAAGGGGATTGATATCAGGCTGCTGCAAGACGAGACTGGGAAGCAATGCCTGTGATGGAGCTTTTACAATCAGGAGAATGGGCAAGACTGGTGATTTATCAAAATGTGGTAGTATAAACCAAGATGCATCTAATTAACTAAAAGGGTCGTCTTGGTTAAATTTAGAGCTGAAGTTAGGGCTGAAGGGTGGGTGCTGAGAAGGAAGGCTCGGAGCCTCTCTGCCAGCTAATCATCAGTGATTCAGAGCAGCAAGCCCGCATGAGGAGTAATTAGTCATAACTCTGAAAGCGGAGAGGAAAAGGCTCTCTGCCAAAAAAAGAGGGCAGTCTGATAAGCTAGTTCTTCATGATCCAGTTCAAATGCCTTGGATATATACCGCAATACCTTCAAAGCAAGTCCCTAGGCTCTCCTGGCTTGGAGGTAACTGCTGCCGAAGGGTGGTTGAGTTGAGGTGCCTGGCTCATGCTCGTGTCTGCAGCTCAGCCTCTGCACTCCTACAGCATGGTGTAATGTTCCTCACTGTCTGACGAGGAGTTTGGGCCACCTGAAAGTGAGGCAGTTGCAGAGTGGGGGCAAAAAAAACACCTGTTCCTGTTCTCAGAGCAGCCTTTGGCATCTAGTCTCATCGGAGTCTGGGTTTGTCTGATCTGGGGTCCTGGGTGGTGCCAGTAAAATCTGGGGTTCGTCTGCCAGGGTAGAAGTTCAGCATTTCAGTCTGAGCCACCCCCTTTGCAGTGACTCTCTAGCTAGAGGAAATTCATGGACCTCTTCCCAAGAACTTCATGTCATGTCTTGGAGAGGAGCAATGGGGACAACTTGGGTGAACCACTGATGCTCCTGTTCTTCCCTTTGCCTGCCCAGGCTCCTTTAACATTTAGATGCCTAAATTAGTTGAGAGAAATCCCCAGGCTCCCCCATGTAACAGTATAAACCATCCAAAGTGCAGATGAGTGGAGATGGGGACCCAAGGCTCAGCTCCCAGGCAGGGTCCTTGAATCAAGTGTTTGCTTTGTTGATGCTATTTCACTGTGTATGTCCTAGTGGTTTTTTTTTTTGTGTGTGTGTGTGTGTTTTTTCCTTTTATTTGTTAATTAACATAATTGATATTTTTGCTTCAGAAGTTAACGCAGGCCTGTCGATTAAACTCCATTTATTCACCAATCATGGTGTGGCATCATCCCTGTCACTGAACCCAAGCCTGCTCCTGCAGAAGTCTCTGGTAGCCACCTAGAGAGGTGTAGAGATCTCCAGAGGGTGGAGATACCTACTGGTGGCATCAAGCCAGGCTACACGAGACCAGCAGACTCACAACTAGGGGTCAATGTCCAATTTCTTTAGCAACAAGGGAGAGGACTAAAACAGTACAAACACAGAAGTGTTTTCAGCTGTATCTACACAGCCATGACGATGCAGGTACAATACCCTGGAGACCTCAGGCAAGGCACAGCAGGGCAGCACTGCCTGCTTTTGGCACTAAGAGAGGGTTTTCAAGGGAACTTGACTGAAGACTGACCGTATCACCCTTGGCCCAGTACAGCAGGAGAGATCTCCTGCATGGTTTCTTATTCTAGCTAAAGACAAGCAATGCTACAACATGTAAACACACCAAGGAAACAAGATCTGAGGTGCCTCCTGTGGTATTTTAGGAAAAAAAAAAAAAAAATCAAGTTCCTTCTGACCTGCTTTCTCTCCTACGACTCCTGAATGCTTTCAAGAGGATGTTGTGTCTTTAATGATGTGCGATGGAGTCGAACACCACCCACAAGGTGCCTAATTCCGGTTTCTGCAGCACAAGCTCTAGCTGCAGGACCACTAGTAAAATGGGGTGGAAGCACTCATGCTTGTGAGAGGATATGCCTGTGACATCCAGGACAGGAGATTTAGTCCCATCGTCTCATATCAGACATATTCATGTTTCCATGTCTCCTTTGCCACCAGCACCCAGGCAATTCTCCTGCCTGAGGGCTCAGAAGGACTGTACAAAAGCACCAAAACTGGGTTGACTTGTGCACATTTGGCTCACCCAGCGGTCAGGTGAATGTCAGATGCAGTCAGGGAGGGGGCGAACGGTGGGAGGACCCCTGTGGAAGAAGACAGGATTGTGCTTTTGGGCAGCAGCCAACAATTAGATCAGCCTATATGTAATGTAAAACCTCTGGAGGTTTCCAGGCAATTTCAAGGTTGGCCAAGGAGGAATCTAATCCTTTTGGATGTGTTAAATGCATAGTAGCACTAGTGGTACAGCCAGCTCGCTCCCCAAATGGTACCTAACCCCAAATCTAGGTTGAAGAATGTGGACTGGTAAGTGGGGAGAGGAAAGTGATACTTCCCTCCTTATAGACCAAATACTTCAGGTGTTCCTTATTTAAGGGGAAGCTTTGGAGAAGCTCTCTGGAGGTGGGTTTCCCCCTTCTTAAGGATTCTTCCATGCACCCATCCTTCCTGATGGATGCACAAAGCCAGTTTGTCACTCCCTACCCTGCCTCTGGTGCCTGTGGCAGTGGGATCCCCACTGCTCTCAGGGCTCCTGGGGTATGCTGCCCATCCGATGTTATTCGTAGCAAGAAAGAGCATTTCCAAAGAGCTCACAAGCAAAGCAGAGAGATGGAGACAATGTCTCAGGGAGGGAGGGATGCAGCAACTGGGAGGGGGCTGGTTTCGGTGGCTTTGCTCCATGCTGTGGGGAAGGTGACAGTCCTGGGAGCTGAAATGGAAAGGGAGCAGATGGCTACTGAATTGAGAAAAGTAATTTTAGTCTGTAACAGGTAAAGCCACTCATGAGTCAGCTGCTGCTGTGTCCTGCTGGTACTTTTACACAAAGATGTGGATGTTTTTGTGGCAACTCCATCATTCAGATTTGAAAGCAGATCCCTATTCCAAGTCTGGTTTTCTTCCACTGCCTTCGCCCACCCCGCATAACCAGGGTGAATGTGCTGGAGGCCAGAGGTGGATGATGTCTCCTCCCCTTCTGGGTGACATCTTCAGATCCCTACATGATCTCTCCAGCTACCTGCAGCCATGGAACAGCTGGCTTACAGGTGTTTCTTAAACCATTGTATTGGGCCTCAGCAATAAGATTTTCCATTCACACTTGTCCTCTGGGTTACCTGAGTGCCATGGGATTTGGGCATTTCGATCCCAGCATGAGCTCACAGGTGGTTTCAGAGGCCCCAGTTCTCACCATAGCAAAGCCACGTCCTGGTTTTCTTCCAGATCTATAATGGGCAGACAGTGGGAACAGTCTTTCTGCCCGCCATAAAAGGCTGGGCACCAAAATCTTCTCAGCTTGCCAGGGGCTTGGGATGGATGGCCTGAATCTGAGTGCTAGAAATAACTTTTGTCCCTGTAGGTCTCTGCCAAGCTGTCCCTGCCCATCTCCACAGCCCTGCTCCTGGGTCCTCTGCAGGCAGCTGCTGTAACCCCAGCCGTGTGCTCCATCCCAAGGGTGTGGAGGGTCCCAGGGGCAGGACCTCCCTTTCTGTGCAGAAATGCTTCCCATGGCTGAAGCAAAATGTTTCAGGGCTAGCGTGAATTTGCTCCTGCAGGATGAGGGAAAGTCTGTGGGAGGTTGGCAGAGGTCGTGATGATAGACAGCACTGCAAAACTTTGACAGGGTGAAGAAAGGGCAACAGCTTCCTCCCTTCATGTGGAAAACTCTTCTCCCTCCCACTCACTGTGAAAGGAAAAGACAACCCCAGAGTTTGGTGGGACGGGAGAGAGGGGTCCACATGATATGGAACTAAGTCCTCTAGAGGCTGTTGCTTTTGAAGGACTCTCCCCAGTGAAATAACCAATTCTGTCTGTGTACAAAACATAACAAAGGCTCCTCAGCTTACTTCATCCTTTCTGTTCATTCAAAACATGTCCACTGGATCTGGAAGAAATTCAAGACTCTCGACCTTCCAAAAGCCCTACAGCAGACACTAAAAGCAGAGAGACTGGACAACTAACTAGAGAACAGTACAATGAGGCACCTCCACAGATCAAGATCTTAAAATTGCATTTCCCTGCAAATTTGCTACTGCCTGAATCACTGCATGTGGGAGAATGGTGCATTTGCTGTGTCCCCCTGCCCCAGCAGCCCCTGGGCAGGGCATCCCACCCCAGCTCTTTGCTGCAGCTCCTGGGCAATAACTCACCAAGGTCTCCTGCCTCCCCAGAGCTCAGTTTCAGAGATGTTTCTCCTCCTTCGCTTGGGGCTAGACCACTACAGAAATGGCATTCAGCCAGGGCTGGTGGCCCACTGTGACCTTTGCCTGTTCAAGTAAGGCACGACAACAAGAGATCCAAGATACCCCCGAATGCACAGGGAGGCGGGATGCTAATTAAAACAGAGTAGCACTACCTCTACCATTTGCAGGTTCGTATCTCAGAGCACTTTATGGAGGCCCAGGAGGGAAAGGAACATGTGCAAGGCAACATAACACATCTGCGAGAGAGCTGGGACTAAATCCAAGTGCTTTTTGTCTAAGCATCAGCGTACAGCCTAGCATAGACGGTGAATCCAGGACGAGACCAGGAGGATGCACCAGTGGCAGAAGGCAAAAAAAAAAAAAAAATGCTTTCAGTCACTTCACTTGAAAGGAAAAGAGCATCCTGCCTCCATCCTTGCTCACCCATGCTGGCAGAAGACCACCACTCTCCAAACTGCCTTTGTAAGGGTCCCTGTGGTCCCTCGTTTTGCCATCAGGTGGTCACAAAGAGGTTGGGTTCATGGCTTCCACATCCATGGATGCGTTGGACCCAGGGTGGCCAGGGCTCTGCTTCGTTTTACCACCCTCCCATGACCCGGGTTTTATTAGCAGTTATTTATTTTTATTTATTTAACTACCTAAACTGATTATCCATGTAACAACTTTAATCAATTATCTGTGGCAAAGAACTTCTCTGCAACTTAATTAGCAAAGTTCTTCCCTGACCTAGCGATATCTGATTGCATCATATAAGAGCTTAACTTTGAAATGGCAACACAGTTCATTAAAAATAACTAATAGCTGCAGGGTTTAAAGATGTAAATGTTCATTTTCTTAATGAGAAAAAAAAGGGCACGCAGACTCTACCTGTCTATATTCATTATACTGTGTCCACATGGGATGACTCACATTTGCAAAACTCAAGTTTAATTAACATGCTTATTTTTACAATGATATTTCTCATTATAATAAATTAAATGTTTAAACAGCCAGTGCAAACATTTTGATCCAAGACAAAAATGCTTGCACAGTGCTAGTTTAAGCATTTAATTTATTATAATCCTTTCCATAACAAACGCCTTAGAAGTTGATTTTTTTCACAGTGAAAGGCTATTAGTATTATTTCCTCTGGTAATGTTTAATCCAAGACAATCAGAAACGTAAGGCGTGAACAAAATTGGACTGGAAGCAGCGATGATAAATGAGATAGCGAGGGAAGCTGCCTCCGTCGGTAGCCGTGCCGGAGCCTGCAGCTGGTGCCAGCTCTGCGGCGAAGCTGCGCCCTGGCAGGGCCGCCTTGTCATTAGGAGCTCATACACAAATTAATCAAAGCACATCGACCGATCTGAAGCGTGCCTGCTCCCCGAAAGCATCTGCCCCGTCCCCTCCATGCACACACACCCAAAAATATATACACATCATTATTGAGTGTACGCAGAGGGGCTTCTTTCTGACGGGCTCCTCCAAGTCGGAGGTTGCTCTCTTCTAAACCAGCCCCCCAAAATCGCCCCGGGAGGGGGGATGGATGTGGATGGTGATGGGGGGAGAAGCCTCGGAGCCGCTCTGCCCCCCTGGACCCCCCCCGGGTCCCTGCCCCCGGCTGCGGCCGCTAGGTGGGGATGGAGGGACGGCAATGCCTGCCCTGCCGGGGGCACGGGGCTCCAAAATCCCCCCCGATTTTAGCCCAAAACCAGCGGTAAGAGGGGGACGCCACGAATCCAGCGTCCTCTGCTAAGATGTGATTTCTTGCAAGATTTAGACGCAATCTGGTTAACTCGGCTCCTGATTTTTATGGGGGGTATGGGTATGGGATGTGAGGATTCACACTCACCACAGCAGGGTCCAGATGCTTCTTTTTAAAAAACTTCAGGCTTGCCTTCCTCGGGGCAGGACAGCTGTCCTTTCCCCTTTGGCATAAACTCACTGAAACCTGCACTGGTCCCCATAAAGGTTCCCAGCAGGAGCAGATGGCAAGCCAGGGAGAGCCACGATGCTCCCAGAGCAGGGGTGGTGGAAACAGTGAGGATGCTCCAGTGGTTTCCTTCCTGCCACAGGACACAGTTTGCACTGGGGGGCCTGTGCAGGACACGCTGCAGCATGGGGGCACCTTGGGGAAGGAGTCTGTGGATGCTGCAAGGCAGCCACACGGCCCCACCGGGACTGGACATGAGGTCCTCAAGCAGGGGAAGAGACTGGGGGCTGGACAGGTCCCACCAGCACCAGGACCTACCCGTGGGGCACAAGGAGAGCAGGAAAGGAGGATGGAAGCATCAGGACATTTTCCTGACCCCAAAGAAAGGCTCCACCAGTTGTCCTGCCACCACCTCTGCCAACCTCCATCTGACATTCCCCTAGGAGATACCCCCAAAACCCCCTCCAGGAGCTGGACAGAAGGAGCAGGATGGCGAAAACCATCCTCACCCAGGCACTGAGCTGCACCCAGGGGTCATTCCCACCTTTGGGGACAGGCACACAAGGACCTGGGTCCCCAGCGTAAAGCCACCAGTGCCCAGAGAAACTCCCACAATGTCCCCGTGGCCTGGAGCTGATGGCAGCTGCATGGGATATTTTGGTGATGCTGAAAGTTAGTCTGTAAGCCACTCCAGTTTAGAACATAATTAAAAAGTATATGATTTGAATTAATAAAAATAAAGCCCTTCAGGGAGTCTAATTAGGCTGTGAAGAACATTCACAAAACAAGGCTTGTCAATCAGCTTGGCCAGTTGACAAGCTGGAAACCAGCTGATAATCCAAGCAGAGCCAAATCAGCAATGGAGAAGAGAAATCTCCTCTGGACTTACCTAGCATGAAGGATCGCAGCAGTGATTTTGAAAGTAATGGGCACTAAAATATTCATGGACCAGTTGCCAAGTCTCCCCAAACCACCGAATTAAATTCAGGGGTTGCACATGGGGTGACAAATGCTCTGCCAGAAGATGCCCATTTATTTTTCATTGCTCACTGCTTTACAAATCACTGCTTTCACAATAAATAAATAAATTAATAAATAAATAAATAAACTCGGCAGATTATTAAAGTGATCTCACTCCTTAACTAATTGTGAAATGCAAAAAGAAAAGTGATTTAAATCATACAATGGCCATTACTAAAATATCCACCGAGTCTGGAAAATTGAGGGCGCAACATTCTTGCCCAGGAAACTCGAAGGGCATCTTTATGTAGGCCAGAAAGTGCCTTGGGTATTTCTTGGAGTCCTCAAGTTTATTCATGTATTATTTCCTCCGTTGGATATTCAGTATATTTTTCCAGCAGGCAAGAAACCGGGGCTTCTGTGTATGAGTTTCATCTGCTCAAAATGTGAAAAAATATAGATCGCCTTAGCACATCCTGCTACAGTAGAAGCAAAGTGTAAAGGAAAAATTCCAAATATGTAGATTTAAAAATAAAAACACAGAACTTTTTCCTCCCTAAAAGGGATTTGAAGAAAAAACTGGGCTACAGATAGGTCTAGACTTTAATTGTCGAGCTGCCTGAGAAGAATTGTTGGCCTGAGGTCATTTTAATCAGGTTGCATGTCAGCTTGCAAAATCTCCAAATTAGCTTACAGCTCCAGGAGAGAAAGATGTTTTTATTTCCTGAAGAATGCAAACAGATTGTTGTGACATGTTCTCAGTCATCATGACAGATCAGATCCCTGCTTTGTGCTGCGAGCCGAGGGAGAAGTCAGCCGCTTCTCTGGCTCCTTCTGAGATTTGGGCATCTCCCAGTTTGTCAGAGACGGTGATGGAGTTTATAGAAATCCCTCTGAAAGTGAGGTTTATATGCAAAGACTCTGATAAAAGAGATTGACCTTAATTGGGAAGCAAGTTTCTTTCACAATTTTAACAACCTCCGGGCCTTCCTAGCAGTTTGATGAAAGGGAAGTTGTGAAAAGAAACAATCTGTATTTATGCAGAAGGAACTATCATATCCTGAGCTGTGCAGAGAGTGACAAGAAACCGACTCATCCTTTTAAAAAAAGGATTAATTTGCCATTTTCTTCCTGAGTTTGTAAAAAGTAAGGCTGTGGGTGGATTTCAAAACAGGCTGAGTACTTTAGTCGGGTTTAAGGCAGGCTCTGAACCCGTATCAGGCTCTGCACATTGCTGTGGAGCAGCTGTCCTGGGATGGCGTCCCTCCAGCCTTCATGGTGCCAGTCTAATTCAGTCCCTTGGCACCAGCATATTTGAAGGCTTTTTTTTTTTACTTCTTAATTTTCAGCTCTTCATCTGCATCAGCAAATGGCTCCAATAGGGCCCCAGGGGGAAGGGGAGGCAGGGGAACAGGAGCAAGGAGGTGACTTCTTTTCATCTTGATGAACTACCCAAGGGAGAGGTAACGAGACGGAGGTGGGATGCAGCTCACCCATCTGGTGACCACCCAAGGTTTCAGGTCTGCATCTGAACCGGTGACTTGTACCTTCTAGAGGGAAAGAAACAGGTGTCTCCAGATGGCAATTCCTCCTGCCTCTAGCTGCAGACTCTTTTAATATACCTTTTTAGGAAAAATGAATCTACGCTGGGCTGTCCTTGTTAAGGTAGCCAAGGGTTTGGTGCTGCTGGGCCTTTGAAACTGGCTGGAACAAGACAGCAAGGAATCTCTCTTGGAGACAACCCCTGGGTGGCAGGAGAAGACTGCATTTCCGTGTCCCCACTTTTTCTTCTGTGGTTCTGTGAGTCAGAAGCCACCACTGTACCTCTCTGGGCCAGAACTGCCAGCTTCTTTCTCCCAGAGGCCTCCGCACAGACAGCAGGAAATCTTCATTTTCGCTTTTGTGCAAGTTTTAGGATTTTTGTTGTTGTCGTTGTTGTTCTCTGGCTCCCTGACATCAGCTGTGGTGGGACCCAGGGCAAGGCAGCAGTGCCACACAACCCAGACGTCGGCAGACCGCTAATCCCAAAGGACAGATCCCTGGGGTGAGATTCCTGCTGAAACTTCTCCAATTAGGCGGCTCACCTCCCGCCTTGCCTCCGCTTAGCCACTTCAGACCTAACATATTTTATTGTTCAGCCTTCTAGTTAAATTGCTGGTAAGCTCTGGATGGAAGTACGCCCAGACTGCAGACTCAACAACAGAGTCCAGCGCAGTGGTTTTGCTTGGTTTTGCTAATAAAACTGCAAAATGAAGCTGTTGACTCTTCTTTTATCAGCATCAGCCCCATGAGGCGCAGCCATGCCTGGTGATCAGAGCAAAGGGCTGGGCACACAGGTCTGGAGATCAGCTCTTAATGAGCCGCACGGCCAGGGTGTTTCGCTCGGGGCTCTTGACCTCTCTGCACCTCAGCCAACTCGGCTGTAAAAGTGGCTGAAGGGTGGGCTTGTGGAGACTGGCTGCAGTTGAGCCTCGAGTCCAGTTTTCGTCAGTAAACATGAACTAAGAAAAAAAAAAAAAAATACAACAACGATTTGAATCTGCGGCAACCCAGCTCAAATGTCACCGGGATGTCAGGGCCTGCCTCTGTCAACAGTGCTGGTCTCCGGGGTCCTCCCATTACAATGTCAGAGCAAATCTAAGCAACACCACTGAGATTTACTCTACGGTTAAAAAAAATGTGCTGCAGAAAACCGCACAGATGAGGGGATAATGAAGAGAAGTCGTGCCCAACACACACACACTTGTCTGCTCCCATGAGATGCTGTGGTTGCTCTCATGGTTTAGAACAACCAAGACCTTTTTCCCCTTAAATTGGGACTCAGAAGCAGCACAGATGAGCCAGAGCTGCTAAGCTGGGGCTTCATGGGGGAGGTAGTGAGGAAGAGGAGAGGCATCATCCACTTGTATTCACATGAAGGGAGGTCAGCCTTGAACATGCTGTTGGTCACAGCAAGCTCAGTAAGACAGAACAAGAGGCTGTTTTCAAGCAGAGCCAGAGGAGCATGTGGGATCCAATCCATGCCCCTGCCATGGCAGAGCTGTTTGCTTCCATATCTTCTCAGCAACTCGTCATCAACTCTTCCAGCAGGCAGCCCTGCAGAGATAAGACTGCTGAACCAGAAAGCTCTTCCCTGGGCATCAACAACAGTCCCAGCAGTCCTTCTCCAGGTATCTCAACAATATCCCACCCTGCACCATGTAGACATACCCAGCCAAGAGTGCGTTGGGAAAGGCCTGAGGTTGAGAAATGTCTTATAAAGCCTTCTCCGTACCAACAACCTACCGCTCATAACCCCAGATGCCCTGCAAAGTGCCCCATAGTGACTGGCATCTTGTAGGTCTGGAGGAGAGGTTGTCGTGAGGCATCTTCTGGGGTCAGGAAGGTGGGTATTTGTACAGCTTTTCCACCATACAACGTGCTGGGGTCACTGCGGGTGGCTGGGTGTGAGCCCAGACCTTCAGAGTACAACAGAGATCTCTGTTCTGTTGTAAGGATCTTTTTGCCAAGGATATTCCATCCCCCGAGGAAAATATGCTAACAGGCTTTAAATAATTAAACAAATCACATCGCAGGCAAACCCAAGATGATCTTTAAAACGCATTATCCTAAGAAGTCGAGAGAAATGCTCAGCACTTTACACCTTCCTCCAATCTCTTCGCACATTAACTAATTCATCGCACAAGGGACCACCCAGTTGCGTCTTGACCATGGAGTGACAGCTATACCAGCCACCTCCGTCTCTAAAACCAGCATTACCACAGCTGGGGGGCAGGTTTCTCTAGAGCAAACAAGTACAGGCAGTGGGGAACAAAGCTCTTTTCATCCAGACATGCTTGCAAGGCACACAGCATCCCCACAGAGCCGCCGGCTGCTCTCAGGCAGAAAGGGCAGACTTCGCTTATGGCAATGAAGCTCTGGGGTGGCTGCAGCCAGCTTCTTGCAGAATCAGGGCGGCACATCTAGTCATGACTGGGGACAAATCTAGCTTTCTATTTCCAAGGAAATCAGCTTGAGCATCTTCTCTTGGACACCAAGGCCATGTGTGGAGCCATTTGCTCCTCAAGGAGGGCAAGACAGAAGAGTAGCAAGGTGGTCCCGTCCACCTCCAGTAGCATAATGCTGCAGAAAATTTACCTAAACAAGATCTCTCTGCAAATTAACTATTTTTTTTTCTACCAAACTGCCCCCAGATTTCCCAGAAATAAGTCATTGCTGTCTCTGTAAGACCATGCAAGGACAGATAAGCTCCTTAGGGCAGCAAGAGCAGCATATGTCAGCAAGGAGAAAACCTTGCTGGCAAGGACATGGAGGCCACCTCCACCCCCTCTCCAATTAGTCTGGTTTCACACTCCTCAGCTCTGCCCCATGCAGTGCCACGGCCCCATATAGGCAGGCTATAAAAAGTGGAGCTTAAATTATTTGACAGTTCCCCTTTTAACAATTAGGGAAAATTGTTCACTACCCATGGAGCCAAGGAAAGAAACCCTGGGAAATAGGGCAGTACAGGGAGTTGCAGGGAATAAGGTCCCCAGCTTTTGACATGCTGGTCCTCAAACATTTTCTCCCCTCAGCCGTCCACACAGGACATGTTGCTCCTGACTTATAAAATACATTCACATCTTCAGGAAAGGAGATTATGCCCTAAATGGGACAAAATCATTATTATTGCTGCTGCTGCTGCTCTTCGCGGTGGTATGGTGGCAACAACAACCATTCTGCTAAATTTTCCAGCAAGACCTTGCCCAACTCCTCCATGGTGTCCCAACTAAGCACAGATTTCCTTGCAAGCACCTCCAAAGGTGCCTCATCATCTCCCCTCAGACCTTTTCTATACGCTTCTCCTTGGCTATGTGACTTGCAAGAAATACAGCGCTGATGAAGCAGGTGGGTTTCCCTCCTGGACAGGAATTGTCACCTCCCAAGCACTTTGGGAGACAAACTCTCTCAGGTATGGTTGCACAGTGCAGTTCAGCACAGAGCTGGACCAGGGCTACTGGAGCAGGGAGCACAGGCAGCACCCCCAGGGTAGCACAGCTTCCCAGGTGGTGTGGGGGCAAAGCCCCGCTCTGACATTCATAGCAGCTAGCAAGACAAAGGTCAAAGTTGCCATAGTTGCCTCTACTTTTGAGTAAGTAAATTTTTGCTGCCCAGCTTCATGTGCAAAGGGTGCAGTTTTGAAAGGTTTTCAGGGAGAATGCAGCTCTCACAGCCTTCAGTGGGGAGCAGAGAGGCTGTGGACCACCTAAATTCACCCTATTTGTCAGTGGCACAAAGTCTAGCTGGAGGCCAGTAACTAGTGGAGTACCCCAGGGAACAGTACTGGGTCCAGTCCAATTCCACGTCTTCATTACCATATGGATTCATTAATCTAGATGTTGGGGCAGAGTGTGTCTTCTGCCACTCTGCTGGCAACACAAAACAGGGAGGAGTGGGTGGTGGAGTCACCAGCAGGTGGTACTGCCACCCAGGGGGATCTCAGTAGGCCACAGAGGTGGGCTGCTAAGAATGACACAAAATTTAACAACACGAAATGCACCAGGACAGGCTGGGGGCACCCAGTTGGGAAGCAGCTCTGCAGTAAAAGACCTGGGGGTCCTGGCGGACACCAAGTTCAGCGTGAGCCAGTAATGGAGCCTTGCTGCTATGGAGGCCGATGGTATTCTGGGCTGCATCAGGTAACGCATGGCCAGCAGACCGAGAGAGGTGATGCTTCCCCTCTGCTCAGCACTGGTGAGGCCACACCTGGAGTGCTGGATCTCCCCCAGGGCTGGGAATCCTCGCAGGGAGGGGGCAAAGAGGCCGCAGCCAGGCTCTGTTCAGGGGTGCCCAGCGCCAGGCCAGGGGCAGTGGGCACCAAGGGGCAGGCAGGAGGCTCCCTCTGAGCACCAGGCAGCACTTCTGTGCTGGGCGGGCGGCTGAGCACTGGCCCAGGCTGCCCAGAGAGGCTGGGGGGGCTCCTCCTGGCAGAGTGGCACAAGGCGCCTGCACGGGGCCCTGGGCACCCTGCGCTGGGGGCACTACCGGAGCAGGGTTTGGGACAGGGACCTGAGAGCTCCCTGACAGCCTCAGCCGTGCTCTGGTGCTGTGAAATGGACATGTCATGGTCTCCATGGTCATTCCTGAGGACAAGTCATCTGAAGAGAAAGGATGCTGTTCATTGGTTCTTTTTCACTCCTGAGTTTAGTTTCTTAAATCTGATGTGTTTCTTCCGAAAGAAAATCTTCTTAAATAGATACCTGAATGCAGGTGAAGAAGTATTACAGACAGGATCAGAAAAGCCTGATGTAACAGATAAATGAAGGAACAGAGAATAGGTGAATAGGGATTAAACTCACTGAAACCAACCTACACAAATGTCTCACAAAGATAATAAAGGCCAAAAAAACAATGGCGTTTAAAGTGTTTTCAGAAGGGCGAGTAAAATACGTGTTTCAGGAGACCATATTTGTGAAAAACATCCTGGTTCTGGAGATGCCTCTGGGACAATCTCACTGGAAATGTTCTCTCAAGTCAGGTCATGAAATTATTAGAGGAGCGGCGCATAGATCGAAAAATAGAAATACAGTTAATTCGTGGGTGCACTTGGATAAGAAAAAGTCACAAGTTTTTGCTACAAAATGGAAAGAAACCTATCAGACTTCTCATAAAAGTGAAAAGAAGCCTCTGGGAAAGAAAGAGATTGATGCTACTAAGTTGTTTAAGATAATAGCTACCTCCAAAGCACCAAGCCATGGTTTGAGGTTAAGAAAGAAAGTAGTCTATGAGCAATTTACACAGGATAGCTACAAAAGAGACCACATCGTTAAATGTAGGAATGAAAGCATGTAATGACAGCTAGTTATTTTATTTCATTTCTTTAATTCGAGGGAAACAGAAGGCACAGCCACGAGCTAAATGAGGAAGAATAAGCTGAAGACATATGGATGGATGAGACTCAGCCCTGGGGAAAAACAAATCTGCCTTCCATGTCCTGGGGTGAGGAAGAGCAAACCGTGAGGGGCCATATGTCCTCACCCTCCCACAGGGGAGAAGAGGAAGGATTTGGGCTGAAAGTGGTCTGGCCCCAGTGCATCTCAGGCCATCTTTTCAAGCAAGGCCAGCTCAGCTGCTTGGTGTGGTCCTGCCAGGGAGGTACCCCAAGAACAGCAAAGGGAGATGCCCAGCTTCTCCTGAAGTATCAGAGCAAAGGACTTCACAGGGCTTTCCAGGGAGCATTTCACAGAAAAAAACAGTGGGGTTGGTGTTCAAAATTTCATGCGTTGCCACCAGCACGCTGGTCAAGGAAAGGAGCAGTGTGTTGGCACACCCTGTGCATGGGCAAGGGGAAGAAGGGGAAAAGCAAACCCGCCAAGGAACACCACAATGTCCAGGGTAGCACACATAAGTATTATTTTATCCTTTGGCCTAACTGCAAGCAAGACTCCTTAGATTTTCTCCAAAACCTAAGGCTGTCATGGGTTGAATATCAAAGCCAACATTCCCTTTCTCTTTTTCTGTAGGACTGCTTTTTACTTTTCCCCAGAGGACTCTGGTTATTTAGAAGAGACATCAAGACCTGAATCACCACCAGGTTGCGGCTGTGCTGGTGTGAAAGCATGGAAAAGTGCCCAGTCTCAGTAGCTGTCATGAATTTCAGTTCAGGCCATCGTGAAGTTCAAATAACTATTTGGGACACTTAGAAAATGGAGATAAAACACATAAGGAACCACAAGAGGCTTACAGAAAGGCAGGGTGCACAGCTTCACCAAATAGTTCTCGTTTTTAATATTTCCATTTCCCCTTCTAAACTTTTTCAGAGCTGTGAAAAAAATAATGAGAAAATGTGCTTCCTTGAGACAAGCCCGTGCTATCAGCTAAGCAACCTCACATTCATTGTAGTGCTCCAAGTACTCTGGAATGCTTTTCAGCCCAGAGGATAATGGTATCAGACGACCAGAAAGGCTGTCCTGTAAAAGACTGTTATTATGATTTCCAGCCTCAGAAGTTGGCTTAATCCAGCTGAGCACACACACGTTATTTAGAGAGGAGACAGCGCTCAGACACTAGTATCGTCGTCATCTTTATTGCAAATGAAGAATTCAGCCAGTGAAAGGCAAGTCACGTTTTTGTCCTAAGCCCTGCAAACACTGGCTCTTGCGCTCGCCTTTTTGCGCTCCGCAGCGAGCGCCCGGAGCCACTGAATGCGAGGCTGTTCGCAGGGATTTGCATCTGCCCAAAGCCCTCTTTTCCCCGTGGCCACCTCATCAATCACGGTGGCAAGAGATGGGCTCCCCACACCCCCAAGAAAACAGATATATGCACATGTATAGGGTAAGGCACGAACAGAGGGGTTAACGGGAGGTGGCAAAGTGTAGAAGAAACCTCCCCGGCACGTTTTCGCACGGGAGATGAGCACGGGGGGCCTTAAAATAAATCTGTCTTTTTAAAGCAGCAGTGCTAAACGGGGGTTTGAGATCAAAGGCTGGGATTCGCACATTTCGCCAAGATAGACATATCCATTCACAAGATTTTGGTGCAACAAAATACTTGCTAATGAAGAGGATCATAATCTTATTATTAGCCCCAACCTACAACAGTGTGTCATTCAAGTGCAGGCTAGAAAGTGCCCTACTTTAGGAAGTTGCACAGTATGCTCCGCTTTTGATTTAATGAGCCGTGATTATGTTTATTTTCAGCGGCAGCCCTGCCTGTTAATTTTTGGCCAAGATCTGATTGTTAATGGCAGAAATCAACGGGAAGGATGAAGCTGGGTTTCAGGACAGAAAATGTGGATGGGCTTCTCCGGGATTTGTTCCCCAGCCCTGCGGCAGCAAGGTGCAAGGCTCAGTGGGCACAAGCCTCCGATTTTTTAAGTTTTGCTTTTTTTTTTTTCACTTTTCAAGGTACCGGTTGAACCTGCCTCTGCAGGGGATGTGGCACTCAGGGATGGGACAGGCTCATTGTCATTAAGTCCCATGGGTTTAAGACGTGGGATGGGCTCAGTAACCAAAGGAGCCCTGGGCTTGTCAGATAAGCAATGCGGGGAAGAGTGGGACAGAGAAATTGAAATAAAGTTGTATAGTTTGGGGGAAAAAAAAAAACACAGCAGATGTGTTTAATGTAGAGTGAGCAGGCACCCAAACGCTTACAAAGCAAGCACAGTGAGCTGTGTGAGTGATGAGGAGTGAGAAGAAACCCCAGGGACACCGTCCCCCAGAGAGGCCAAGTTGCACGGTGTCCGTGACCTTGTAGGAGGAGAAGATGAAATTTTGCCAGGCTGGGCATCTCGGCATCCCTGCCGGGCCGTGTGTCGCAAATTCCTGTGGCGAGCTCATAAAAGTTTTATTTTACAAGCCTTTTTTTTTTTTTTTTAACATCTTGTAATGTCAGCCCGCAGCTTTCGGTGTGTGCGCGCCCCCGGTGCCCCCCTTCACTCCCCGCTCTCCAAAACTGGCCCAGGGGCCCCAAATCCCCTCCAGCTCCGGCCCAGCCCCTCCAGGAGGGGGTGGGATTGGGGTTGGGAAAGGGGGGCCCGGCCCTTGGGGGGGGGCTCCAGGGGCGGTGCGTGGGGCCGGGCCGGGGCGGTGCTGCCCTACGGGGCCAGGAGCAGGGGAGCCCAGGGCAGCTTCAGCCATGGCAGAGGGGTCGGAGAAGGTGCCCATCGCCCGAGCGGGGCCCGAGGATGTGGAGCAGTGCCTGCCGCCCGTGAGTGCGGGGCGAGACGGGACGGGGGGGTCGCGATAGGTTGCGATGGGGTCGGATGAGTGGGATCGGGAGTGAACGGGTCGGGTCGGGACGGGATGAGTAGGGATGGGATGCGCGGGGTCAGGATCGGAGGAGTTGGGTGGGTTAGGACAGGGATGAGGTGGAATGGGAGGGTTGGGATGCAATGGGATGGATGGGTCAGGATGGGTCCGGTCGGAGTGGGATGGGATGCGACGGGATTGGGATTGAATGCGATGTGTTGGGTCAGGACTCATTGCCTCAGGAGCAAAAGGGTCAGATCAAAACAGGATGGGTTGGGATGGGATGCACTGGATCAGGATCGGATGGGTTGGGTGGGTCAGGACCAGGATGCAGCAGAAGGGGTGGGTTGGGGTGGATCGGATCAGGATGGGACACAATGGGGTGGGGTGGCATGGGATGGGCCAGGATGGGATGCACTAGATCAGGACCAGATGGGTGAGGTGGCTCAGGACCAGGATGCATCAGAACAGACGGGTCGGGTCAGGACGGGACAAGGGTCCAAACCAGCACCCAAAGCCAGGGGACCCTCACTGGGCTGGGGTCCCCACCCCACTCCCAGCACCTCGCTCCCCACAGGCGTACACGGTGGCAGCGCCCCCTCCGGGGCCAGGGCGGCTGCTGAAGGCAGGGGCTGCGGTGCTCATCGCCGGGGCCCTCCTGCTCCTGGCCGGGGCCATCGGCGCCTTCTACTTCTGGAAAGCCACCGAGCGGCAGGTGAGCACGGAAACACAGTGAGCCCCCTTCCCAGGCACTCATTGCATAGTAGGAGAGGCACGGGGTAGAAACTTGCCTTGTGAGGTCGGTGAAGAAGGCTGTAAGCAGATCTTTATTTTTTTTTCATGCCTTAAAAAACACACACACACATACCATAGTCATTATCTTCACTGGCTGCTTGGATGGAGCCTCCTGAAGCACATTTGTTACTGAAGGCGAAGCCTATCTCCAAGAGCACAGGCACCACATTGATTTCTGCTCACAACTTCCCAGCAAACTCAAACCCAACTCCTCCCCAGGGATTCACATCCCAGGCAAACCCCAGCTCTCAGGACAAAAAAAGCATTGAAAGGCACGCATTCCTTCTTCACATCAGCTGCATTCTTGGGCGGGATCCTACCTGGACCCTCAGACGGGTAATGCTATATTTAACCCATTAAATGGCCCCATCAGTCCTCTCATTGGTGGCTGGTAGGGCTGTGCGTATACACAGGCATTTGTGGTTAGCAGCTATGGAAGGATTTTTAAAGTCGTGATACATTCTCCTATTTACATTTTCTGGGGTACATGAAAGAGGCTGTATGCAAAGGACAAAACTGAGAAGCTGCTGAGCAGTGTAAGGATCAACCTTCAGAGACATCACAAGCATTGGACTGTGTTTATATATTAACTTTACTTTCTATTTACCTAAGACTTTGGTTTAGGACACGTTAAAGATGGTCGTGCACATCGGAATTTAACTTACTCCAAAAGTGCAGCTCGCAGCTCTGGATTTGCTTTGGAAGCAGCTCTGCGCTGCTGCCAGCCCCGCTCCGGTTCCCATCAAGGAGAGCCTTGTGCGAGCCCCAGCAGACAGAGCAGAAGGCCCCGGTGAAATGCACGCATGCATGTAGGACTAATTCAGATAATTATGGAGAAAGTGCAAGGTTTTAGACAAAAAAAAAAAAAAAAGGCAATTTTAATGAGGGTAAATAAGGTAAATTTATTTTAAATCTTCACATTCTCCGCAACTGACAGTGGTAACAAAATCCTTCAGCTCTGGCTCAGCCCCTAGGAGGGAACGCCACGTGCAAAGGTCTGGGTTTAGCACCACGTTCAATAGGAGCCCAGGACAGCAGAGAATACGGGACTGAATGTGTCTGACTGAGGACCCATAAATCTTTAGCACCTCAGATTTTCCTGAGAGAAGGTGAGAGAAGAAGAAATTTGTCTCTAGCTGTCAGTGTAAATTTTTCATTAAAATGCTGTGAGGCTTTTTTTTTTTTTTCTTTTTAAGGCCAAAAGTAAACCGCTTGCGTAGCACTTCTAGCAAGGCTGCACAAGAGAGACAAAATCCCCTCCCCACCGATTGTGGTCATCCAGAAAATATAAACCGGGCTGTTGCTTTCCTCATTGAATAACAGGGTAACAGCAAATATGCTGACAAATCTCTATACCTCTGTACCCAATTTAAACAAAGCTCACATCCATTACAGGCTGGGAAGCGTGTTTGTATTCACGGGAAACCTGTCTCGCTGCACCCCAGCAGGACATCCTAAGGAATAAATCAGGGTTGGGCTCCTGCAGGGTAGGACAGGATTATCAAAATGTCTGCAGAGCTGAAAGTTAGGAGATGAAGAGTGAGCCAGGCTCTGTTCAGGGGTGCCCAGCGCCAGGCCAGGGGCAGTGGGCACCCAGGGGCAGGCAGGAGGCTCCCTCTGAGCACCAGGCAGGTTTAGGAAGAAGGCAACACACAATTATTAAAGTGTTACTGCTCTGTTATCAATCCCAGGTGTACAACGTTCACTATACCATGAGCATTAATGGGAAAGTACAAGACGGATCGATGGAAATAGATGCTGGCAACAACTTGGAGACATTCAAAACGGGAAGCGGGAGCGAGGAGGCTGTTGAAGTCCATGATTTTCAGATCGTAAGTACCTCTGCTCTGGTCTTCCACATAACACACTCCAGTGCTGAACTCCACACCACCCTGTCCCAACTCCTCTGCCCTGGCTGCTCTGAGGTCCCTGTCCCCCAGCTGCCCATACAAATATCCATGCCCTCCTGGCTTGCCTTCACAGGAAGCCAAATGGTTTCTTCCAAAACAAAGTCCAAATGCCTTTTGGAGATAGCTCATGCCAGCGTCCATCCCAGTATGGATTAGGCTGCATCAGGTTTGGCTCTATGCAATGCTGTGTGTTTCCAAACCACTGAAATAGAGCTGCAACACATGCCCTCATGATCGTGCTAGAACAACCCTCTGGCAGGCTGTGACATAGGGAATTGAGCTGGAAAAGCACCAACACCCGCCCAAAACATCAGGTGCACAACTCCCCCCTTCGAAGCCCTAAGCCTCAAAGGGCACCAGCAGCTGCCAGGTCTTGCTCAGGGCTTCTGGAGCAGCCGGTCCCCACCCCACCTGCTGAACCTAGGAAGGAGAAATTTGGCTCCTTGGTTCCTCCAAAAGCACAAACAAATCCACGCCAGGAGACCCAGGGCCCGGACCTACCCGACAGCTGTGGTTCAGCCTCGATGAAGCCCTCGCAAACATCGCCATGGCAACATTAATTAGCAGCTGAGTAAGAGCACTCGTGACGAGCTCTTACCATTTGCCTTCGCTGTTCACATCTGCACGAAAGCACCAGGCCGCTGGATCGATGCCAGTTTCACATCACCTCCACGCGTGCTGATGGTTAAACAACGCCCAGCACAACCCAAAACGCACACGAAGGAGAAGGAAAGCAAAGGCAGGCACTGCCAAAGGCCGAGGGCTTCCATTAGCAGCCCAAACTTTGCTATACCTGCCCAAACTCTGGTACCCAAACGTGTTGCTCATGGTGCTGGTAGACGTGACCCAGGACTTGCAGGAGACCTGCTGGGATGCCCTTCTCTTGCTCAAAACTCAACACCCATTATTAGGGAACTGCGTTTCACCCCTATATCCCAGCCGAAGGAAGCCCCACAAGCAGCCTCCTGCCCCGCAGCCCCCACCACAAGCTTCCCCTGGCCGTCACAGCCCTTCCAAGCGTCCCAGCTGCCCACGTATTTCCACGGAGCCGTGTCAAGGTGCTGGGGGTCCCACGCAGGCAGCTAGCACGACTCCAAGGCACGGCTCAAACTGTGTTAACTAATTCCTCGGCAGAGCTGCTCCAAGTCACCCGGATCTGGCACCGAGGCGCTTACATAAAACTCCCCCATTTCTCAGAAAAGGAGCAAAAACTCCCAGACCCTGTTTCACCAAAACTAGAAAGCTAAAATTGTGAGAAGAGCATCTCATGGTTGTTTATTTTATTTGTTTTTAAATTAAGATTCAACTTTCCGGCTACAAAAATAAAGTAAAAATAAATCGGTGGCAATTTTAGCCCAGCTCAAGTGCTCTATTTGGGGTGTCCTGTTTTTGTAGGGCATAACCGGCATCCGCTTTGCCGAAGGGGAGAAGTGTTACATCAAAGCCCAGCCAAAGGCTCACGTCCCCGAGGTGGATGCTATGACCAAGGCGAGCCTCTCCTCCGACCTGGTAAGGGCTAACCCTTTTATTCTCTTTGTGTAGAGAGGGACTTTGGGGGATATTAATGCAACTAAAAATGGTATGAACACCACTGAACAGGTCGTCTTTGGGTGGTTGAGGGGTCTGTGGCTGATCTTTAGGGGTCCCTGAAAGGTAAGGAGAGCCAGAGCGGTGTCAGAGGGGTGTTTATCACCCATCAGGAGGGGAGTGGGGCCAGCCCCAGTCCCGTTTGCAAAGGGTGCAAGGAGACCTCAGTGCTATGAGGGTCTGCCTGAGGTCAGGCTAGGCACAAATCTGTGCTGGGAAAGCACGGAGGAAGCAGCGGCTTTGGTCAGTACAGGAGGGTGAGGGACAGATCCCAACAGATTAATTACCAACACTTACCCATTATCAGCGTCAGCAGAAGCGGCAACTCCAGCAGCCAAGTCTTGGGAAATAATCAATACGGGGGAAAGCATTATTGCAAAAATTCATCTCAGAAGTAGTAACGGGAAAAAATATTAATAATTTACCTTCTCAGCCTACGTCTGACTTGGCTTTAGGACATCACGTCAGCCACATTTCATGGAATTCACATCAGGTATTACGACAGCTGCAGTGCTCACCCAGACACCAGCCCAAACCTCTCCCCATCTCATTCACATCAAGCCTCTTGCTTTAGGTGCACAAAACCCGAGCTTCCCACTCCAGTTATTTGGGTACAGCTGAGATGCTCGTGGCTCAGACCCCAGCAGGAGCACACAGGAGACACGAGATCCACAGTCCCCTTCCCCAGGTTTGCCCACAAGCTCACAGCGCAGGCACTACACACCAGTCCCCAGCTCTGTGGGGCAAGAACATGGGCCCAGGGTAGAAAACACAGCTTTGAGCTGGCACAGCCAGCCCTGAGTATGCACTGGCACACGCTCTTATCCCACGACACAAGGAGCAGAAGCTATTTTAAAATAAAGAGCGCTGCCAGCAGCACAGAGCGGGCTTTGCCATGACAGCAATTTTAATATAGATTGATAAATCTTGACTTCACAGCAGCGACTGAAGTTAAAATATCCTATATGGATATCCAAGCACATTATTATTTTTTTTCATATATATTTCTTTAAACCAAAGGCAGTCCCAGCTAATCCAGCTTTATAAAGAGCACTGGGGCCCTTTGAATTAAACCTGATGCCAGCTGCATCAGCCCAGCATGCTCCCAGGCTGAAATACTTGGTACAGGGCACCCCTGCTCACCTGGGCTATCCTTCTTGGATGGGGAACACAGGGCAGGATTAGGGATTGCTGTCATCGCTGCGAGGCCACAGCTGAGATAACCTCACCGCCGTGTCTCAGGGACTTTTGCAGCCTGCTGCAAGTGAACTTGCTGCACAGCCCCGGCTCCCACACCAGCATCATTTCATGCAACTGGGGAGAAGACATGGAAACACTTTCTCCTTCAGTATCTTCCTCTTGCCCTTCCCGATGCGCCTACGTGCTGTGATTGCTGAACATCTACTCAAAAATGAAGAAAAATTCCCTCTAAATACAACTCAGGAGAGCATTAAGAGACCATATCAAACTCCCTGATTTTGGTGGGATTTTCCCTACGATGGCAAAAAGATCCCACCCCGATTCCAGGTGGTCAGAGACCCAGATCCTTTCCACCTTACCTTAAAGGCAGACTTGGCTCTTGACTTAATTAGCACTAAACCCCACGTTTCAGCTTTTCATTAAAGAATGAGGTCGCAGTCTTGAAGAGATCATCTCAACAGATGCATTTTCTGTGCATTTTCTCTGAAGATGCACCACGTCTCACTGCATACAACTCGCGGTAGCGGACAAACCAAGAGGTGGCATTGTTGGAACATCAACCTCACCCTGCTACTTTACCTTTCTGGCTAGATACACAACTGGAACAGCAAAGTAGTATTTATTTTTCTATGTAGAACAAGTTCTCCCTCTGGTAAATGTGTATTTGTGAGTACTCACGGTGTTTTCTAACAATACGTACAACCGACGTTACCTATAAAAGTGGTCGATTAAAATAAATTTGCATCAGTACCCAAACTCTGAAATCACCCTGGCTTGTGAGCAGGCAAACAGGAACGAAGGATATTTTTATTTCCGAAAGCGAGACTCAGTTATTTCTGATGCTAATAAAAATGAAACCGGGAGGAAATAAAAAAAGAGCGGTTCTCACTAGACAGACTGGATAGCGAACTTAAATGACTCGAGACCTACAAAGAAATCAATAAACACATTAAAGGAACAACAACTTGACAGAATAAATTGATCTAGTCAGTTATGTAACAAGTTTTGATGACTTTTATGGAAGCAATTTGGAATTTTAACTTTGAAATCATACTGGTTTCCGCGATTCACAAGTTGGTTTTCTTTTAATATTTCACTGTTGCTGTAAAATCCTTACACATTTTATGTAAAATAATACTTTGAACTAACAACTTTAAAGAATCAATCACTGGCATTTTCCTCCATCACTTTGAAGATAGGAACCAAAAAACCTGCAGGGTACACTTCAAAAAGGCAGGCTCCCTTAACTTGCACTTCAAGCTTTTGGTCAATTGAATTTTGCTTTTACTGAGCAAGACCTTTAATCGGGCCGATCACACCGACCTAAAACTGGGAGCTGGAATCATTTTCTGACTATAATCCACTCCAAAACTTGTGAACAAGGTGTGGGTTTTCCTTCTTCTCTTGTGAACAGTTATATCTCAGGAGCATGTTGAGTGAGAGCAGGACGCGACAGAAGATAAAGGTTTCATTTTCAGCTGGCCTACTGAACATGGTAGAGCTTCACAGTTTCTACCACCTGAAGATCTGGCGCTTTGGACTGAAAGACCTCTATTAAATAAGGAAAAAGTCTCAGAGAGGTGAAATCTCAGCCCCAGCAAAACCCAACAGCAGCTCTGCTGCTGGTTTCAGTACAATCAGTTCATACTCACGGAAGTTTGATGCTCACGAAATAGCAGTAGGTAGGCCCGCGACTGTTCACTTGATTAAACAAAGGCTTTGTGCTCTTCTACCCGCAGGAAGATGAAATCATGCCGGTGAGATTTGATGAAAACTCCCTTATCTGGGTGGCTGCGGATGAACCTATCAAGCACAATGGCTTCCTGAGCCCCAAAATTTTAGAGCTCTGTGGCGATCTTCCGATTTTCTGGCTTCGACCTACGTATCCCAAAGGTAAAAATTCTCCCAGTTTTAAAGTATGTCATCCTTCCCTTCACTTAAATGCCTTCCCCAACCAGGGAAACACCATCCCAGGCCAAGAGCTGGGTTAGGGACCACCAAGCTCCTGACTGGGGACCGTTCCCTGTCTCCTTTCCCAGCCTGCTTCTCCAGAGGATGTTAGAGGAGTGCAAGGACGATATGCTTTAGCTTGGTAACTGGTAGATGAAGATTGTGAGGTCCTGGAGGCAGTCCCAGGGCTGAAGTACTGCTGTCACAGGCAGCCAAGCCTAGCGAAGGTGTTCAGGAGTTACCAGGGAGATGGCAGCTCCTCCAGGTAACTTCCAGGTCTGGGAGGAGAAGAGAGGGCTTGAAAAGATTTACACCTTCTCAGTCCAGTGATTAAAACCCTCAAGGAGAAAAAAGATAAGAATTTAGAGCACCAGCACACCCAACCTGGCAATATTTTGTTTTTCTCCTGACCTTGCACACCCCACTGGGCAGCAGAAGAGCAGTGTTAAAGCAGCCCAGAAGCTGTTCCCACCAGCTGAACCTGGGAGCAGGACACGAATCTGTCACAAAAGGGCTTCACAAACATGAGACTCACATGTGACTGCTCTTGGTAGTGCTGGCAAGTGACTGTACAATGAGTCAAAAAGCATCTCCTCACTCCTGCTCAGCTTCCAGGGGAGGAAATGAGGAGGGAAAGCAATCTCACCCCGCTCTGGGCTGATACTGGCTGCTTAGGAAGTACAAGGAAAGTGCAGAGTTCCCAACTGGGATGTTTATCCAGTTTTCAAGGAGACATTCAAAATGATTATTTCCCTGGTTATTTCTTCAGATAAACAACGGGAAAGGAGAGAAATGAAGAGAAACAAACGCCAATCAGAACCAACCTTTAACGCAAAAGACTTGGAAGCTGCTGTTGAAGAGGCGAACACCAGGCCACCCACCACCCAGCTGACCCCAGAGCTGGATCAGCAGTCGAATGAAACCAGGCCGGTGGGACAGGAGACCGATGTCGGACCAGAGAGCGACCAAACGCTCAATCCCGACAACCCATACAATGTAAGTGCTCACACCACACTTTTAAAATCTACAGTCTTAGCCTGTTCGGTTCTCCTCCAGAAAGCACAGCCTAGTAGAGCGGGATCACAATCATTTGGGTTGGAAAAGACCTCCAAGATCATCTCGTCCAACCTTTACCTAGTAAAACACACCTACTTCTAAGCACAGGCTCCCTGGCAAGCAGCTCACAGGGGAGAACCAGTTCAGAGACAGCAGCAGCGGGTGGAAGATGCCCGTCAGGGAATTTTCTTGCTCTTGGAGGTGAACCAGCCCCCAGGAGCTGCCCCCATGTCCCTGCAGCGCTGCAGGAGAAGCGAGTGCGCAGGAGGCAGCTTCCAGTCTGCTGCACCAGCGCCAGACAATTTACACCCCCCATTTGGTGCAGCAGGAGTAAGTCACTTTAATACAACACTGTCACAAGATAAATGCCTCCTGCCTTGGAAATAAGTTCCAGCTTTGACTTGACATTTATGCAACAGCGGGAGATCATTATACTGTGACAGCGTTCAGCAGAGTTGACATCCCTTAATTAAACTCAAATTAATCACTCCAAATAAAGTGGATCTAAATTGACTCTCTCATGAGGTCAGCAGAGTAGCAGTGGCACTGGAATTCAGCCTCTCATCTACCAACGTGAAGCCCAAAAGGCCTCAGCCACCTTTCCCCCGGGGAGCAGCAGCAGAGCAATTGCTGCAGCCCCAGAGGGAAGCTGGGCCAGATGCAGAGCTCCTAGATCCCCACACCTGTAGGGTCGGATTCACCTTCCTCAGCAGGTATCGGCTGTAGCCAGCCTTTCTTTACAGGCAGATTCATTTAGTTCAAAAGGACCATTCATTATGCTGCAGGTCCTTCAGGGGGGAGTAAATCATGCCTACAACTCTCTCTTCACCCACCTCAAAGGGAGTAAGGATGACGAGCTCAGCTGTGGTAGTTCACACTGCAGGTATCTGAACTCAAGATGAATCCTGCACAAGGAGGGGAAAAAAAGACCCTCAATTGCTATCAGGGTGAGGAATTGGTCACCAAAGGCCTGAGCTCTGTGCCTGAGGCCCTTCTGTGCCTCACCTTTGAAGGGCACGGCCAGTTTTCTAACCTGAGTGTTTTTTTGTTTTAAGTTAGATACCAGCACTTTTTGCTTCTGCTTTTCTCAAAATGTTCTTGAAAAATAAGCAATTAGCTTCAAAAAGCAGAATATTCAGGTTTTGTCTTCCTCCTCCCCTCCAGAAATGAGGAAAGTAATTTTGAAGAGAGAAAGCAGAAGCAAGAGCCTGCTTTTAAATATCTCCTACGTGCTGTGCTCCACGTAACTGCTTAGTGTCAGGTACACCACAGGCAGAAATCTCGCTGTCCATACAGCAACCCAGTGTGGCACAGGGGGGAAAAAGCTGAATGAAAGACAAAGGAGAAATATTATGAATTAAAAACAAAACAAAACACCTGCCAGGTTAGAGCTTACTGAAGAATTTCCTCGGAACACCATTAAAAAAAAAGCATCAAAAAACAAAAAACATTAAAAAAATGCAACATAATCTTCAGATGTGGTCCTCTACCTTAAAGATCCATATGGCTATCTTCAAATCTTTCCCTTCACTAATACTTATACCTCCGAGTTTTATAATGTTTAGTAAGAGGGATAACATTTAACACTTTAAATTTCAGCAACTGGAAGGGGAAGGGATGGCTTTCGACCCCATGCTGGATCACCTAGGCGTGTGCTGCATCGAGTGCAGGCGGAGCTACACGCAGTGCCAGAGGATTTGCGAGCCCCTCCTGGGCTACTACCCGTGGCCCTACAACTACCAAGGCTGCCGCACCGCCTGCCGAATCATCATGCCCTGCAGCTGGTGGGTCGCTCGCATCATGGGTGTCGTGTGAGAAAAGGCTTTCGGTTCCCTGACAAAACAAGGAGAAAGATTACAAGGACAAACTGGTAAAAGACTACGACCAAAGGGGCATCGCCAGCCCTGGCTCTGAAATCGAAGCGTGTGTTACTGTACCAAAAGCGAGGTCAGTTACTCAGTGTAAATAAAATCTTAAATTAATAGTTCATTAGCTTTGCCAATGGCAAGTGTACGCTAGCATTTACTGAATTCAAAAACCAAGCATTGCCTGTTTTGGGACATCTTAACTTTGCTCACAAACTGGTTTAGCAGTCTAGGAGCTTGCTCATAAATCCAAATTCAGCCCTTTCGTAACAAAACCCTCCGAGCTAGCTGTGAAAATTTATGTCCAATTAGGCAACTGGCTAAACTTGTACACTCGGGAGCACCTTTCATCCGCGGAGCTTCGTTAAATAAATCACAAGTTAAGTTGCTCCCTGTTGCTATTCGCAGCGAGCTGCCAGGTCATTATGGATGGTTATACCCCAATTACAGCATACCTTTCCCACAAAGCTGCTGCAGGGGCCGCGCATTGTGCTAGGTCGGAAACCAGCGGCAGGAAAAGGGGCTGTGGAAGGGAACCGTGCGTGGCCGGGGAACCAAAACCCCTCGCACAGCCCGACATCAAAGCCGCCCCGGCAGCAGGAATCTTGTATCCACGACACCGCGGCGGTGGCTAACAACTATCTGCTCTCCAGCGACTACGGCGCGAAGTATTTACACGCAGTTGCAGGCCAAAGAGTCTCAAGACCCTTCAGAGCCTACAAGAGGCGCTGTATTTATAAATCCTCGAACTAGACACTTCTGACACAAGATTACAACCCCTCTTTATTCCGCTTAGATAGCGGCCATTCATGCCAGCTCTGCTGAAGCCAACCTCTGTTCCCCACAAGAGAAAGTGCTTACCAGTAATCAAGAAAGAACAAAAAAAGCTTTCTAGCTTCACCCTTATTGCTCAGGCAAACCCTGTAATTATTGGGACTGATCCTATTATATATTAAATCTCTAAGGAAGGTACTAAGCTGAAACACTCGTGAAGGCAGTACGACTTAGGATTCCCAGTC
Source organism: Anas platyrhynchos (assembly GCF_047663525.1). Lineage (NCBI taxonomy): Eukaryota > Metazoa > Chordata > Aves > Anseriformes > Anatidae > Anas > Anas platyrhynchos. The sequence goes on from NC_092587.1 coordinate 175,178,862, forward strand.
TTTGAAAACAGAAATAGAGGTATTACACTGCTTTCATCCCTATTCACCCTATCTCAAACCCTACCACTGAGTTTATGGAGCCATCTACGTGGGCTTCACGAACAGGAGGGTCCCATTTTCTCTAAATTTGCCTTCTGGAGCGCTCATTTTTTTTTTTGACTAAACAGCTCTCGAAATGTTGCAAGCCTGGTAATGTTATTAACACTGCATGACACAGAAAAGAGGAATTAATTTGACATAATCGTGGCTTAAAGAAAATAAAGACAACCTCATGCAGCATGCTAAACAGCGTATCGAAAAAGCAAAGTGTTAAATGAGAAACGATGAGAATAGAATTCAGTATTTTGTTCTATTGTAACTCCTTTTTTCATGTAAGCTTCACCTTAATCTCAAGAAAAGACTTGCTTTGAAATATTTAAATTTAAAAACTTCTTAGAGTGGGATTTCAAGGCCTGTTAATTTTTTTTTTCTTTTTAAAATGAAAATGACCTTGATCGTTATGTTTTTTTTAGAAGAACATCATTCAATATGCTTAGATTTATTTTTTTTTTAACGCAGATTAAACGGATACATTAAAAACAGCAATTGCTTTCTGTGCTTTGTTGAATGTAGAAAGTGTAGCAGTGCCTTCAAGTACATGTTCAAGAACTGTCTGGAGAGGAAAGCAAGGTGAAAACACTCAGAGAAGGAAATGTTTCTATGTACGCGAACTAGGCTGTCACCGTCTTTTGCACGTTGGGCCATCTTGAGGCAACTCATGACCCGTTTCTCCCTGTCCCCCCCAGTCTGAAAAGTCTTTTTCTGCAGACAGGAAAAAAAAAAAAAAGTGTTGTAGGTGATTTTCATGTCTATACAGTCTTAACAAAAATAATTCTTCCTAAACAAAAGGCACCTAGACAGTTTTGCAGACATAAAGCAAATAAGAAGGAGGAAAAGCATCTTCCTCATGGATGCTTTAAGCACTGTCACATATGGCACATACATCTTCGACTCTTCTGTGTGCAGGAACACCAAGAAAGCTCCAGTGGTGGCAGGAGAAGCAGATCCACAGTCACAACACAGCCTGCCACTAGTAACACTGCCAGGACTACAGTACCAAGCATGGATTGCACAGACTGTGTATCTCACCCATTTCCGCACACAACAAAACCCTCTCCCCAACTCACGCTTCAAATAAGCACTTACCTATGTAGTGTATTCAAAGAACAGAATTAAAGGTCTCTTGCTACAGCAACATTGAAATAAAAGTCTTATTTAAGCACAACAACTTGTTTTTAAGAAGCTTTGAGGCAAGATATCAACAGCAGTAAGACCGACGACCCAACGGTATGAAAAGATGCAGAAATGTTCCCTACAGGGGATGTTTGGATTGCTGTGCAGCTTTTACTACCGTTGCTGAAGATGAGTTTCCCCTTGACACCACAAAAGCAGTTCCTTGCATGACCGAGTTACAGCATGCACAAGTAGGATCACCTACCAGATTTCCAACCTGCTTGTATTTGGGGTGGGACAGGGTTCCCTGAGTCTGACCCTGTGCTAGTAGCCGCCTGTGCAAATCCTTTCTTTGGTCAAAGTTCAGAGAAGAAGGAAAGACAGACGGATGTCTGTCACCAAAGATGTTTCCCTCCACAAGCGGGTCGATGTTGGAGCACTGCAATCCTACCGTCTTTAAAATTTAATTACCCGTGTGAATGTGCACTAGGAGGATTAGGATGGCAGAGCAGATTAGAGGAAACAAGTGGGACAAACTCAGACTAGTGAAAAAGAGAAGGAAAACAGGCAACAAAACCATAGGGTTAAAAAAAAAAAAAGACGAAGTAGTGGGAAGACAGGAGTGTTAGGGCTTAACCCAGCAGGGAGCTAAACACCACACAGCCATTTGCTTACTTCTTCAGTACAGCTCAAAAAAAGATGCAGAGAAGCATAAAAGTACAGTTGGCAAAGAATGCATTGTTCATTTGCACATCAGGGTGGACCAAATCTCTGCTCATACAGGACAAAAGTTGGAGTGAATCGGTGGCACCACCACCGAGAGGTTCACCCCATCCTTTACCAGCATGGCACATTTACCTGAGATGGGAAAGGCAGCCCGAAGCTACAACAGTCAGGCATTTTGGATGATGCCCAAAACAGCAGCCCAAAGTAATCCCACCTGTGGGGAGGCTCTTCTGTAACCTCTTGCTGTCCTGTTCCTGTAGTATCTAGGACAGGACTCTGAGTTCTGAGGAGAGCTCTCCACATCTTCTAAAAAGTCTATCTACAGATGACCAAAAGGCTTGGGAAATATTTCAAAAGAAGTCTGAATAAGTAAAACATCACCTAAAAAACAAACAAACAAAAAAAAAAAACACACACAACAAACCACTGTCAATGAGTTGGCTGCAGTGCTGTATCAGCTGCCTCATCCTGTCTTGTTCCAACAAAAATTTCCTTTTTCCCTGGTACCTTCAGCATCTCTACTCAACCTCCAAGCTCCCTCCCACCTTTCCCTTCACCAACAGCTCCTGGAACCCTTCTGTGCATTCCCATGCTTTGTTAAGAACAAAATATATGCTGTCCACACAGCTCAAAGCACCTTCCTCATCCCCAATTTTACAAGACACTTCTACCTATTCCTTTAACACATACACCCCCCAGTCCTCCTCCAAAAAACAACAACTGCCCACAACACACAAAAGCTGCCACTCCGGGTTCACCTCAGTTTTAAAGGAGGAACACACACACACACACACTATCTGTGTTCAAAAACCCACCGGTGATTATGTTTAGGCCTGCAAACTTGGCTGGCAGGATTGAGATGGACAGGGAGGTCCCGCACTTGATTGCTACAAGTTTTAGCCTGGAGCTAAAGCATTATATTTGCATTACACATGCCTCAAGAGTACATAAGTAGTGATGCATTTTATTTTACTTTTTGCCTTAAGCTAAGCGAATTGAATGCCAAAGCAGTGAAACAGTACCCACTTAATACAATAATGTATTGTGCTTATCTGCCAAAGTATTCCCGTGGTCTTTCTGCAAGTGAAAGTAGACAGAGGAACCCCCTACTGTGTTCTCTACAGTAAGTAAAAACAACTTGATTGGCAGAAAACATCCTCAAATTACATTTTCCTTTCTCTTTAAGAGATTTTTATCTAGGTTCTTCCCTTAAAAGTGCTTAGTAAAGGCTTGCTAAGTGCTCTGAACAACATATATTAAGCACAGCTGGCCAGGAGACAAGAACCCAATTTTATGACAAAGTAAAGCTCAGACATTTGTCTTCCTTCTACATTAAGGCGGGAAGAAAGGCTTTCCACAGCATAGCTAAGAAGTAGCAAGGCACTCATCTAGGAGAATCAGGTCCAAGCCTGTTCCAAATCAAGTCAACTTGAATGTTAGCACCCCATATAGACAGCAAATGCTCTAGATACTGGGCAACCAGTTACTCAGAATTCCCTGAAGGGCAAGCATCTCCCCACTGAAGCCAAAAAAAACTTCACTGAAATATGCCACACACGTGCCCTTTGAGAAACTCTTCCAAGACACAGATGTTACCCAGTGAGTCAGGGATAAGGCACACACACAAAAGCCTTCCCAAATTCAATCCATCGCCCTTCATCACACTCAAAGGGTAACATTCAGTTCTAAAGGTCATCAACTTCAAGCTCTGGAACGTATGATTCAAGTCTTCAGCTAAAAGTAGTTGGAAAAAAGTTCCCTTCCAGCTTGCACTGCAGGATAAACATCATCTGAGTGCATCAAGGAACTGCAGTTACGTCAACGCTGCAGTCATAATCTACAGCTACCAGTTACGGCACTCTGAAGTTCTTAGCCATGGTATGTGTAGAAAACCAATTCCTCTTTGAAGATTTGTGAGATTTTAAAATCTTGGTGCTATCCCAAGGGCACAAGAGCAGTACTATAAAAAAAAAAAAAAGCTGCTGTGCTTTCACAGAATCAATGCAAAATCAAAATGCCTGGATCTCAGGGAGAACAGAACACCTCCTTTCTCCCTCTTACAACCTAAGTCAGTTGTGGATAAACTTTTACATACATTTATAACAGCTGTAGACTTACCTTGTCCTATTAAAACAACTGTTCTAATATCCCTTACATTTTAACAGGCTTATCCAATTCTCACAGCAGCAAAGGAACACATCAAATAAGAAGGAAACAAGAGTAACAACCTAGAAAAGCCTATGTAATTAGGAATGCAAGAAGAGCAGTGAATTTAAGAACAGGATCAACAATTAGCAGGGACTGAAGGGGCTTTCAGATGGCTGCCAATATTTGCAAATAGTCACAGTTTTTTCTAGAATCTTACAATATTCAGGTACTTCTGAATTCCCAAGGGACAGCAGCACACAGAGCTCCCGAGTATCTCCAAGTCTGGTGACTGTGGGCCCTTGCAGATCTGTACCCAAGAGGTACAGGCAGGGGAGTTATTTCTCAGCTTTTTTTTATTATTATTATTTTGAAAGGCTGTTATTTAAGATTTGCCCATGATGAAAAAGCTGCACTAATGAAGACAATAAAGGACGCACATGCTCCTCTCTAAAATATGAGGAGTTTCCAGTTTTTTGAAATAACAGGATTTAAAGCAACTGCATGCCGTCTTCAACTTCAGGCAATTTACAACAGATCCTTCTTTTCTGAATACAGAAGGCAGACAGAGGATTCGTTCCCCTGCAGAAATTTCCAGCCATGACCGACTTTCATCACATACAGCTGCAGTTCAACCCATCACCAAGGTGGGAGGAATCCTTAAGTGGATTATTTTTTTTTTTTTTTTAAATCTGCATCAATAGGGGCAATCTCACTATTTGCAAAATGCAAGTTTTCCTCCTGTACAAGCCACCTCTTTTTTTAAGCGGTGTATTTACTACTTAAGCTGTACGCTTCAAACAATTTCACTCTTGTCAAAAACCGAGATTACTAAAAATGAAATGAAGAAACTTCTGTATAGAAAAAGTTATATTTACAATTTTATTTAGCAGAGTTAAAGAGCGAAGAATTGTAACACTGTTGTTGAGAAGTGTTTTTACCCAAAGTTGCCAAGATCTAATAAGTTATGGAACAGAAGTATTGGGCATAAGGCAATGAACCTGAACAGCCCAACAGAGATCACCCATTCCCCAAAGAGCAGAGCTGATAAAGGTGGTAGAAAATTTAGACTGTTTGACTCAATCTCCAAAATTTAGACAAAGATGATGAAAAGAGAGGTTCCACTCGTGACTACACCTTTAACATCTGCAGGTGAAGGAATTTCTAAAGCACGCAAAATGTAAAGACAATTCCTGTTTCCAGGGGAGCATTCAGTGCTTTGAATCCAAGAACGCTATGTCCATACACAGTGGTCAGTACATGACTTATGGCAACACAGAGATGGTAAGAGATTAAAAACAGGATTAGAATTTTTTCCATTCCATGTCATCAGGAGGATTTACTTCTACCTTCCTTTTACCAACATCTGACCAGTTGGTGCTCAGAACCGTGCCTCCAGACTCCATCTGCAATATAAGAAAAAGCTTGCTTAGTTTCCTTGAGGAAATCTAGTAACACAGAAGTCACATTTCCTGCAACATATTAACAAATTCTGAAAAACCTGATGAATTTATTGCTTCTATGTGAAGTTTTTACACAGGAATTTGGTGCATATATTGAATGAAATTTGAAAAAGCCATCATTCCATGACCTTCAGCCTAGCAGTGCTTGTCTTCCATACTGGACATTACGAGATGCTGATAATAAGCAGCTTTTAGAGGCTGTCATGTTGTTGCAAAGGAGCTATATATAAAGAATTAAGAAGAATTTGATCCTGTCATCCTGGGCAACAACTCCAAGCCTTATAGGAAGCAAAAGCTGCATTCCCTTTGATAACACTAACTGAAACAAAGAAACCAGCAAAGCACAACCTCTCAATGAGACCTGTTACACCAACAACTCCCACTGAACCACTGCCATTTATCAGAGGCCCAAGATTTTGGTGGGTGGAAGCCTGACTTATGCAGAGCTTAGTATAACATGTCACTCTGCAAAAGCTACACATTTCTTTAGAGACAAAGAGCACAGACTTACAAATGATTTGTTCATGGCACGTTTCACTTCATCTGTACCATCTGAATAGATTTGCTGAAAGAGTTTATTTAAAGCAGCATCTCCTTCTAACTTCTCATTCTTCTCCTCTTCTTTGATTTCAACTACCAGTTTGTCCCAGTTCCTTGTGTAGTGAGAGGAGGATGGATATAAGTGCTGGGTGTCTGAAAAGGGAGATGTTAGTTAGCTAAGAATCTTCTCACTACTTTTAAAGCTGCATTCTCCAGAACAGACATGTATGTATTTAATGAATCTGAAATAATGGAATATGAATCTGAAAATGCAAATGGTTTCCTCCTTGCAGATATAAGCATTGCAATGAAAAAATATAAAGGCAACAAAGAAATGCTGGAGACCACATTCAGCAGCTGCAAAGTTTACTTTCAGGTAAATAATTATATTATTTAGCTATCCAACAAAGAAATTCTGGACAATAACAGCAAAAATAATTGAAGTCAAAATGAGGCAGGAGATATTGGCTGACAGGAAGGAAAAAAACAGCCTACAGCCACAGAAAAATGTGAGTTAAACTGCAAAAATATCTGAAATTAATAAATCAGGACGTCAACATTTTTTCAAAGATGCCTTGTTAAATTGTCCTGAGACACTGCAAAAGCATTCAAGAGAGGTGAAATACTTAATGATACTTAATTCTTTAAGCAACAATATACCCATAACAATGCAAAGAACTGCAAAACAGTGACTGAAATAAACAGCTAAACAGATAAAAGCCTGAAGGAATTAATGACAAGCATAGATCCTCAACAGTTCATCAGATTAATAGAAGTTATGCCCAACCTTAATAAATGAATTTTAGTAATGCCCTGCAGACTATTTCTGTCATTTTCTGGTAATGGAAAAAAAAGAATAAGTCTTTTTATTGTAAATACAGCACTACGATTTTATTAACAGCTTTTAACACACCAATTATTATTAATATCTGCAAGTGCCTTGCCAAAAATAAAGCATTTAACACTTCCTTCAGATAACAAACCTGGTGTAAATTGCTTTAACTTCGGAGAATCTCCCTGTCCCTCTAGCTTCTCCCATCTTACAGCTTCTGGCTTCTTCATTTTTATTTCAACCTACAAAACACAACACAAAGAACAAATTAATCCAGATGGCAAACAGTTCTGAGGAACAGGTTCAAATTAGCTGGATTCTGTAGCAGTGAGGAAATAATTAGGTTGGTTTTAGAGACTGTGTCTAACATGAAGCCTGCATTAGAACAAAACATACCTACCTTACCTTATGAAGTTATAGTACTTAATGACACATCAACTAAACTCTTCATGCTCAGCTCTTGCATGAGTTTCACCCTTTTGTTTTAGTACCACTTCCTTGTGCTTACTATTCACTCTCTGTAAATCACGGCAACCCAGAAGTAACAATCAGCTGCGATGCCTCTACACTGCCAGGCACCAAGGTGCATCTTATGCATCTGTTTCTTGCCAATCAGCTCTAATAATTAAATAGTGCTCCTGAATGACTGCAAAATCCAAGCCCTAGGTTTACATCCCATCCAACAAAACCTGACATATTCGATGTATACTACACAAACCAGAGAAGCATCCAGAGACGGTGCTCATCTTCCCATTGGAGAAATTCAGAAGCTGGATTCACTTGGTTCGCTGAACACACGCTGCTACAGAGAAAACTGCCTAGTACTCATTGACAAAACCGGCAATTAAAAGTGGATATGGTTGCAATTATCATAGGAGAAACGAAATTGAGTTAAGCGTGTCATGCCCCTATTCACAACTACCCGTAATCCCTTTAGACAGCCATATTGAAGCAGTTTCTCATAATTAACCTTATCCTTGGTCAGAGGATTACCAAGTTGCAAAACAAAGACTGCAAAACACGGAGTGCCTAGTGTCACTTCTAGATGACAAACTCCCTTCAGGAAGCGTCACAAAATTCCTACGATGCTATCAATTGACTTAAATCTCCGCTTGCTGAACTTCAGCAGCTCCGTATTTGTGCACAGCTTTGCATAAGGGAGCTCTTAGTTCTACCTAAAGCCACTGCGACCTGGGGATCCCTGCAGACCCAAGAACAAAGGCACCTCTGTAAAGCTAACCCCAGAGATCCCAGCAGCACACTCTCTGCACAGCATCACGTTGATCCGAAATCTGAACTTTATTTATTCGATTCTTCAAGTCTGTCACTGGTGAGTAACAGTCCAAGATGCCTTATAAAAATAAAGAAATGAGCTCATTTAAGTCTCAAAGCTGCCGTATTTGGGATCATGCCGCATTTTAAGAAACAGAATATTTAATTACCACTGCTCCACTTTTTTTTTTCCTGGGGAAACTACCGCTTCTCTTGACAAGTTTAAATATACATTTTCTACCACTAACTTGTACTAAGTGGGAACACGTTTAAGACATGAGGCACAGAATGAATGTCCTTCAAGGCAGGATAGAGCTTTGGCCTTAATAAACACAACTTACACGTAGGTGACTCCCCCACTTCCTATATCTGCTGGATTTCCAATGTTTTTAGCACCCTTACAAGTCCCAAACTGAGTATCACAGGATCGATCTTTAAAAATGAGGAAAAGGTATCAGTCACAGAACAAAAATAGTCAAAGAAAAATAAAATGCCGTATTATTCTAGTTGCTCAACCTACTGCCCCTGAAAAATCCCTCATTCAAGTTTAATATTTTAATCTCTACAAACACAAATTTGTTTTTAACTGTGCAGAAGCAGCATTCAAACTGTGCCAACGATTATTACTCTCCAGCAGCAGTAGAGGATACAGCAAATCTTCCCTCACTGGGCTCTTTTAAAATGGCTACCAAAATTATAGCCACAAAGTTCACGTTATGAACTCTACACTCACAAATCAAATGCTTTGTGATGAGCACAAAGAAACTAAAATATTTTTACACAGCTACACGTACAAGAAATAAGTAGTTTCATCAGTGCCAGAATTGGCAGGTTGTTCTTTTTGTTTTGGTTTGTAGTTTTTTTGGAATGGATTTGGATCTCATGAGTCAAACATTTAAGTTAATTAGCCACTAACAAAGGCGCTAATTAGCCAGAAGTAGAACACTGAGTCTTAATTTAAAACAACCTGTCTCTCCTCCACTTCCTACAGAACTCTCCTCAAGTTGTGGCGACTGTATTGCCCACCCCAGTGCGTGTTTAAGAGGAGGAAGCCTTAATCTCAAAGTTTTTAATACTCTAATTAACAATGCATCCCCACTGAACAGCCTTAATAAAAACAAACAAACAAAAAAAACCCAGCAAATTCACAATGCTGAGACTACTGAAACCTATACCACTTCCGTTTTCCTCGTTTGTTTCTCCTCTTGCCCTCGTGCTCCAGGTCTCCACCACCATCTTTCACAATCTCACACAGACTTTCATCTGCACTGAAAAGAATGAACTCTAATGCAACGTAATGCTTAATGTGAACTGCTAAACACAGATGTTTTCTTCACAGAACACAACCCTCCTCAAAGATCCCTTTGGCTGTTCAGACTGCTCTGCCCACACATTTAAGAAAAATCTTTCTACTTTTGCTGCTCCAGTAATCCCCCGCTCCTTTTTTCCTCTGCTAGCTCTTGCACTTCCCTCTGCAACTGGCCCCAAGCCTGTGCTATACAACAAACATCCCCAACCAAGGAAGAGGAAATGCTACAAACTAATTCCCAGCGTAAGATGCACATTCCTTAAGCCTAAACGTTTCAATGCTGCCGAACTGGAAGTACATACAGCTGAGAAATGGAGACAGAACGCGTTTATGACATGATTAATCCTTTAGCCCATCCACTCCATCCACTTCAATTCAGCTCACTCATTAGGCAAAGTTGCAGGCAGGAGCAAACGGAGCAAAATCATTAGCTGTGCACCATTATACAAGCACATCTCCAAAATATAAAGCTGTAAAATTCTGCTTGTGAAGATGCGCATTTCTTCAGCTTGAGAGCTTTATTTGATCTGAGAAGCATCTCTGAGTCCCAATTATGTGCACAAATGGCAGTAAATGCATTTTAATGAACATTTTAAAGCAGATACTGATGGCTATCACACAGACAAGTGACACATCATTGATGTCACACCTAACACACAAGTACTGTTAGCTTTTTCCTCTCCTTGGAAAAAAAATCAGTACCCAGGCAAGAGAAATACATCTCAATGTTTTGCCAACTACTTTGATATAACATTTATATTTCATTAAACGTATGCCTCATGCCAACTTTAGAATAAGACAGGAAAAATGATTGTAAATTAAATGCTTTGCATGCCAGTTTAAGAAGCTGCCTCTGGTTGTTATCCATTTAATCACATGCTATTTCAAGAACTTTGTTCTGTAACAAAACACCACTGGAAAGAAAAAAAAGAAGGTTCAAAACCTTCAGGCACATGAAGCTTAAGTAAAAGGTAGGTCCTGGTTATTCTACAAATTCACGTTCACTGTACATTAACACTACAATGGGCTGTTGTGCTGAGGCTGTGTCCCATTGCCACAGTTACTCCTTTCTGAAACAGCCAGTTACAGAAAGCAAGAAAAGCACAGAAGCACTGACACTGGCATTCATCAGAAATAAGAAGTGAAGGACAGTGAGATTCCCAGAGGAATGCTGTTTTACCCCCATCTGGTACCCACTCTCTCCCTGTCACCATGTACCTCTAGTCTACCTCCTCTGTCCCATCCCATCAGGTAGCAGCACACAAGAATACAGATATTTCCCCTTCAACCTTTTCTTCTTAACGTTGAGGAAGCCCAATTCCTCAGCCTCTCCTCGTAGCTCATGCCCTCCAGCCACCTGCTCGTCTTGTTAGCCCTCCACTACACTGATATCTTCCTTCCACTGGGAAGCCCAAAACAGGGCACAACACTCCAGATTTGTAAAAAGTTCAAGTGCAGAAATAATCCACTTGCTGTTGTGTTCTCCTGTTTTAAGTTCCCCGGATTTGGGGTTCAAAGTGAGCAAAGTAAAAAGGAAAAGACACGTGGAAATTTGACAGAGTAATTCAGGCAATGCTTCTTTGAAATTCTCCCTGAGAAACCCACCCTGCTGAGACAAGCGTCAAATCAAGGAATCATCATGGAGAAGAGACCACACGAGCAGTGAAAGGATACAGGGGTTTCTACTCACAGACATAACAGATGCTTTAAAAAAAATAACAGATTAAGACAAATTTGTTTGCATCTGAATCCGAGTGCTATGTATGGGAGAGATGCCAGAAAAGACCTCAGCAGCAATCTTATATGTTTCATTGCTAGCACAAAGGCACCAATAAAACCTTACTTCAAGAAGATTGGAATAGGAGAGCATATAATCTAATTTTAAGAAAGAATTTATCCCCTTAGAGATAAATACAACACTAAGTTATCAACATTAAGATTCTAGGTATAAGCCTACTGCTAAAAAAAGCACCCAAACTTCTGGCAAACTAGGTTCTGCATGAACTCATGCTCTAGGACAGATCTCACCAGTTTGGCTGAGAATATTAAAAGAATTTTGGTGGTCTTTGAAAGAAAATGCGGTATGCACTGACAAGTTATGAGAAATTTCTTTTAACTCCTAGTGTATTTTGTATTTCACAATTCACGCTAAGGGAAAGTTTGCTTGACAAATTTGTGTTGAGCTCTGATCAGAGGGATGAAGGGAATCGAAAGTGGCAGAGCTTGAGCAGCAGCTCAGCCACTGATTTTAAGACGTGAAAAAGAATACCCTTTAAAATTCGTATGTTTTGCTGTATTAAACAAATGGTAACGTGAAATCAGGATTTCCAATCACCTCCTCTAGTTATTTTACTGAGTTGGTGACTATTACTGAACTATTGACTCTTTTGTCCAAGTAGTAAATTCAAAATGTTGTCGTTTTGCAATCACAGCTTTTTTTTTTTTAAACAAACTCTAAGGTTACGACTTCTAAAAAGGTATGGCCTATTCAAACTTCTATCTATAATCATATGTACAGTTTTGGTATCCTAGTTATTCAAAGACCTTTGATAAATTGCTCACATTCTGAGTTCCAGAATCTTTGGTCCCTGACTTAAAGTATACTGAGATTAGGATAACTTTCCAGTGTAACCACAAATTATTGATAATTTAAAAAAATGTTCTGTAGAGAAGGTGTTCTAACAGAAGGGATTTAGCAAACACCTTTTGTGTTTTGTTTTTTTTTTTTTTTTTTTGCCAGCTTCATACTATGGATAACTGAGTGTACAATGATCAGTGCCACTTCACTGACATCATATAGCAACCACTCCTTAGAATTTGGGATATTTTACAGAAGGAGCTAGCAATACAGATCAATTTGGTAGCCTAAAGCTCTTTGCCACCACATCCTTCCTGTAAAGCCAATCGTTCTCATATCCACCTTCTCTCAAGGCAGAGAGAAACACTCTTATAGCTTTCCTTTATAGAGTTATATAAAACATGGGCATTGATTCATGTGCTTAAAATCTATTTCTCAATATTAACAAGTTTAAATCTGCCCCAAACCCACCTGCACTCACAAGGAACAAAAAAAATTGAACTTATTCTGAGCCAAGTAATATCACAGCAATCATCAGGAAGGTTTCTTTATGCTCTCGCCAGGAAATTGTTCCATCTAGCCCTGCTTAAGAGATGCAAGAGAATGCAGAAAAGCATCCAACTCCTATCTTAAATATCAGTTTATGGTTTACAAGAAACACCCAGAAAGTTTAGGGAGATACGAATCTGCGTGAAAGCCTCACAGAGAGAACTACAAGCGAGCAGGCAAGGCTGCATTCAAGTTGCTACAAACAACTAGCTAAAAATAACCAAAATGAGAAAGTCTCTTTTAAGGATATGACTGCAAGAACCGACTGCAGTTAAAATAAACCCATAGCCTCTGTTTATCTATCTGTGTACATCTGCCTCTGAGTAAAGACTCACACACTTTTTGAAACACTTTGTCTCAACCTTTCCCTTTACATTGAGCAACAGGCACCAGGGTGCTTTTCCAGTAGAGCTGCCCTGGGTGTTTCAGCGTTTGCAAGGCAAAACGTTGGTTTGAGGAGAAGAAACGTTCCTCTGGGGCACACCAACTGCCCCTATTCTTGGCATAAAGCTGCTGGGAGTGTGCTCCTACCTCAGACATCTCTGTAACAAATGCCAGCTGTGAAAAAAAGTGAGGATTTCTAACACCTTCCTCTTTGCAGCACAGCTTTGATGTCTAATTAAAGGGAAGTTCTGGGGTCACAAAGCTGCTTTTAGCCACTTTTTCAAATGGCTCCAAACCACCATTATCTACAAAAAGCCCAAACCACTAAAAAAAAGTGAAAACTCACAGCAATTGTTCCCAGACTATTTGCAGATGCAGGAGCAGAGAAGAAGGAAAAGAGAAAGTACCAGCTGAGGTTTCCTTCAAGAGGATAAGGACACACAAAAAAGCAGATACTCATCCTCACTCTCCTCACCTAGAAGAATGAGAAATCTCACCTAGAATGAGAAATTCCTGAGCAGCATCGAGAACATGAATGAAGACCCAGAGAAACACACACACAACACGCATTTCTAAGAGAACATAGCCAAATATTCCCCTGGAATCCCAACTGCTTGACAGATGGAACAGAAGAGGGAAAAGAAAGTGGGGCTGACTGTGCACTGTGAACTGTTTCAGAACATCAAAAATCCTTGCACTACTTGTGCATTTCTATTCCCTGCTCTATCTGCTGGACACAGCCAAGTCAGCTCCTCTGCCTTAAATGTATTCAGTCACTCATTTTAGGTCTGTATGCCTGTCATGGGTTTGGCTGAGACAGTAGTTCATTTTCTTCGTAGAGGCTCATATGATTTTGTTTTGGGTTTCTGATGAAAATAGTGGTGATAGCACACTTTCTTTAGTTTTTGCAGAGCTGTGTTTACAGAAGACTTTTCAGCCCTTTGTACCACCCTGCCAGTGAGCAGGCTGGGGATGCACCAGGAGCTGGAAGGAGTCACAGCCCAGAGAGCTGACCCCAAGTGGCCAAAGGGATGTCCCACGCCACATGGTGTCATGCCCAGCAATAAGAGATGGGGGAAAGAAGGAGGAGGGGGGATGTTTGAAGTGATGGCATTTGTATTCCAAAGAAATCATCGTGTGTGCTGAGCCCTGCTCCCCTGGAAGTGGCTGAACACCTGCCTGCCAACATGAAGCAGCAAATGGATTCCTTGTTTTGCTTTGCTGGAGCGGTGGCTTTGGCTTTACCTGGTAGCTGCCTTTCTCTCAACCGATACACTCTCATACTTCTACCTTTCTGATTCTCTCCCTGTCCCACCTGGAGAGAGAGAGTGGCTGCTTGGGGCTGAGCTGCCTGACGGAGTTACACCACAGCAAGGCCTTTTTCCTGTTATGATGGGAGCAGAAGGAGAATTCCACACAGGCAACTTCCAAAGAACAAACTCGCTCCAGCCTTTACATTTTGGCTCCCTCTGCTGGAAATAAGACAAGCAGCACCACTAGCAGTTACCTCACCTTTTGTTAACTGCTGAATGCAACGTGCAGTTCTCAGTGTGGTGCAGGTCTTCCCCACCTCACCCGACACCTGAACATAACTGGGGATGGCCACCAAAATACAACAAATCCTACCTACACACAAAATCCCTCCTAATTTCAAAGACCAGACCAGCTTCTGTTTATAAGACACAAATCTCTAATTTATACGTAACTTTTGGAGCTGCTGCTACCTTTTGCTCTATCAGGTTAACCTAGTAGTGTTTTCTAAGCAGTCAGACACCTTTGCCAGATTGGAAGTTAAACAATAACATCAGAGAAACAAGGCCTAATGTAGCAATTGCATTTTTTACTGTTGACATTCTCTGAGAGAACCAAGCCTTTAAGTTCTGTCTGCTGTTCGCAGTCACTTCAGAATCTGTAATTCTGCAAATAAAACCAGGGCTATTTTCTCCTCCTGAATTTGCATCTTTACCTTTATCGTTTTGCATTTGTCAAGCGATGCTGAATTTTAAGCAGTACTGAGAGATTCATCTCCAGCATCTCTTACTTACCAAAACAAGCACAATTGCTTTATTATCTGCCAGCTCTCTTGTTTCATCCTCCATCCATTACATTTATTAGGTCTAAGAGGTTTATGTGAAACTCAAAGTCTATCTAGTGCAAAACCTGCCTGCGTGTTATGCTCTGTTTCACCATAGTTGGAAAGAAAGACCAGGAGCAATCCCTCAACCTTTGTCCAGCAGAAATCCAGGCTGGGAGCTCAGCTAAGCAGGAAAGAGCCACTGTCTACTCCAAGTGGATAGGATTCCTTCTGATGGAATCACAAAGGGACTCTGAGAAAGCTCTGGCAGGGTTAAGTTCACTGGAAAGGTGAAGCCAGGGACCACTGCTAGTCAGGGAACCAGCCCAGCAGTCAGACCCTGGCTGAACCCAGTGGCTCTGATAGCTCTGGGAGAACACAAAAGCCACTGCTGGAAGCCAGCGAGCTCATCCCAGAGGCTGTGAACATGAGAATGATTTTTTCCAGCCATGTCCTAATCTCTATCTGTACTTAACCTGCCAGCTTAAAATATCCGTTTCTCAGGCGCTGCTATCAGCAGCTCAGAGAAAACACTCACCCCGCTCTAGTCCTTAGCTAAACAGTCTTCAAACCTTCCAACACACAGCAAGATGAACAGACCTCACTAAGTCTGTCAGTGCCATAAAGACAAGAGTCCTCCCAAATACAGCCTCCTGTCGCCACTCCTCTGAGTCTTTCAAATCCCATCTAGCTGTGATACGCATGTACACTTGGAGAGCCTTTTCCCTCCTCTTGGCCCAGTCTGCACTCTTATCAGGGCTCTGGGTGGGTTTTTGTTTTGCTTGTATGTTCTGGTTTGTTTGTAATGAGAAAGAGGCCTAGAGGTACTCCAAATGAGTTGCTTGGCAGAGTATGGTTTTTGTTCCAACAAAACATGTTTTTGAAGCGAGTCTCCTTTCACATCACATTCCTTTTTACCATCCTGGTTCACACCGGAAAAATATTTAAGAACACGTGAACAGGACAACAGGACACCTCTCGGATGAAAATAAACAAGACATGTTCCAGGAGTCCACTTAACCTGCTTCCACTGCTAACAAGACCTCAGCCCATCTGGTCAAAGAACCAGATACAGTAAAACATTTGTATAATCGGGAAGACAATAGAATTAAGTCTTCCTTTCCAAGTCCTTACAGAAGAACTCCATGTAAGTGACACAAATTCCTTTGTGAAGAAGTATTAAGATGGTTTATTCAAAGTAATAACTATATTTTCCATCCTGTTCATGTGAACAAAGCACATACACAAAACTGTTGCAAAGAAATCTACATCTCTAGTATTCAAACCCTGACACTGCACCATTTCCCTTAAAGCGCTTAGAATATTTTACTTTGAGAAACACTAAGTCTTTAAAGAGCACTTTGCATGCTTCACCATCTTTAATACAGGCCTGCTATAAAATATTTTCTTCACTGAGACTCCATCTGCTGGTCAGTACTGGAATTAGCTGATGCATCATCCAAACTGTATATTTCACTGTGCTTTCGCAAGTGTCCCCCCTGTATTTCTCCTTTCCACAAGAGGAAGTGTGCACAGAAGCGCTGACTTCACCTGTTACAACTCCTCTCCTGTGTTCTCTCTTACCCTGCCTTGCCTTAAATTGTTCTCTCAAAACCACATAGGAACGGTAACATTTAGAAGTAAATGCAAAATCCTTACACTTCAGACACTGCTTGAACGCAACAAAAGCTTTCGCACCACTTTAAGAATCTCAGCCTAAACCATGCTCCAGACCACTAGAGATGATTCAAATAATTAACCCAGGCTGGGGATGGTAGCATAGGAAGACAGCCGTGATAATTTCAGGAGCACTGAGACACAGGCCTGATACTTCACAGAATAGCAAACTCCAAGAGCTATGAAAAGTCTAACACTAGCTAGATAGGAATAAACGCAAACAGGACCTCACAGCTGCTCATTTGGACAGGGCACCTGTCCATTCCACTTACATTTATATATATATAATAACAGAGTAGCAGACTTTACACTTAATTCAAGCACTCAGTTTCATCTCCCGCTTTGTAAGAACTCTGTCAGGGAGTGTAGCTATAGGACAAGGATGAACAGTTTTAAACTAAAATGGGGTAGGTTTAGATTAGGTAAAAGGAAGAAATTATTTACTGAGGGTGGTGAGGCCCTGGCACAGGCTGCCCAGAGGAGCTGTGGATGCCCCATCCCTGGAGGTGCTCAAGGCCAGGCTGGATGGGGCTTTGGGCAACCTGGGCTGGTGGGAGGTGTCCCTGCCCATGGCAGGGGGGTGGAATTAGATGGTGTTTAAGATCCCTTCCAACCCAACCATCCTATGATTCACGTGATTCAACCAGAAAACCTGCCCAGCTTCCTTAGTGTGAGGAGTGGAAAAACAAGACCAACTTTGTGGAAATCTTCTCATGTCATCTTGAAGTTCCTTTTTCCCTGAAAACATGTGATAACTTCTATAGGTACCTTTCTGAAGCTTGCAGGTAAAGTGGAACATGAGAAAGCAATGGAATTTTCCAAAGCTCTATAAAACTACTGTTGAAATAGAAGGAAAGAAACGAAAACATTTATTCCTGCTTCAGAGGTAGGTTGTCTGCAGAGCCAAGTCTGAACATGTCTGTGTACGTATTATGCTACGATATGCCACACCGGAACACAGTCAGTTCCTTATTGTTCTATACCTGTAATCTGGAAGACAAAATGCTGAGGTAAAAGCATTCTCTTTCATGCCATGCAACTTCCAAGTGTCTCCAAGCAAGCATTATGACAAGCCTTGTGAAAAGCCAAGAACAGATAACTATGAGTAACTTTTACCAGCAGGAAAAAGTCATGAAAGGGTCAAGAATTATTTCAACCCTGAAATCCTACAGGTCTGACATTTATTTTAGGCACATAAAGATGACAATACTCTATAAGACAGTATCGACTCCTAAAAGTTGAGTTAAAAAAAATCATTCACGCTTTCCAAATACCCCAAATGTAAAAGTAAAGACCACAGTCATCTTTCAACAGCAACAGTTAAAAGCATCCTCAATGTAACTGTGATTTGCACTTCAGTAAGCAACATATCACGTCACTAGTTCTGATTCTTGCACAAGTTTAGAAAGCTTTCCAGTGGCTGAAAGGCACCTTGAAGAAAGAAAAACACTTCTATATGAAAAGCAAGACATTATGACTGTGGTAATGAGACATGACAATAGAGCAGAAACATTTTCAACGTCAGAAACAGACAAAGAAATTATTTACACTAAGAAGAGCTTACCTTTGTTGAAAGCACTTTAAATGTACTTTGCTCTGGCACTATAGAATGAAGAAGAACAAGCTTTAAGTTGTAGTCTTCACCTGATGGAAGTCTCACTGATGCACTCATCTGTTAACAGTCAAAAACACATCTCTGGTCATCTTTAAGAGAAGTTTTCCATTTCCAAGTAAAGGATTGTCATTTGGCACCAAGACTAAGTGATTCAATTAACAAGCCTTCGCTAGGATACTTAAAACACCAGGCATCAGAATTTCAGGTACCACCACTACGATCCTGCATTATTCAACAAGGTGTTTTACAGTACACTACAAAGATGAACAGGAGATTTCGGTTTTTAGCCAGCGTGCGCTCAAAAAGCCTATTATCTTGTCAGCTTGATCTGCGTTCTTTAGGGAAAAATATGGCAAATGGAGTATCAACACTTTCATAATGAACCATGAAAACAATTTGCAACTTCCCTTCTAATATATGCAAGCTATGTTAAACTCCTGTGAGCACTCACCACAAGTTATAGCAGACAGGATCAAACAGACACTTCTGTGGCTCACCAAGTACCAACTTAGTTGAGAATAACCTACCTGCTCAATATTCACCCTTAATTAAACAGTCATCACTACCACATATGGCATTACAACAGTGATTACAGTACTTCCTTGAAACACACTTTGTTGCCATTATCAATTGCAGTGATACAAAAATCGAGATGAACTTACCCGCTGTTGTTTTTCCGTAACGGTACTAAAGCACGATATTACCTATTCATAACTGTTTTGAGAGTACCTTGTTTCTGTCCGTTCACATTCCAGACGCATGCACACACAAACACTTTAACTTCAGATCACCTCCTCCCCAACCCTCCAAACACCCAGGCAGCTGAAGAACAGCTGTTCCTTCTGCAGCATGCACAACACACTCTGGCTTGTGCATAAATCCTACAGACCCTGCTGTGGCAACAGCTCCCTGTTCACTGTACATAAAAATGCTCAGGCAGAAGGCTACTTCTGCCACTTTTTCCTGCTGTTCCAGCAAGTGATGTTCCCTTTTAATAACTACGCCTCGTGAAATTTAAGGATGTGTATCAACAGCCAACATAAATCACCTCTTTCTCTGAGAACTGCACACGGACGTCATCCTTCTGCGCATTCTTGATCATTATAGTCACGATGACTTGAGATTCTGTTTGGTACCAGTCATACCTTCAGAAAAAGAAGCAGGAAAAGTTATCTGCAAGGATACATTTAAGAACAAAAAAAATCCAAAACCCACAAAAGCTAAAATACTATTGTGTAGTTTAAAGGGGGGATGGGAGAGAAGATGTACCAAATTAAACTTCTTCCCCTTCCTTTAACAACACAATTGCAGTCTTGACAAGTGGTCAAAGAATATTTTTTTTTTTAATCAATAAATTTGTATGAAGTGGGCCACATCAACCAATTCATATTATTTGACT
The DNA here is from genome assembly GCF_047663525.1 of Anas platyrhynchos. Lineage (NCBI taxonomy): Eukaryota > Metazoa > Chordata > Aves > Anseriformes > Anatidae > Anas > Anas platyrhynchos. The sequence goes on from NC_092587.1 coordinate 175,198,637, forward strand.
TTCTTGAATTAAATAGTTCAAAAAATTACCTCTACCAGGCACTATGGGCAGGTCATTTCACTTACACTGCCACTTTGTGAAGTTTCTGCTGAATTACTACAATTATTATCTTGCATCTCCAATCAGCAAATAACAGTTATATGTCAATTACTTTAATTCTCGCAGCAAAACTAAAGACAACTTACTTGATCTTTGATGACAGAGGTTGCTGTTGTGTATTCTGGTTGGAACACATTGCATTGGGAAGTTGTATCAGTAAGAGAAAATATAACAGACATATATAAATAAAGACAAATCACTTTCATACTGATCACTTCTCTTCTCCTGACTTATGCATGTGCATTAACGTACATAAGAAAGCTGAAAACTCTCCTCTCCTAGCCATTTATGACAGACTTCAAACAATTTACAGACTGACAGTGTATATATTTAATGTATCTTACAATAAAGGGGTCGCACATTTGATAAATAGCAATTGAGTTCAACTTCAACTCATTTCCTTTCTGAATAAGATCTGAAAGACACAGTGGCTATGCTGCTCATCTTTAAGTCACAAAGAAAGCTTGAAATAGATCTGAGAACTTCAGGCGTAATTCTCCAACATAAAAAATCCTTTTAATGGTAAGATTTGTCTTTACATACACCCATCATTTCTGTACACTTTCCTCCTCTATCCTATTACTAAGGCATAAAAAATTGAAATAACTACAAAGAAGGGAGCAGAACACCCAAAGCAACTTCACATCCTGGTCTCCAAAAAAAGACTAACCAAACAAGAAAGGTCACTTTTGATATTTCTTCTAATTTCCAATTAAAAAAGAAAGACTCTGCTGAATTACAAAACCAAAGAAGTCTGAAAAAAACACATGCAAGCTACTGGGGAAAAAGAAGCTATCTTCTAGCAATTACAAGTGAGTTGGCACTGATGAGATGAGCTGGTTAATTTGTTTAGAATTGAGCCACAGACTGCAAGCAAGAAAGTTAAAATTGACTTTAATGAGTGCACAGCAATTTCCAGATTTGTTCACCACTCCTAGGTTTTCAGCATTCAAATTTTGCATCCTTGGTCTCAAAACATGTTTAGATCCTTCAGAATTTTATCAAACAGCAAAGATTATTTTAAAACATTTGGAAGCTTCCAGACGCCACAGAACTCTAAAAGCACATTAAAGGCAAGAATCAAAGCAGTAAATATATTAAGGAAGACACCTTACCATTTCTGTCTGTGAGCCTGCAGGGGAAAAAAAAAAAACAAAAACATTTGTACTTTCAGAAAAAAAACATTTGACTTACATGACATCTTTCTTCGTTTACTCTAGCCATTCTGCATTTATCCCATTCTCAACACTACAGAAGTTAAAGACATGCCAGTTCTACCTCTAGTCTTCTGCTTTAATAGCCCTTTACTTTTATTCACGCTACCCATTTCAATCACCAACTTCTGCAAAGAAACAACTGATATAAAACATGTTCTGATTAACAAAAGGAACAGGCTTCCCACATTTTCCTTATCAGGAAACTATAGAAACCTTTTTTTTTTTTATATAAAGTAATCAAAAGCATGGTACAAAAAAAATCACTTCCTACAAGTCTGTACTAGGATATCATGCATACGTAGAAATAGGACCAAGTTCTCATCAAATTTGTATGTCATACTGGGCAACAACAGTTGGCAAATGAGATAGAATCCTGACAGAGAGCGTTTCAAAGGTTTCAAAAGAAACCAACTTTTCCTTTGGTCCTTCATACTTTATACTCCTAAAAAGGTAAAAATAATGAAAAAATAATTTTAACTTGTCACGAAAAAAAGCTTTTTTTGTTGTTGTTGTTGTTGCTGTAGTACCAGAGAATTAAGAAAATAGCTCAAAATAAAAAAAAAAAGAAAAGAAATGAAGAGACAAGACAAAACAGTGCAATTTCATTTCTCCAGACAAAACAAACTGGGAGAAGTAGTTATGATATTTGAGAAATGTGTATTATAAACTCTTTCTCTGCAAAGGCAGAGAAAGTTTTCACTCGAGATAACTCTGCAGGTAAGACCAAGTGCATGCCTACCACTTTTATAGTTTCTCCAAACAAACCTAAACCTGGTAAAAAGTACTACCAGGCATAGATTTGTACATTCCTATGTAACACAAAAGGGTTCTCCTCTACTAAGTTTGTAATCAACAGGTTGACATGAACTTGTATTGTTTCTACTGCCCCATTCTCCAATAAACACTGGGGAGGAGGGGGAGTTTTAACAGGCAGAGGAAAAAAAAAGTCAGCTATTCTGATATACCTCATTAAAACCAGCAGGCAGTTTAAGCACTGTGGTAAGCTCTTTCCTGGGGTATCAGGTTGTAGGAAGATACAAAAGGAAGCTGACTGCCATGGTAAGACACCAGAGCAGCAGTGAGTACCCAAAGGCACTCTCCATGTAGAATGAAAGAGTGACATCACCAAATTTCCACTGCTCTTTCGAACTTTATTTTCTGCAAGACTTGAGAATTTATTTTGATGTTGGTTTTAGAAAGAAGGCTGACAGGCTTCCACACTTAAAATAAGCTGGAAAGTACATGAAAGGGAGTTAAAATTGTCTGAACTTGAAATGAGTACTCCTCTGTCACATATTATTATTAGATTAAAATCATAATATTAATTTAACTCTGAACTAAAGAAGAGTTCAGAACATATAATTGAAAGAAACAAGGGATAGGAAAGTGCAACTTTTTTTTAAAAACACAAAAACTGTTTCAAGAAGCAAGCTGTAAACAATACAGATTCAAAGCAGAGGTTACATGAAATCCTGCATCGAGTAAATGCACTTTTTCTTACCGTTTAGTGTTTCCTCACATCTTTTGATCCAAATAGTAAAGGTATCATCTACGTCTAGAAGAAATCAAACACAGTAACATCAAGACTCTTCAAGCACTACGTGTATTGAATAAAGAACAATTTCTTTCAACCACCAGCTGGAACAAATTCACCCAAATTTGCATCAATTAATAAATTGTAATTATTATTTCCCAGTATCTTCTCGTATAACCTCTGCCATTTCAGTTAAGCTTTAAACATTTTTATACAGCTCTACTACTTAATTCTGTTACATTTAATTAACTGAAATTAATTTGTAGCACACCAATTTCTTTTTGTCTGGACTGACCCATTTATACTACTGCTTTCCAATCTGCTCAACCTTTATATGGCAGTTGGAGAGCAAGAAGTACTGTTTCACACACTTCTCCATTACCCTTAAAATCCTTTTTCCAAGCACTCAGCCACATGCTGCCTCTCCAGAGAAGTATCAGAAAAAAGAGTCTGTTCTGTGGACAATCCAAAGTGGTGCAAGTTTTCACCAGCACGAAGTATTTTCTTTTCTCCTGGTGGTTTCACACATACTTCACATACGCATCTACAGTATCAATGACATTAGAGATATGTAGGTGCCAATTCCACTCTACACATCAAAACCACAGAAAAAAAAAATATAAAGACATTGATAAGTCTAGGAAACAAGCTCCCCAGACAAAATATATATATATATATATATATATATATCACTGGAAAATAGCTAAAAAGGCAGCAGTACAATGGCAGAATAATCTTCTTATTTCAGCAAAATTCCCAGAAAAACCCTTCACAGTCAGGAATGTTACAAACGAAGTAGCAATATTACTGACCAACTACTAAGACTGGCTAAATTTATCTTTTTGCAGTAGCAGGAACTCACATTGAGGGAGTTCACACAGTAAAATTCCCCGCAGAGAGCTTGAGGAAGCTTAAAAAAAGACCACTGTTTCCAGCCAACATGCTCGTAACACCGAACGCAGCTCCAGTGCAGTTCTGCAACGTATTCACCTCGATCCTTTCAGATAGCAAGCATACACAAATTCTGAGGTGTGACTTAAAATTGCTACCAACTCCTCCGAAGCATTTCTTTTTCCTTATCTTCTGCTATCCCTGCTAATCATCTTCAAAGTTGCCTAAATTTTAAGTTACATAACATTTATGTAACCTCTCAGATGCTGTTAGGAAAAGATAGAAACTGAAATAAGAATACGGCCATCTTGACATTACCAGGCAATCAGCTTGATAAGTCTTTTTTATATTCCTAACAAATCCTGAAAACAAAATACCTGCTTTCAGATGGAAACCTCCAACATTAAGCAGAGGGGACCAAAAGGCTGCTTTCAATTACCCACTGTATACCTAAGGCATAGGGACAACTGACCTGGACTCCTCCAAGTGTACAGGGAAAGGAAAGAGACCAAAGATGCAGCAAAGGAAGTTCTGATTAGATAAGGAAAATATTTTAATGAAAGGGCAGTACAACAGTGGAGCTGACTGCCAAAAGAGGCTGTGACATCTTCAGTCTCAGCTGTCAAAGGACCTAGGCAAACACACGCAACTTCTAAGTTAATTTGGCCAGGGCACGGAGTTTCCTGAACTCCAGTGCTTCCCTGAAACTTAAATTATTCTCTAATTTTCAAAGCTTTACACACCACAGCCCTCCAAAACAGCTCTCTGAATTTTTGCACCTGGGAACAAAGTTTATTAATTAAAAAGGAAGTGAAATAGAGTAAGTTCAAGGGCCTAAAGCAAAGGGAAACAGACAAATCTACACTGATCCAACCTCAGACTTTCAGCAGCAAGTGATGAATTCTCTTCTTAATTATAGCCTATGACAAGATTGCCATGCAACACAAACTTCAGTAAGAAAGGCCTGGAGCTTTCTGACTTATTGCCCTAAAAGATCTCCTTGCCAACCACTGCCTCTTTTCCTGCATACCAGCACATCACAATTAGAGGCAAATTTATTTACTACTCAGTAATTAAAGTATTCTCCTGAGGAATTTACCAACAACAACTAATGACTTTCTAATTCAGAAAGACTACCTGGGTCTTCACTTGCACCTACCGAGACATTTTCTTTAAAAAGTTGGCAGAATTCACCTTTACCAAATCCATTAGGTGGTCACAGCAAAATTCAAGAACATTTCTCAAGTGTAACTGTCCTAAATCCCTGTGATGTACCAAAGAGCAGCAGGTAACACTGCTTTTTCAGTCTGAGGCAAATTAGTGAACTCCATATATTCACATGCATCATCTCCTGATTGAGCGCAAGAAATTTTGCTTCGTAATGTTATTTTATAAAATCAAGTTTTTACTTACACATTCAGTATTCATTATGCACATTCAGTAATTCATCATGCCAAGTCCTATTTAGCTGTCGCTGTAGGTGGGTAATGGGAAGCTTGCTGTAGTTCCCTGAGCCCGTCAGCACTACCAGTAATGAGCACAAGCAGCAAGCCCATCTCCCTGAGCATTACAAAGACTTAAAACAGATCTTACATCAGCAAGGAACATGTAATGGTGTACTTCTGCCCCCTTGTGTGGCAAAGAAAACAGCCTTGTCAGCAAAGAATTCCCTGCCACAGCAATTCCCTGTAAGGCAGCAGCAGCTAACATCTCCTTATCACCTGCTTAGTGGTTCATTTCCCCATTTTTATTTAATTATAGCCTTTTTTCACTTTGCACTTAAATACTGGTTAACTGCTATGCCAAAATGCTCATGCTCACAAGCCTTTCCACCTAGGATCCAGCAAACATTCCACAGAACTGCAAAGGCAAATTCTGTCACTGGCATGAACCTGCCAGCAAGACGGGTGATATATTCAAGAGAATCACCTAAAAACCTGTATTTTTCAAAGAAGTCTTCAGGAGACCCCTCATCTCACAATAGCCCATAGGATTTGTAATGACGAAGAACACTGGAAGCAAGTTTCAGTTGAGGAAGTAATCAGGAAGTACAGGGAACCTTCAGAAACACTTCAGCTGGGTCAGCAGCAAAACTGACATATTAAAATCAGACAGGCAGATGTCATGCAATTCAGCACAGCAGGAGGCTGTGCTGTTGGTCAGGGATTCTGAGTTAGCCAGAAGCATGCTGGTATTTACTGCCACAAAGATACCTGCAGCCCAACGTGCTGCTCTACCTTACAACGTAAGTAGGATACAAGGCTGAAGAGAATGAAGAAGTGATGCTCTGGCCTCAGAAGTTTTTGTGCACACCATGTATTTTGAACAACTCCAACTGACAAGAAAAGTGATAAAATCTATGCACACAGAAAGCTCAGATCGATAGCAATTACTCGCAGTGAAGATGAAAAAATACAGAGAATTTCTGGTCCTGTCAGCCACTAACACGAGATTAAAGTGACTACTGATTCAATTCAGAAGTTACAGGTTTTCAGAAATAAGTAAGGAAAGCCACAGAAGTAAGTAAGGAAATCAAGTAAGGAAAGCTACAGAAATCACAAGGAAGCACTCCCTTTCACAGGAAGATCCAAGAAAATTTGCCTAGTTTTTTGGATTGCCTCATCCAATTTTCTAGCATACCAAAAAGGGGAGAATACCCACTTACCCAGGCTACCAGAACTGAAAGAACTTGTAAGCAATTAAAGCTTCAATTACATCCTTCAGCTCCTATTCCAGAGCACCCTAAACAGAAGATGACAGTTGCTGGAATTCCACCACATCACCATTATCACTTCAATTCTGCTGGCTTCAGCACTCAGGCCTTTCAGAAGTGTTTCAATACATCAGTTCACAGGCATTTTTTTCTTTAAAAACAGCAGTTTTCTGCAGACTTAATGTATTGAAAGAGGAGGCTGAATAACTGCCATAGTGGGAAGGGGCACAACCACTTGGCAGAAAGAACTTTCATTAACTTACTCTGCCATCAAACTCCAGTTTTAGATCAGAGGAGCAGGTTGCTTATTTGGGAACCACAATCTAATAACATTTTTGGTAAAGCTTCAGGCTCCTGGCATTGTTACAGATAACATACCAGGAAAATCATAGATCACGATAACTCTTATCAGATTAGCACACTTTGCTGTGCAACTTTTCAAGGTGCTTTTCTTACAATTTCTTTCTGCTGTTGAGAATAAGGGGAATGGAATGAGGTTGAGAGTTGCATTTCGAATGTGGGATAGGCAAAAAGAAAGGAGTTACAACCATCTTGCAATTACTTTGTTGTGTGCTTCTCTGCATCTTATACCAAAGCATTCTTCATTGAACTACTCCTTCCCTGCTTCTAAAAAATTTTTAAAAGCTCTAATTCTCCCCGAAATAAAACATGCACAGTTCCAGCTGGGAAGCCAACACTTAAAGAAAAAAAAAAAAGAAGAGAATAAATATGTTTCTGTAATGAAGTGATATCTAGTGGGAGGTAAAACCAATTCATTTTGTCAGTTCAAATACAAGTTGCACGCTCTTTCTGAAGACCAGTCCACCAAATGGTTTAACTAAAAAATTTCAGCTACAAATAGGAAGCCTTTTCTGTTCAGAAACTTTTCTATGACACGTAATGCCATACCAGTGCCACCATTTATCTGCAAGACCTCTGGGGACCAGGGAAACACCCCCATTTTATAAGGCAAGAAAATCAGGTATTACTGGCTAACAGTTTTGATACATATTTTTACAGTGTTACACTTTCAGGTAGGGATTGCTCAAGTCTTCCCAAAAGCCAGACCCATTCCAGATATCTCAAATCAGGCACCCAACTCATTAGCCTTTAAAAAAACACTTGTTCTTCACTTTCTGCTTACACATTAGAGCTATTTTTTTTGACATCAGCAAAGGAGTGTTGTGCACACATCTTAGTACTTACTGTCCAGCCTCTGTCCCTCTTTGAACGACTCTAAAGCAGAAGCGTAGTTTTTGATGTGATATTCTCCTAACCTGACACAAAGAAAAACACAAGGAACAGTAATTACTTTTCAATCTAATCCACATCCTAAAGATAACAACATCCTCAGTTTACAAACTGTATTGGTTAAAAGTACATGTGTTGGAATTTAAATCGCATAAGAAATCTGTTTTTGAAATGGTTAAAATGTTAAGATAACCACCCCAAAAATCAAGGTACATATCTTAAAAAAACAACATACTATTTCTTCTTATAATCAGAGCTTTATTACAGATGGCTTAGAAGCAGTATGACATGGAGTTTACTCATTCATGGTGTTGCAAAAAGCTTGTATGGAGTGATAATTCAAATGTTACTGTTGCCATACAGATTAGCACAACTTTCTCCAAGCACAACATACGATGATACACACCCTTTCCTAAGAAGTGCTACAGCATTACTGGGGTTGAGTTCTAGGGACTTCTTTGCATCTGCAACTGCATCTGTTGAAAGTCAGTTTACAGGTGAAGAACATTTATGTTACGAAAAGCAGTGAACTTCAAGTCTTAGAGTGCACCTTAAAAAAATTCACTACTACGTTAGCTTTCGTAGCTTGCACACATCACACTATTTAATTAAATTAAATTCAGACAAGTGCTATGGACAAAGCCTTCACTCAGCCACAGAGCTCCATAAAAGACAAAGCAGGACATTTTTAATTAATTCCATTAATCTGTTTCCCAGGCATTATTCAGTTGCCACCCTCCTACCACAACCATACTCAGTCCCTAACAAAAAAAGAAAAAAAAAAAACACACATCAGGATTGAAGACGCTTACAACACAAAGCTTATAGTTTGCTCAAGAAATATACTAAAAATAATGCTGCCAAGATAGCAGTGTGCTAAAATCAAATGAAAAACTGGGCCCACAGCCTACCCAATTCACTGAAAGGTTTGCAGGTACAGAGCACTCAAAGATAGACGACTTTAAAAGCATGCCCTACTGTAGAAGCAGCAAACTACGTTATCTATAAGGCTTTCTCTTATTACTAATTTGTCTGCACATTTAAGACATCTGCTATAGGAATGTGTCATAATACACTTGTAAGAGGATTCTCAGCGTTGCCTGAAGATGTTACCAGCGTAATTCTGCAGAAGAATATGAGCGTAAGCCCGCTGACAATAACACTCAGCATCATCTGGATTCTTTTCCAAAGCTCTTGTCAGCTCCTGTAACGACACAGAAAAACATGAAATGGCATCTCAAAAGTCACCATGAAGATACAGTACCAAGCTCTGTCAATTAAGATTTCGGGAAAGAAATACCCTGAACTGGCATGAATGTTTACCTATTGATCAGTTTTCATCCAAAAAGCTTGAAGCACAAGGAACCTGCCAATTATATCCAAGTCATGAAGTCTGCTTCTTACTGAGAAGAAAACAGGACTTCCTGTTTAAGGTATTTGAAAGTCGAGCGCACAGGTGATCCCATATGTTCCTACAATTTTCCTACAATTCTCCTATTTGTACACAGGTCTGCTCAATTTGAGGAAGCAGTGCAGTATCATGAACTCAGAATGAATATACAATGTGTCAAAATGCTTGTGCAGGAATAACACCCTCAAAGCACTGTAACACAGGATGAAATCCTACATTACATGATATAACTGAGCATGGGAGATGGTTCTGAAGCATGCTGAGCAAGAGAAATAAGAGAACAAAAGACTCTGGCAGCACAGAGCTCACAGGGAACATTGCTGCACCATGGAAATAAGCATAAAGTAGTCCCTGGATAGGGAAATCATTGAGTACACAGATTGAAATAACTCTGTTATACTCTGTGAGACAAGTTCATTATTTTCGCACAGTAATGAAATGGCCAAGACTCCATGCACACACCTGGAAAGAACGTCTCCAACTCTCTCCTTACGAGGGAGAAAAGTTCTTGTCTTTGCTAGAAGCTGGCAAGTTTTCTGAAGCTACTACAGTACGTGACTGCAGTACAGTAATTTTCTAAGTCAACTGGATTTCCACTCAGAATTTAGCATGTGTGAAGGTGGCTAAGATACAGGCTTTAAACAGGCATAAACATTAATACAACCCAGCTGCCACAACACAGTCCCACCAAGGCAGAGAAAAAAGGAAGAGCAGAAGGGCCTGCCTTAGCTTTAATTCAGACCAATGCCCTCTTCTCTTTCACTGCTGGCACATAAATGCTTATACCAACCAGGAACAAAGTGGCAACAACAGCTAGCAGCTTAACATCAACTTAACTTTCAGTCTCCTGTCTCACCTGTGCCTGAATTTAAGGAATTGCCAACCCTTCTTCCTCACTGGGCAGAACACTTCACCCAAACAATACGATGAATGTTTTTTTCATCAGTTCCTTCTGACTCTATCCCTAAATAATCACCACTTAGGCTGCGAAACATTTTCTAAGGAAAAAGCAAATAGAAAATAGTCCACAAAGTGGACTACTTTTCCAACTTAAAATGACACAAGAAGCCATTGAGGACTTGGCAGCTTTATCATTCAGGCAGTATTTAAACACAGGGGACGACCTTCCAGTCGTATCAGGTGCAGAAAGCCAAAGCATGTGCTTCAGGAATTAAAGGAACCCAAAGTCCTGAGGACACCGCAGAAATGCCACTCTAAGTCCTGTCAAGTGTGGAGAGAGACTCCACAAGGCCTTGTATACAGCGCGTCACGTCCCAGGTTGTTAATATTAATTACGTGAGCCAAAAGGCCACACCTAGGACCATGCAGGCACGGTGCACCACGTGTAGCACCATGGGACTCACCAGCTCAGAGGTCACTAAGCACAGCCTGCCTCTCGAACCAGCGCTTTTAGGTACGCCCTTTACTGCAACATGCACTAAATAACAACTCTAGAACATTAAATGGTATTTTGAAGCTGACAAAAAAGTCTCCAAGGCACTGAGCACACAAAGAACTGAAAAATTAACTAGACAAGACTAACACAGAGAAAAATGGACAGATTCTGATGGTACTCTTTAATACTTCCAAAGACCTTATGGTGGTTTTAGGTCTTAAATTAATTTTTACTAAACCAGATATATTTGTGTATTCCAAATCCCTTTTTAGATGCCATTTATCTCCTGAAAAACTTTTGCAAGCAACAGAGGAAACTCCAGAGAAGGGCAGGATTCAGCTGGCCTTTTCTTTAGGGAAAGGTAATCCCCTATTACCTTATCCTATACCACCTACTGCGCTCGAGCAGAGCTGTGCATTTACATCCTCCTCCCTTCCAGGTACGTAAAGAGCTACAGATCTGCCAGTTCTGTCTTCTCTTTACCGCTGTTTTTTTTTCAAGAAAAATAACCTCTGAGAACACATCAGCAGGAGTTAATGGGTAAAACACGGGGAGGGGGGGGGAGGAACAAGACAGGAAGACAAAAGCTAATAAAGACTGAAGACATTTCTTCAGTAAGCTTATTTTTCTTCTACTGGTAGCAGCGGACATAGAAATTCGAATTATGGTCTATTTATATGGCACAGAAAGGGTTGGTTTGGTGTTTTTTTTTTCATGCATCCTCAGGCAGCACCAGGGCGCTCCTCGGGGGGGGGGACACCTGAGGGGAAGGAGCCCTGCGGATCCCCAGCTCGTCGGAAGGAGAAGGGAAAGGAGAAGGGAAAGCTGAGGGAAAAGAGAAGGGAAAGCTGAGGGGAAGCCGGGGGAAAGCCTGAGGAGAGCCACCTCACGCCCCCTTCCCCTCCTCTCCCCGCCTCTCACCCGCGCCGCTGCCGCCGGGTCGCGGTCGATGTCGCCGTCCGAGAACCTGCCGAGGAAACACAACGGCGTGAGAGGGCGAGGCGAGGCGGAGGGAAGGAGGGAGGGCGGCGGGGGGTGGAGGGGGGGAACCTGGCGGGCGCTCACCGCGGCGCCACAGGGGGCTGAGGCGCGGGAGGAGGCGCCGCCGCCATCTTGCCCCCAGGAAACTTCTCGAGAGGCCGCGGCCGCCGCGCCCCGGGGCCGCCCCGCGCGCGAGGCCTGACGGGGAGCGCCCCCCCCGCACCGCCAGGCTCCGCCCGCCCCGCCTGGCGCCCGGCAAGATGGCGGCCGCCTGGCGCCCGTTGCCTCCTCTTTCTTCATCCTCCTCCTCCTGTCACGCAGCCCCCCTGGTGTTTGCTCTCCCGCAGCCTCTGGTTTTTAATTTCTGAGCCGGTTTTGAGGCTGTATGTGTAGCCTGGCCGCTGCTGCAGCGCGGAGGAAGGCGGCTGCGGGAGGGGAGCTGCTCCAGCCCCCATTTTGTGGTCGGCTCCCGCTTCCTCCCGTGGAGGGCTGGGGCACTGAGGAGAGAGCCTAGTGTGGATACACCAGGGTCACACACTGCAGCCTAAAGGATACAAACCTTCATTTACACATTAGACTGCTAATAATAAACTCCTGTTGTCCATAAGAGGTCTCCTCTACTTCTCTATCTGACATACACTAAGCTGCCCAAATCACTTTCCTTCATGATAGTCACATCTATGGCAAGAGATACACACAAAGCTGTAACTTTGTGGTGTAGTTTTTCATTTATCTAGTAAACAGGTCAGCAAAACAACCCCCACACTCCGTTAAAAACACTATGATGTCAGTTACCCCCTCAGGTTTCCTAGTATTAAAAAATACCCGTCCTACAGGAAACAGTCTTTATTCTGTAGTCTGATTAAAAGAGTAGCCTGCCTCTTCCAGAGCTTTTGTCAGTGGGAAACAGAAAGCCATGGTCCTAGTAATGCTGCCAGCAGAAGCCCTGCCAGATACACCACGGCCACTTCGCTGGCGTCACTTGCTTTGGTCCGGCCAGGCTTACTGAAAATGGGATCAGGGTGTGGGTTTGTGGGTCAAACCCTAACTGCATGGGAGCCACATGATGGGAGAAGAGAGCCACATGTTCAAGTGCAGAGGCAGTTTCAGCTGCCAAAGACCAGGGTAGCTGTGGCAGAGTGCTGCTCGCTAGATAGTTTTATTATTCTGATCAACTAGAGCAAGAGATCCCTGTCAGTGTTCTTTCACCTTTAGTTTTTCTACTACTTGCATGTTTAAAATTAACCTTATGAATCAATAAATCTATATAAACTTACAGAAAGACGTATTTCCTCGATTTTTTACATTCTACTCGTCTCACTAGGCATCATACTGATTTTTAATCCACCTCCTGTTGAAGCATCGCAATCGGCTAGGTTGAGCCAACAGCCAGCAAGTACACAGGCCACAAGGCCCTCTGTGATGGATGGATGGCACCCCAAAATTACATGGAAAGTTTGGGGCTGTTTAGGAGATATTGGGAAGCAACAGAAAAGGCCACTTCTTGGACACAGTTCAACTTTCATTTGAGCTCCAAAGCCATACAGTGAGTAGTGTTGTTTCACAGCATACCATGCTCACAGTGTGTAGGGTGTGTTCAAGTCTGTCTAGAAGCAATTCATCGATTTCTTATTTGCTCGTGTCCCACCAGAGACCCACACGGATTAATCATGTTGTCCAGCGCGTTGTAGTTATTCATAGTGGTCGTCAAAACACCGTATTAATCTAAAAACATTTCCAAGTAAATACAGAGAAGTGTTTTTCCGCTTGATTTATTTTCATAATAAACCAATTAAAAATACAAAAGGCAAGGACCCAAGGTTCAGAGGGCTCCATCATTTAAAAATTTGTCTTTAAATACAAATTCACTCTGTAATATGAATACATATAACATTAGACCTCTAAACATAATGATCTTATTTGCATCTATCAAAAATTTGTATGGAAACAAATTAGCTGAAAAAACTTCCTTGTGACATTGAATGTACATTATTTACAATCAAAAAAAGAACTCTTAGAAGTATTAATCTCAGAACACCTGCATAAATTGTATATATTTCATTTCCCTCCCCCCTTACAAAATAATCTGAAGTAGAAAGCAAGATTGTTAAGCTTCATAGTCACAAAATGGCATGAAACATCTGCACCTGTAGTGATGCCGTTAGCTTCTGTAATTAAATATATCTGATGTTTCCGTATAAAATATAGACATGGCATTGTCCATTACTGGAATAAATGTTTTTTGTACTCTCAATAGGAGTGTATATTCAATTTTGCACACACAAGAGCTTGTGCTGCAAAAAAAAATGCAAGAGGATACCTGGTTATCAGAGTCTAAAACTGATGTAAATTCACCGCTATGAAACAGATACTTGATCATAAAAATTCATACACATGGAATGAAAATGTCCCATTAAAAGTAACTGTTGCTTCAAAAGTTAAGTGATACATGTCTAGATTAAACAGAAAAGGTTATAATAATGTTACTGCAATGTAAATCAGCAACACGCTGAAAACGTACAGTAAGAAAGAAGTCTGAAACTTTGAGAAAGTCTTCATAGAATAAAAAAGCATGTTCCTTCATGCCTGTATTTTGAAACGAGTAATATATAATTTTATTTATATGATAACATTTAGCAATTAACAGGAAATCAAAATCCGTTCTAAAGCATGATTTCTAACAATTATCTGCAGAAATTAAGTAGCTTTATAACATCTTGCTTCTGAATCAAATCATATATACATAAGTGAAAAGGTCCCATCACATTTATGAAAATAATCATCCACAGGGTCTTTTTTTAAAAAAAATTATTGATATGAATTTGGTTCCAATGGCTCATCTTCTTGCTTCACTTGCACGTTAGATGGGAAACCATTTGAACTGGATACTACCATCACAAACGGCTGCTGCTGAAACCTCTGCTCCGACTGCTCAGTATCATCTAGTTTGTCACTGTCTTCTTCTTTCAGTGCTCCTTGCACGCCGATCTGTTTCGTTTCTGGCGCTTTAATAACCGAGGTGATCACTGTGCCAGACGGATGAGCGACCACCTGTGAACTGCTGGGTGAAAAAGTTACCACTGGGGTCGTGGCGGTGAAGGAAGGAGACGAAGCCATGTTGACTGTGCCATTGCAAATTGTCTGCACGCTGCTGGTGAGAACCTGCTGAACTTGTGCTGGGCTCAACACGATTGAGGAGGAAGGCGAGACTGGCTTCTGAGACTGCAGCATGACGTTTTCTTTAAGAACTGTCATGGGCTGGGAAGTAGGAATGGCTTGTAAAATAAACTTTTGGGGTGTTGCTGACGAGGCTGGGTCTGTGCTGGCTATCACCGTGGTAAGAGGCACCGTCTGGAGTGTTACAGTATGCAGCTGCTGATTTCCAGGAGAAACAACCACTGGAACTTGGGTCGGAGTCTGTAAAGTCCTGTTAGGATCAGAAAAGATGACAGGGTCAGAACACTTCCATGCTGAGTCTTAAAAAATAATTAGAGGTTCACTGTTGAAAAATTATGTGGCGTCATGAACATCCATCTGAAGATTGCAAAAGGGGAAGCAGTCACTTTGTTAACAAAACAAAAACCGGGCCTGACCCCTGCATTCAGCAACACAGCCCCCAGGGTGAGGGTATTCTGTATGAGCAACGCTACCAGCGCCAAACTCAACAGCCTGCCTTTGGGACATTTGGCAGCTCACGAGAAAGCCTGGGAACTGCATCCCAGACCTCCATCTCAAGCACCAACAGACAGCACGAGCACGACCCACTAGACCTCTGCGAAGTTGGATGCTGAGCGGCCACGTCGCTGACGTATACAAACAGCAGTGGAAAGTGGAAAGTGGTGATTCAGAGACGCGGCTGAAACACACACGGCTCAGTCATGCAACATACCTCGGTTTAAAAACATGCATCTATCTAAAACCCACAACACACTGCCTGCAAAGCAAATGATTTCCACTGAAGGAAGGGAAAAAGGAAGGGAAAAACCCTGCTCCAAAACCCTACTGCAGCTTGCTCCAAACCATCATTCTCCCTCTAACAATCTTTTTTTTTTTTTTCCTCTTGCTTGTTCTGCAGAGTTCTCTCTAACATTCCTGCTCCTCTCCAATGGTTTCTCCTGCCTGTCCTCCTCCAATTTTCCAGTCTTATGCTCTTACTTGTATTTTCTTGAACATACATGTATTTGATGCTGGATGAAAACAAAAATAACCATCTCCTCCTCCTCCTAGCTCATTTCTCTGAAATTACTTCAGACAGAAACCAACCTACCTTCAACATCTGTACTTTCAAGTCCATGCACGATACAGCACGCTGTAAGGATTGCACAGATATACCTATCGTGGGATGTCCTCTTTTCTGTAGTCCTCCTACCCAGGTACTCCCCCTTTTTCCACAGCTCTGTGAAATCCCTGCTTTCCAGCATTTGGCCACTGACCTGTCGGATCAGACTCAGTGTATTCAGAACCTGAAGTGAGGGGGAGATGTGGCTGCAGATACTGCTGCTTGCTACTCCAGCCACACAGGGAGCTGCACTCCCTCTTCGTGCAGCATCAGAGACAGGTGAAGGAACATTTGCAGAGGATTTCCCAGCCCTCCCAGCAAGAGCAGCTCCAGAAACCCAGCTGGCACCAGGCTCAAAGCTCTTAGCTCTTCCCTCAACAACCCCTGGCTGCCGGTCCCTGCTGCAGGCGAGCCTTTCCCCACCTCCCGGGTGGCTTGGTAGGAATAAAATCCACACCTGTAGCTTTCTCTTTCTCTAGGAAGTCAGCAGTACCCAGGAGTGATGCTGTAGCAAACCCAAATACGAGCCCATGAGGCTCCCACACACGTCTCATCACCCAGCCTATCCAGCTGGGACACAAAATTTGATGCTGCTGACAGCAGAGCGCAGAGGGGCAGTTGCTAAGCTCCGTATTGAGCTCCTCTTACACACAACTAGAGGGAGCCCAAGGAAGATGCTCACAGAAACGGGCTTGCAAGGAGATGAAGCACCAGCTGAAATGATCACTTCTGTTTTTTTTCCAAGTTCTGGAGAACCTGGTGATGCACAGCAAGTACACGCAGCGGAGCTTGAAACACGAGGCTCAGAATGACACCACCAAGGCTCACCGAGTCTGCTAAGGGTCACCAGTGCTGATTCTTTTCCAGTAATTCCCCCAGGAGCTTGCCAGAACAATCACAAATACCCACGCCAGAACCAGTGACAGGAGGAGGGCATCCACTCACTTTTTAAAAACTAAGTAAATTACCAACAGTTAAATGAACTTGCAGCAAAATCAGAATGTCACAGCTCAATCCAAGCTCTCGGATACCAAGCCAGTTCCTCAATCCGTGGTGCAACTTACTTAAATCTGAAGGATTAAAATAATCTCAACAGGTTAAAGTTTGAAAAGCAGCAGCTGAAGCTGTATATGCAAGTATTACTTGGACAATACCCTCTTGTTCTTTGGGTGTTTAGTTTTGAAATAAAATAGAAATGGAAGATTCTACCTGTTACAGGGCTGTAAATAATGACCTCAAAAACTGCAAAATGGATCTCATCAATCAGAGGGTATTCTGCAAAGTGCTGGGTGCTCTGAGAGGACTGAACCAAAGTGTTTTTCGTAGCACACTGCCATTGTTTTTGTGTTGATGTTAAGCTATTTTATGTCTCGTGAAAGTACATCCCATACCAAGGTTAATAGCTTATTTCAGACGCTCTGTTTTCTCCAGTCAAGGTACAGAGATTATACACACACACACATAAACGTGTGTATGCACACACACACACAACACTGAGTGGCAACAGGAAGGAGAAACGAGTTTATTCATGACGATTTATGAAAAATTTATGAAACAAGAGAAAAGGAGAAGACACAGAACAGAGCTGAAGTCACAAGCCAGAGTACACAAAGCGTCTCACAGCACAACAAGGAAGAAACAAGGCAATAGGAAGAAATACACGGAGAAAAGGAAGAGGAGAATTCCCTTCCCAGCACAGACAACATTTAATCCACAGCTATTGGGGAAATAATGGCCTTGAGATGAACAGGCCAATTTCCAGGGACTTTCCCCATTTGTTCAGCTCGCTAGTTACAGACAGCTCACTGTCAGCACAGGAAGAGTGAGGGAGGCCAAGGGGTGGGGTGGGGTGAAACAAAAAGATCTCTCCAGATCGCCTTTAAGCCCCTTCTGCCTTCAGCAGCTTTCTTTCTACCCGCCACGGAAACGGGCTGAAGCAAAACTCGTCTCAGCTGCAGAAATTCAGCTCGAAATGGGAAGTTTGCCCTGGAGGCTTTGCCTTGGCAGAAGTTGGCTCTATCATAAGGACGTCCTGAGGAGCTTTAGCCTCTTGTGGGCTAAAGGAGAGCTTCTTGTAGACACTTGAACTGCAAACGGAGGCAAAACGTGCTCTGATGCTGGCTGGTGAAAGAGAGGCCTCCCACAAAACAGCCAGGAGATGTTTCTGATTATCCAGGAGACCTCAGCAGGCATCCCATTCCTTTGGCCACATCCCCATCCCAGAAGCCCGGTGAGCTCTTTGCCCAGACTGCCACCCGTGAAGGCTTTCATTCAGCAGGTGGGCTACAACATCAGCTGACCTCGGGCAGATGCGGATCATGTTCCTATTCCAGGAAAAAGGACTGGATATAGGAAAGCAGATGGTCAATGCAAAGCCTCAGCAGGACGGTGCCAGACTGCCTCTATGTGTCTGTGTGCTCAGGCAAGTTCGAGCACAGTGACTGCAGAGAGGGAAAAAACCACGAATTCACCTTCAGCCCCTTTCTCCTCCTCTTGAATGAGGATCTCACCGCTGTGGTCCATGCATGTAGCACCTCTGGGATGAATTCCTGCAACAGCTTCTACCCCAAAGGCTGCAAAAAGGTCAAGAAGAAAGCTGGGGCTGAATCATGGTGTAGTAGACCCTTTACACTCCAAATGGCCCAATGAACGTGGAGCTGAATCCCAAGACTACTTCAGTGCCTCCAAATTCCACGATTATCCCAGTAAAACACCGGTGTAAAACAGAGCACCTGTGTGAGTTACTCTGGTTTAAACTGAGCGATTTTACACGCGCAAAATTCAAAGAGATTTTCCTTTACAAAGCCAGCTCATTGGGAAAATATAAAACTGGAATACTCATCCAGAGAGGCATTTTATGTTTGTCCTATCACTGGAAACAGGACGCCAAATTCAGCTCCCAGTTACACAACTGGAAATTTACCGAGCCAGAGCAACAGCGAGGTTGCAATCCGGAGTATTCCCATCCAAGGTCCTCAATGCTTTTCCTGGTCAGCAAACCCTGGTTTAAATGGCGTGACCCTGCCCCATTTCCTAAGCACTACATTGTCACCCTTCTGCTTGTCCCCAGCCATGTCCCCAAGCACCACATCCAGCCTTTCCTTGAGCACCCCCAGGGCCGGTGGCTCCAGGAGCAGACTTCACCTGGCCGTGCCAGCTGGCACAGGGACAGGACGGTGCCACAAACCCTGAGCAGCAGCCTCCAGATAGAGTTCTTTTACCAAGAGGACATGCACGTTCCTGTCACTTACAGCTAAGTGTTAAGAAGCCAATTGTTTTAACCTCCCCCCCCTTCAGTATTTTCTCTGCTGTATGTGGTTAGTTTTATTTTGAAGCGTGCGGATTGAAACCGAGCAAAAATAGAGGGCATAAATGGTATTTTTAGAGCCTGGAGCGGGCAATGATTGCGCAGGACTCATCAGCACCTTGGTTCATCCTGTTTAAAAGCTTGTAAACACACAACTGTTTACTTTTTTTCCACTCTAACAGCTCAAACACCTTAGTACTTGCTTCATCAAGAAGACTTCTGTACAGTCAGTAATTGAATTGCACTGGAAGGGTCCAACGCATCTTTTTTCTTTTATTTTCATCCCAGATACTTGGTCATCACGGCTGGGAGATGTGCCATTGAAGCCATCATGGAACAACGTTAAAGTTACACAGCAGAACTGAAGCACCACAGAGCTGTGAGCTTTCCACAGCTTTTATTTCACTCAAACGTCTCCTGTGCATCAGCCCTGCCACTTTCTCCCCTCCCCAGCCTGTTGCCCAAAGTCTAACCGCGAAATACGGCAGTGCAAAGCAGGCCATAATGCCACCGTGCAGCTTTGCAAAGCTTGGGATGAACAGATACTCTGTTTGTTACTATCATTTTTACTTCTGTCTGTATAACCAGATCTATGCATCTATACTGTTGATATTGTTTCTGATATATAATCTAAAATACATCTAGCCCAGAGCCATTTAATTCTCTAAATTGCTATACTCTCTCACTCTTTATGTTTAATAATATTTTCCTCCTGACTTAAATGGTCCTGCACAGCTTCAGTCGTGCCCGTACTCATTTCCTTTCACTGTTATTAACCCAGTCACTTTATTACAACTTGCAGGTAATTGGAGATCAGGTAATTAGAGAACAACTTTTACAGAAACTTCTGATGACGTCTAACCTTCCCCTCCCCTACATGCTTCTTGAGCGAATTCTAGTTCATTAGAATAATAAGGAAAACACAATTTTATTTCAACTTAGGCATTTATAATCGAAAGACAAATGGAAACAGGTATTCTCTGCTTAAAAATGGTAACTCCTGCCGCTTTGTTGTACTGTGCCTGTCAGTAACCATGAAAAGGATTTTTGCTTTTTTGGCTCAATGTATTTAATCCCTCACAACCTTTATTAACCTCACTTTATTGAGTTTCTCTTTCAGAATGGTTTTTTCACACTGCAACATGAATGAAAGCCATTCCATCATTCTTACGGAAAAACAAACACTGGGATCCGAACTAGAAAGACCAGTGAAAAATTTTTTTTTTTTATATCCCAAAGAAAGAAGAGAGAACGTATATATTTTGTTGATTGAAGCTGAAGTCTTGGTTTGTCATTTCCTTTATATAAATGGAAACTCTTCAGTTTCCTCAGCCACTTGGTTATCTCCTAAAATGCTTCCTATTGATTCTATCATATCAGTCACTGAAAGCTGATCCAGGCAGTTTTAGTTCTCTCTGAACAAACTGTTAATGATACTCTGGATTTTCCTTCATCTATCTTCCTTTCATATGTAAGTACAGTTTTAATAATTGACTGGCTTTTACAACAGCCCTCTAGTAGCAGAGGTGAGAGAGCAAAATTTATTCATTAAAAACGAAGTAATTATTTGATCTCATTAATGCCATTACTTATTTCCATCTGACAACATTCTGCCGTTAACCCCAGATGCTCAGTACCACTTCAGACCTACTGGTGGCTCTGTATGTAATTTTCAAAGGAGAGAACAGAGCAAGGGAGCAGGAAAAATGCATTACTGACATTTTGCAGCACAACACAATAACCCTTCAAACAGTGACCTTAACAGAGCAAATCCCAGGAAAAAAAAAAAGTTCATAATTCATTAAGAATGTGCATCTCCTGAATTGTGCACAGAATCACAATCGTCTAGGTTGGAAGAGACCTCCAAGATCTCTGAGTCCAACCTCTGACCTAACACTAACAAGTCCTCCACTAAACCATGCCACTAAGCTCTACATCTAAACGTCTTTTAAAGACCTCCAGGGTTGGTGACTCCACCACTTCCCTGGGCAGCCCATTCCAATACCTCACAACCCTTTCGGTAAAGAAGTTCTTCCTAAAGCTTTTGTGAAACTGCTGTGTTCCAGGTCCAGAATCACCACGTACAATTCTGACACTCCTGCTGAGGAGGGCCAAGATTACAAGAACATTTGGTTTAGGTCTTTTGCAGTCAGTGGAAATGAAGGAGCTCCCATC
Organism: Anas platyrhynchos; assembly: GCF_047663525.1. Taxonomy (NCBI): domain Eukaryota; kingdom Metazoa; phylum Chordata; class Aves; order Anseriformes; family Anatidae; genus Anas; species Anas platyrhynchos. The sequence goes on from NC_092587.1 coordinate 175,219,891, forward strand.
AGGGGATGGTAAAACAAGGCTTGAGCGACTGTTTCTGAAGCCTCTCCATTTAGGATGCTACTCACACTGTGCATGTAGGTGCAAAGCAGTGATGATGCTGAAATGCTGTGTACTATTAGCCAGCTTACTTACAAATTAAGCACGGAAGCATGACTTGTAACTGCAGACTACTTCAGGAGCCAGACTCCCATGCGGTTATTCTGTTAATTGTTTTCTAAAATCAAAGTAACGTGTTCTTTTAACAGCAGCAAAACACCTGAGTAGATAACCGAGCTTTTCCCTGTTGTAACTGAGGACAATAGCAGAGATGAAAGAGATGACAACTTTATCACAAAAAGAATTAAGCAAGAAGGTAAGTCTTTTTGATGGGATCTTCCAGATGCACCATATATAATCCAAAAGCAAAGACACCAGGCTGTGAAAAAGCAGAGCCAGGAAAATCCTGTCTCTGCTGCAGGACAGAACTGATGATACCAACTTTAAATAAAAGGTGAATATTCTTACTTTCTAAAGGATTGCATCAGGCCTAATCCCACAGGAAAGGTGTGCTTCCCTCCATGAAAGACAGAGCATTTATGAGTGTACATGTACCAGGATCACCTGCACAGCATCTGTTTCTCTTGAACTCAACTGCAAGACGAGTCATTTTTCTGAAGCACAACCAAGAAACTAGTTTACCTAGCCACCTTCCAGAGAATTTATTCTTGTTCATACATTTATTTTCTCGACATTTTCTTACCTTATATTCTGGACTGAGGGATTTAACGTTTCGTCTGCGACGTTACTGCTTACAGCCGCTTGTCCTTCCGTGATGGACTGCAATGGCTGCATTACGTGAACTGTCCGAAAAAGCTGCGTGGGATGTACTGGCTGCGTAGACTGCATTGTCCTCAAAACTTCCGAAGTCAAGCCAGGTGTCTGCTGCTGTACCACTTCTACGGGCTCCTTAAGCTTCGCAGGCTTCGAATTTCCTGTTTTTAGGACTGTGGTGGATCCTCCCTTTGTCCCAGCGTTCGCAGACGCTCTAGATCTGCTCGACTGGTTTCTACTGGCCACAGGAGTTGAGAGCAAAGTTGAATCTGATGACTCAGTGCTAGGGCTTGCATCCTCATCATCTATATAGACGAGATCTTTTGGCATTTCTTTAAATTGATACACTAGGCGCTGACCTTCTACTTTGGCCAGTATTCCTCTTTGGTAATAATATCTGTCAAAAGCAAACATACATCAAGAAGTTAAGAGTGTTTTTGCAAAACCCCTAACTAAATAAAAAACACAGAAAAAAAAAAAAGCAGTAAATTACACCAGCAGCAACAAGGAAGAAGGGGCTTAAGGTTTAATATTTTATCTGCCTAGTTTTGTGATTACAAAGGAGTGTCCAAATTAATAGCACATTTTTTCCTCAAATGACACTTTTTAATGGTGTTTCCTCTATCCATTTAATTTCAACATCGGATAACACTGAAGAGAAATAGAAGAGCTCTGTGATTTGGCAGCGCTGCTATAAATGAATACTGCTTTAAAGTCCTATGAAACTTCTCATTCTCCTCAAGTCATCCAATCCTTTAATTTACCTGAATTTGTGCTTACTCCCCGGTGAGCACATACAGCCATTTTAACTACAAGACAGCAAAGAGAACAGGACAGGAGAGTTCTACTTCAGTTATATTTGCAAATCAGTATGACAATTAAAAATTAGGCATACCGAGGTGAGGGGTGAAAGGAGTTGAAGAGAAATAAAGAGCTGCTCAGCCAGACAATTCTCAATCAGCAGTTAAGGCTGAAGCCTGCATCACCCACACTCATGGGTGTCTACTTATTTTGCAGCCTTTTCTGCACAAGAAGAAAAAAAATCCAATCTGCAAATGATAGGATGTTTTAAAACTGCACACACAAGTCCACAGAAGCACGTGCAAGCCTGAATTATAAAACTGTATTTCCCACTGGGAATTGGATCATTTGCCATGGGGAGAAATCAATTCATTAACTCTAATATACCCAAATTTAGTTGTTTTTTTTTTTTGAGAAAGGAGATTAAAATTTTACATAAAAGGCTTGCCACACTCAGAACCTTCAGTCTGGTTTTGGGGCTGATTGTAAAGACATACGCTCAGCAGCAGCACTGAACACATCCAAGCTGAAACTGCAGGTGACTGATTTGAGGTTTCGGTTAGTAAGGGTTACTTTTTGCTTATTTATTTTGCTGGAATAACTTCTTTATTTCCCGAGCTGACAGCACACTAATTCATTACTGTTGTTACACAAATGAGATATGACATTCAATGCATGCAAACACTATGGCAACAAGGACAGTATTATTAAAAATGCACATACCTGAGTGCTCTACCCATTGTTTCATAATTCATGTCAGGTTTGTTTTTGTGTTTTCCCCACAACCTGGAAACAGCCTTGGAATCAACTAGTTTGAAAATGCCCTTCTCTCTTTGAGTCCATTTGATATATTTAGGACACGTAGCTTTGTCCTGGAGCAGTGCTAGTAAGAACTCCCAGAGATAAATCGTATTTCCTAAAATAAAAGTATTGCAGGAAACAGAAAGACATGTTAGTTGACCATATTTTATTAATGAGTTAAATATCCTAAACATTAAGAAGCTGGTATGCTTATGAATGCGCTGTAATAAATCATTAACACTAGGAAATAGTGACAGAGGGCATGGGAAGAAATTCTTGTTAGTTATTTTAATCTGGTGCCCAAACATCCTGCCTGCAACCTACAGAGCTGGGTGTCAGTCAAGCTATGACATCCCATTCCAATCACTGCATTATCCAGGTTGGGAGAGACCTCCAAGATCACCCAGTCCAACCTCTGACCTAACACTAACCAGTCCTCCACTAAACCACATCACTGAGCTCTACATCTAAATGTCTTTTAAAGACCTCCAGGGTTGGTGAGTCCACCACTTCCCTGGGCAGCCCATTCCAATGCCTCACAACCCTTTTTACACAGCATTCACCTCCCATGCTTCTCTCATGCCTCATCTGGATAAAAGCAGTCACTAACTACTCTACCTGAACAGGTCCATCCTCTGTAGCTGGAAAGTTAAGCCCCTGCTCAAAGAGTTTGCTGAAGTGAGGTGACTGGCCTACAGAAAGCTGAACAAAAGCCTTCCTTTTAACAACTAGATTTATATGGAGGCAATCATTGGTGTAAACCAAGGTAGCAAACCTTGGAGAATAAAGTTCACAAAGGTTGGGTGTTTGTTTGTTTGTTTGTTTCAAAGAGCCTAAATTTGTGTTTTTGTTTTTGTTTTTGTTTTATCCTAAGGCTACCAGTGTTTGACATCCCTTTGGACAGTTGAAGCTGTACAAAAGCTTTTTAGTGAGACATTGTTCATCTGAAAAAGGAGAAAACCTCTTGTGTGAAATTATCTCCTATGCAAAAACACAGAAAGGACAGTCAGTATGTGCAGATTTCTGCAGTTTCACAAAAAAAATGATGCCCAGTGAATGAGAACACAACAGGATCTCTGCTGTTAGCTTCAGCTTCATTCTGCTGTCTTCTCAACCTGCACGGCCACAAGTCTGAATTTTGTGTAAATTAGAGGAGGTGTCCTACAAACTCTTCAGACTCCCAAACTACTGTATTATAATCTCCATAGTTGAATTATTGCCCACAACAATGTTCTGGGTTGGTCAGTTAACCCAGCCAGCTCCCATTATAAGGGACTCGCAAATATTCAGCCATGTCATCAACCCTGACAGTACAAAACCCCAACAGCTCCTGCAGAAGGTGGAAACTCTAAAAGTGAACATCTCTGGAGGGAAGATAAAAACCAAGCTGGCTGGCTTTGCAACAAATGTCTTCCAGCTTAGCTGAAAATGTCAGAAACGTCAGCCTGTTTGCCTTCAGACAGCCCAAAGGCAAAGGTTAAGACTGCTCAGGCAGGACACAACATCAGCCAGGACCGAGAGCATTCCCAGCCACTTCCCAGCTAATCCAGGGTGCTTTTGTTGTAGTCTAGACTGAAAATGCTTTGCTGCATGAAGGCAGACTGAAAATCTGCCACTGAAAATCACTGTGAAGAGGGACTGCCTGCGACAACCCTGGCTGGTTTACTCACAGGCAGGGTTTTTAACCTCCTGTGAGTCACAGCTGAAGAAGAAAGATGTAGAAAACTCACAATTTGCTCCATGCATTGCATTGAATAATTAAATGAAGGAGTTGGTATTTTAACATACACGTTCTCCTCCAGGGGACATTGTGGATACTGAGAGACACACAACTTTGTAGCTATTTCTATACCATGGCACTAACATCCCTTTTGCTTCAAATCTGTGTTCCTCAAAATGCTGAACAATTACGCTTTTTGTGGAAGCTTTTTTTCGTGGTTTCAGGCAACAGACTCCTTTTTAATTCCTTCTGAATTAACAATTTTGTAACAATGGACAAACGTTATTGTGCACCCTTGCTATAAGCAACAAAACGCTTAAGACTCTTCTGCTGCTTAACTTTGTGGATGGCTGCTTTGATATTTTCCATTATTTCATGACAGCACTACCTTGAGGTTCCTCTGATTCTTTTGTTTCATTTAACAATCAGGTCTTGAATAATAACAACAGTAATAATAATAAAGCAAGTTTTTGATTTTTAAAAATTTATTACTTGTAAACATTTTTTCTCATATTGTAGAAAATCTCTCTGCAAAAGCAAATACAGAGGAATTGAAGAAGTGTCAAAAACCCAAGCTGTCTGCCCAAGTCTTCTAGCAGCTTTCTAGCTTCCCTCAAAATTGAGGCCTTGGTGCTTCCCACTGCCAGCTGGCAGCCTTGATTATCTCCTCATGAAGAATTAGACACACACAGATGGAAAATGTTTTCAAAGATCATCTGTCAACATAACCACATCCCAAGAAACCCTAATACAATGCAAAGAGTTCCCCACGACTTCGCTTGAAACGCAGCAGCCTCTGTGGGGGGTTAAGGATTTTCCAAGAACCCTTGCAACTGAGATGAGAAATGTATCGTTCTCCCTAGGAACTGGGTTATCTCACAAAAAAGTTTCTTCCACCATTTATTTATTCATTTATTTATTACTTATTTTACAATTAAATGCCTTTGAACACAAGACCTGTTTTTACATCACAGGAAAACTAGTGAACTGTTCCTTTTCATGTGTCAGTCAGAAACAATAGTCATTTAAAAAATTTTGGTGACAACTCCTTGAACTTACCCTTTCCATCTTTGTTTTTCTTTTTCAGAGATATGTTTGGAGTTGTGGTAGGGGACTCAGGACGAGTGGGTTTTGGCTTCTTCCCTGAAATAAACCACCAGTGAATCAACTTCAGATTCGAAAAAAAATAATAAAAGAAAATAAATAAAAAAGAACAAGGAAAGATCTAAAAAAAAAAAAAAGATACTTGTTTTCTCTATTCAGAGAAGATTCAATTTTTAATCATTTAAGAATTCAGTTCTGTTCTGAGTTTTTTTCAATTTCTGCAATATGATTGATTCCCCTATAATTTTACTGTGCTTATAGTAAAAATTATGCTCACTTTTCCAAAGTCCGTGTGCCTTGGAAACTTCCGTGGCTTTTTAGGTACTCTTAACAGCATTTAATGCAGAAGAGATGAGCAAAATAAGCTATAAACTGTGGTCAGAAGAGTTTCAATAGAAAAGGCCCAATTAAATACAGAGAACTATCTTGTTCAGCCATTGCCAAAATGGAATTTAGGGATAAAACAACACTGTCTGATTATTTAATTGGCTGGAAGTCCCCGCTGATAGAAGACAACTGCATGGTCGTGTGAAGAAAACACTTCTCAGTCCTGATCCTTCTTATTCCTTTCTCAGTGCTGGCTACAGGTAAAGGAAAGAAAGTTGGTTGTTTGTTTTTTTTTGTTTTTTTTTTTTAAGTCCAGCAGAACCAGTAAGTGGCTCTGAAAAACTCTGCTTTTTAAAGCCAGAAACACGGTTGCTCTGTTTAGTGTGGTGACTGGAAGAAGTTAGTTACAAGTGATGACAAGAATTTGAAAATGTTGAGAAATCAACTATGTAAACATGAGTGGAATAAAAAAATTAGGTCATACTGAAGTATTTTTCAAGATCAAACCTTGAACCTCTTCCTTCATTAGATCTCGTTCAATAGAGAAAAAAATAAAAAAAATACTAATGAAAAGTATTTTTCTTTTTCTCTACTTATTGCATTTCCAAAGGAGTTTACATTCTACAGAGGTAGGACAAATAGGTCTGTGCCATCCCCATCACAGTGACATTCCACTTTCAGTTTTGTTTTTAGGGGCTTCCTTAATACGAGAGACAAAACTGCAGAATAAGCACAGAATCACAGAATTGGGAGCTTCACTAACTCTCAACTAAAATGCTTAAGGCCATCCCAGGCTGTCTGCTTTGTTTTAGATTTCCAGGTATCTATTAAGAAGTCATAAAATAGACTGGTTTGAGCACTCTCACCTTTTGTCATTCGCAGTCTTGCTAAGTCTACCTTTGCACTTTTTCCTTTCTGTCTCCCTCCCTTTTGTTTTTTTTTCCCCAAACAGGAATGGGAGGAGGGATAGCTGGTTGACAGCTACCATGAGGGAAGACGAGGAATGCATGGAGCCCTCTCATTTTCTTGCTTCAATTCAGACAAGATTCATGACTGAGCATGGGACACGAAGTTCAGCTTTGGCCATTAACCACTTTGGCCATTAACACCTTCCTTGATTTGAATGACAACAGAGGGAAGAAATCCTACAATACTGGTTTTGTCATACGTGGTCATACAAAACAATTAAGAACTGCTGGAGTACATTTTTAGAATCTTTATACCACTGACCATCAATGGTTGCAAAAAACATCCCTTTTTCTTTTCCTTCCCTAAAATGTCTAGACGAAGTCACAGAAACACAGAATGGTTTGGGTTGGAAGGGACCTTAAAAAGCATCTGGTTCCAACCCCCTGCCATGGGCAGGGACACCTCCCACCAGCCCAGGTTGCTCAATAAGAGTCATTTTTCTGTAGGCCACTCCTATAGTCTTTTATGGGTTCATCCAGAAGTCAGTCTTCCGTAGGTCAGCTACTATGGCACTGGAAACCCCTCAGGGTAAGTACTTTTCTCCCCTTACACATTATGGGAAGACTGTTCAGGGCTCATCTGGTTCCCCCTCCTGCCCACATGTAAATACAAGCAGTCAAGGAGTAGGGAGCGTTCCTTTGATGTAATTAATTACCTGGGTCTGAATGAGAGCGGGTTTTAAAGCAAATGAAGTGGATGAAGTCTCAATTAAGTCATGACTTAATTACTGCTGGTCAGCTTCAGGAAGCACAAGTGCTGCTCACATATAACGCACTTTTGATTACAGATGAGCTAGGCTACTAAATACAAATTCTGCTGCTGCAGCAATTCTGGGTCCTCTTACCTCAACCTAGACTACTTGAAGACATGCCGTCTGGACAGTCCTCTACCACAAACTTATCCAAAATTAGAAATCAGTGACATATACGAAACTTGTTTACAGAAGGGTATTGATTTTAGTGCTCTAGAAGTGGACTAGAGATAACTGAAGATGATGTTTTTAGATGACGCTGCGAGCTATAATCTTCATACACTGATACTATCACAAACACAGCTAGCAGAGACACACAAGATATGTTTCCTTTGTTTAAAAGAAGATATTTACTGAAAGTACATTAAGCGTTAGCACACTTCCTCCTTTGGTTCAACAGAGCATGAATTTGTTCCATGTCAGAGTACATTACTACGTTCCTTTTTAAGAGAGAATTTCACAAAGAGGAAGGGTGCAGAATGTGCAGGAGGCTAAGAGGGGCTGCCATCGTTTTGTACAGATAATGGTTTATGATTTTTATTTCCACTTTCCCATTTTCATGGTTGTAAAAACACTTCAGGTTAGACGTTCCTGTTCCAAATGGATGTGATATTTAGAAAATGAGATGTTTATCCTGACAATATTTTTTATCAAACAAGAAAAAAGATTGATACACTTCTTTGCACTAGCAAAAGTGGAACTAAAGGAATTCATATAGCAAATATCCAAGTCTCTTCCTCTGACATCCCTTTGTCCTTCCAGCCCTTTTGCTCTGTAGCTCAGCAGCTCTGTGCTCACACATTCACGAGCACAACCATCCTGCTGAGCACGGGGCTGGAGTGGAGCTGATGGGTGGATACAGCACACATGCTGCAGCAGAATGGCTCACAAGGAAAACAGGTAAAAACACCCCGTCACTTCTGGAGAAGATGATCTTGGAGAAGCTCTACTTGGCAGTGCCATTCCACCTCAGTTAGCTAGCAGTGCTCTACACAGTGCAGCCCTACAACTTTAGCTGTTGTACATATGCCTTAAGTCCATAAGTAGATCGTGGCTGGCATGCAGATGGCAACATGTCTGCAATCCTTTGCTCTGCCACGAAATTGAGCAAAGGAAGGGAAACATACTGCACGTCTGAAGAACAAAACTAATAAAACCTGCATGTCATTAGAAATGCACTGCAAACTAAGTAACATTTTGCAGCAACTGCTGTTGGCCAATGCCTTATTAATCCCTGCACGTTTTGATGTAACACTTGAGCATCACTCAGATCAAAACATCTATCTACAGGAGTCCCAGTTTCATTGAAAACTGGCAGTTAATGAAACTCCAAGCTGAAGTATCTTTTCTAGCATTTCTTCTACCCGATATAATGATTAAAAAAAAACACAACACAAAACACTCAATGTGGAGCAACTGACTTTTTAACCTACAGCTAGCAAGGAGGAAGGAGTGGGAGTAAGCAGAAGCACAACAAGAAAGAGGGTATGAAAGTGTCAAGCCAAAGAGGTTAAAAGTCTGGCAGACAGAGGCTCTTTGTTTTGACCGACACAGCAGCCAACATTAAGAAGAAGAAAAGAAAAAACAAACAGTTAAAGTCCTCTTACAGTCGGTTATCTCATGGTAGTTTCCCCAGCAGCCCTGTCAAGCAGCTGCTGGTAAAGCTCCCTTCCACAGCAGTTTCAGTTCAGCTTTCTGACGGGAATCAGAGAGGTCCTGACCCACACCCATCCCTACCAGGCCTTGTGACACACACGGGGCTCAGGAAGCTCCCGCAGCATTTCCAGAGGCCTGTAGGGTGTCTTTCACAGATAACTACCCCCTACTGCAAACGGGACTGGCACTTACTATAGCGTGCAGCTATTTAGAAAGAAGAAAAAAAAAAAACAAACAAAAAAGCACAGTTTATATTGAAGAGAGGTTAAAAAAAAGCCCTCAATCTGATCCCATATTATGCACAGATCAGGCATTTTCAGTAGAAGCAAAACAAGAGCTAATTAAAATACTTCAGCACTCGTGGCAATAGCTTGTAATGCAATTTTCCTCTGAAGAAGAACCTGTAAATAGGAGCGAGCAGAGATCCACGCTTCCTGTCAGATAAGCAATCATTGCTACCTCTCCAACATCATCAGCATCTAAGCATCAGTGTTTGTGCTTGGAGTCCCAGTAAGAAAATACTTTCTCTGTATTTCCAGCTGGGGACACTGAGTTATTCTGATGTGACATCCAGCATGGTTCGAAAGACTCACGAGAGGAGATAAGCATGCCATTGACTGCTCTCTACTCCACACCACTGCTCTGCAGTAGCATCTTACCTTTTTTCTTCTTTGGTTGTTCATATTCGGGAGTCTCTGGTGACTCAGCGTAAGGGTCTGGGGCTTGAACTTCCACCACCTCGGGGATCCCATCAAGTGTGACTGACACGTGTGTAATAGGAGCTACCATGTCTTCATCTTCTGTTGCACCAAACATAGTTGCTTAAAGGAAAGGGACAACAGGAAGATTTTCACACAGCCACAAAGACTTTTAAACGTAGAATGAAATAAAACTATGACACTTATTGCCTCCATGGGAGAGGAGAGCAGTTCATAATTGAATATATCCACCCATAATTGCCCATAATCTGTATTAAAACAGAACAGTTTAATGACATAACCTGCTCCTCTAAAAAGCACTATTACAACGTGCTGACACATATTTATTCATAAGTAATGCAATCTAAACATGTAAGTATATATTCTTCTATCTAACCAACAAGGAATCACAGAATGGTTTGGATTGGAAGGGACCTGAAATATCACCTAGTCCAACCCCCCTGCCATGGCAGGGACACCTCCCACCAGCCCAGGTTGCCCAAAGCCCCATCCAGCCTGGCCTTGAGCACCTCCAGGGATGGGGCAGTCGCAGCTTCTCTGGGCAAACATAAACAGATTCATCCTCTATCAGCCAAACCAAACAGAGCAGTCTAAACAACCTCACTTTGTTCACACCTTCCCTCTGATCTTTGATTCTTCCTCACCCATCAATGTTCAGCTGTGGCCTCAACATGTTCTCAAAGCAGTGGCTTTGAAGCTGTAGGCTTCAGTGCCTACAACACAGGATTTCTCTTATCTAAACTACATGTGTAAAGTCTGGAAGCAAAATATCCCTACCCATTCCATGCAACCACAAAATACTGACTTCCTCCTTGTTTCAAACAGGCAAACAAGGCAAACAGAGACTACTTTGCTTTCATACAAAACTTACTTATCCTTTTTTCATCCAGCATCGGACCAGGGGAGTCCATATTGAGAAGTGCTTCGGCAGCCTCAATTGTTTCAATCGTTTCATCCCCATTATGACAAGATGTTTCAACTGAAAGCAAGAGAATATAATATTAATTGTAACCAAGCTACAAACTGGACTTAAAGGTTCAGAGTGATATTTATTTATCTAAAATGAGCAGTAATGGGTTTTCTAGGGAGAAAATGTGCAATGCAATCATTTCATTCCTTTACTGCATTATACTTTTACAATTATATGTATTAGATAAACAACCTTTCATTTCTGCCCTGTCTTTCTAACCCTTCCACTTGCTGATCAAGTACATGCAGCAGAACACGATGCCTGTAAGACCTGAAAAATGCTACCACAAATGATATTCTCAACAGGATCCTTAAAAAACCTGCTGCTTTCTTCTTATGGTGGTCAGAGGATTATTCTTTTTTCAAAATAATTGTAGCATGGCAAAAAAAAAGGTAAATGTTAATTCCACTATCAAGTAGCATAAACCTTGAGAACAGTTTAACACATTCTTTTAGAAATCGTTTTGTTGGTGGAAACGCACAGGCCAGCCTTCCTTATCCTGTGCCATGAATTTTGGCCTATGTTAGGTATTTCGCTTGCATTTATCAAAGTGCTACAAAGGGCTGTGCTAATATTCCCCTCCCTAGGATCAAATGAACCTTAGTTACTTTCTTAGCCCTGCAGTGAGTCAGCTTCAAACCCTCTCTTGTGTTTAACTTTGAGGAATTTTGGGTGGGGTAGTCACACATGCACAAAAAAAAAAAAAAAAAAAAAAAGAAAAAACAAGACTGACTGACTGATAAAGCAAACAAAAACGTACCATAAAACACACTGACCTCAGAAAGAACATTTCTTCTTCATAAAACTAATAGGTTTATTACAGGAAGTAGAACTGCTACACTATTTTTAATCACAGCAAAAACAAAGCACCCAGCCCACCAGCAATAATCAATCCCATAGTAATAAAAAAACAAGAAAGACAATTTCACTCCAAATGCTCACATCTTCAGCAACTGTATCACCAGGAAAGGACGAAGATAAATGCAGACACTCAGACGCATCAGCCCTACCTCCTCCACCCTGCTGTGATTTACAGAAGCCTCCTTACCTCCCAGATTTTTTTTCTCGACCTTGGTACCACCACACTGCAAGCATCAGAAGCTCACACCCATGCACAGTGAAGGCGAGGTGGGTGTTGGGCACCTCTGGCCTGCAGTCACTGTGCCTGGCTTCCCTGCCAGCTCTACGGCACCTGCTCCACCCAGTGCCTCGCACAGAAATTCAAGCAAGTCCAGGCCCCGCGCTGCTAGCTGGTGCCTTATGAGAAACGTGGAACTGGGGAGGTTCCCATTGTGAAATGAGAGAAGGGGAGGCAATGAGCACGGACTGAAGTGCACGAAGTGAGGCAGGGCAGCGAACCGGTGGCACTTCTGTCATGCAGCCTGCGGGGTCAGGAGCAAAGCCGCAGAGCATCTCTGGCCCAGGCTGGCTGCCAGAGCCTGACAGCTCCCCCAGGCACTGCCCGGCAGCTGGGGAGGACACTGGACGCAAGCGAAGCCCATGCCAGGTTGTAGGCAGGCTCACGCTTGGCCTGTCGGTGCTGCTGTAACCGCTTCTGGTTCTGTTCTGGAATTTTCTTTGGCCCTGCCAGCTTCCAGCAGCCTCGTGTTGTCAGAATCACAGAATCACACAGGTTGGAAGAGACCTCCAAGGTCATCTGGTCCAACCATCCCCCGACTACCAGTGTCACCCACCAAACCACATCCCTAAGCACCACGTCCAGCCTCTCCTTGAACACCCCCAGGGACAGTGACTCCACCACCTCCCTGGGCAACCCGTCCCAGTGCCTGACTGCTCTTTCTGAGGAGAAATGGCTCCTCATGGCCAATCTGAACCTCCTCTGGCACAACTTGAGGCCATTCCCTCTAGCCCTACCACCAGTTATCTGTGAGAAGAGACCAAGCCCCGGCCCCCCACACCTTCCTTCTGTGTAGTTGCAGAGAGCAATGAGGTCTCCCCTGAGCCTCCTCTTCCCCAGCCCAAACACTCCCAGCTCCCTCAGCCACTCCTCACAGGCCTTGTGCTCCAGGCCCTTCACCAGCTTCGTAGCCCTGCTCTAGAAACGCTCCAGGCCCTCGATGTCCTTCTGGTACTGAGGGGCCCAAAGCCGAGCACAGCACTCGAGGTGCGGCCTCACCAGAGCTGAGTTTGAGCGGACTCTGGCCAGGACAGGACCAGCCAGCTTTTTACAGCCGACAGCGAAGAGCTAATTGCTTCCCTTGGCGCCTTCATGCCCCGCGCCCTGTCCCAGCTGCAGTCACCCTGCCGCCAGCCAGCTCGGCCCACGCAGGGCGACGGCCACACGTCGCTGCGCCCCAGTCCCGGCGTGGTGGAAGGGCAGGAGGGAAGAGAGGCTGCTTGTTCTGGCCCCGGGGACAAGGAGCAAACCTTCACGCCTGCTTTCACGTGCCGAGGCGGCCGAGCAGAGCCCATCCTTTACTCTGAGGCCAGGCAGAGCTTCCCTGCTTCACGGCGCCGTGGCGAGACGTAGCCCAGCCACAGTTGAGAGTGCTGAAAGGAACTTTTAATTACTGTATTATCAACAAGCTTAATATAATTTGATGCTCACAGTAAGCGTAAGGAGCAACAGCTAATGGTATCTGTCTATCCACAGACACAGAATGCCAAAAATAAGTTTCTTAACCACGTTAATCCCCTTGCTAACACCCATTCAGTCTCTTCTTAGAAGATGACTTCACAGGATGGTTTGGGCCAAATTAATCATCCTCCACTGCTGAAAAAACAGGGATGTGGTTGTGCCTCCTGTCTCTGCCCCTGGTTCACGATCCAAACTCCTCTCACTGAACACAAGCTGGGCTTCGCACTTTTTTTGATCTCGCAGTGAGGCAATTTAGTCCCATAAAATGGCTGGAAATAATTTTGGATTAGAAGCACTTGAGAGCTAAACCAAACAAGTTGTGGCGTGCCACACAGAGCAGGTCAAGCACAAGCTCTCTGTCCTACGAGCAGCATCACTCCAGACGGTCCTCAGAGATAACCAGCTCGGCTAGCAGGGCAGGCTGCTGTCTGTTATTGTAGTCTTCCCCCTTAAGGTTGCCAATACATATTTCAATCACGTGAAATTACAATGCAGTCACAGATTTAAGAAGAAATGGGGTTAAATAGCTTCTTTGTCCCACTTTGGTGAAGTCACGGTTGGCAAAACAGCGTGTGTTTTTTGTTTCAGAGAAGCATGGCGTGTCAAATGCTATCTTAAATAGGTAAAAACTTCCAAAAAAAAAAAAGAAAAAAGCTAAAGAAAACAAAACCACACCCAGAAGTAACTTTTTTTTTTTTTCCCAGGGTACTCAAGCCCTTGTTTATCTGAGCAAGCCACAAATTTAAGCCTGTGTACCTGTATGCCAATTACAACCCAATTACTGCAAACGCGCGTTTGCGATGAATCAGAGCCCACAGCCAGCACGAGGCCTGCCCAAACACGGCTTTCTGCTCTTCTCACCTGCTGGGGAAAGAAAGGAGATACCCAGCTGGAAGTTCCCTCCCTCAGCCCAAATTCCTGCTGTCTGCTGCCCTGCCTGAAAGCTTTAACACCTCTCTACATGAGCAGGATCCTAACGTGGTGGCCCCTGCCTTGTCCAAAAGGCTCAGTAATCCCATCCCACCACTTCCAGTGATCCCACCTCACTCATACTTCTCCTGGCCATCATCTCCAAAGAGCAAAGCGAGCCCTTGTCCGGGCTAGATAAGGGCTGTGCTACTCACAGCTGTATTTAAAGGTAGCGCTGATTTTACTAGAAAAAAAAAAAGGGGACCACAGAATCTCAGAGTAACGTTGGAAGGGATCTAAACCTGCTCCAAGGAGGGAGAGATCCATCACACACAGCCTGAGACCTCTTTTTTTCAGACTGACTGGCTGTAAAATTTAAGTGATTGCTTTTTAATGTAAGTTCCGTGTGATTGTTAACCGGAGCTGGAAAACTGAGTGCTGCTTTAAAAACGTATGTATTTCAGGAGGCCTATCCATCACACTTTGTTTTCTTTCTTAAACAAGGCTTTAAAATTTACAAGCAAAATCATCTCATTGGGGAGCTATCTGGAAAAACACTCCTCGTTTTTAACCAGATGGTATCAGCAGCGCTGAATAACTTCTCTGCAAAGTAACTGAGACCGTAGCCTTTTTTTTTTATTTTACAACTGGCATGTTGTCAACTAAAAATCCTCACGGATTAAGGCTGTGAAATCCTGCTTCCAACCAAATAGTCCTTTGGATTTCTTTGCAGCATTATAAATGATTACTGAGCACGCTGGGGTTGTGCTGGGTAACAGCACCTGGCAACTCTTCCCCTTAGTTCTCTTATTGAGCACTTTGCCTCATGCCATCAGTGCAAGAGGTTCACCCCATGGACAAGCCAAATCCTACCTACCTTGGAAAGACCATACAAGAACTTCAGAGTTGGTTGTTGAGCTTCATTCCTCTTCCAAGAGAAGCCCTATTTCTGTGCTCGGGACTCAGACTAGGGCATGGTGCAAATTTTCTGCCCCTCACATATCCAAACCTTGTCAGCAAGGACCCCTCACTGATCCCACCCTAACAAAGCCAGCACAGGTGAACCAAAAAATGGCAGAGAGTTTCATTAACTATTTATATATATATATATTATTTTTTTATATTAATTTTTTTTCATATTAAATATATGATATAGAAAAAAAAAATACTTCAGGAAGTTGCATAATCCAATTAGTTCCTCCTTCCTATGAATCTAAAACCCTAATTAGTTACATTAATAAGGTAAATAAAGTGTAGCAAATCATACCATCTGACAAGGTGGCCTGAAATTTATGATACAGGAAACTTTATCCCATGTTTTTCAGGGTGATAAAAAAAATCAATATTCTCTTCAGTGATAAAACTTCTAAGTTTCTTCTAAGATAAGCTGGTTGTTGGCCACCTTCCTGCAGGGTTGCAAGTAAAACATGCTGTTCTTACAGCTGTCGTGTTCTGCAGGTCATAATTTATGCTACAGATAAGTCATCATGGGTGTGTAATAGCTGTGGTTTTGAATGGCTTACACTATATCCTATAGACAGAAAAGCCTACCAGACTCTGCATTTCTGCAGATCCAGCACTAAAAGCAGACCTACCTCTAATTTCTGGTAGTTTAGGGGAAAAGAGAAGCTTAAGGTATGACAGACACAGTACTGAAAAACTTGTAGCTTCAAAAAAGAATCATGAATATTAAGCATTTCTGAGTACTGTTTAGTCATAAATGATGGCATTTTCGGTTTCATTTTGCTGGGAACTTCAGCCTTGTGAATATTTTAAACTGGAATTAGCGCAGTCTTTACAAGGTCTGATTCTCTCTCGATGGCATAATGTGAAAGTGACTGAAAAGATTTGTACAGACTTCAAAGAGCAAAACAATGCATTTCACTGCTGGGAGCAAACATACCATTAACATCAAGACGGGAGCTTCAAAGAGGGGAAAAAAGGAAGCGAGAAAACAGAGGAGGTGGGAAATTTTAGTTATGATTAGCCCCATCCCACAAGCAAGCCACTGCAAAATGTGTTTGCACGTGGACTGACAGTTTGGTCTGTGCACCCACAGCCCAAAGGTGGTGCAGGGAGGTGATGGAGGGCTCCTTGCTCCTTCTCTACGCCCTCTCCCCACTCCCATGGGGAGTCCTGGCCCCGTAACTGTGCTTGAGGCTGGCAGGATGGCTCCCTGATAGAAACCCAGCGCTGAGCCACTTTCCCCTGGGAGCTTTCAGCCGGTCACTACAATAATCTCTCCAAAGTCACAGCTCTGGTCTTCTAAGGACTCGGCCTTTAAAGACAACCAGACTGCTTGAACCACAGTGGGATGATGTTAACAATACAGCGCTTGTCCGCCTCCGAAGTATCCCTTGGACACCACCAGTTACAAGGATTACAGATTTGCAGTCTCTGGCAGCAATCTGCAAACCCTCCTCATGTGATCATTTATGTTAGCAGCAAAGTATGTTAACGAGAGGAGTCACAAAAGTGGCGTTTCGCAATTGCTCATGCAAATGTGAATTCACACACCAGGCATTGTAGTGGATACGGACTCACAAAAACCACGACATCCAGCACCCATGAACCGTTCACACAGCCGCGTGAAGTGGCGCTGCAGTAACACACGGAGGAAATGCCAGTTCGAGTGTGAATAATTAATGTGAATGGTTGGCAAGAGGTCTCCACGTGAAATAATGTTTAAGCATGTAAAAACCTTCTCGAATAATCAGCTAACTCATTTGCACAGTCACAGTCTGTTCACAGATAATTCACGGCTTAAAAAAAAGGGGGGGATATTATCAGATTTACTGGGAACGGCTCATGTCAGCCTGCTCTGTGAACTGTACCTCATGTCAAGTTTTGGTGAGTTTTTGTTTTGCTTTTGGTGGTAAAAGATTGTATCAGAGCATGCCCTGGGAAGTAACGTCAAAAGCATGACTGCAAGCAGCAAGCTGGAGACAGGTCAGGTGGGGAACCTCGCTGCTGAAAGATGACACTGAGACAAATCTCAGTGCTGTAAGCATCTACCCCACCTCTCAGACTTTACAAAAATGCTTCAAACGTGTAATTTCAGCAAATTTTTGTTTGCTGTGAGGTCTCTCTGTTGTTGTGTTTGGTTTTTAAATTTGACTTATCTTCGAGCTTTCCATGAGAATTGTTGTCTCTTTGGGGCTACCTTTCCTAAGAGACTTCATGCAGAACATTTGTATTTTAGACATGAATCGTCATCAGAAATCCAAAGTGAATATTGTGCTGAGTGCACTTCAAATCGTAAAGGTTGGAAAAGACCTCCAAGACCATGCTTACAGGTACATTTTATTGCTGGCTGCTTGTATACCCTCAGGAAGCGAAAAGCAATACCTCTATAGATGCTGTACATTATTGCTTTATTATTGCTTTTTGGTACGTATGTTTACTTAGCATTAAACAACTGCCAAATGTACCAAGCATTAAACAACTGCAAAAATATCAGCACAAATATCCCATTAAGAGCAACGAAAACTCTTTCTGGCACTCTGAGCAGGACTCTGTCTTCATCTCTATTGATAAATGAAACTCCACCGTACCAGCTGTACAGCTGGGATTGCAAGCCACCTGGTAATGGTGTTAATGCCATTTTCTCTGTCTTGTACAGAATTAACAGCATCCAACGCCATTATAACTTGTTCCTTATTGCTTTTTGTCACTGCCACAGCCATCCTGACGAAAGAGCACGGCAGAGAAGTGTTTTTACTGCAAACCTGTGAGGGTGATATCGTCGTCTTCTATGATTTGCTCCTCTGCGACGTCCAGAGAGCTCTCAGTGATCATGTCACTGGGTTCGTCCACGCAGGTTAAGCCGGAGTAGTTGTGCAGGAGCTCAGCGCTGGGGACGTGTTCCACGATGACAGCAGGGAAAATGGATGGATCCCCGAGCTGCAGGGGAAAAAAAAATAATGAAAGGAAAATTAGAGTAATGGTAGTTAGACCGTGCCCGACCTAAGCACTTGCTGATGAGTATTTCAGCAGACCTGAATATTTCTACATCACCTCGATGTTAGATGGTTTGAAGAATTGGATTATTTTTAGCACACCAAATAAAACAGCAGCAGTGTCCTGTCATGGGCCAGAGAATGTAGTGTCTAAATCCTGACTTTATTCCAGCAGGTTAATACGAGACTCCCACAGCTGCATTTTCCAGCTTAGAAGCTGACGTGACGGAGGAGAGGAGCGGCGCAGTAAATGCCAAACTGTGCTGGCAACGACAGCAGGCAAGCAACTCGCAGCAAGCACCACTTGCTCTTCCTGCCAAGCTGGAGGCGGAGGGGTGGGGAGGCTGCAAGGCCCACAGGAAGGTCTCATGGGCATCAGGTCTCCCACGAGACACTCACTGGAGATCACAATCAGGGGACACTTAGTCCCAGAGCAACAGGGAGTGCTTGACGCATGTCCCATACTACTTTCCCTCTCTAATTCTTAGGGCCTCCTTCACTTGCTCCCCCTCTTTCCTTCCCAAGACCGCTTTCAGTCGTTCTCCTTCTCTCAACAATTATTTTCCATAAGATACAGAAGAAAAGGGGTGGCTGGAAAGGCAGAAGTCAAGCTGGCCAGCAATAATAAGATGCACGTTCTCTGACAAGACAACCATTCAACAGGAAGAGGTTTTCAGAAAATACCATCTACTGCAGAGCCAGTATTTTCCAAAGTGCCTCTTTCAAAATGTCATTTGCAGGAAGAAAGTCAGAGCTGCTGATAGCACAGCGGGCTCAAAGGAAGCCTGGTGCAACTCGAAAGCTCTCTCACTACAAACACAAACTGCTTTATGAATGTGGCAAGCTTAAAAAAATAATAAAGTTGTTCAATGTGCTGCTGTGAGAAAACCGGTGTGTATGTGTTTGGTCTCGCTCTCCAGAGAAGAACAAAGATACACACAGATCAAGCAGATTTTATTTAACTACACAAGAAAAAAACATCAATGTTTGGTTGTGAGTTCACTTAGGCATTGCTCCCGTCTCACAATCTCACCACTACTCAGGCCACCAGCGGTGGAAAATGCTCCTAGAGCTACTGGCTCCATGTAGACAACGGCAATGGGAGGCAGGGTCAGGAAGAAAAAGGAAGAATTCAGACACAAAATTAATATTTCTGTGGGTTTCTATCATAAACACTCTGCTAAACTAAACTAAACTAAATAAATAAATAAAACACACCACAAAATCAACAAAAAACAAAGGAAAACAAAAATCCACAGCTAACCTGCCAAACTCCACGGAACATAAGCTTCAAAGAGCGTAACGTGGGGGGAGAGCAATAAAAGCAGCAAAAGGCAGAGCAGTTAAAGGCACACCAGACTCGTAGATTTGGTTATGTGAAAGCAAAATGGGTAAAAAAAGATAAAGCACTATGAAGAGAGAAGAAAAATAAAATACTGTATGCGTTAGAAAGGTTTTGTTTTCAACAGCTCCATGAACTAGGAGGACAATAGCCCATCACAGCCTCACCACTAAGATAAAATTTATGCTACAAAAATAGCTTGAGCACCCCAATTTCAGAAATACACCACAGTTTATACGTTTTGTGGTGGAAACCACATATACTGTACACACATCTACATAACCACATTAAAAAATTAAGAAGAGTTTACGTACTACACTCAGGCTCCTGTCACCTGCAGGCAGGAAAAAGAGGGCATTTTGCAAGCATCTGTTCATTGGCCTACTGAGCAGGTAAAACGATGGATTTTAGGTTGGGGAAACACAAATATGAAGTATTTAGTATTTAGTATTCTCATCCTACTTGAGCTCATAGACACTAGGGGTGAAGTTCACCTCACCTAACTTCAAACACCTGTGGTTCAGGCACTCAGAGCCACAGAATCGTCTAGGTTGGAAGAGACCTCAAGATCACTGAGCCCAACCTCTGACCTAACACTAACCAGTCCTCCACTAAACCATATCACTGAGCTCTACATCTAAACGTCTTTTAAAGACCTCCAGGGATGGTTACTGGCTTAAGCTAATAACCCCAGGTTTCCTTCACAGTCAACAGGGAGAAATAGGTATTTTTAGAACACGTTTTCTTGTCCAGTTGTAGGCTCCTGTGCTACAGTAGGATCATCCCCTAAAAACACCCGGTACTCTCCACAGACTCTAAAGGGAGAGAGGTGTTGGGGTGTCTATTCCTGATGTAGACATCCATCCTGTAGGCATCTATCTGCAACATCTTAGAAGTGAGCTTCATCCTGGATGAAAAACGACTGGCTCAGCACTGCCCTTCTCTAACGACTGCAGCTCACCTCACTAACTTTGTTTCTGAGAGACAAAAATACCCCAAAGTTACTCTTCATTCATAAAACCCCTTTTGCCGAATGCTGAGGGAAACACAAATAAACCCAACAGAGCCTTAGACATTTTTATCCGAGGTTCTCAAAGCCCTATTTTTATTCCACCCTACCAGTCAGGCTGTTGTGAAAACTAACGACCAAATGTGATCTATTCTGTAAGGGTAAACTGTGCCTGTCTACACCAGGGGGGTGCCTGGGGGCTGTGTCTGTCCCTCCCAGGGCAACACGTGGTTGTGTGAATCTGGAGCTGGACAACTGGAGGAGCCTGCTGACACACTGCTCGGCCAGAAGATGAAAGATGAAGAGTGAAGCCACTTGGAGAGTCATGCAGAAGAGCATTGGTTCATGCTAAGACACATTAAATGGGATTTTCTTTAAATTAATAACAGCTTTAAACTGGAGTCAGAGTAAATATCACTCCTTCTGGCCTTTTATTTTATTTTTTATACCATTATTACACCTGCTTCCCATTCATTCATTACTGCCGTACAAAGTATGGGTTTTCTGTCTTGCCAGTGTTGTGAAAAGGCTGGAACAGATATAAAAAACACATTCAGGAAGAAAAGTACAAATGCAACTGCAAATAAATCTAATGTGAAATACATTTTTGCAAAAACTACGATTTTGTACAAGATTTGCAATTGGTTATGGTTTCATTGCAGCTTTTCAGTACTTACAGGGGGCTTAGAAGAAAGATGGAGAGCAACTCTTTGCTCAAGCAGATAACGGCAGGACAAGAGGAGATGGTTTTAAACTACAAGAAGGGAGATTTGGGTTAGATGTTAGGAGGAAATTCTTCACTGAGAGGGTGGTGAGGCCCTGGCACAGGCTGCCCAGAGCAGCTGTGGATTCCCCATCCCTGGAGGTGCTCAAGGCCAGGCTGGATGGGGCTTTGGGCAACCTGGGCTGGTGGGAGGTGTCCCTGCCCATGGCAGGGGTTGGAATTGAGATGATCTCTAAGGTCCCTTCCAACCCAATCATTCTGTGACTCTATGACTTCAGTAACAAAACAGCTTATTTAGTTTCAAAAGCCACTTCTCCATGATGGGAAAAACTGAACCCTACCCTCCTCGGGAGAACGCTAATGGCAGCAACCTTCCTTCACGCTCTCAAATTCTTCTTTATCTTCAGTGTTTGACATTCTTGAGAGATTTCTTTTTCTTCCTCTCAAAAATTTTCGCAAAATACCAGACTGGTTGTGCAAATGGAAAGGAAGGGGATTTCTTCTGCTCTGGAAGTAGCGTCTGCTTATATGACAATTCAGATCCATCCAAGGGACAATCCAGATCTCTTCCAGAAAATGTGCTGTCCCAGGAACACAGTGACGAGCAGCTAACTGGTTTGGATGACATTTTATAAAAGGGAGTGATCAGTGCTAAGAAAAACACGCAACGGGGAAAAGCTACATTGGGAGAAAAAAAAAAGAAACATCGGTGAAGAAACTGGCTTTGCCAAAACAGCAACAGAATTCAGCCTTGAGATGTAGTTGGCCATTTATTTGGAAATAAAGCAACAAAAATCCCCCCGGTAATCGAAAGCAGGCAAAGTGATCTTGGTGACTAGAAAATGGCCTTCGGTTTTCTCTCCCTGAAGCAGCCTCTTGACTGTCTGGGCGTCCCCACGGCCAGGCTCCGAGACATTACCAAGCTTGGCAGCGGGGGTTTGGAAGCAGATAAATGCTGCTTGCCTTCTCGGGGAGGCAACCTCAGCACGGATTTATATTCCAGAACACTGGATGATGTGGAAGAGTAAACCAAGGCAGGAGAAGATGGTGCAGAAGTCTCTGCCCAACCTAAGGAGCAGCTTTCAGAGCCATGTGGAAGAGTGCTAGATAGTACAGAGCAGTCGTGCTGGGGACAAGGCTAAAAATTAAGGGATGAGGTGATGTGGTGCATCCCTGGCATCGTTTACAACTTACTAGCGTGGATCCAGCCTCTGTGGTTGCTTGAATTCAGCTTTTTAAATCAAGACCGTCCTGATCAAGTATCACAGTAGCTGGGAGATAACGAAGGGCTAAATGAAAAGGCACTGAGGGAAGAAGCTGCAGAAGGGGAGCAAAGCAGTTCCAGGCCAGTTCCTGACGCAGCCAAATCCTGGAGGAGCTCCTGCACAGTTTTACATGTGTGGTCTCTCTTAAAACAAAACAAAAATCCACAAAACCTCTGTTTAAACATGATCTTTGACACGTAGCAGCAGCCAGTCAGCTTATCGGGAGCATTAGGATAAGTCACTTGTTCCCTCCTCAAAATTATGAAGACATTTTCACCCAACTTCTTTCCCACCACCGTATAAGCACAATGCTATGAATTAGGCCTCCAAGAGAAAAAAATAAATAAATATTTTCTAAATTGAAAGGGATGGAGCTGACAAAAGAGAGCCTTTCCTGTTCACGTGGGGCCATGCAACCAAGTCCCTCCCACTGGCATCTGCCGGCGGCTGACTGCTTACATTTGCAAATGGTCTGTTCCTAATTTATGGCTGTTTAACCAAGGCTTTACAAAAATAAATAGATGGCCACGAATTTATGACTTCCCCGAAGCACTGCGTGTAGCTGCCATCTAGACCCCGAAGCTCTCCCCACAGCTGTTCCGTGTCCTGACAGCTCTTGGCACAACAGGGCTCCAGGAACAGCTTCGCCGAGGAAGAAAGCACCACGGTTCTTTCAACTCCAACAACCCAAAGATGAGTTAATGGACACGTAAGTATGACGATGGCACATTCTGCATCCCGATGAAGCTCAAAAAAATGCTTTTGATCAACACAGAGCACTTCCAGAGCTTTAATTCCTAAGTACCCACGTTGGGGTATGCATCCCTAAATGCGATCTATCTGTCCAGAGCTGAAACCTTCAGCAGTGCCCGTACTGACAGCTCCCAGGTGCAAGAAGCAGGTCAAACCTTTTCATGTTCACGTCCTTTTACGTATCTTTCCCTGAGTTAAACCTTGCTGCAGCTCCCCAGCTCCTTCCCTGCTGCAGGCTCCTTTTCCAGCCCCGATGTTTAATACCTGCCCTCACGCAGCCGAATCTTTGCAAGCTGACCTACGGCAACCTGCTGATTTAAACACAGCTCGCATCTGAGTGCTTGCAGCGAGGGATGTTCTGTTATGGCCTTTGGGTGTCTTTTTGGGTGTTTTTTTTTTTAATTTTTTCAGGTGAATATCTAAAGAAACTGAAAGATACACAATGCACAGCTAAAATGAACGAAGCCACGTGTGCTTGCACTGCTCTTTCCAGAAATCAGAGTGAAGAAGCCCTCCACTTCTCGATTCTCCCCTCTCCTGTTGCCTTGTAAAGAAAAACCGGCAACAAACAAAAAGCAGAGGTAATAAATCCAGCTCGTTTTCCACTATGTTTGTGCAATTCCCATATCTAAATCCCCAAGCTCTGGAAAAATACAGGGAAGGAAGTTACATTACCAGTTCCACCCAAAACTGAGTTAGCACTTCAGAGAGACAACGCTCAGTTCATTGAAATGATCCTGTGACGCTGACAGCACCAACGGGACACCAAACCAGCCAAATATCAGGGCACGGAGCAAACCCAGGGACAGGGTTCTGAAGCCAACAGTATTTTTGAAGCAGAGGAGAACAAATCCTTTTCACATTCACAAAAAGAGGGACAGATTGCAACAGCACTTCTCAGCTGGCTCTCCGTAAGACTGAGACGTCCTATGATCTCTGTAAGGCTATGAAACGTCACTCCATACCACTGAGAAATCTAATTTTTTGTTAAAAAATGCAAAACCCTACCATTAGCCACCACTTACAGAAGAGCTGCCTGACTTTTACAGCAGGAATCCTTCGCTGAACCCTCAGGACCCGTAGGACGTGGTTCAGATCATCTAAACCTACCTGAAAGTCTCAGGAAATAGTTATTATCCCTTCAGCGTGAAAGAAACCCCTTTCAATTGGTTTGAAGCTTAGTTCTGAATAGCAATGTGATTTAGGAACCCATCTGTATAAAGGAGAGAGGTGACATCTATGGCTCCTGTGGTATCACACTTACTTTTTCCAGATTTTAGCCTAGCACACTGGAAAAGCAAAAGCAACAGCCAAATATCAGAATTTTAGCAATTTCGCATCACAAGTGGATTCTATTGGCACACATCGGTGACAGGAGAAAAACATTTTCAGAGGAGGTCTCTGCGATACTGCAGCAATTGCAACATTTCAACCCATTTCTGCTGGGCTCATGCAAGTTACAGGAAGCTTTGGAAACTGCACAGAGATCTGCCGCAACAAGAATGAGCTCAGCGTTGGCTTGCTGGTGTTTTACGTGGCATTTTTTTTTTCTCGTGTTTCCCCTCAAACGAACGGGATCTCTCCCGCGGCCCCGTACCTGCTGCTCGTCCTCCATGACGTTGCTGGCGAATTCAAACACGAGCTCATTCTGCTGTACCACTGCTGCCATAATAACGCATTCCCAGCTCTCAGCTCCACATACGAAGAAAAACGTTCCCCAAATGTCAGAGGCTGAGGAGCGGCACCACGGGCCAGCGGGGCAGAAAGGCAGGAACCGAACCAAGGGCCACTTTTAGTATTTCTTCACCATCAGCGCTCCCGGGTCCTCCTCTTCTCAAAGGGAAACAAACCAAGGGAAATCCTTTCCTGAGGTGGTTTTCCCACGTGGGCAGCCTTTTATCTCTGAGGAGAGAAAGAGAAGAAAAAAAAAAGTTATAATTAAGAAATGATTGCTACTTGAAAGAGCAGAAGCCACAGAAAAGGCTGGTCCTCGCTCACTAGAAAGGTTTTCTCTAGCTCGGAGCAAAGCAGACACCTTTGTATCTCCACGGGTATTACTGCTACTAATCACCACATGCAAATTTTCGTTCCCATGAAGAGCAGGACTGGTTCAGGAAGCAGAGGGAAACCGTTTCAGGAAGTAAGACACCGGTTCCAGAGCGCTTCACATTAAAAGTACCAGCCTAGCACCCAGACGACAAAATCATGAAGGTTACCAAAAAGAAACTCCCTCTTTTCACCCGGTTCATGCACGCAGCTTTTGTATTCGTTAATAACTCTGGTCTTTGAGGTACACTCGAAGCCAAACCACAAAGCCCAGCCTGACCCGCTCAGCTGCAGGACACCTCGAGTGCGTCACCTTGCTGCCCTGCACACAGCTCCAGCTTTGCAGGGCTGTCACTCTGCGA
Source organism: Anas platyrhynchos (assembly GCF_047663525.1). Lineage (NCBI taxonomy): Eukaryota > Metazoa > Chordata > Aves > Anseriformes > Anatidae > Anas > Anas platyrhynchos. The sequence continues at coordinate 175,245,487 of NC_092587.1, forward strand.
GTGAAGGGCTCTCCATCTCGATTCCTGGCGTGCAACAGAGCCCTTAAATCCCTCGTACGACACGGAGAGCTGAGCTGTACACGAAGCAGATCTTCAGCTTCTTTTTCCAAAGGCCCTGCAAGCGCAGCCTTATCTCTGCCGCAGGCTTGCGAGCAGCCGGAAGGAAACTGCACTGACCACGTCACGGCACAGCGGAGCAGGCAAAGAGACGGCGCAGCACAATAGCAAAGAGCAGAGAAAGGGCTCCCAAAGCAGGGAAGGCAAACAGGAGGGACGCTGGAGGGACGCGTGCTCACAGCTCCCACGGTTTCACTCCCTTATCGGCGCTGGAGGTAACCGTGCTTAACTCGTGCCCGGGCGGAGATGCGCTGTGTTGCTTCTGAAATAAAAGCGAGTGCTAAACGTCATCTTTTATACAACTAGGATGACCAAAATGTCAATAAGATCCTACCAACTCGAAGGAAGAACAGCATCGATGCCTGCAGTTAGGGCCCTGGCTTCGATGCAGGGCTGCTGCGGCAGGAGGACACGGGGCAGAGCTCCAGCACGTCCCCATCCTCGAGAGACGGGCTTGGGCCTCGCCTGAAGTCACATCTGGTGACTTCAGCCCTGCAGCGAGGCGGCCGTTTGCGGCATGTCGCAGCCGCCCGCGCACAGGAGGTTCACCTCACCTTGTTTTTGCAGCAGCCTGAAACCCAAGAAACGAAGGGCATCTTCCTCCCCTGCTGGCAGGCCGTTTAATTAGGGAGGGCCGAGCCACAGGCCCATACTCCCTCGCTCTAGCAACCGCAGCAGCTGGTTTTCCCATATAGGCTGTGGCGTTCCCAAATTCCTACACCGTGATGCCAGCGCGTTCAGGGAGCCTCGCTGAAGTCCCCGGATGCAGCCCTTCTAAGAAATCGGGAAAACCAAAGTCATGCGGGCAGGACAACTTGCCCAGCTTCCAAGGCTTGCTTTAATCAGCTGCTGAAGCGTTTGTTAAAGTAGCCACAACCCTAACCAGAGAGTATTTGTGTTAATGAGGGCTAGTGGCATGAGGAGAAAGGCAAAAAAAGTCCTTCTGAAACCAAGACTTCAACCCCAGCCCTTTGCAGGGTGACCTGAACAGCTCTCCATACAGCAGCAGGGCTGCGGCAGAGAAAGCATCACATGCAACCCCAAAATCTGGGGTAAATCCCCTACAATTACTTGGCCTCTCAGTAGGATCTGAAGTCTCTCTCAATAACCAGAGGGCTTTCATTCCAGAGGACCACCAGGCAAATAGGAAAACCTCCCCAGCTTCCCAGCAGAGGCTTATTTCAAAACAAGGGTTAAGGTAATTGTCCTGGGGTGAACAGAATTTGGGAAGGGCGCACAAACCATCTCCGTCACATGCCTGTAACCCACATGTACGAACAGAGAGTGCAAGTGCTTGAAGCCCAGTGACTTTCTAAGGTCAACCAGAGTTCACAGCACCTACATAAAACCAGGATGGACACCCCATATAGAGATGCAGGCTGTCTGTAGGAACCCACAAGGAAAACTGGAGGTACGACCACCAGGAGACAGGTTTTAGAAGTTCCCTGTGTTCACTGGGAACCAGCACATGCACCCTCCGAGTGCTCACACAGCCCGAGGAAATAGGAAAACACCACGGTGAGGCTAGCAGGGAGGAAGGAAAGCCACAACCTGAGGGACACTCAGATCTTCCGAGATCATCCCCCAGGGGGATGCAGGGGTCCAAACCCTTTTCTCTTCCCCCTTTCCTCATCCTCCGGGTAAGAAAATAACCGAATCTCACTTGCAAAATGTTGGCCACAAACGTGCTGCGGCACCGCGCTTCCTGGCCGCCGCCGGTCCGGGCGCCGGTCTTTCTAAGAAATCCTCTGCAAGGGGCTACGTCAGGGCTCTTATCCTACCAAACATCAGGTGCCTGTGCTACGAAGAAGGCTTGCAGGAGCGTGATGCTGTGATGTGGACCCGAGAGCCTGCTGAAGGCTGTGTCATGTGCACTGCAAAGCTCTGCTTCTCTTCTGGCTGCTGCACAACCCGCGTGGGCAGCTCCCGGGAACGCAGAGCTGGGGACCAAAACACTCGGGGATCACCTGGATGCTGCCTTTGGAGCCAACTCATCACTACTGGTAAAGAGAAGGAGAAAAATCAGGAGCTGGCATCTCCCACGTGATAAAATGAGAAGCAGTTAAGGAGAAGGAATAGGGTTTGAACAGAGGAAAGCATGAAAAATGGATCAGTCTAGGTGTACGCAGTCAAACTTCTTCCTACAGATGTGACAAGCCAAAAGCTTAGTAAAATGAGAGAAAAATTGTGAAATGATAAAACCTCAAATCTGGATCAGAAATTCCCGTAAACCAAGAGAATGAGTCCAGTGACACCGAATGAATGTTTTCCAAGGCACTCTCGGGCATTTTCTAGCACTTGATAGCACCTTTAAAGGAGAATTAAGAGCACGATCCTGAAGGGACCGTAACGAGAGCTTCAGACCAGTGAAATCTCACTGATGTCAAAAGGGAAAGCGGCTCAGTACAGGGACAGCCGAAGGGCTGAGCTCCAAGACAGCTACACTAGGATACGAGGAAAACTTGTCTGAGGGGTGTAGAAGGGAAGAGCTGCTTGACCCCAAGAGGTTGAGCTGCTTTGATTAAGGCAGGCACGCAGGAGAATAAAGAGGTGGCAGTGGGAGGAGGAGAGATGGGGGGAAACTGAAGCTAATTGCTTTGGCTGGGCGCCGAGCTTCACAAATTACCAGCTGCCAGTCCGTATCAAACCCTGATGTAAAGTTGCCAGCCGGCCTCTGAAAATTAATTTCTCTGCAAATTCGTAATGTTGGTTTCAGATCACCTGGAGGAAAGAGTTCAGTTTACTAAAAAAATCCTTTTTTAGCAAGCCGCAGACTTTTTTTTTTTTTTGAAAAACTGAAATGTGAGTAAGTGCACAGAATGTGTATCTATATTAAAGGGGGAAAAACTGACCAAAGGACAGCAGAGATGAGCTGGAAGTCAGAAGTTTCTCATTGCAGATGGCCTTTTGCAGCCAAGCTCTGGTAGCTGCAGATCTGTCACCGAAACCCTCACTGGGCTTCTTCAGTGTCCTGCAGAAGATGCCAGAGGAGCAGGCTCAAGGACCAGCCCTGTTGTAACTTTTCCAACAGAGATTTTTGGCATTTTGTGGCTTTTTTTTTTTTTTTTTCCTCCCCAGTTTCTTTCTTTTTAACTGTTCCAATGTGGACAGTCAGGCACAAGGAACAAAATATTTAAATAAACCCAAAACACTGTGTGATTCACCTTGGTGTGTTTCGAGCACTGGAGAAACCTTCCGAACCTGTTTCAGAAATCTCAATGTGATTGAACTGACTGAAACCAAGGAACGAGGGGCACAAACTAACCCAGGCAGAACTCACTGAAGCCTCCCCTTCCCCGAGGACTTCCAAGCCCCTGTGGGGCATCTCGCTCATGTCAGTGCTGGGTCCAGTTGTGGCTGCGCCCCGCAGAGCTGCCCAGGCTCCGCAAGGCAAATCCTCTTACCTCGGCGGTGCCTCTGGAGGAGCTGCCTGCACACAGAGGCAGTATTTCTGCTTGCTGTCAGCTGTCAGCAGTATCACCAGTCCCAAACCCTCCGGAGCGGGCTGCTGGGAGTCAGCTCGACTTGAATTTCCAGTTCTTTGACATTGCTGCCTATTTTCCTTCCTTACGCCCGCCCGTCCTGCCCTGCTATCTGGTTACAGGGAGCCAAGGCGTACAGCACCTCGCTGCACGGTCAGATCCCGGACCTCTACCTGCTGCCCTTGGTGGTTAACCCCTCTTGAACCACCGTGTAAAACGTTTGCATCAGAGAGGCATTTTTCCTTCTTGGACTGCAGGAAACAGGCAGGCTGCTCTGAGAGAGGAGGCTCTGAAATGCCCGCAGGAACAAGCCAGGAGATTTATGCCCCCTCAACCAAGAGCCACGGCCCGCAAGCACTCACTCCACACTTTAATAGCTCCCACCACCTCAGGAAAACATCCCTCACACAAACCCCAAATGGTTCGTTCTGGGCTCAAGATAATCTAATTACACTAATTCCTCGCCTGCCTGCAGCTCCTGCTGCCGGAGCACGTGGCGGGCAGGGTGCCGGCACAAGGCGCTGCCACCACTGCGGGCTTCCCGCTGCCCGACAAGGACCTGGTGCTGCCCTGGGCTTGGCTCCTGCGCCTTCTCCAGGAGCGTTATTTGCTCGTTTGTTCAACCTAAATCTTTACTTAAGCAACTTTTTAACCCTTCAGACAAGACTCCCAGACACAACGAAGCAAAACAAACCAAAAGTCTACCAGAACTCCCGCTCAGCACAGCACGACTCACCCTCACCATCAGCTCCTTTCTTAGCAAGTTGTTAAATGAGCGATTGTCTTTGGGAGATTCTGGCTCCGGATTTAGAAGAGCACTTGCACTTCACCAAGTGAGCACTGTGGTTAACTGTGACACGCGGGTAACACAGAGATAGAAACAGCAGATTTTAGAACTTATCCGCTAAAACACATTGTTGCAAACTGCATTTGCAGCTTTTTAATCTATTCGTCACACGGATCCTGGCTTAACTTTACTGAACAATACACAAAGCGCTCCGACACGCACTGATTAGAGCACAGGAATTCACAGGTGAGGTTCCCTGCACAAAGCAGGAGGTGATCTGCTTTCTCCAGGCTGCAGGCAGTACCACAGGGTTCCCCTACCGTGCCCCAGTCACCGTGTTCTCAATAATTCTTCATCTAGGATCTTTCTGAAAGAGTTGGGTGAGGGAAATGACCCAAGGAGTACCGTGATGGTTTTATTTGTAAGGGTTTGGAGAACGCAGCACTGTTATTAGCGTGGTGTTAGGAGGTTGGGACAAGAAAGGCACATCTCAGCCAACACATCTCTGGGAAAAATTAGCCAAATAGCCTACTTGGCCAAAATCACAAAGCTGGTGTTGGCACTGAGCTTCCATACAAATTAAAAAAAAAAAAAAAAAAAAAGTAAACCAAATAAAACAAAAAAAAAAGAAAACAACACCCAAGAGTGCGTGTCAACAGCCCCTACCACTCCACAAGCAGAAATACTTGATTCAAAGAAGCCTGTAGAAACAGGAGTGAAAAGTAAGGTAAGAAGGGGTGCAAAGTACTAACCCATGCCCACAGTCAGGTAAAGTGATAAAAGACAGCTGTAAACAGGGAAGTAAGAGATTGCAGTCAGACTCCACCAACACCCTCCCAGTAACCTCCAGGTCAGGCAAGCATGTTTTGTTTCCCCCCCCCTACATTTTTTTCTCCAGTTTGTCTTTTCTAATGTGACTGCTTTTTTCAGCGTGAGTGCATTCAGCTTCATTTTTGCTTAATCACACACTTTAACTCATTAAGCAGTCATTAAGAAGGATTTATGACTGTTACGTTCCTTCAAACAGGACACCAAAACAACCCAGATGTTTCACGCTTGTCTCTTAAATCAAGGCATCGGGCCTGTTCTTGCTTTGTGCAGTTAACTCTTCCGCCTGATTTCTCGTTTGCCATAGTCTGGGATCAGCACAGCCACAACTCCTATCAGTGACAAACCTAAAAAAATATTTAAAAGGAGTAAAAATGATAAAAAGGGGGAGAAGAGCTTTGAAACTCACAGGCTGGAGGGCTCAGAGGCACTTAGGTTAGGAGGCTGAAGCTGTATGTTCTCCCTGAGCACAATGAGTCACGGCCCCGACTCGTACGTGCTTTCTGCATGGGTAACCTGTACCTGCGTTCCTGGCCACAGCACGAAGTAAGAAAATACTCCAGATATGCTCAAGTAAACACGCTTAGTAAACTCTCCCGGAGTAAGGAGGAAAGGGAGCGAAGTCACCTGCCAAGGAGCTTGCTCTGAACTCCACGAATGCTCTCAAAACGCTGGTTTAAAACTGCACCTGAAATTGGAAACGGCTACGAAAAAGCACCAGAGCATGCACAGATGCACAGAAAATGAGGGGGAGACACGGCCTTGGTTAGGAAGAGTGAGCGTTACATAGCCAGAGGGACTTCAAAACCAACACAGAAACCCCAGGCTCTCGCTGTAACTTGTTTGGGACACAAACCACCTTGTTACCAGCCAGCTCGGTGTGGGCGTGGAGCCGCACGGCACGCACAGAGCGCTCTGTGTGCAGGTTAGCCGGATCATCCCACCCAGCTGAGCCACGCCAAATACACCTTTCACTGCTCTACCCAGAAAAAGGACCGGAATTGTTTGGCCTCCCTAAAACTTCCTGAGACTTCCCCCTGATTGCTGCAGAGGCTACAGGTTTGGCTTTTATCTCCTTCCCTCGATCTTCATCCTAATCCTTCTGTCTCTCCCCTATTAGCATCTTCAACATCAGCTCTCCTGATAGACTTTAAGAAGGCTGTTTTGAGAGGCAAACACTCCTGTGCTTCTCTCATTTCCCACTCCTACGGGTTTGTCTCACATCAGCCAGATTTTACCAAGGTAATCAGCTGTATCCAGCTTGCAGGAGTTTGCTATACCCAACACCTGTACTGTTTTCCAAGATAACCCACTCGTTCAGCATCGCTGCTTCCCAAAGGCTGCTGCTGGGTTGGATCAATCGGGCTGCCTAAATCGGAGCAGAGGAGAGAAGCAGCATTGACAAGATGAAGAGTACAGGCATTTCTGAACATCTAGCCGGGATGTAACACGTGGCAGATTCACTGAAATGTCTGCGGAAAAACCTTAGGTAAAGCACCAAATGCAAAATACTGCATCTAAAAATCACACCTTTAAAACCTATGCGAGGCAAGAGAGTGCTTACACCATGATAGCGGGGAAGAACATCCACTCAACCTGTAATTATATTAAATAATAGTTTTCAAACTGCAGATTTTTAATATACCCTAAAATGCCCTGTATCCACTCATGTTACTCTGAAAACTCATGTGCTTCACGATGCTTACATTAAATAAAAAATACATTTGCTAGGAAACTGTAGGATAAGAGAGACGCTGATATTCTCATGCCATTTGAGAAGTTTTCTTCTTATATATCAGCTTAGCTTACGTTTTATGTTCTAAAGCATTTGGGTAGGGTGGGATTAGGAAGGGAGACTATTTGTCTGGGGAATTTCAAAGCAGTGAACTTGGCTATTAAGGGAATATAAATTCTCTCCCAGCTTGTTGCTAGACCAGCAATTCCCACCATGGGATGTCAAACAGTGACAAAACGTGAGTCAAAGTCCAACGAGATTAATATAATAAAAGCAAAAAGATTTCTCCTCAGAGTTATGTGGAAAAGAAGCGGGGCCTGCAAAGGTCCCTCCAGGGAAGGCACCGTCTGGACAGGTCAGTATTTCGTAACGTCTGGGGAAACGTTTGCTCTGAAGCCCAAGTCACCCCCGTATGCGCGCACACCTGCTCCGAGGAGACACAGGAATTCAGTGCTAACGAACTAGACGCAGAAATTTACGATCATGGCGTGAAAAGACCCACAAAACCTGGGTTATTTCGGAAAGTTTCAGAGCCCCCGCAAAGCAGGTGGAGAGAAATTGAAGCCTCACCTCTTCCTCATTTCATCACTCAAGTTCCTGAGTCTTTTGCAGAACTAACGAGGGAACGGCTGCTGCGTGGCTGCATCCCTGCGCTGCACAGCCGGGGCTCCTCCCGTGGGACCCTACAGCGCCCCAGCTGCAGGGGGAAGGTGTACACACGCAGGGTTCTCCTCCCCTGAACTCCGATCTTCTCCATTCACATGACTTCCAAGAAACTCAAGTACCTCCATAAGAAAGGACCTCGGTTGCTCTGAGTTTCCTCTGTAGACTGGTACCATGACCAAGGTAATACAGGGGGAGGTTGCTTTACAGATTTTCTAAGCCATCCCTTCACTTGTCCTCCAGCTTCCTTTGTTTTTCTTTTTTTTTTCCACTCACCTAACACTTGATCTAATTGTGATTACGAAGGCTGATTTGTCTGATTGCAAAGTCTCAGTTTCCAACCAGCCGTGGTTGGCTGTGATCACGATGCAATGAATGTATTTCAGAATTGTGGCTGGGAAGATCAACAAACACACACAACAACACCATGCCTTCTGTCAAACTTCGAGCAGAGGCTTTTCTACATGCACCCTTCAGGGCTGCACACCCCATTTGCATCTTTCCAACACCACAGACCTCAGAAAAACTGGTCAAAACTAACCGAGAAAGAGATCAGCACAAGCATCCTGTTGCTGAGAAAGGCTTCCAGCACAGCTATGTTAGGAATGGGAGAGCTGGTGCCTTTCACAGAGGCAGAAATTCGGAGTTTTAGCCTTCTCATCCTGGCTTCTGGTCCTGCAGAAACTCAAGGGACCTGACGCTGCGTCCCTGGGGTCAAGCCAACATTGTGAGCTACACGTGGTGCCTACTGATTCATAACCCAAGAGAAAATAGGAAAATAAAAAAGCAAAGAACACAAAAAGAGTCCTTATCTATCTGACCTTACCACCCCCACAACCCTTCTTTCTCTGCCACCCAGAGGATGCATCCCTCTGACTAAAACCCCATCATTTAAAGAGCAGGTAACACAGAAACGTTTTACCACACACCAAAGCAAACTCTACTCGCTGCTGGCTACTCAACACACAAACAGATGAAAAAATAAAAACACAAACAGTCTGGGAGCCACACCATCACATGGGGAAGAAAAGAGCGTCAAATCGGTCAAAATGGCTGAAACTAATCTGCCCAGTTTCAGTTCTAATACAATTTTGATGCATGGAGTACTCAGTTCTCTAAAATCTGATGCAGAGGAAGATATTTTTAGGGTCTAGCGTCAATAAAGTAACTACACTGTAATAACATATTTAGCTTTAAATATCATGAGGTGCAGATAAAAATCTCTCTTAAAACACACATTTCAATGTGCTTTTTCTGTTGTTTTAATTTCAGAATACACGTGTAATAACTTGTTTGAAGCCACAAATTCCTCAGAAATGGACCCTCAAGTGAATTAGAATGAAAATATATTTATATATATTCTATAGTTTACTCGATTTTACAATAAAAAATCACCAGGTTGAGCAAGATGGCAATTATCTGCCCAGAAAGATGCTCGTGAACTTGTGTGATGTTTAATCCTCCTGCTGCTCATACACTTTTCTGATCTCCTATAGTTGTGGTAGAGGATAAAGAAATGCTCTCCCTGCTCGACTGCGGCTCCCCTAGTTACTATTTTACAGTTCACGCCTCAAGAGTCCAAGCCCTGCTTTCTCTCGAACCACTTGAATCCTGATCTTTACTCAGGTATCTACATAAGGGTCTCGCACAGGCGATTGCAATGAGGAGCGTGTGGCCCCAAGTCCGTTCTTAAGGTACCGCCTGGCTCGCATAATGGCTGTCCGGGGCAGCAAGAGGAGTCATCGCTGGGAGCATCTGCCCCGGCTCGTGGTTTAACTGACAGGAAACCCAGGCGGCGATACCCGGGCTGAGGCACAAGCGGTGCCTCAGCGCGCCTCCGGCTCCCCCGGCCGGGCCCGGCCTCCTGACAGGGCTCTGCTGCCTCACACAAGGAGGAGGAGCTCGGAGACTCCTTCTAGAAAAATAAAAAGTGAAATAAGAGGTGCCCGCGCCTCAAAGACTGAAAAGTGAAATATGTTGAGCTGGTCAGCTGGATGGGGGGGAGTAATGAGGTTGTGCTTGTCACAACATGGCCCCTGAAGGCCTCAAGTTCTGGCCACCAAGTTCTTGTCCACCACAACCAGTCCCGGACCCTTTGGTGTTTGGCCTTCCTCAGACAGGTTTTTAAGCCACTGAAAATCCAAGCGGTTGGGTTTAGATGAACAAGCAAATAAGCAGAAACCTTCAGAGCTGAACCACAGCCAAACACGGCCCCAGCTGGTCTCCCTCACAGGACCATCCTGTCCTACAAAAGGGGACACGTTGGGGGATCTGCAGGGATCCTACCACTAACACCTCTACCTTCCATAAAGGCTGAGGAACCACTGAGGACCAACAGGAGAAGCACAAAGAGTTAACAGGGCCTAAGGAAGCAAAATTAGACACCACAAAGTTTCAGCAAAAAGCAGAAACTCCTGGCAGTGCAGTATCTGGTTTTGGCGGTATTTACGAGAGAAGCAACATCCTATGCTCAGCCTCCCTAAGTCGTCTTCTGCTCTGCCCCAGGTAGCCCCATAACATCGTCTGTCAGAAAACAGCTCCTCAGCCAGCCCAAAACCATCCCTCCAGGTAGGGGGGGGAAAATATCAAGATGGCCTCATATCCTTCCCTCACGAGCGGCCACCTTTTTCTGTCACAGCGGTAGCAAAACCTCTTCTGAGCTCAGTTTTTACATCTCTGCAGGGTCACCCACTGACGCAGTAAAAGACGTATCACTTGAAGCACTTAAAGTAGCTGATATCTAGGAGATTTAACTATTGACTACTAATACAGTCCAGGAACATTTTATGTGTAAATTCAGACACAGTTAAAACAAACAAACAAAATAAAAGCCTTAACTGGATTTCTTGGAGCTTCTGGCATTTTACCCTTTAAGGAACCAAGGGTTTCCATCCCCATAGTGCTCTCCCTCCCCACCCCAGGACGGTTCCTGAATAAAACTGCACACAAAGGGTGACTGGCACTTTTAGAAGAGCAGCCATCTCAAAGTCAGTGCTTTGCTATTTCTTGACGACACCCAGGCTCCAAAATCTCCTGATTTTTAATCAGGAAACTGTTCTGTAACTAGGTTCCTTTGACAAGAGCCTGCTTTGTCCCCAGCTTTCCGTGTGTCTCCATCTGAGCCCTGTGACCAAGGCAAGACTACACATCCCTCCACATCACAGGCCTTGATCTATTCACGTCCTTCAAAGTCAGAAGAAGCCCTGAACAGGGCCCATCACAAACTGAGAGAAAGCCTCAGGAAAAACACATAGCAGAAGCTCGCTTCCGAAATATTTCGAAGTCCACTTTTGACACTAGTCCACCCTTGACAAATACTCAAGTAACCCCGAACGGACAACAAATTAAAAAACATACAGAGAAATGGTTGCTCAAAAGCCTTTCCAAACAAAAAGAAAGCCTTGCAGCATGATCTGAACCTTACTAAATTCTGCTGGATTGGCAAAAGGACTTAGAAGAGGACAGAAAAAAAAAAAAAAAAAAAAGTATTTTCCATCTCAGATTCCAACAATACTATGTAGCCAACAGCATTTTATAGATTTGCTTCTCAGTTTGTAAGTCACGTTGGTCATATCTTGCAACATGTACTGGCAGGATTCAGTGTTTTCCTACGAAAACCGGGGTGGCAGATGTTGACACCGATCCAGCAATGGTTTACTCTCGAGCTGGATATTCTTTTTTAACCCTGAAAGTTCATCTGTGCCCTGCTAACAAGCCACAGATATTACAGCAAACAAAGTTTTGTATGTCATTATTTTCGTGGTATATTGTATTAGCATAACATGAGCATGTCACTAAGCATAATGCAAAGTATATTGTTTATACACTATTAAATTAGTCAAAAATTCATGTAGCACAAGTATAGGGCTAGAATAACGGTAAGAGTGTTCCTTTATGAGTCATTGTCATTTTGGGGCAACTAAAGACTGTCAAAACACACAAACATTGAAAATTTAAACAAAAAACAGAAAGGACAACATTGTGGTATCTGCATTTATAAAAATTAAGAAAGCAAGGCAGAAATCAGGATTCCTTAATTCTTACAAAGTTGAAACCTCATTCCTTGAAGAAGCTGCTGCAGCACGGCACCACCACGATGCTCCGAGGAGCCTGCTAAGACACTTCTTCAGCTACCTCAGTTACAGCTAAGAAGGGAGGAGTGGTCTCCACAGATCTCCTTTTCCTGCAAAACAGCTCTGAGTCAACTTGTTTTGTGCCTCCAGAAGTGCTAAGCCGACTGCCTTGCTCCCACTGTGTTTTTCCGGGTAGGTAGGAGGAATCACGCCTCAGCGAAGCGCCGCGTAGAGAGGAGCAAAAGCGAAACCAAGCGAGGCGACATCCACTGACCAGCCTCCCCCAGGCACCCAGAAACCAGCTGCATCCACGGATTTCTCTTCCCCCCCTTTGCCAGAAGGAAACGTGACTTTTAATCCTATGGTGTCCCTTTAATAAACATCCCAAAGAAGACATTTTCCAGATAACCAAGGAATTTTTTACAGTGTTGACTTACCGAGCAGAGCACAGTAACCAGCTTATAACTGTTTGCACTGCGAGGCAGTACAGTGCAATGAGTTAATAATTTATCGCAGCACAGCTCCTGGCAACTGCCCATAATCAACTTTTCAAATTCTTCCCAGTTTTTATAGGTTTTGCAAGAATATAGCATCCCTGGAGCTTCAGCTCTATCTTCACGTTTTCCAGCCGAGGTAAGAGCTTTGATCTTCCCCAACACCTGCTTTTCTCTCGGACCGTTTCAGGCTCAGAGCAAAGGTCATCATTTCATTTCAATAACCCGATTTAGCAGACAGGAATAACTAGAATATTTCTAACAAAGCAAGATGGTAACAACATTCTTTCAGAAAGCTGCAGCAGCACAGTTCTCAACCCCGTGTTTCCTTCCCCCTCTTCTCCCAGAAGGAAAAGGAACAAAGAAGACGAAGCTTCGCCCTCCACCCAAAACATTGCAGACTTTTACTTACACATTCCCCAACCAACACGCAAAAACCTTTTCCTCCCAGTTTCTATTACCAAGACGTACCCCACTACATAACTTCCAACAAAACCTAATTTATCAGTGAACAAACCCCTCTCGGCCAGAAGGATCTAGATGTACGCTTCAGACAATTCATTTGGAAAACAAGCTTTTAATGGTTTAAAAATGGGGTACCCAGATATCTCTTCACAACATGCTGTCTTCACTGAAGCTTTGGCTGCAGACAATTGCCCTGTCCCAAGGAAAATTGTGCCAGTTCATCCTCCCCCTTATTTTTGAGCCCCGTGGTACGAAAAATCCCACAAAACGCCCGGCTCCACTGCTCCTAAATCAGTCCCAGCCTGCTTCAGCCAACGAGCCAGGCAATTTTGCATGGCACGAGCCCTCATTTGCTAACGTGGCTGCTCTTAGCCGAAGCAGATAAGGCATTGCTCACCCGAACAGTTCAGACTGTGGATGGGAGGGGAGGGCAATAAAACACGGGGTAAAACCCATGGTACCACAGAGGGGAAAAAGAAGGTGGTACAGCAAACAGCGGGGAGGCAGCTGCAGGGGTAATCCCACAGCCTCAACCTTGGCACAACCATGCTAAGTTTGAAACAAATTAGCCTGGTGCAAGCTTGCAAATGCACAAAAACACACATCTAGAGTTGAAATCCCAACTCCAGCTCAACCTGCTGCTGAGTCAAGAAGCTAAGGGCCACAGCAGATGCCACCTTGCAGAAGGGGAGCTGTAAAGGTTTACCTTTGAGCAAAACTCGCTCTCTCCAAAGCTCCCTTCTGCGCTGCAGGGCACATCCATCCACCTGAAGCACCGCTGCGTGGGTTTAACGGGCCGTGTGGCGAAGCAACGGGGGTGGTTACGCCTGTAACCTGCAGTTCTGAGTAAAAACCAGCAGCTGGGGTCAGGCCCAAGCACATTTGACGTGCACGTCAGCCTGGGAAACACAAGCTGCAGCGACAGCAGCGAGCACTGGCATCACTTCCCCAGCCAGGCTGCAGGCACCGAGCTCGTCCACGACAGGCGGAGCCACAAGAGCTTCTCCAAACGCAGCAAAAATGAACTCACAAAACCTTCCCACTGATTTTTTTTTTAAATTATTTTTTTTTATTTTTTCAACAGGCTTGCAAGGGGACACAGGAGAAACCCAGCAGTTCACACCCGCGTGCAGCTCAGGATCGGTGGTTTACAAAGCCTGGCAGCAGCACAAGCTAACAAAATCTTCCCTAAGTCCACCTGAAGACAGGGCACGTGTAAGAGAAGCTTTAAACATTGCAAACGCCAGAATCAATCCACAAAATACATCCTTTTTACTACAAGGCTTAGAACCTATTGCATCTTTTCTGTAACTATCCCTGCTGTTTTTAACATGGAGTCCTTGTTTTACGGCTTGGCAAAGGTTTCCTGACATTTGTTACTGTTGAGAATTATTTCTACTCCATTGCCACCGAAGCACCATTTCACACAGCTCGTTTGAGGGATCGTATTAAAAGACAATTAGCTTTTCACAACAACAAATGGTCGAATATTGTATTACCTAAAACATATATAATTACCAGAAGTGCACATTTAGGACATTTTTCTACCAATGGTAATTATCTTCTCAGTTTTCCTCAGGACACCCCCCCTCCTCCCCAGTCCGTTTGTACACGGTCTGAATTACTGGCTCTCTACACTGCAGCTCCATCAGACAAAATTTTACGTCTCTTAGGTGCTTCAAAAGCAACTTTTTAGTGTTGTTTTTAGCTGATAGTGGAAGAAATACACTTTTCAAACTGAAAAGGTTCGGTATTTTTTAAAAAGCTGCAAGCTCTACCTAGTTTCAAGTTCGCCTGCCTGCTGTTTCTCAACACCGAGAGTTTCATTTTCATTCATATGTCTAAACCACCTTTTGGAAAGAAAAAAAGTCCCCAAACAGACACTTCCTCTCTGCAGTTCCTTCTTTTCTCTTTTTGAAATAAACAGAAGTATTTAAAACAAAAAAAAATAAGGCAGGATTCCACTCTCTGAATACCAGAGCAGAGAGCATCTGGAGAGCCCTGCTGAGCTCCCAGATCTCCACGAGCTGGCTTAGAGGTGCCTGTGGCCAGCAAAGCAAACTCTTGCCATTTGTGTAAGTTTGCCACACTCCCTGCTCCACAGCACGTAAATGTTTAAATTATTTTCTTGATAGCTAAGTCCCTCGTTCAGCTCCCATGCTTATTTTACAGGCATTGTTACAATTTTTGAATAGCTACGGGGAACAAATAGTTTACAGAGGCTCTGGAGAGGGGAAAAAAAAAAACAGCACGAAACAGCAAACCTACCAAGAGCAAGGGGGTGGGTAACGTTAACAAACCACCTCCCACTGATATTCCTAGGCCAGATTCTGCCTTCAGCAGGCAACGTCCAAGTCCTGGTGCCTTCAAGGTACGGCTTTCAAGAACGCTGTTCCTCAGAGGGTCTTCTGCTTGGAGAGACAACGTCCACTAAAAACAAACCGTGCCATCACAGCCTTGGGAAACTGCTCGCTAGCTCCAAAAATATCTAGCAGGGCACGCAGACAGAGGAGAAACCTAACAGCACCCTTGTCAACTTGCTTTTAACTTGAAATTGAGTCTCGGTGGAAGAGCAGGTTAAACATTAATCCCCTGACAGTGGTCAGCCCTAGGTATCACAAGTCGTAACCGTAGTTTCACAATCGCACGTTGCTGTTTCTTTCCCTGGCTGCAATATAAAACTGAACAAACACTGCGATAACTGGGAACCGGGGAACAGCACAAGTGACTTGATACAACACTTGTGAAAGCAAAGGAGCTTTCTCCCAACCTGCCGGTTTCATGAAGGGCCAAAACACCCCGTGAGAAACATCAGGAATTCTAGGAAAACACAGAGACTGCTGAAACTGTATGTGCAGCCACAGTATGTATTAACGTGCTCTTTTTCTCTCAAGAGCTGACGCAGTTTGCATGCAGCTCACCCCCTTCTTCCATTCTGAAAAAGTCTCGTACGGCAAAACATTTCTACTGAGCTCACTTCAGAAGTCAAACCACCACCACGCAAGAAGACAAATTAGGTAAACGTGAAAGAAGCTCTCAGACAAAGTCAGGAGACAGCGCATTAACAGTAACCACTCAAGAAGTGCAAAACATGCCCTTCAAAATACAAAAATATATGTATCCGGTATATTCACACAGAAATGTTGATGATTAGCTAAATATAGGGTGTTCTGGAAATAGCCTAAAACTAATTATAGAAGCAAACAGTGACATTCAATCCATCTAAAAGCAACTCTTTCCCACAGTTTCCAACCTATGTATTTGGTATCATTATTCCTAGGAAATTAGCTGGGCTGTACAAAATTTCTCCACGATACATGAAAAAAAGGGTTGTGCATCCCAGTTTGAGAACTGAAGGCAGCTCGGAGGCTAACAAAACAGGCATCGTCTCCACATTAAGATCCTCACCCAACCCAAAGTCAGCCGTGAGCCAAGGTGAGAGATCTCCTTCAGGCCAGATATAGGACTGCACAATCCATCCCTAAAGGCAGCTGTGAGGTATTTAAGGCCTAAAACACATCCAGGTAAGCATGCATAAGCTTCAGTCCCTATCTAATGGGATCTGTTAGCACACAGACTGACACAGCCAGGGGCTTTGCCAGAAGCCAGGCCCATACTGAAGAACAAACCATTTTTACCCCTGCAGAGCTCAGCCCCTTCATGTCAGGGGAGGGAGAAAGTCTAGAGCATTTCACATCGCTGCTGCAGACTTTTGATAAGCAAAAGACCTCCAATTTCAGTACGCATAGTCTCTCAAACGCTTTATCTGGGAAGGAACATTTAAATAAGATTTAAGAAGGCAAATAATCTCTAAAGCACATCAGTGGCATTAAGAGGATAAGGACGGTAAATCACTGGGGTATCGCCGCTAAGTTTCAGCGCTCACGGAGAGGGGCATAACCAGGGCTGGAAGCATGAACTCCACCTCCTGCCACTCCTCTACTGAATCACTCCAGAGGAAAGTTCTTATTGCTCTTTGCACACCCAACAAAACTCAAGAGAGTTACCAAAACTGTCAGCAAAACCAACAAAATCTGCCAGGGAAATCCGAGAAACTTTTAGTAACACTTGCAAGAAGTGAAAGCTGTTTTGGAGATCAAAGCTTCTTATCTGATACAAGGGTAAATCCTGAATTTATGTTACAGAGCCTTTGCTAGCAGCTCACCTAGCACAGGTCGACCGTAGTCCCCACCCTTGAACACAGCTCTGCTGAAAAGAAAGAGAAAGGCATAGATACACCTCGTGCATTTTTCTCAAGCACACAAGTGTCCGAAGAGGAAAGCACAACACCACTGAAGCATGAGTTTGTAGCAATACTGAAACATCAGGCTATACTAGGCCAGCAACATTCTTAAAATCTGTGCTTTTTTTTTCCCCCCTCTCTTCTCTTGTTTGAGTGCCAAGATCATGGACTTGGCAATTCTATCAGTCAGCGGATGAAAAAAAAAAAAGAGCACATTAGAAAACAGGCATTTCTGTAAAAGCATGGGCCTGGAAATAATGTCCAAGCTAATTGGCATCTTATGATACCACTCCCATGGCTCATCTCTCATCAGCCACAAATCCAATCCAAATAGAAAGATCCCTGCCTAAGGGAGGGGGGTGAGGGAGAGAAGAGGGGTTCCTTTTTTTTTTTTTCTCCCCCCCGAGACAGAAACAAACGTAGTCCTGGCGTAGCCCTCGCCCGGCAGCAGGACAGCTTGAACATGGCAGCCTTGCCTTCAAAGAGGAACTGCTCCTCCGCGAAGCCCTGCTCAAGGGAAAGCAGTGGCAGCTCCTCACCCTTTCGCACAGAAAATAAGCTCTGCCCAAGATAAGCAGCTGGGGCTTGGGAGTCGACTTCGGGCTGGATAGCTGAAACGTCGAGGCTGGCTGTCTTGATGGGGTCCGGTACACAAAAAAAAAAATAATAAAAAAGAAGCGGAGGAAAGAGGTAAGGAAAGGGAGGCTCACGCTCTGTCGGCTGCGAGCGCGGCAGACGGTTGTTACCTCAGTCCTAAGGTCCGAAAATAAAACTCATGATGAAGAAAACGGGAGATGCAAAGCTGTTAAAGAATTCTTCAGTAAGAAGCTTCTACCTCCTACTGAAAACATTTTTTTCCCCAAGCAGTCCCTCTGTAGCTTTATCGTTTCCTCCGTGGATTTGTCAGAGCGAAACAACGCACCAAGTAAATTCCCAAAGGCCTTACAAAAAAAAAGTTGCTTTAAGACAGAAAAAAATGCAGAACGTAAAATCAAAAGACAGTGACAACACACCATACGGTAAGGTGCAGAAGGAAGATACAGGCGGTGGCTGGGAAGGGCTGACGATAAGAGGCTCTCACCCCGAACATGACCGCTTCATGGGCGCTCTCTCCCTCCCTCCCCTGTCACAGCATTAAGCAAGCCTCCATTACGCTGTCAGATACGAGCTGCGGGCAGCAAACGAAACGGGGAAGTATCCCCCCTGTGCCTACCAGTTTGAGCCCCCTGGCACTGCGTTTCCAGAAGATGTTTGGCTTCGTTTCTCAACTGAGAGGCTGAAACACGGGGTCCGAAGTTACCTGCGCGACCCACGCTCCTACAGATCTTAGCGTCCATTTCTGCTCAGCTGCCAACACGGTGGGAACACTCCTTCGTCCACAAGACTCCAGAAGTATATAATTAAAGAGTACCAAGGTGTTTTTCCTCCACCGAAAGCTGAGAAGTAGCTCGGCGCAGCACAACCGCCTCGGGGACTTTCCCGTTCGCCTTCCACCACCACTAACCCCATTTTTATACGTGCCCGGTCCCTCCACCACAGGCGTGATCCCCATTATCATCACTTCCCAGTAATTCCCAGGGGAAAAGCGAGCACCTGCCCGTTTTTAGGGCTGGCAGGATTTACCCTGCTTTATTTAAGCAGCACCCAGAGGCTGCTTGGGCAGAAGCAGCGGGGCGTCGAGCGCGACCCACCTTCAGCCCCTCCGAGCCCCATGTTGAGGCAGAGCAAAGGTGCTGGCAGACGAGGAGCTGTTAAAAAACCACCACCACTTCCCAAACTGCTGGAAAACACCGAAGAGGGACACGCACAACCACGGTCCCTCCACAGCGCTCCCCTCCCCAGCGCCGCTTCTCCCCCGTCCCCCCCCTCCCCGGAGCCCTCCCTGGCAGCGGGGAGCTCCCCCGGGCCCCCCTCGGCGGGGCTGGCAGCGCTCCCCCCGCCCAGCCCGGCACGTACCGGGCCGCCCCGCAGCTCCTCCGTGCACTTAAAATGGCTCCTGCCGAAAGGGGGGGAAGTGGTGCCCGGGCCCCGGCCGGTGACTCACCGCGGGGCCGGGCTGGGCTCGGCCCGGCTCAGCTCGGCTCGGCACGCCCCGGGCGGCGGCCGCCTCACGGCCGGGCTCGGCCCGCAGGTGGCGGCGACGACCCCGGGTTTCGGTGCCCGCTGTGCCCCGCCGGGCAGGTGCGGCCTTGGTGCCCTGCTGGGTCCCCACATGTGTCCTGGCCCCAGGGCAAAGCCCTTTTTGGCACCTCAGCTCGCCCGTCCCTGTCCTCAAAGCCGTGTCTTTGCCTCACGTCCTGCCTCAGCCACCCTCATGACACACAAGATGTCCCACAGCCACTTCTGTTTGGTACCCACCACAGTGCTCACACTAAACCCCCCAAAAAATAAAACCTAGGGAGCACCCCAAATCACCCAGGGAGACACAGTCCCCACACCATTTTTCACCAACTCAGTGAGATCCGTGGCACCCGCGTCCCTCAGGCTTTTGACAGCATCTCAGTGAACTTCTCACACGCTCCTCACCCCTGTAGCACCTCAACACCTGGGGCTTGTGAGAATATCTCAGTGAATTTCCAGCATGCTCCTCATCTTCCTAACCCAAATGTGGTGCTAAATAAGCACCCGATCAACACAGTCCAGCCCCAAGCCACCCAACATGCAGAGGAAAGCAACTTGAAGGCTGTGGATGGGGCTTATAGATACAATAAGGACAGATTTCTTTCCCTCCTGCGTTGGTGGGAAGGGTAAGCACAAGCAGGGTTTGCAGGCTGGCACGTGCATTCAACTTCCACTACAAAGCTAATTTCCAGAAGGACAGCGTCCAACGTGCCACTTCGGAACCACAAAGCATGGGGATGGCATGGCACAGACCCCAAACCGTGCAGACAGGAGGGGGTAACCAGAGGAAAGAAGGCAGCTGAGGTGACTTTGTACACTTGTACCAAGACAGGCATAAAAGCCTTAAGCTGCCTCTAGCAAACAAATGGAAAAAACTTCAAACATGAGTGAATGTTGCAGTAATTAAACACCCCCTAGTAATAATTAAACATCAGTCCAACAGGTGATTCACTGAGCAAAACTCATTGTCTTAGGGACATTAATATCTCCAACTACTGTACAGGTTCAGTAACCGAAAAGAAAATTCCAGTTTTACTTGCAATTAATTTGGTCCCTATGATATCTTCTGCATGGCAAAAGTGGCTCCCAGTTTACTGTGTAAGGAACAGATACGCAGGTATTATTTTAATAAACATTTTTTATCCCATTACTTTGCAGCCTACTTTAGAGGAAGACTTGAAGAAAACAACAGCAAGCAGAGCAGCAGAAGAGTTTTTGTTGTTTTGTTTTTTTTTTCTTCTATGATTTACCAAGTAGTCACCACTTAAGTCACTACTCACGTAGCTTCACTACAGCTCTTTATCAAAATGTGTCTTCATTTGTATTTCTCGGGTGAAAAAAGAAACCACATGGAGGAAACACCACAACGTTATTTTAGTCACTGTATATTTTCCACCACTTGTGACAGATGCATTTTTCCCTCTCTCCAACAGCTTCATTCTAATATAATCTTACTTCTGAAAGCATTTGTTTCTAGCACTTTAAAATCATGGGGCTCTGAGGGGAGAAATCTGACCCAGCTGCTCAGCAGTTACAAGGACGCTAACACAGACACGGGGAGAGCACCATTTTAATTATTAAAGAAAGTCTAATAGTTATGTTTTACAGGGAAATTAAAAAAAAAAAAAAAAAGCAGGAGTCTTATCCAGGCAATCAACCAAATAGAAAAATCATTCAGAGTGATGTATGACCACAAAGTATGCAAACATTTTGCTGCTTCTAGGCTAAATCTGGAAGCAATATATATATTTTTAAAAGCTCACACAAAATGCAGAAATATTTAGCAAGAGATAACGCAGGTGGATGTTCATCCCTAGTACTGTATAAGGTTTTTTTTCCGATTATGAGCCTGGCTTAGAGAAGTGAGCTTGCCCATTGCCGCGATGAGTATCTCTATGAAATTCGCACCACCATTTGCCCCAAAGACATAGCTAGACACTGACCAACAGCGTGGCCAAAGCCAATTCAAACAGCTTTTCCCCTCCATCCCGGCTGCATATTGCTCACCCCGAGCTACTCCCCCCGCTGTTTCCCCGCGCAAATATTTGCGTAGCCGCGCAGCGAAGCGGGCGGGGGAACCAACCCGCCGAAAAAGTTGAGGCTGCACAAATAAATAAATACAGCGTGATCAAATTCTCAAGCTTGTGTTGGCCCTGGCTCCCACAGCCACACGTGCTGAAGGGGGCTTCTTCAGGCTGAAGGGAAGGCTCCGGTTTACCACTGGATAAAAATCTCAAGCTTTGCAACGTATTTAATCTCAGGTGTCTCTGTAGGAAAGAAGTACTAATAATCCCATTCACAAACATGGGATGAACCCCCCAGCCACATGCCCAAAATCACCTGCATGCGTACAAAAGGGCGAAACTTGAACCAACCTTCACCCAAACCTAAAGCTAGCACCTCAGCTCTTGCACCCTTCTCTCTCCTTATCTACACCAAGAAACTGTGTTGGTACTGCTCCAGCATTTTAGTGCTGTGGTCTCTCTGTCCCGGTAACTGGGACTTGTGGACTGGCACCTCCCTCTGCAGCAGGTGCCACAAAAAACACAGAAACCCACAGCAGTTTCAGTCTAACGCTGCCAAATGCACAATGACCCAAATATTTACAGATGGAGAAACTGCATCAAGAGATTGCGAGGTAACTTGTTCCTATCCACCGAGGAGGTCTACGCTAAGAGACGTCAGATATATAAAAATTCACTGTTCAACTATTTAATCACAAATCAAAAGGAGAAATTCAGAACCCAGGGTTTTTGGATGCCTAGAGCGCAGTCCTCACAGCTATCGGTTCTTAATGTGCCCTTTAAGGTATGGTTCAGTGATGTTTTGGTGCAGGCTGAGCACAGAGCACAATGAATTTGAGAGGAAACACTCCACTGACTCACTGTGATGGTCACCTGAACTTTAGCTGAATTGTAGGAAATGGAAAGTGGCAGTAAATAAAGCATGTGTTGGACAGGCCGGTGTTCTCACAGGCTGGGAGGGAAGGTAACCTGGTCATCCTACGTCTGATCAGAAGCCTTCAGATAATAAATGCTGTCATCTTTCAAAATACACAAGAGTCGTTTGCAACCCTGTGGTCAGGAAACTCCAAGCCTCCAGAAATTTAAGCCCAAGTAGCAGAAGTGGTGAGAGAAATGTTTCAAATGCAATGGATTCACAACCAAGCACCGGAGAGCTTTAACCTCATCCATCTTATACCTCCAGGTTTGCATCCAGTGTTTCCTACCGAATGTGGCAAGACAGCTGCCTTCGCCAGCAGAACAGCAACATCCCACACAGCTGCAAACCCCTGACCTTGCACAGCCTTGCACAAACCCTTCTTGGATCACCTCTGAGGTATTCCTAGGTCACATCTCAGAGATGGCAAGCCTCAAGGACAACCTATTTGCACAGTCACTTTTCCTTGTCCTTTTAAGTTCGTGCTTTCCTCCTTTGGTTACAGGTTTGCCTCTGGTAAGAAACACTACCTTTCAGTATTTCTAAGAATGTGTTTTTAAGATGTGGCTATGCCCTCCTCTCTACTGATAAACAGACTCAGGAGGGGAAGAATTGCAAAAATCCAGGCAGTAAACACAGCTCTGACTCGAGATAGCTCCTGATCCCATCTCAGCCGCAAGTGCCACGCTCGAGCTTCTCTCTGACACTCCTCTACCAACCCCGACCGCACTTTTCTCTCCCCCCCATCCTCTCCCTGCTTTGGTTCGGGTCCACGTGGTACCCCTTAAACCTTCCAGTGACCTGCTTTGACACATGAACGTGGCAGAAAGCTGACCGAGGTGGGTGGGGAGCATCAGCAGCTCTCTGTGTGGTTAGCGAGTTGAATCAGCTCTGAAAGGGCTGCGATGAGCGAGCACTGCCAGCAAAAGGCAGAGGACCTCCCTTTCGTGGGTGGTAGCGAAGCACCCTGCTAGGCTGGCTGAGCAATAGGGTTTTTCACCCTAAGAATCACAGGATTGCATGTTGGCTGAAAAAAAAAAAGGAGGCGTGTTATCCAGGGGATGATCCAGGCAGGGAGGAGGGACAACCACACCACTTAAACCGGTGACTCTCAGCCCAATCCAACTCTGGCTCACCATCCCTCCTCATGCCATTTGTGCATTTGTTTCGGAAAGGGCACTGGAAGTCATTTACCATCCTAAAAATATACCTGCCAATGAATATGACGGAAGTTACACGTTTAGACCCACAGATGAGACAATAAAACAAGGACATCAAAACAGGACAAATTTACAACCCATACAACTTCTGAGTAGAATTCTGATGCCCAAAAATTACAAAACAAAGAATGAAACCATGATCTGCAAGTGCAGCCAGGAGAAATCATTGTGCTTCATCTAACCCCAGTCAGACAGGCAAACAAGACAGTCACATCCTGAAACACAAATCACTTTCAATTCACCACTTCCCAGTCCTTCATTTGGGGATACTAAAGTGATCCAGAAAGACCAATAGCCCTTTTAGCTTTAAATACTGTCTCTAGACCCTGTCCCATCATACAACAAAGAAGGCAACTGATGGAAAGACTTGAGAAATAAATGGGCAGAGAAATGTGTTTTATGAAAATGACTGGGTAATTCCATCTGAATTTATTATTATTTTTTTAATCTAGAAGAGCTTACTCCCTGAAAAAAACAGACAGGAATCGCAGTTTCAATCTACAGGTGGAAACAAGGTGGGAGACTCAAGGTGGTGCCATTCTACTCAACACTCAAATGTAGTTATAGACCATAAAAGTAATGCCACTTAATATACAGAACACCTCACTAAGACTCCTCAATGCTAAATACTTGCAATAAATAAAGCCAAAATGATCTCATTTTTGCATGGTAATAATTACTGGCTGTCCCAAGAGGACTGCAAGGGCACAGAAGTGCCATGCTTTTATGCTGAATTCTCAGACAGTGCGTAACAGCTCTGGGAAATCTTGAAAAATTTACTTCAGGATGATACAAAGCTATACAATCCTGACTGCTAGATTCATGGCATTCAAAAGGAAACGATCACCTGTGTATACAGCCGGCTTGAAAGGCAAGTATTAGGTCACCTACCTATTTCTGTGGGTTTGCACTCACCTTGCTTTCAAGCAAATATGGGTTTCCTCCTATTGTGCAAGAAGGACAGAGAGGTGAAAGGATACTGAGCATGAAATGAGACTGGTAAAGTTCAAAACCGTACAAATGAAAGAAAAAGTTCAATTTTCCAAAAAATAAGAAGCAGTATTTCCTGAAAGACAATACTGATTCTTGAAATAAATCAGTAGATCATCCCACAAGTTGAGCTTCTGATCCCCTACTATTACACTCCTTCAGAGGTCTATTGCCTTAACAGGGTTGTTCTCTTTGCTCAGGAGTCCTTGCAAAGATAATTTATAAGAATACAAACCTCTTATCTACAACTACAAGATCCTGCAACTATTACAACTACAAGAGATGTTACTACGCCGATAACAGTAAACTTAGCTTTTGTTGTTGTTTTTTTTTTTTATCTTTTTTTTTCCCCTCCTTTCTTACACCAAAATAAATAGTAATACAAAAAATAAAACCAAATATTTGCAAACATATGGTTCTGGACTGGATGAGCAAGGACTGGATGAGTTTGATACAATCAAACTGCGGCCTCTTAACTGGGACAGTCTGCAGCCCACTAAGGAGTCCTCATTAAAAAGCTATATTTTTTCTGTTCTCGAACTGTGAGTCACTCGTTACATTTTTGGATGTTGCAACACATTCATGAATAATAAACACACATTAGGAAAAAAAAAAATCCGCCGTGAACACTGGATTTTTTTTTTCACATCTATATTTATCAGTAGAAAAATCAAAACAAGAATGAAGCTTCGAGCTGAAAAAAAAAGTTTCTATGCAAGGAATGTTGTTATTCACGGACAAAATATTCGGTGTAGCCTGAGACAGGCTCACAGATCGGCACAGAAGTTCGAGCAGGACGACGTTCGCATTACTATTATTGTTTGGCCTTTATACAGCCAGAGCGGCCAGGGGGAGGGATCGCCATGTTCCCCACCAAGCTCCCTCCTAAGGGAGAGCAGCCAGACACCGCCCTTTTGCTGGACAACTCTGGGCCCAATGCTGTGCTTTTGCAGCTGCCCTTATTTTATTTTTTTTCCCTCTTTTCTTTCTTTCTTTTTTTTTTTTTTTTTTTTTTTTAAAGGCTGGGGAGTTAGGCTGCGGAGACGGCACAGCCCCAGAAAGTCAGCCGCGCCACAGGAAATGGATGTTGATACCTCGAACCAGCACCACGGAACTATTTATGCACATTTGTGTTTCAGACAATAACAGACGGCATCCAACACATGCACACGTAGGGACAACATTTTCCACAGCTCCAGTCAGATGAAAAACTGTTGGCTTCCCGTCCGATTTTCGTTGTCCTTTCGGCCCCGCAGCCCCAGGCCGGCCATGCCGCCTACCTCACGCGCTTGGGCGGGCTCCCGGTACAGATGCAGGCCTCGTTTACAGAAAAAAAGGAAATCTTGATACACATCGATTTTTAGAAGCTCCATAAATATGCCCAGATGAGAGCACAAGAGAGTATTTTGGCACTGCTCAGGATACGAGCACAAAGGAAAGGAAAGTGTGTTTATTACCGCTCGTCCAGCTGCTCTAATTAGTGGGGAAAGATAAGAGGGCTAACTTGGAGAGGCAGGAGGAAAAAAAACAAAACTCCAACAACAGCATAAGCAAAAAAAAAATTAAGCTCGTTTAAATAAATACATTTTCCATTGCAGCTCATTCAGGTGGAGGGCTGGCTATTAAAGACCAGTTAGCCAGAAACATGAGCCGCTCACGTGCTCATTCAGGAAGCGATCGATACTTTTAGTGGCTGCCTTACCTGCCCAAATACATGGTCCATTAGTCAACTGATGCATACATGAATCATGGAGAAGAGACAAGGGGAAAAAAAAAAGGAGATTACAGGAAAGAAAAAGTGGGGGTATCAGGGAGCTTGGGCTACAGATAAGGGGGACTGACAGCTGGAAGGCCAACCCTGCGATCTCGCGGCTAAATTTCAAGCTGCTTGCACAAACAGAAGCTGTGTCTCCACGCTGATCTTTGTCCTGGTGAGCTGTTCTAAAAGAAATCACAGATTACAGTTCTGTGGATCGCTCTAAGACACCAAATCTTCACCTCTTTTGGTCCTTTGCCCATAAACATGAGGTGCGACAAGCAGATGTATCCTAGAAGACACTACTGCATGCTTACATAAAGGCCTAGCTTCAAAGAAAATTGCTGCTCCCATTAAGCGTTTTCTAAAAGCTTCACAGGAATCATCTGTCTTTACCCTGTAGTTCAGGGGGCCACGAAAACAACATCAGGCACCAGAGGCTAAGAGAACGAGAGGATATTAGAGCAGGCATGATTTCATACATGGCATTTTTCTCCTGCTTTCCACTAACCGAGGTCATTTACTTAATGGAGGGAGCTCAGCAGTCTCCTTGAGCAGTCTGTCATTTCCCCAAGACTTAAAAAACACTTAGTATCCTCAATGCTCCATCCAAAGCACTATACAATCACTATGTATACATTAGTGATTATTATTTTAGTCCGATACTGGAAATTCAGCATCTCTGTGTTCATGTTTCACCTTAGAACCCATTTTGTCCTTCACTTACAGAGGGCTCCCCAGCTTTGAGGAAAAAAAAACTGGAGCTAGCCAGACTGGAAAGATTTTAACTCCCTCTCCCATCAAGGGACAGGTGAGACCTACATCAGACAGCAGAACACTCAGATCCTAGGCTGGTAGCCTAAATGCAAAGTTTCATCCACTGCTTTTCTATGCCCAACTTTATTTCTTGAACTCTCACTTCCAGTGTTCCCCTTGTTAGACACTTTAGTAATGTTTTCCAGCTTTGAGAATCAGACAGAAAGACACTAATTGCGACTATGGTCACAGAAACCTTCCCATATTTCAACCACTAGTGAAGAGCGGCATCAGACTAATTTCATTTTAATATTCCAAGTAATTAAAAGAGCTTTTCTTGAGGCAGTCGATGATCTCACTCAGGAAAGGGAAAGGGTAAAGAAAATGACTTTTTCTGTATTATTTTTGTTTTAGATTAATTGCACATCCTCAGGCCTCGTTGAACATTTGCTGCTTTGTACAA
This sequence comes from Anas platyrhynchos, assembly GCF_047663525.1. NCBI lineage: Eukaryota > Metazoa > Chordata > Aves > Anseriformes > Anatidae > Anas > Anas platyrhynchos. The sequence goes on from NC_092587.1 coordinate 175,272,620, forward strand.
GTTCAGAGCAGCTTTCTCCCTGCTACGCTGTTCTACAAGAAAACTAACGGCCCTAAACAAGCCCTAAACAAACATCCTTTAATTCCTTTATTGCTAATCCTTAATTGCTTGCAGCAGACCGATGCTTTCCCAAATGAAAATCCCAAATGAAGAAAGCAGATCCCAAACACCCTACATCTAAAAGACTTTGACCCCAGGGTTTGACTCCGCCTTCTGAAAACACAGCGATTTTCACCCAGACTAGTCAAGAAAGAGCCATTATTCAGCGAGTGTTTGTTTTCAGAGCTACATGTGTATATCGTATGTGCACATTTTGGCAGCAGTCAGATCTGGAGGGACAGGAATTATGAAACAAAATTATACAACACATTGGAAAATTCACTTGTACCATGAAATGTCAACTAGCAGCCCACGTAGCAAACAGGAAAAACACCACCAGGCCCAATGCCTCCTACTGCAAAGCCACCAGTATCATCAAACAATGCACTTTTACATTTTTTTAGGGTGAAATTGTAGCTGGATGCCTGCAGGTGTTGCGATGGGATGCCACTGGGCAAGGAGGGGCTGGGGCCCTTACAGATCTGCAGGGCAAAAATACTACAGTGAAGACCTTTTAATCTAAATAGACAAAACAAAATAGAAGAAGGGGGAAAAGTACATACAATCACGGAGTGGTTGTCCTGACTCAAGGATTGTTTTCCTCCACGCTCCTCTATTCTGCGATGCGTCTGTGTGTGTGCGTGGGGGGTGTTGATAATACAATCTGTAAATATATTGCCTTTTCCTTGCTAGTCCCACTTAGCTACAGAAAATTATACCCAGGCTCTCACCGCTTCACACATCAGCCTTCCACCCTGCAGAACATCAATATTAGCACAACCACACAAGCTTTTTTAAAAAAAGGCAATGACACTTACTAATCCAAGGCCATTCCCCTTACCCTTATCCAAAATCGCATAGTCAGAAAATGCCTTGAAGTCACTTCTCGTTGTTTTTTGGGTGCCAGTATTTGTGGATGAGAAGACTTGTGGTAGGTGAGGTTTATTCCATGAATGGAGAAGATGAGAGGGTCCCACTCATGACTTCATTAGATGCTGCATTTGAAGTATCCCCTAAGTCAAGTTACTGAATTTTATAGGAAAGGTCAAAATACAAGATGAAATCCTTTCTTTTCTCTTTCAAGTTGGACTAGTAAAGGTTTGTTTCTATGCAAATGTTGTCAACCCTCAGTCCAAGAGAGGCTTGAGAGAATAAAGCCAAAACTAGACCATACCCGAAGAGTAACACACTTAAGATAATGTAAATATGCCATTATAGAGCAAACAGAGAAATAAGCAGAACACAGCTATGGTAGAAGTAAATATACCACTACAAACTGATTAACATCTTGAGCCCTGAGCATCAAGAATTTTCTCCAGCTTATTAAATAGATTGTACATATCTATATTATTTATATACACACACAATATATGGCTGTATATAACCCAGAGTACTGGGAAGCCATATTCAGAAAGAAAACACTGCAAAGGAATTATAAGGAGGTCTGACGAACATCCCTCAGTTAATCTGAAACCCCACAGTTGGCCACCTTTAGCTTCTCTGTTTCACTCTCTTTACATCTTGGTGCACTCAGTCTTGTTATGAAGCTCCTTTCAGACGTCATCCGACATCACCCACACCATCTTCTCTGTTTGGCTCTGAGCAGAGCAGAAACCTTTGCAAGGTGTGCCTGGACAAGCCCCCAATAGGTATCTTCTGATGATCCATCACTTTCGGTTTTTTGTTTAATCAACAAAGGTACAGAGATTTAGAAACCTCTGGGAAAAAATACCCCATCACTAATGAGATAAAATGGAGCTGGTGGCAGGTTACTTACTTAATTTCCTCTCCCACACCCCTCATGACAGAAAATGATACCTGCACTGAAAAGCCATTTTTGCAGCCCCAGCTAAGGCAACAAGCAGGTCACTCTACCTATGTTGAGGCGACCTTGTTGGTCCAGTTTCCCCACTGTCCTCCTCTTGGGTCTGATCACCAGCACCGGACTCCAAGCTAACAACCACAAGTGGCTCCTGCGGCGTTGGTCAGGTTCTTCTGTACCTTCCTCCCCATCTGGAAACCACAGCAAAGCAAGCCCTGTGGACCGACTAAAAGGACTCAGGAGATCTTGAACTTGAGCTCTTGGTCATTCATACCTAACTGGAACACTCTAGTGCTTCACTGATTGCAACCCCTGACATAGAAAATCTGATTATTCACTTACTTGGTGAAAAAAAATGCCTATCCATGCTTAAGGTGTCCTCAAAACAACACCATGCGTATATCATAACATTTAGGGGGGCGGAAAGGAGAGGAAAAGAAATCTACCTACATATGACTGTTCTGCAGTGTTATTTGGTAGCAGCATTCAGATTTGTGTCTGTTTTCCGCCTGCTTAGTAAAAGCTAACATTTTGTTCTTGAAAAGGACCCTTCCCCCCAAATCCTTACACTACGGGTAATGAAGTCCATTCAGGCTTCTTCTGCACACAGTGACCTAGCTCCCAGCTATTCTGTAGCAGTTCAGGCTATCTCTGTTTTATCAGCAGGGCTATTCACAGTTTCTTCTGTATCTCATTTCTCTGGCTCACGTCCTGCCAGTTAGAAGGAGAAAACTACTCTGGATCTACCTTAATCTACTTCCTTCCCTTCCTAAGTTGATCTACCCAATTTTCATTAATTCCCAGCAATATTCACAATTCCTCATGCATCTGAACATTCAAGATACATTTTGGAATAAAGAAGATGGAGGTGCAGTGGCTCCACACAGCAAAAGCATGGAGACGCCTGACTTCAAGCTGCGACCACATTCCAGCCAGAAACCACAGAGAGCTGTAATGTACTTATCTGCATTTCTGGTACTGGTTAGCAGTGCCTTTTTCTAGCAGATAAAACAAGCAATCCCAAGAAAGGGCATTCCCCAGAATGACCAAAGACAAAGAAAACCACAGGTTTTTATTTTTACTCGTCTTCAGTTTACTAAAAATAAATAAATAATGGAATATGGTAATATGATTTAGAAACCACACATCCAAAGGAGTGCCAGTTACAGTGTTCATAAAGCCACCTTTTCCTAGCAGTCCTCCAGTTTCTTTAACACAGCCTGCAGATTCAGTATTGTTCCTAATATTTCCCTTTTAGAATAGCTTCCTTTGCTAAAGCAGTCATTCTGCAAGTGCAAACGCAGTGCAATACAAAAGAACCAGAACTACGTACCTTCACCCTCAAACCATGCCTGCACAAACACTTGTGGCTGTTGAAACACTACTGCTCAGTCTGATAATAAAATATGCAGAATAGGAAGTTAAATCTGAACATACGTGACAGATCATTTTACACCTCAAAAACAAAGTTTTTATATGCCTGTCCACCACACGTCATAAACAAAAAGCTCCAAAGAACTAAGCAGTCTCTAACACTATTTAATGTTGCTAAACTTCTTGTCAACAATACGGAGATAAGAGAAGGGAGAATACATAAACCCTACAGGATTAGAGAATTCAGAAAGTAACATGCTCAACAGGTGCTGAGACAAATACATAGGACCTGGAACCTAGTTTGAGTCTTAAAACATACGAAGCATATATCACTATATATCCATAAAGGCAATTAATTCCTTGTATAAGTACTTTTTTTTTTTCCCTTCAGGAAAGCATTAAACCAGTAGTTTATAGCTAACGTACAGATTTAGGGAAAGAAAAAAATAACTACTTAAAGAAAGATGAGGGGCTAATACAATAACAGCCACTCATACGATTTGACCTTTTCCAGCTGTCAGTCACACAGTAATGACAGAAGTGACAGACCACAAACTTGCATTTCTGATGAAGCTTTTATTTCTGAGGGAGAAAATACAACACCTGCAAAAGTTAATGTCTTCTCAAAAATAAAATAAAATAGGAAGACCTCTTAAGCAAACAACACCCCTCCCCCCAAGCATGCTATGCAATAATTTACCTAGGACATGGTACGTAATATGATGCAATCATACTCACTCCAAAAGAAAATCAATGATAAAAATATACCAGTAAATTTGATCACCAGAAATTAAAAACATTTCACATCAACAGAAGTGTCCTGGATAATTTTCACAAATGGTCATTGGCAAATAATAATAATAATAAAAAAAAAAGTACAGTTCTGGCTCTCAACATCTTGCCTGCAGTATATTTATGGTCAGAAGCCAGATCACTCCTTCATTAAAAGAATACCTCTGTAACAGCAGCAAAGTTTCACTACCATGTAATATTAATATTTGAAAACTGAATTTAAAAAGTCTTAGTATTTTTTTTTCTTTTTTTTTCTACTACTTCCACTAAGACACCACCAACTTCCTCAGCCCACCCCCCATCAGCATCTCAGTGTATTTACCAGAACCTACGTCAGCTTTGGCACCTAAGTTCCTCAGTCCACTGCAACTAACACAAATTAACCGTTTAAACCATGTAGGTAAAACGGATTGTTTTGGCAGAAATAGAAGTCTTATTTCTCACCCCACAGTGATCTGGCCAGTCTGGCAGGAGTGAGTGACTGAAGACAGCAGTGGCCCCTGCAGCTATGGCAGTGCTGGGTCACCACAGTAAATGGCATCGCGACCATGAGTCCCATACTTCGTATTTAGGCCTCAGCCCTGTTCCTCTCTGTGCTAACCCTCAGCAAGAGTGATGGTGGCCAGAGTGTAGAAGTTAGTGCCTTTTCCTGCCCAACATCAACTTAGAAGACAACTGTCTCCAGCGGAGACCCACACTGACTAGACGTCAGCCATTTTGTTTGGTGGTGCTGTCCCACTTCACGATGTTTCTCTCCTGCAGGGGAAGAGCAAGCAGAAGAGCTGTACAAGAGCTGACTGAAAGCCAATTTGCAACAACATCATATTTCTGAGGCAACATTTCTGTCTGGAGAAGATACTGCTGAAGTGTCTACACACTGGATTTGCTTCTGGAGCTCTGTAGCGGCTTCACTTCTGTTGCGCTCGTCTACCAGCGACGATCGTGATCACCACACTTCATTATCAGTGCTCCTACAGTGGTATATGAATGCTTAGTACTGTCTCTATCCATTTTCTGGCTAGTTTTGCTGTCCTTTTACCCACAGTGCCCCTTCCTCTGTCATATATCTTTAAAAAAAAAAAAAACAACAAAAAAAAAAAACCACAGCAAATCCTATGCCACAGGGTAGCATAACCTTATTGCCTCTTCAGTAATTTAAACTGTTGACGAAGTGGGCTCTTTCGGTTTCCTGCAAAACAGATGTATCTGCTGTCATTCTCGTGATCAACATTGAAAAACCTTGCCATTGCTCACTGAATTTCCACACTTACACAGCATCTCTTAACAAAAAAATAAAGAACAAAGAACAGATGCCTGGATGCTATCCAATCTCCCTTGCCAAAAAAACGTCCCCAAAGATCTGCAGCAGGGTGCAGAATCCTGTAACTTTCCCACCAGCGCTTCCACTTCTCAAGGCAGAAAACCAAACTTCTTGTGACTACCTCCAAATACCCCAAGCACGCCCCCAAAATAACCAATGCATGATTAATGCATGAGCTTCTTAAAATGACAAAGCAGCAGCTTCTCTCCGAGCAGCACCAGATGTTGAAAGGGAAGCTGCAGCAGCAGCAGCTACCTTGTGAGCAACTTTCAACCAGGACTCGGCATGCTGAGTTTCCTACTTGAATACATTAGGCATAAACGAGTTGCAGAACAAGGTCAAGCAAATTGAAACACCTCATTAAATTTCATCAATGCCTGTATGACCAGGTACTTGAGATACTACTGCTTAATGTCACTATGATATTAATGGAGGAAAGAGACAAGAATATCAGTGTGCAGAGTACACAGGTGAATCTGAAATAGTCAATTTTAAGAACAAAAAAAGAAGTAACAATATATGTGTAAAAACAAAGCAAGGAAATCAAACTAATCCTATGGAGCAGGCAGAATTGTCTTCACTGGCCCCAGATGTGCCAGATGACAGACTGAGCGGGAAGTCCACATGTGACAGATACAGAATAGTACATTTAATAAAAACACCAAACTCTTGACTACCCTGATTACAATTACATGCAGCACTGATGAAGGGAGGAAAAAACAAACCTTGCAAACAACTCAGTCCTACTACTATTCCTTTTATAATTTGGTTTTCTGGGTGCGTAATTATCCTACATGCACACGACTTGTGCTTCTAGGTATACAGATTATATAGTTATGCATCTTGCCCCTTTATAAATTTTATATTCAGATTTGATATCCCCTTTAGACCAACATAAGTCACTTAACAATACGACGTCAAGAGACAGCAAACTGTAACCCATGAATGCACTTTCAAAACAGGCACCACATGGTGATACTTATAATCATCTCCATAATGACCCAATTTATAACAAACTACTGGAATAATAAAGTAGGATTCAAAATTTACTATTGATTCTTTGATTGCCGTTTTCCAAGAAGAAATTTATGAAATAACCTAATTAGAACTCCTAACTGAAAACTTCCAACCTTATTTGCACTTTATTAGTGAATTAGATTCTGTATATACTCAAAGTCAATAGGGCATTATCATTAACTTCAATGAACGTAGCAACAGGCGCAAGGGCCAAACCCTAGAAGACCGTATTCATATTCTTTTCCCAAACACACACATCTCAGTACAGCAGCTGAGGAAAATATTTTAGAAATCACATTTGAGACAAGTACTTTGGTGCTTAAGTATATCCAAATAAGCAGAAATACTCGTATGCATGTTTTTGACAAGTCTAGAGATAATGATTTACAAGAACTTAGGCTTCTCAAGTTTCAGTTATTCTCAATAGGAAACCTTCCAGTGATGTCATTCTGTACAGAAAGTGCAATTAGTTACCTTAAAATTTTCAGAGGATATTTGCAAGTGTGAATGAAAAAGATCAAATTAAGACCATCGTGTGAAATATAGAACGTCAGATCCTGGCATGCTTTTATGTACCATTTACCCTATAGTAGGCATAATAAAATAAATTTTCTAAGGAAAGAAATACTTTAAGTATTGAAGTATATTTACTCTGGTTCAGCTGCCAGAGGGAAAAAAAAAAAAAGTGTTTGTTATATTAAAAAGTACGAGCTATGGAATTATAAAACATCATCTCATAACTATCTAGGCTCAAGTGCAATTCCCAGGCCAAATTAAACCTTTAGCTTTAGCACGAAGCTGTCTGAAAAGAAACTTGGTAAGTAATACTTCGACTTGATTTGAGCAGCCCGTCGTGTGTTTCAGGTTACGAAATTAATTCACCACCATAACTTCTGTTGTTTTAGCGACTGCTGGTCCTGCTAGCTTGCCAAGCCACATGCACACATGCCCACGTCCTCGTCTCCAGCACACCCGTCTGCTTGCAGCAGAAGATCTGGCAGCAAGAGAGGTTTGTCCAAAGGACAGCGAGGTAATTAAGGGCAGGGTGGGCTTCAGGGTATTGCGAGCCCTCAGCAGGTCAGTTGTAAATGGTGAACAATGCCTTATCTGCTAAGTGGTAGAGGAAATTTCTCCATCCATAAATATAACCATCTTTATTGACTGCTGAGCGAAGAAAGGAGGTAGACCAACCTGTGAATACGAGAGGATTCTCTGTACTGACAGAGAGCAGTAGGTGAGGAAGGTGAGTAACCAAAATCCTGTCGCCAGCTGCAACCAGATGTTAATGCTCTTGAGGAAAGCGAAAAGTATACAATCTTCCATCATAATCCCAGAAGTGAAATTAGGCATCAAGAAAAAAAAAAAAAAAGTGGTCTTCCTGAACCAAGAGAAAACTGGCCAACTTCTGGAGCGTGCCGTTTTACCATAATGTCCACCGTAGTAACAGGTGCTACAATGCACTGACAGCACTATGAATAATCCTGTATTCTTGATCTGGTGAAGAGCACAGGTGAGCACAGCACAGTCCTTTCCCTTTCTACATGCACTAACAAAGTGCCCCATAAAACTAACCCAAAGCACTTCTTTGAATAGTGAACGTTATCTCATTTTAAACACTCCCAGCAACATTAAACTCATTAAAATGAGTAATTACCCTCGTTGCTACTTATTATTTCATGACACAACACACCCAACTCCAGCTCCCAGACATGTTGGATGTCTCAACAGGGTCAAATAACTATCATGTAATTTCCTTATGCATATGTAAGACATACATTTCACCTCTCAGTTTCCTCTGAACTGATAAACTGCATTATAAAGCTTCTTTTTTAAACCCTGGAACACTTTTGTTGCTGTGCTCCTACTAATATTTCACATCCTTCCTCATGTGAACAGCGACACCGGACGCAGACTCAGAATTCCAGTGATCTTACTCATGCCGTGTCCCTTCCCATTCCTATGCACTATTTTTATTGCTGTATAGCCAAAAATCACACTTCGTTGACAGGATTACAATGAAAACTCCCGTCGAGATGATTATCCACACAAATTCTTAAACCTTCTTTCAAATTACCAGTTTGCAGACAGCCTCCCATCCTGCTGGTGTAACTGCATTCCTCATTCCTTAGTAGCTGGCTGCATGAGCAACGCATTCTGCTGGATGGGAACCAGTTAAAAATGTGATTTGGAGTACACTGAATAACCTGTATCTTGTGTGTACAAACCTGTATATCATCTATGGGTAAAGATGAGATATCATTGCAAAAACTGTGAATAGAATGGTATTCAGCAGCATTGCACCAAGACCCAGTCCCTGGGGGACCCCACAAGAAACAGCTGCACTCACGCAGAAGAAAGCCACGCCTAAGTTCCTCTCTAAACTAAGATTTATGAAGCAACTTTGCCAATGTTTGTGGTATTTATTCCACAGTGACTCCATGGCACGATTGTTTTCGACTCACACTTCGCTGCAAAGTTAATAGATATATCAGGGACACAATATAGGGTGAGCCTGCTACAGCTGAACAGCTGATGAATAGCTTAGGAATTTGGGAGATGTGGTTTTCTACAATTCAAAACTCTGGGAAGCAATTTGCTCCACTTCTACTGTAAATTGGTCTTTAACAATTGTTAAGTCATTCTGAAAGATTCAGAACCAGTCAGCCACAGCTTCTTATTTATTTCAGGGGCTCCATTTTAAAGTTTGCAATTTTTCAGCCAGGAAAACAACAATGAATAATATGAGTAAGTAAAAGCATTTGTACAATTGACTGAAAAGTTTTAGTCTATTAAAAAAAAAAAAAATCAACCAGGTGCCAATTAGTCAACTGGGTAAGCTATTGATTAATATTACAGTTGAGCAGTGTGCTTAAAAGCACATAAACTTACACTGGTATTGGTGAAGCTTGTAGCACTGCCTGTTAGGCGGTTGCTGAAGACTTCTAATGCAAGATGCTGCTTTCAGCTGCTTGTAACTTGGCCAGACTTGGACTGTTTGGGTTGAAATTTTCCAAGTTGAATGTCTGCCTCAGGCTAAATTTTGTTCCATGTGCTGTAGAGGTTGCTTCTGAGGGAGGGGTGTAGAAAGAACTGAGTAGACAGAGATTAGAAAACCTCAGCCAAAATACTTCAGCTGTTTTTCAGAACAAGACTGGTGAAAACACTGTCTTTCAGTACTAACAGAAAACACTGGCGAACTCGTTAGAAGGTAATAGTGTCCTTTCAGCTTCGGGTAACAGATTTGAAAAATTGACATGAGGGCTTGAGCTGCTCTACTAAAGGTATGCTGCCTTTTGCTGCCTCCATGAAAAATCCACACACATTTCGTCAAACTGCTGAAGACGAATTATGCATTTTCAGTAGATGCTCACTAGGCCACACCCACATTTGTCACAACTCCTCACGCCCATCAGACCACATAGGACATCCCCACAAGCACTCAGCAACTTTTCTCCCAGCTCCTGCCCAGGAAAAGGCTGCAGCTCAGATAAGAGTCTTCAAAGGCATGGAGCGGGAGCAGGCTCCAGACTGTCCATGTAATGGTCAGCTGAGGCCAAAAAGATGCCAGGCACTTGGGATGAGAGCTGGAGCCCTGTTTCTCCTGCCCTTTCAGTGTCTTGTCCCGTGGGTCTTCACAGCAATGCGAAGCTGTAGAAGACCACAGAGAAGGACCAAGGAAGATGCTTCATGCAAGAACCATAGAGGGTAAGGAATGACATGAGAGGGTGGCAGAAAAACTGAGGAGTAAGGCTCCCTCCACAGCAAAAACAAGAAGGGGAGGGAGAAAAAATGGGCACAGAATGACGTGAGACTAAGAAGAAAGAAAAAAACAAAACACAAGGGGGCTGGTGTATGAACGCAACTTTCTGTGAAAGGAGACTGAAAACACAGAGATGGGATGTACAGAAGCAAAGGAGGAGGAGAAAAGGAAGGCAGCTACAAGGAGACAGCGTGAGAACGAGTCAAAGACTGAGACAAGCCATGGCACATGAGGGGCGCAGACAGAGCAGGAAAATGCGAGATCCCAACGGCACGCTCTCCTCCGGAGTCTGGGACACAGCCCAGGATTTCTGAGCCTGGCCATTCGTTCCCTGCCTGCAGACAGCTGCGAAAGAAACTGGCAGAGCATGACAGATCCTCTCCTGCTGGCCAACACACAGCCAGGACCGACCACTGTGGGTCCTGCTCGATGGAGAGCTCGGACAAGTCTCGCGTGTTACAGCAGTAACCCAGCTGAGGGAGGACATGAACACTCATGCACTGCCCCGGGCTGCCTAGCTGCTTATCTTATCTTTTCCTAAGGGAAAGAAAACCTAGGAAATGACACAGTAAAAGCAGGGTTTTTAAAAAAATAAAAATAAAAAAAAATGTGATTAGCACTGTAGAATTGAGGCCTTATTAGAACTGAGCAATGGTAATTAAAACTGTCTCCTAGTGCTTGTATGCACGGAGGTCAGCCTGTAATTGTGACTGACCTGGTCACATTTTCTTCCTGACAGAAGCTTTGTTATAATTAACACGCAAATTCTCTTTTTGCCCTTGTCCTTCAGAGCATATCCGCACCATCAAACCAGAGGACGAATGAATTCTTTTCTCCCAGGTTCTTATCACTGCAGTAATCCATAAAAATAAAGGACACTGATCCACAATTTTCTGAAGACAGGAAACTAAGACACAAAAAAAAATATCAAGTAAAAAGCTGCAGACACTGAGTGAGCAATTCTGACGATGGAGACTTGCATTTCCACCATGCTTACTCCTGCTAAACATTTTCTGCATGCTGAGAACAAACAGCCATTGACTTTTGTTCCAGATCGGTGAGTTCAGCACGACTGCTGATCAGACTTAAGACTCAGCTCAGGCACCCAGAAAAACAAATGGCCCGCGTCAGAAAACGGGAAGTTCAGGTGGAAATCCTACGGGAACAGCAGGGGCTGGAGAATCCTGTTCTCCAGTTATCTTAGGCAGGACGATGCTTCTTCCTCTTTATGTCATCACCTGCCTCATCCACCCATCGTATCTTCTGACTTCTCCAGCTGAGGGGTCAGCGTGCTGCTGCCACCAGCTGATACCCCCCTGGCTCAGCCCCAGAGCTGGAAGAGCAGCGGCGGGTCACCTCACCTCAAATGGCATCCCGGAGCACAGGACCCATGCAGCATGGCACCCGACAGCTCCTGAGCACCTCACTTTGCAAACTTGCAGAGGAGAGGGAGTAAATGTATAGAATATAGTGTACACAGATCAGCTGCATCCACTGGGTGGCAGGCACGTTTCACAGCATCAGGATGCATACGTACAGAGGTATACAAACGAAGCCTCTTAAACACCACACTCCTTCCCCATTTCAGACACGGCAACTGAACAGACAGAGTAAAAATTTAAAAATATAAAAAAAATCCCACAGAGCTTTGGTAGCAAAGTTACCGTATTCTGCTTTTATTTTAACACTGGTGTCTTGTCCACAGCTTTGGGGCTTTCAAAGCGCTGCTACAACTCAGCAGGCTGCCTGAGCTCTGTGGGTGCCCCGCGACACCTTTGAAGGTGGGCACCTCACGATGCCCCCATAGCCTCCGTTAAGAGGCTTCACCAAGCCTACATTGAGCTAATTGAGGCCCTAAAAGCGACCCCAAAGCCTGCAGAGGCCGAGCTTTTCAACCATTCCCTCACTCAGCATACTTGGCATGGGAAAAAAATAAAAAATAAAACAAACCGAGTTCAGGCTAACAGCTGTAAATGCATTTACGTGCGTGAGCAGCAAAGTTTTAGAGTTCAGCGAAACACAAAATCCCGTATTTTCCACGGATTTCCACTTCACATCTAAGCAGAACCGTCCCAAAGTTTGCCTCAGAGACGTTTCTGGAGAAGAGGCCGTTGACCAAGTTTCAACCCAGCGCATATTTTTATAACCAAGTTGTAAACTACATAAAAAGTACACTTCTAATGGAAATGCTGACAAACGCATAACTCCTGCAGTCAGCTATGACAGCCTGACCGCAAGCCCTCCCCTTCAGGAAAAAAAAAAAAAAAGCAAAATTACTTCCCCCCTCTTCTTACGGCAGCAAGCTGGGGGCAGGGAGGAACATGCTGCTACCCCCCGTTTAATCATTTTTATTAGGAATTTAGTCACTTTTTTTTTTATTTCCCCGTTTATTACCCACATGTTGAATTCGCCACCCCCCTGTTTTATTTTTTATTTTTGCAATAAACAAGCAGAGGGCCTTTTAAATTCATGACTCACTGCCCAGGCTTCCCCTCCGCCCTCAGCAGCACACATCGCCAGCTGCAGCCGATGCGTTAAGATTATTATTTTTTATTTATTTTGTTGGTCTCGCAGCGGCGTTGGGCAACACTTCGCAGAGTATCGAGAGGGCAGGAGGCAAAAGTGGGACGACTTTTAGCGGAGGGAAGGAAAGCAGCGGCCGAGGGGGGCACCCAACAGGCGAGCCCCAGGGCGGCGGGGCGAGGCTGCCAGCAGGGCGGCGGCGGGGCGAGGAGGACGACGAAGAGGAGGAGGAGGAAGAAGAGGGACGAGAACCCAGCACCCACCCTCTTCTGCTCCCCAAACTCCGCCAAAAGTTGCCAGGGGGTCGCGGGGAAGGGGCCGGCGACCCCCTCCCAAAACAGCGGCGGCGGGGCTCGAACCCGCGGCCCCCGGGTGCCGACCCCCGTCCGTGCCCCCCCACCCCACTCACCGGCGGCGGCGGCTCCCTGGGCGTGCGGCTCCCCGCGGGGCGCTGCCTTCGGCCGGGGGGCGAGGAGGAGGAGGAGGAGGAGGTGGTGATGATGAAGGGCGGGTGGAGCAGAGCTGGGCTTGAGCCCTCCCGGCTCCCATCGCCGCGCTCCGCCCCGCTCCGCCCCAGCGGCACCGGCGGAGGGCAGCGGTGGAAGAGGCGGCGGCGGCCATGTGAGTGCTGGCGGCCGGGACCCCGGGCATGGGGATGGGGAGGGTGGGCAGGGCTGGAGCCGGCTCTTTGGGGCTGGGGGAGCCCAAACAGCCCAGGGAGAGCTCAGGCTGCAGCTTTACTGTCCCCTTATTGCTCCCCCGGCCCCCCGGGTGTTTGTTTGTGCTGCCTTTTGCCCCTATCTCCGCCCTTATCTCGGCCGGGCAGCGCCGCGGGGAGCTCTCCCCCCGCCGGGACTCCTCGCTACCTCCAGCTCCGGCTGCAGTTTGTGGAAGAAACCCCCCTTTTCTTCATTTTTGCTGCCTCTTTTAAGCACTTAAAATATTTAGGAAACACCTACTGATGCTTGGGAGCCTCTGGGAGGGGGGTGCAAAACGCAGGGGTTGCTCGGTGTGACCTGAGAAAGTCAGAAGACATCTGCTTGCTTCTCCTGCTTTTCAAAATAGCCTTTTTTCTCCTTAAAATCACACGAAATGGATCCAAAATTTGAGATCTGGTGGGGAAGTATTTGGTGGTTCAGCTGCTGGAGCCTGCCTTGCAGACTCACAGTAGGTGCAGCGGCGTTCGTCATTTTAGTTGCTGCTAAATTTATACCCAAACAGCTTCTTGACCCAATTTGTCACTTTTTTTTTTTTTTTCCCCTTCTCTCTCTCTTCTAATTCTTATCATACTCTCCCTGACGTGGCCCAGATCCTTCTCCATCTGCAGCAGCAGACCTCTGCTCTCAGTAGATATTCCTGACCTCGGATGTTTAATGCCGAAGGCTGGCTCGGGCTCTTGGCTTTAGGCTCCCCCCGTAAGGCCTCGATCCCTAATGATTTTAGTTTCTCATTCTGAGAGCTCACCATCACAGAAAGACTGAACGATATTTTCATTAAATTACCTCTTCTCGAACGGCTTCCCCTGCAGAAGCTCTGCTGTGAGATGTGTGGATTTTTTTCATTTTTTTTCCTACTTCATTGCATTACAGAAGTATTATTTTGCTTTAGAAGTGCAGTGTTCCTCAAGAGAATTTATTCGTATTTCTGAAAAATGTGCCCTGTTGAGTGGCTGTTACAGACTGTCGGTGATAGCTAGTCTCATATCTTTATGTAGCCAGGAGCTAGGATTTGGGGATTTCTCACTTCACACACAAAGATCTGTGTTCAAGAAGATGATGCACGCCTAGACTGTTCAGTGCTCAAACCTGTAGAAAGCTGGAAGATATTAACTGTGTGCGAAATCTTCAGAGTTTGCAGATATTAAGACCAAAGAAGACCCTGAGTATGCGTATGAAGTTGTTCCCCCTAAAGGCCAATAATTTGGACAGATATATCCCTGATACACGTCCCCCTGCATCCCTGCCAGATTTCAAGTCTGGTGTTTCAGAACAAAGCTATTCAAAGCAAATACTTCCAGATTTTGTTTGCATGGCCAAATTATTTTTTTTTCTTGTTTTCAGATACTTTTTTTCCCTTGTATTCAGAGCCACCTGACACATTTAGTTCTTATTCTGTGTCCTCCCTTTTCTTCTTTATTTTTCCTCTTCCAGCCAGCATGTGGTAGGAACCAAAACCTCCATCCCAGTCTCACAATAAAGTTTGTCAAAACTTTTCTTCGCTGAAGACACTGTCTTTATTAGGGTTTCTTAATGCTTCCCAATATAACTGCTGCTTGCACTGTCTGTTAAATCATTAATAATTTGCCTAAGCTGCTAGGAGGAGATGCTCACGTATTGACAGGGGGCTCTGACTTGAGAGCTCGGGGCCTTGGACTCCGGCACTGCTGGAGTCGCTCCTCAGGTTGCTTTCTGCATGTTGTCAACAGAACCTGGTCCTTTTGTGGTCTCCCAAACACACGGTTTGTGGGCAGGAGGAGGGCACAACCCAAATATTTTAACACAGGCTGTGTGATTCTAATGTCTCAAGGAATTAATTGTGCCGAGGAAAAGTACCTGCAAGGACTTTCTAAAATAAAATGATCCCCTTGATTTTCGCACAATTTAAGGACCTTTGTATTTTAACTGCATGTACTCTCAAGGCTGTATTTGGTAGATTACTGGAAAAAAAATCCCGTATTTGACCAGTCATGGAGCAGGATTAGCTTTCAGGCTGGTGAGCGGAGCCTGTGAAGCATCCTGGCAGAATCCTGCTAAAGAGGGATCTTCCTGCAGCCCTGCTGGTATGTCACAGGCTCCGGCCCTATTACAGTGGCAGATGGGATTTGAGGGGTAGTTCAGATGAGCTTGCTCTTTTTTTTTTTGAGTGGTATGAGCTCAAGTGGAAAATCTAAGCGTATAATACTCAGGAGACTCCTAAGTTGCAGATCTAGGACTGTAATTTACACAATTAACTCTGTTAAGCATAAAATAGTAGGATTTAAGGTTCCCATGATATCAGGTCTACTGCACAGCATTGTGTTTACCATCACAGAGCCAGCTCTGATCTTCAGCAACACCAACAAGAGGTGAAGACAAAAGTTTTCCTTGTCAAGGCCTCGAGTTTTGTGTTTAGGTCCCAGCTGTGACTCAGGTTTCTCAGTGATCGCTCTGTGTAGCTACAGGGGCTTGTGACAGATGTGATGATGACCTTTGCCTTGGGAAAGTTAACGCAGCTTTTAGCTGGAAATTCACCTTGGGTGATGTCAAAGAGCTTAGGGACAGTTCAGGAGCCGTAGTCCAAAGAGGAACAAGGCCCTAGAGGTATTTCTGAGCTCTGAACCTCTCCCTCCCACTCAGCTGCTTTTCAAACCACTTTCAGATTTCCCAGGCATATTTCCCAGGAGTATGGATCTCGAAAGCCTTTTAATTAAATGTGTGACGAAGTAATCACCCAGGTTTAAAGTCCACTGTGTAGAGATGAGAGGATTTCTGTGTAAGTCGGGGGAAGCCCAGCTGCTTTCTGGCTTCCCAGCAAATTGCTCGGAAAGCTGCGTGCTGCTAACACGCTTGCTTACAGGTTGAAATGTTTTTGGAGAGTGGATTCACCATACTTACAACTTTAAATAGCCACAGCCTCTTGGAAATCGTGTTTTTACACTAAGCACTGGTGGGGAGGCATATTTTGATCTCTCTGCTTCAATTTTAAGAGTGAAGTCAGGTCTATTTCTGTTACGAAAGATGTGCTTGCACATGAAAGGTTTGGGGTGGTATTTTTACATGTGGAAGAAGTTTTGTTTTCATTGAATTAAAAAGTCAGGAAGTATTTTCCTTAAATTGTGTACGTTGATCTTGAAGTGGAAGGCAGAGATCCATTTTTTTGGACTAATCTTGAATATCCTCAGTGTCATCTTGATTTTTTTTATTATTTTTTTCCCCTCATTCCTTTTATTTTAATTGAAAAAAAAAAAAATCTGTTGCTGAAATGTTTTCTGCTGAACCGAGGCATTGCATCTGTCCCTGCAAGCCAACAAGAAATGGAGTTATTTCTGCAAAACCCTCGTCTGCCATTAGAAAGAGGTTGTTGATGACGAATCACCCTTTATCTAATCGTAGGAGGGCTTGTTTGTTTTACTGGTAAATACTTTTATGTACCAACTTCTGAGCTCTGAAGAGTTTTCCCCGTGTTTTCTCACACACAGACAACTTCTTATCTAAATGGGCTGGTTCGGAAATGCTCACGTTGTCGCACGGGAACACCCAAAGCACTTGCTGTTGTGTCTGGGACCCCACAGGTCCCAGTCTGCCACAGGACTCCTCGCCTTAGCTCACCTCATCCAGGACCACACCTCCGTGTTGCCTGGCTCACTGAGGACAGTATACAAAACGGGCTTTGACATTAAATCAAAATTTTACCCCTAAAAGCATTTTTGTATGCATTTTTTAATGAAAAACAGCACGAGTTGCACATTTCTGACAGGTCTGTGATGAATAAAGGTATCTGCTGCTGCTTGTTTAGCTTTGGCTTGTGTTGTCTTATATTTCTGGTCCTCAGAGCATTATCTCTGTTGGAAAAAAAATATTGCAGTCTTCAAGGATCAGTTGGGCAAATCTTGCTACTGAGCTGTGCTTTATGAACCACTGTAGTCGATACAACTATTCTTGCTTGCTTGCCATAGCTTAAAGAAAAGCCCCAAAACAAAAACACCAAAAAAAATCCTCGTAGCACTCAATCACCCAAAGACAGCAACTCGGTTTGGTTTCTGAGGCTATGTATTTTACAATGTGTGGCTTTGATTATTTTTTCAGATTGCACATCTTCTCTTTTTCCTTCTCCCCAGGGCCGATTACTGGAAATCTCAGCCCAAAAAGTTCTGCGATTACTGCAAGTGCTGGATAGCAGACAACAGACCTGTACGATCATCTCTGCTAAGTCCATGATTCTGAAATACTAAGAATTTGAATTATGGCCTATAAAATCACTTGTTAATTTATTAATACATGAACTGTGCTGTTTAAAAATGCTTTTGTAGTACTTATGATATTTAAGATGTGTTCTGTGAGAGCCATGTACCTGCATACAAGATGGTGCGTGCTGTTTGTACTTGGCAGTGCAAGAGAAGAAGTGAAATATTTGATCCTGCTTTTTCTTCAGGACCTGTAACTGAACATTTGATCTGTCCTGAAACTTTGTCCATGCCTGTTCCTAGCCTTAGTATGCAAATGGAAAGCAAAACCTGGTCTACATGCTGTTTGTATATAGCAGGCCTGGTACAGCCAGTGCTGTAAGCACTTAAAGGAAATCTCTTTCATTTCACACAGCCCACAGAAATGTTGCTGGGTCAAAGAAAGGTGTTTCTGACTTGCAGACACCTTTTGCAAGACACCTTTTTTAGAACCATTGGTTTCTCACTTTAAAAATACATTCTGCCCTCCTGACTCGATGCCAAAGGTACTCCTGGAGCTGAGCTTCATCTGGTTTACAATGAGATACCTGTAACTCAGAAGCACAGATGTGAGCTGATTGGTTTAGGTTTCTTTTATATAGTCAGCAAAGGGAAATATACATTAAGGAGGGTGTTTAGGTAACCTATAAGCCTGCTTTCAGAAGCGGTCAATCATCATCTGGATGTGCATCCCCTGCACATCTGTTTGTGCAAAGAAATTTGGGGTTACTAGGTCAGCTTCAGGCACCTAATTTTTGAACACCTAAGTGAGATCAGATGTGTTTTCTGTGAACCACATGAGGGTTTCAGCTGTCACACCTGTACAGCTTCTGAACTCCTTCCAGTTTCTACTGGCTTTGTTTGTTTGTTTGTTTGTTTTTTTCTGGCAGCTTTTTGGCTTGCAGACTGTTCTGTTGTCCTCATTTACCCAACTTGTGCCTTTTCTCCCTCTCAGATTTGTGGGCCTGGAGACTGGTTACGTTCATAGGATCTTTCTACAGTTGGGAATTATCTAATTAAGGACAATAGCTAATGTTTGCAATGCTAAATAGACCACAGTGTTTTTAAAAGTTTGCAGGAAAACCAACAAAGTGGGTAAAAAAAAGTATGCTACTTAGGATAGCATAGAGAGGGAACCCAAATTCCGTGTTACTCATCTCTAATATATGTGCTGAGTATTATTATTTCAGTAGTTTTAAATCTCTTAAATACAGAATATGAACATTTATACTAAAACTTTTGAGCGTTACTGTTTTTTCATAAGTTTTGTGTTGTGTTTTGCAGTGTTCCTGAATTTATTATGAGGAAATATTTTCAAAGCAGCTTACGTTTAGGCTTGTTGAACTAAGTTTAGTCTAATTAAATTTTAACTAGCTGCAACAAATTACTATTGGATGTATTATTTTTCTTGGTTTTTTTCTTATTTTTTTTAGAGCATAGAGTTTCATGAAAGAGGAAAGAATCATAAAGAAAATGTGGCAAAAAGAATTAGTGAGGTAACTCAATTATCTTACTTTCACAAATACGTATTTTTAATCACTTTTATTATCAGACTTGCTTAATTTATTCTCTTGGGCTTTTGTTTTCTTTTAGATTAAAAAGAAAAGCTTGGAAAAAGCAAAAGAAGAAGAAAACATGTCAAAAGAATTTGCAGCAATGGAGGAGGCTGCAATGAAAGCATATCAAGAGGATTTGAAAAGGCTTGGAATCAAGCCAG
This sequence comes from Anas platyrhynchos, assembly GCF_047663525.1. NCBI lineage: Eukaryota > Metazoa > Chordata > Aves > Anseriformes > Anatidae > Anas > Anas platyrhynchos. The sequence goes on from NC_092587.1 coordinate 175,291,966, forward strand.
GTAGTTCATATAGTTGCCAAAGGATTAAAGACAAAATTGAAAGAATATTGAATAGGAATGTTTTTTTTCTTAAATTAGGTTTTAGAAATATGAGACTAGGCCTCCAGGACTGTGTTTGCTTGTTTATTTATTTATTTATTAAAAAAATAATAAAGGAAAGAAATGTGAGCCTGCAAATTGCCGGTAGTAGAAGTTGCAGTACAGATTGTTTTTAGCTATGGTGTCCTCAGGTGCATGGAACAATCTGGTTTGGAATGGAACATTTAAACAATGTGAAAGCACACACACACATACACACACAAAACAAACAAAATAAAAACAGTAGTTAGTACTTGGAATCAGCAGCGCAGCTTCCTTTAATTTTATTTTTCACTTTTACCACTTGGAGACAAAAGTTCCTATCAAATAGGAGCACTTGGACTTGCACTGGTATCAAGTAGTAGAGATTAAAATCTGCTACTCAGCTTGCAGTTCAGCAAGTACCTTTGTTCAGTCAATGCAAAGATGTATTGTCCTTTTTAAAAAGTTGTTGTTTAAAGCTCCTGCAGTAGTTCTTCCTCAAGACTCTTTTAGTTTCTTTGGGTTTAGTCAGAGCTCATGGGTTCTTACAGTTTTTGTGTTATTATTCATCTTTTGATACTTAGATATCAAATATCAAAAGTTATTATAAGGAAGATACTATCTTGTAACACTATTGTATTGCTAAAATGAAAGGTTCTTTGAATGTAATCTTTTCAGTTTGGCTACTACGAGTGTAATACTAATGACTAAAAATACTCCTAAGAACAAAATTTCCTATTTGCTGTTACATAAGTGACTAATATTTAAACTCAGATTAATGTTTTTTAACTGAGTGTTATTTCTCTTTAAGATGAGGTAGGTCCCAGTTCAGTGCTGAGTAAAACACTGAGTAGCACAACAGAAGATAAAGGAAAGAAGGAAAAGAAGGAAAAGAAAGAAAAGAAAGAGAAGAAGGAAAAGAAAAAAAAGACATCTCCGGGCGCCTCAGAGTCACCGAAAGTTGAAACGAAGGAGTGGGTGCAAGGACTTTCTCCTGAAGGCTACACTTATTACTACAATACAAAAACAGGAGGTAAAAATTAGTGAGGAGCAAATGCAGATAGACGTATAGCATACAAATGACTAAAGACAACCTGCATTTCTTTACGCTTCCGCTATCTCAGTAGGAAGCTGATTATTAAAATCTGAACAATTAGATGGAGTTTTTTATACTTAATAATCAAGACTTAGGCATCCGGAACTTGCGGCTGTATTTGTTTTTTCTTAATAATAATGGGATAACACAGTAATTCTACTGTTTCTGGAAAATGTTAGCCTCTCAGAGGTTAAATATACAAAAGATAGCTGTGCTTTTTCTAAAAATGCTTTATCAGGAATGAGAAGTGAACTGGATGATTATTTGGGCATCGATCATGCTCAAGTAAATGAGGGCAGTTATGAATTGTTCTCTGATTGTTTCTTTCCACATTTACAGGATTTATCTAACAGACTGACTTCTGTTGAGGAGCGATGTGTTATGAGCTTATATTTCATACTCTAAAGTTACACTTTAGAGCATAAAAGCAACCCTCTTTTATGATTAATGAGAACATAAACTGTTTCTTATAAATTTAGAGATGACTTCAGTATTTAGTTTAGTCTTTCCTTCTACAGGGTAACTTCCAAAAGGTAAAAATCTTGTGTGTTTAGTTTCTTCTGACCTATGCTACCATAAAAAAAAAATGACCTTTTTGTACCAAATTTCCAGTATCTGTGTGTCAACCAGAATCTAACAGTCTGGCAGATTAGTTCTGATAAAGCCAGTTGTAATTATGACACTTTTGTTTATTGTTATACTACAGCTAGATATATCCCATCAGAACATATATTATCCTTGATCAATGTTACACTTTGGATGGGTGCACATATCAGTATCTTAGCGGTTAGATCTTTGTTTTTTTTATATTGTTAAACATGATCAGGACTGAGTGATGGGTGAAATTTGCTTTTGTTTTTTGTTTGTTTTTTTTAAGAATCACAGTGGGAAAAACCTAAAGGATTCCAAGGCAACTCTAAAAATTCGCAAACGGTAATCAAACACTGTTATTTGTACTTTTCTTTGCCCTTGTAAACACTTACCAGAAATGAGCTGAGCAATTTGCAAGTCTCTCCTGATTGCAGACGATAAATTGTTTGCCCTTAGTAAACATAGGAAACATAACATAATGTAAGTATATAGGATCATTTATAACATGATGAAAATTGAAATTGTACTGTACATTTTTTTTTGCATTAATAATTATCAAGAGAAGAGATAATGATCGTTATGTTTTTACAGAATGTTTTTTTAACGCATTAGCCCATTGAATTGAAAGCTTATGGAAACCTGATTAAATTCTGTTCAGCTTTTTGTAGCTCTCCTCTCCTTTTACAGTAAGATGGAACATGAGCATTGAAGAGACATCAGATCTGAACTATAGCTCATGAGTTTCTTCTACCACAGCGATGTAGAAATCTTTAACACTTAAAAGAAAAAAGGAATTTTTCCTTTTTCACAACTGCTCAGTGAGAAATAGCTGTTTGTTATGTGTATGAAGAAATGTGTGTGTGTGTTTGTGTGTTGTGTTTTAGCACTGTGTGGAAAACACAGAGGCTACATTGTCCGATAGTAAAGAAAAAATATCTTTTTGTGTTTGCTTTAGGGTACATTTATATGATAATTTGTCCTTTTTGTAGGTTTCTTAGTGGCACGGTTGCCATCTGCAAGCAACCTTTTAGCGTTTTACTGTATTTTCCTGATTTAAGGGACAGGCAAACCTGCTGAATAGTCCAAAGACTATTTATTATATTTATTTATTTATTATATTTATTTATTATAATACATTTATTATCATCATCAATGGACTTTCCCCTGATATTTTTCACTCCAGGAATTTAGTGCTTCACAACATTAAAAGCACTATTTGTATAGCATTCCCATGAAGTGATGTTAAGTTTTTCCCATTTTCAAGATAAGTGTAATAGCGCAGTATGATTTCAAGTCACTGTTGTCTGCTAATACTGGATTTTCTGTTGGAGAGCAAAAAATCCTGTCTTTTTCAGAATGGTCGACATTCTGTCACCCTATATTGTTGTATCTTAGAAGGTAGCCTTTGTTTGGTACTGGGTACTTACAGACTGAGGAAAAACTGGTTATAATAGTGTATATTTTTAGGCAATTGAATGAATTCACATAATGTCACATTCGTTGTCTTTATTCTCTCTCTCTGTTAAGACAGGGTTTTATTTCAGAAACAGAATTTTTTTTTATCCAGTGTTTATTCATGTCAGAGCTGCCCAACACATGCTACTCCAGCTTTCTGTTTTCTTTCCCCTGCAGTTTTGCCCATCTTGTTAACCAGGTCTTCAACTTTATCTTTTCTGTCAAGGCGTAGCTTTGCAGTATTTTTAAGCCAGCCTTCCCCTGAAAGAGGTGGTCCAGTGACTGATCGTGTATGGTCCTTGGTGTGTGTTTGTCCTGACAGTGAACTCATCCAGGGAGTGGAAACCTCAGAGTTTAGGTTACTGCTTGTTTCCTTGAATCAGCCTTCTGGGCAGTCAGAATTGCCCATTCAGGAAGACCAGATGGAGGAGGGAAGGAGCTGCCTTCTTGGCAGCAGTCTGACGTTAGCTCGTCTCAGCTGTATCATAAATACGCACCTTCGGCCTCGGCTATCTCTCTCGTGCCACATGGCTGTATTTTGCCATTCCTCCCTCGCCCTGATCTGTGACTTTGTGGTGTCTCTAGTTACTTCAGCTCCTGCTGAAAACGAGCGTTTAATTGCTCCCTTACTTAGTCTGAGCTAAAGATACTGGGAATGTTCCAGATCTCCAGCAAGGACTCACGTTTCCCACAAATTAAAGGGCATGTTTGCAATTTGTCGTGCAAGTGAGATTCACGGTCCCTCCTTGCTTTATAGCAGGTTGGCTTGCTGCTCAGGCTTTGCAAGAGGTGCAGAGAACAGAGCCATGAAAGGCATGGTGAAGGCTACCTACAGCTTCACTTAGATTGATGTCGTGCTTGTTAGCATTTGTGTAGTAGGATGCTCGGAGTGCCAAATGTCAAATACCTGCTGAAAACCTAAACCTTCTCAGGATCTAACTGTAACAAAAAGGGTAGCTTGCACATAAGTACAGTCTTTTGTCCTCTTTCGACTTACATAAGATAAATTTTCCTTTTTTCCCTCATGTTTAAACTATCACCTTGAAACTTTTGAGAGCAAAAACTTGAGGAAACTTGATCACTGAAGATTTTCTTGCTTTTGCCTCCTCTGAACAAACCAGCATAATTTTTTGTTCCTTATGTAGTTTTCTACAGAGCGGATGTGAACTTCTTAATTTGTTGTTTTAAAAAGAAAAACGAGGTTTTAATGGAGTATTAAGCAAATGGATAGGAATGTGTGTGGAAAAATCCACGTATCTCTGCGTGTATCTATACACAGAAACTTTTATTAATGCAAAAATGATGTGTGATGAAGCTATACAGAAGTCCTGCCCAGTACAGGGGAGTGAGTAATGTTAGTACTTAAGGAGCAGTGAAAAAGTTTTATGTGTAAGTGTTGCTGAAATCAGGTTCTTAACAAAGATCTTAACTCATGTAATGTATGATTATTTATTCTGCAAGTAATTTTTATTTTAATTACGCATCCACAAAGACATACAAGCAGCAAATTCAGCCACATTTCTCCTGCATTGATTAATCAGAATGAAAAATCAACGTTTTGTTGAAATTGGTGCTTTTCCAAATCAAGTAAATTCATTGGCGTGCATTCCTGCAAAGATTAATTCTTCAATTATTTCTGGTGAATGTGTACTTTGGAATAAATTTTAGAAGGCTATTTTGTTTGCTTTTGTTTACTCAGTGATAGTATTTCTTGATACTGGTTTTCTATAGCCCTGACAAAACTTGCAAGACTTCCAGAGAGATTTTTCAGTCTCTACTTAAGACAATGAACAAAATGGGAAATGACAAGTTAAGATGTGAAAACTTTGGAAAATCAAAAACATATAAAATGTTGGGCTATATCATAATTCGAACTGTATGGCATAGTAATTATCCGCTATTTGAAAAAAATGTGTATATGGATTTGTGGTTCTTTAAAGATAAGCAATTCAACCTCATTTGAGTCAAAGGAAACAATTTGTAAGAGTTTAAGGAGTTCAAGCTTCAGACAGGTTTTGAAACAGTAAAATTATCATGAGCAAAAGTATTCAAGGGATGAAGTCTTATGTTTTGTAAGTGATTCTTTCGCTGATCCTTAAGTCTTTGTTTTTAATTAGCTTCTGTATCTTTTTCTCAGGGAGCAGTGTGGGTAGAAGGTGTCACTGAAGATGGTCATACCTATTACTATAACACACAAACAGGAGGTAAGGAGTTAAGCTCTGTTTCAGAACAGAGGGTTTTCAGAGCAGCATTTTATTTTGCAAATAGCTGTGTTTTAAGCCCACTGTTAAGTTCTATATCTTTTAAGCTCTTGCCTTAGTTGAAATAGACTTGTTGCTTAGCTCGCTCAGTGCTGGCTTTATAAATGTATTATGAGATTGTATACATTTGTGCTTTGTAGGCTTTTTTAAACCTTTAACTTACAACTCTAAGGTATGGGTTCTTCATTTCTACATATGTATTAAAGTTTTAGTTTGGAAACCCAAAGGGATAGGATTTTGTTTTACCAGGTGTATGGAGTTGAAGTTTAGGATCTCCTAAACTTTTCCTCTTGTTGACAGAGGACTGACGCAAGAATCCAGAATCAGAGCCCCTATTTCTTTTCCCCATTTTTTTTTTCCTGCCTGGGGAACTTTGTGGTAACTCCCCCAGAACAGGCATTTGTTTTCTAAATCTGTTCAAATCAGGTATGGTCAACAGTGCCTCTCTGGAGAGCAAGTGAATGCCAGCTATGAGTTTTCCTTCTGCTGTTGGGTATGAAGTGGAATTCCTAATGATGCCAAGAATAGGAAAGAAAAAACAAAACCCTTTCAGTTTTTCAGCATGCCACCTCTCTTCTCAAATGATTTGTGGTTTCTCTTCTGAGAGGGAAGTGAGTTGCTGGTTATTTTTAAACATTGCCATCGAAGTTCAGACATATTTTATGCTTTTGGTTGTAACATTTTTTAAGTTCTTCACGGACACGTTGCACTTAAGAAGAATGTCTTTATGATCATTATATTCGGTAAAACTTGAGATTGTGAGACTTCAAAGTGATCCCTTATTTTTATCTATTTGCAGGTATCTTGCAAATGCTTGAAATACTTGTCAGCTCTGCTAACGCTAATCCTATTTTCTGAAGAAAAGACAAATTGTTAGCCAAGGGGAATGTTCGTAGTGTCTCATCTCAGGCATGTAATTTAGGAGGCCAGTATCTCTCGGCTTAGCTCCTGCTATGAATCATGCTTCACAAGGCTGCACCTTAATCCACTAACTATATGTGATACCTAAAAAAGTGATATTTTATTTTTCTTAGTTACTGGTCTAAAGCTAGATGACAGCAATACCCTTAAGAGACTGCTTTGTTAGTTGTAAGCCACCCATTGTCAGTTTTTTACACCTTTACTTCCTCGAGATACATTTAGAAGCATACTTCTTAAGTGCTGCTTTCTGCTAGGGGTTACTTTGGAAATAAAGTAATTGGGAAAATAGTAGTTCTGTTACATTTGAAAGCTTATATAACATTATATATTAAATGTTGGTATACTTTTACCTTATTGCTACTAAAACGGGCTTCAAGACCACTGTTTCACTTCTATTTAAATACCTTCTCTCAATATATTTGCTGGAATACTACCTTCTAATTGAAAACGTGGTCATATCCTACAGATATTTTTGCCTTTTCAAATTAATGTTTGTATTCCCTTGTTTGCTTGGTAGCTGTTTAATTAGAGACCTGACCTTACTGAGACGAGTAGCAGGGGGGAAGGTTTTATCTGCCCTGAAAGCTAAGAAGCTCACAGTTAGCATTCCTTACCTCATCCTTTCTTTGGCATCAGTGGATAACACAAATCAAATGGGTACCTCCAAAGGTGGCCTGCCCTGTTTTAGGGTGAGAGGGACCAGAGTTGTTTGGACCACGGTTTGCTATACACGATGTTTTTCTTAAGCACTAATTAAAGCAAGCTTTATCAACAGTGAACGCAGTTGTCATGGTGGTATCTTTGCTGAGAAAAATGTACTGAGCAAAGGCAGAGGCCTTGTGCTAAATTATTTGCTGTATATAAGGCAGTACTCCTTCTGAAAGGTGATGCTGTCAAAGCAATAATAGATTAGAGTTAGATACGTAAATAATGCAATTATTCAAATATCTTGGACAGTGTCCACGTGGGAGAAACCTGATGGTTTTGTTTCATCTTCAAATGAGAACAGTAAGCGCGGCAAGCGTTCTGAAGAGGGTGCAGAAACAGGTTCCAAAGCATCTGAATCGGACTCCAGTGAGGAAGACAGTGAAAGTGAAGCACAAAGTCCAGGGAAAAAATCCAAGGTAAATTCTCTCTTTAGATTTATTTTACATATAGTGTTCACTTTCTAGTATTAAATGACTTATCTTTCATCTCTTGTGATAGGCTGTACTGATTGTGGTGAGGTTAAACCTAATGACTGAAAGTAGGAGCTCGCACTTCTTTGAATAGTGAAATTAATCCTTATTTGAAGTTATTTGGCACATTAGTGGCACTGTTCCAGAACACAGAGCATGAACTTCTCTTCAGCCAATTTGAAGAAGAATTCTGCAGCAAGTGTGATGTACTCTGAGAGAGTAGACTGTCTTATCCCTGAAATAATCCAAAAAGTTAATTGGCATTGGCAGCCCTCACAACACAATCAATTGTGTGTATTTGTCTTCAGTTTTGAAACTTCACATAAAGGGTATGATTATGGCTCTGGTTGGGTCAGGTGGATTTCTGGAACTGGTAGTTCAGAACCAGCAGAGATGGCTTAAATATAATTTGTATTAATTAAACAGGTGTTAATTCTAAAATACATATTTCTGTATCACTGTGCATCGTTATAAACTACCACGTGTTAGGTACAAATTGTGTATGTGCATGCACTGAAAGTTGCATGTGATTTTTTTGGCCTCTTGTTTTTAAGTAAGCTGTAATTGTCTACTCCTTGTTAACTTCAGCCATGGTAGGTTTTTTTCAACTGTGTATGAGATGAAAGCTCAAGGAAAAAAAGTGTAAAGATTTTTATTACAATATGATTTTATTGTTTCAAATCACTCTTGGTTGAAAATTATGAATAGTAGATGATAAATAAAAGATGTAAAATAAAGCTACGTTATGTTTTTATTTAGGCATTTTTGCTTAAGGTGGGTTTTTTCCTCTTTAGAGGAAAGGAGATGATGAATCAGAGGAAGAGAAATCTCCCAAGGCTAAAAAGCTAAGCCCTTATGGGACATGGCGGGAAGTTAATCTGGAAGAAGAGCGTGCATCAGCTTCCAAAGATTATTCCAGTGACAATCCTTATGGAAAATGGCAATCAATTAAAAATGAGGAAGAAGAAGAAGAATCAGGGTGAGTATCTTTTGACCACAGCAATTTGCATAACATTTGTTTCCGGAATCTGTTTTCAGGAGCTGAATCTTTTTTCTTCTTGACTTCTGGTAATTACCACAGCTTTTATTGGGAATGTAGCCTGAAGTACAACCCTTTTCTTGGAGATTATTTAAAGTAATAGCTCTCCATGGAGGATAGCAGTGGCATTTTGTTTCAGTGCAGAATTTCACCCTAAGTACAAAGTAAACTGAAGGGATTTTAAGGATAGTTGTCATCCATCATTTTCCTCAGAGGCTGAGTATCAATTGTTTAAACGTAGTTACTCTAAGCTTACGTTCCTTATATATTGTCTCTTTCAACAATCCGGTTCAGCTGATCCAGCTCTTGTAGCTGCTTTTTCAACTGCTTCCAGCCTCGGAGCAGCACAGGCAGCTTGCTCAATGCCTCCAGCTTCCAGGCTAAATTCTCTTTCTTTCTGATGAATGGTTAGTTGGGCTACCTCTGCCTGGAGTTCAGGTTGCTGAGGGCCTTAGAAGATCTTGATCTTGATCATAGGGCTTTGAATCTCTTCCCTGTCAGATCAGTAGTTGCTGACGTGAGTGTGCTTTTTGAAGACCCCAAGTGAATTCTACCTAATGTGGGCTGAGCTGTTTCCACAAGCAGTGAATTATTCAATTCATGATGCTGCACTGATTCTGGCTGCTCACTTGAAGGACACAGCCCTTTGTAACACATTTGTTTTGTCTTTAACTCAGCGTTGTAGTAACAGAGTTCTGTTTGAGCTCTCATTTTGCTTGATCCCTAACTTCAAAATAAAGTAAAGCCAAAACAAAACAAAATGCACTAAAACAACTTCTGCTGTCACTGTGGATAAGTACTGGATGCTGTCATAATGTGTTGGTAGACACTTTCTGTAATGCTTTAAGTAAGGAGTTGAAAGACAAAACATGTAATCTGGTTATGCCAATACTAAATTGGAAGCTGTCTCTCTCTCACATGTCCAGCTGATGCACTGCAGATGTTTTCATGACTTGCATCTGATCAGGATTTGTGTGTGTGTGTGTGGTTTTTTTTTTCGGTTGGCTGGTTTGGTTTGTTTTACTGCACGATGCCTGAGGTTGCTCATTTTTTCTGAAGCATACTGTCTTTTGTGGTGAGTTTCCTGTTGCAGTGCCCTCTAGGAGCATGGAAAAACAGTTTTGGGAGAAGGAAATGAATCTTTCCTTTCATTCTTACCCCATTACACAGCACTTTAGTTTTAAATTATTCAGCAGGTACAGTTCTGTCACTGTTTGATTGAGTTAAGCACAGATACACTTCCTTGGAGATAATAATGTTGCTTGATAAGTTCCCATAACACCTCCTGTGTTGGGTCAGCTAAACACTTCTTGACTCCAGAGCTGGTAAGTTCTTTCAGTGTTTTTGGAAAGCACTGCCCAATAAAAAGTGCTTTCAGCTACTGAACCTTACATATATCAGTCTGTATTTTAACACACGTGTAAGGAAGACGTGGTTGTTCATTAGTCGCTTGCAGTTGAGACTAGACACAGTGCTAACCACTTTCAGGAGATTTGCTTTTTAGGGTTACTGCCACAGTCGCATTTTCTGGACTTGCAGTCATGCCCATGGCTTTTGCTTAGGTGCTCGAGCTGATCCTTGAAGCAGAGGAGCCAACACCGGGTGCAGCACACGAGCTGACACTAAACTAACACTCAGCAGTGCTGAAAGATGGCTGTGTTCCTGGCCGGTCCATACAAATGTACTCCCTAAGGGTGTCTCTTCACAGTGGTGTTATGCTGCTGCTGTGATTCCGATTGTCTTGTGATCTGGATCACTTCTGCCAACTGTTCAGCTGCTCTCCATTTTATGTTCATGCCTCTGGTTATCCTTCTAGAACACAGTGTTTGCCACCAACCCCCTAAAACTGGTAATTTTTGGACAATGTCCTTGATTATTAGCTGTGATCCTGTGCTATGAAGCTGCTTCTCCCAGCTTTGGGTTGTTTTTTCATTTGGTAGGCCTGTTCTCTGCTCTGTCATGCAGAGCCTTGAGGATGGACACCTGAGGAAAACTACTCAGTAGCAAACCATTGCTAATTACTCACTGGCCACTGTCTTTCAACATCTTTTTTTTTTTTTCTATTTTTATTTTATTTTTTATGCCACTTAACTCAGAAGAAACAAAGAATGTTTTTCTTGATCCCTGTCATGCTGATGATCCTGGCTAGAAGGCTTTGCATCTAGCTCAAAGCTGCTTTGATTAAATATGGATATCACTGTCTGTAGTACACAGTATTCTTTTCTCCATGCAGATTAACTCTTTTATGTTTCTTTCTCTTCCCTCCAGTGAAAAAGTGGACCTGGAGCTTCCTAGTACAGAGAGTGACAACGTGCCAGCTCCAGTGCTAGAGGTTCCCGAAGATGCCCAGGTGATATTTACAGAGAAGACAGTTACCTCCCTTGGAGACCTGGCAGAAGGGGTGCCGACGTTTAAAAAGAGGAAATTTGAAAATGGGAAATCCAGAAACTTAAGGCAAAGACTAAGCGATCAGTAGCAAATAATTTTAGATTCCATTTAGGCTGGAGGGAATCAAAAGTTTAATATTTTCAACAGGCTTTTATAAAGAAAATGTTGGATAGAAAATAAGGATTTATAGGTATTAAAACGTATGTGAGTTGTACTATTTTTTTATTTTATTTTGATGTGAGTGCATTTGGAATGGAAGTTTGTGCTATATTACTTATGCAATACTGTAAATAGTTTTATGTTTTGTTTTAACCATGCCATCTAAGCTCAATTAGCTCAGTGTATGCTGTCATTTGGTCAGGTTTTTTACCCCTTTTCTAAGTTTGGGACAATGTGCTAATGCTTTATCTGCAAAAAAATGATACAGACCTTTTATTTTTACACAAGAACTGGATCAGTGGCATGTACTAGAGAGTAAAATCACCTCCCAAGATAATCTATGTGGAGTAGTTTCCTAACTAATGGGTAAAAGTACTGTGCTTACTAACCTCTAATTAATTGCTTGCAAACTAGTAGGCGATGAGAGTTCCAACATTTCAAGTAGATAAACTGAAAGCTGTTTTTAGGGGAGTTAGTCACACCGGTGCTGCTCATTTCTAATGGTATTCTAAAATAAATTAATTGTGTACATGCATGATCAGTTTGTTAGAGCTCTGCTGAAGGTTTAAACCTGATGAATCTGATTTTTAATAACAGCTCTGGAGCCACCTCTGTCAAAGTAGTAGTTTTCTGTGCTTTCTTCCTGATGCATTTTGCTTTATTGTTGTTTCTTCTAGGATTTTTCTTTTTACACATCACGTTTTCTATTTTTTGGTCTTGTTTCCTTTTTGTCTCTTTCCTCATAAAAGCAATTACATAACATTGTCATGAAAAAATATTCCAAAGATCTTGCCCTGCTACAGCATACAGCATCCTTTTTGAGGCTGGTGGTTTTCCTCTGCTGGTAAGAGGAACGCATTGAGTAGTGTTACCTAGGCTGGGAGGGGCTAAGCTTATCGAAGCTTCATCATTCCCAGTGCTACAGGAGAGGAAAATAAAAGATGAGTGAGTGGAGCTGGTGGCTGAATTGTCCAAGCTGGCTGCTCGGGCTGTTAGAAGTTGGCAGTGTAAATGCTTAGGTGTTTTTTTTAAAGGATTTTAAGTTAAACTTCTTAATCTGATGAGTTTTGTCTCCGTTTAGCATCGTCAAGATTCAGTGGCTGCGTTAGACGGCAGTTCTACTTTCCTGCTTCTCTAGGTATCAAAGAAAGAGCCAAAAAGGCTGAAATCATGAAACCATTGAGAAACACACCTCCATTTCTAAAGCCCACAGCGTTTGGCTCAGGATCCTGAGTCTTGGTCAGAAACAGAGAGCAGAGTTAAGGCAGCTGTCAGAGTCCAGCCACAGCAAAATACAGCTGGTAACTGCTGAGCTTGAACTTCTTGGGGAAAAGACCTAATCTGTCAGACCAGCTGGCAAAGGAGTGGGAATCTGGTCTATCATACATTACAAGGGAAGCTGAGGTCCTTTTTTTTTTCTCTCTTTATGGTGTGACTTTTTTTTGTGTGTAAAAGTGTTTTGGAGTGTAGGTTTTAATCATACATGCTTGTTTGTCAGGGTTGTGTTTCTTCTGATGTTTGTTTTGAAAAGTTTGAACATTTTCTGTCATATCTGGCTCTGCATGCTCATTGAAAGCTACAGGTGACCACTGGATGCTCTCAGAGTCCAGGAGATGCAGGAATACACACATTTGTTCCACATGAAAGACCTCATATGCAAGGCTAGAACAGAAGTTCCCCTTCTACCATGGAGAGGTTGACAGGTTTCTTTTTCATAAACACTTTAAGCACCTTCTTAAAAACCATGCTCTACCAGCAGTTCTCTTCCTCCATTCCAGTCTGAGGTTGCCTAAACTATATGTTAAAGCATATTGAGACCATGTGTGATGCCACTAACACTTCCTTAGCATATTGTAAATAATTCTTGATACATCCCTAAGCCACATTTGCCTTTTTTTACACACTGTTTGCTGCAGGTGCCCTGTGCTTTGCCAGTTCAACCAGCTCTTTCTGCTCCTTGGCCATTGCTGACTGCTGAGTTAGCAGCTGATTGTTCTTTCCTTTCAAGAAACTGTTTTTTAATGATTTTGTTTTGCCCTGCTGTACTCATCCTCCTTCTGTTAACTCCTGAAGTATATTTATTTCTTTCTGATGTGTCTGCAAAATGATTTTATTACTTACTAGTGCTCTTTTTCTGTGGGCTCCACTTTTAATATCCTCTGAAGAGGACGTCTTCCCCTTCTTAGTGAAGTTCCCAAAAAATTGTAATTTTCTCTTTAAAACGTTTTGTCATATCAAAATCCCCATAGGCAGTAATTCCAGATACCTGTAACTAAATTGCTTAAGCAGATGTTTAAAAACATCTGAAAACAGAAGTGTTCCAGGCTCGTTTCCTCGAGGAGCTGCTGCTAATAGTAATGTGAACCAAAGGTCTTTGCCAAGTGCTGAGCTTCACAGACAAACCAAAGCTAGTCTTTACCTTAGGGGAAAGAATTAAATGTTTTCTTTGTTCGCCACAAGTTGCGTTGGGTTAACTAATGCTGATGTGACTTCCCAAGCCAGGATTTCACCAGAAGTGCAGCTCCTCTCTCCCCACTGCCTCTGCGGATCAGTTTGGAGAGAGCAGTTTGTTGCTGGCCCTCGAGTGTAATAAGAGCCAGTTGAAACCAACGTGATACTTAGAAAGTCACTGTTTAATTTTGCACCGTGCTGTCATTTGATATCCTTAGTGTGTGTCTAAACCAAATGTTTTCTCTTGTGTACAAAAATGCAGCCTTGTATGAGAATTAGGGCAGACCCTGGTGTTCCAGGGCATCTGTTCTGCAGAGATAGTTCTCCCTTCTGCCCTATCTCCCTGCAAAATCTTCTGCCTTTGGAATCTGCCATAGGAATCCTCCAGGTATTAGCACAGTTCTGCTCCTCATCTGCTAATCCTTCCTTGGGCTGCACTGACTTTTCGCAAAGGAATGTTCCTGTTTCAGAGGAGCAGTGTTTTGTTTTCTCACAGATCCATTTTCTATCACTCAGCCTGTTTTTATCCGCTCACGTGTGTTTTTTTTTTTGCAAGCACCTTGAGTTAGGGCCACATCCTTGGCTTTATTTGAAGTCGCTTCACTGCACTGTCTTTGTTTCCTTGCATCACCTTTCACCAGTCTTGTCTCTTGGAAGGAGAGCTTCGCAGCCTGTCTCCGCTGTGTGCATTTCGACAGGAGGCCCACCTGAAGTTGACAATGCTTTTAGAAGCACGTCTGTTGCATAGGCTAAAAGGGAAGGTGATTTTTTTCCTTGGCGTGTAATTCAGCGTGACAGGAGCTGTGCAGGGAGCACCTGCTCAGTTCAACCCAGGTTATAGAGTAATCTTTGTTCCGATTTAGGCCAAGCCAAATTTTAACCCCGCACCTGGGTATTTGTAGAATGAAATGGAGACTTTCCCAGCAGAGAAAATGTTTGTTGTAGTTTGACCCTCTGCTGCTGCACCATTCAAACCAAATACTCGGATTGAGAGGATGGGAGGACAAGTCCTGGCGGGGCTCTGAGTTAAATTCACTACCTGGGCATCTACAAAAGCATTTCTCCTTCCCCTCCCTGAAAATAATGTAATTCCAATGCATTTTTTGGCCCCTCAGAAGGGGAGTAAAAACCCATTTAATGCTGCCTGGCCTCCTTGGTTTGCTTTTTTGAGTCGTGCCTCCCCCTCCTTGTACTTTTTTATTATTACTGGGGTCTTCCTCAAGCCATCTTCCTCCAGTAGTCCTAGCTATGCACATCTCCCTCTTACCGCTGTGCCGTGCTGTGCGTACACTTTCCCTCATCCCCGCTGAGCTCTCCAGAAGGTTTGGTCTTCTCCTGCGCAGGCCACGGTGTCTCCACCTCCCAGCCTCAGCAGGATGCTCGCCTCGTGCCCTGGAGAAGCACATTCCCAGCTATTTTGGCTGGTTTTGCTCTTTTGGTTTTCTGGTTTATTTTCTTGAAAGAGATTTCATTGCATTCTTCACGGAGGGCTTGTGGCCCTTAACTCCTTGCACTTGCTGCTTCAAAAGCTGTCCGTGTCCCTTCGGCTGGCCCTTCAGTTGTGTCAGCCCCATCTTCTCGGCCTCTTGTGTCCACCTCTCAGGTCCTCTTACCTTCTGTCTGCTCCTCAACGTGGGGATCGTGTTAGCCGTTTGCGTGAGGAATGAGGCTAGCTTTGTGAAATGTTTCGGGATAGAGCTCCAATAAAAGTTTCTGTACAAAATAAATAAATAAAAATGTTGCAAGTAACCTGAAAGAGGATAAATTTGCTCAAGAGGATTCCTGGGGAACGTCAGCAAGCACAGGTTTGGTTTTAGCTGTGCACGTAGAAGCAGACTGTGTTACAAACCAGCAGGCAGCATCACGCAGCCCCCATGCTAGAGACCAGGTTTGGATCCCTTGCTTTACCAAGGGTGCAGTGAGGAAGGAACCATGGAGCTGTTTGCAAGCATCTGTTTTACTCTGTGAGTGTTGTCTGCAAAACCAAACAGCTGCTTTCCCAAACAACTTCTCAGTCGCAAGGGCAGAGTACGGCAAGCTCTTGAAGTGGAGTTCATATGAAAATACCAAATAAAGCTCTCATTTCAACCATCTCTCTTGCTGCTGTTCATGTACTCAAGGGGTTTTGGATGACCTGAGAGAATGACGGGTGCAGATTGTGTTAAAAGTGGGGCCTGGGGTAAATATAAACCCAAACAGGTGTGTTAATATGGAAGGGCTTGTTAAAAGAAGTATTTTTTTTCAGTTTGTGGTCACCGATGTAGGGCCTGGGTGCTTTCCAGTAGCGTGTTAAAGAGTTGCTGGAAATTGCTTTTTTTCAGTGCACCAATTATAAGTAACAAACGACCTGGGTTAAAATTGTTAATTTTTAAATTCCTAACAGAACAGAGCCCAGGTTTGCCGGGGTTACTGTTTAGCAGCACTCGGACTGTATCTGAATAGGTAAACTTCAGACGGAAACAGATGGTTACTCGGTAGCCTTCCTATTCCTTGGTCTTAAGAATGAGAAGGAATTAAAGATGTGCATTTCCCACCTTTCATAAGTGTGTGCAAATTATTCAGTAACACTGCTTTTACTGAAAAAAAATATTATAATCTTACTGTCAATGTGATCATTTGGCAACTTTTTTATTATTACAGAAAGCAAAAAAAAAAAACTACTCAGCTTTGCAAAGCAGCTAGAATAAGGTAAGGTAAGATCTGGGCAAACAGGCTGTGAAATACCTTTTACTGCTAACAGTGTTAGGTTATTCCTTCCTTTTAACTAAATGATAATAAACAGCCCTCTCTGTCAAAGGAATAAATTCATTTCTAGTGCCAGGATTTCTGAGGCGTTCCCTGGTGCATTCCATGGATGATTAATTAGAAGTAATCAAGATAAGACACCGGTGCTGTTCTGCTTAAATAGCGGGTAAAAATCCATTTTTCCACTGTCATAAAGCCACATGTGTTTCTTTGTATAATGTTTTATTTATTCTACAAATATGATTAATAGCATATATATACATAGTATTATGTTTTAATAGCCCTGCCTTTCATCTGGTTTAGAAACATGCTACAAAGGAAGAGTTGTCCTAGGACCAAGAGGAAAATCATAAAGATAGGAGGTAGGGGTACCAGGGAGAGGCAGGATCGGAGCGATAAAATACATGTTTTACTGAGACACAGCCCCTAAGTATGAGCTCTTTGGTTAAAGGAAGCATTTCTGGCTGATCCATCTCCCCCCACACCTCCTATGGGGTCCTCCAGCCCCGGCAGTGGACACGCTCTGCTTGCAAACGCAATAACTTGCATTTCATGGCCAGAGCAAAGAGGTGATGCTATTTACGTAGCTGGTGCTGGAGGTCTCAGGTGCCTGAATTGCAGCTGGTTTTGGAAAGGGATGTCTGAAACGGAACCCCAGGCATGGGGCAGCAAGTGGCAACTATCGTCATTTTCATTTGAAAACTTCTACTTTTTTCCTTATCATTTTGACAGCTGCTATGTTTAAAGGTAAAGATGTTTTCCAGATATCCAAGTGGAACCTACATTAGCAATGCCAAATCAAGCTGAAAAGGTAAAAAACAAACCCAAACGGATCTTCAGCTGATGCCGTTTATTTGTGAATTGTTCGTACCCATCTGCCACGAAGAGTTTCTAAGCAGCAGTCAGTTCTTAACGGCTCCTGATTTAAGGTAAGGCTGTAGGAAAAGGTAGTAAAGCCTGATGTATAAATCCACGCTTAGGGACTAGGGGAATTACAGAAGATGCCTTTGCTGCTTTGGCATTGCCCCTTCATGTTTTGTCTAACAGAGACAGGTGAATTGTGCTAGAGCCTGACTGGAACCAACCTCGTTTCTTAACCTAATGAGAATATGTAATCATATAACAAAAAGTAATGGTAGCACAGCCGTTGTTCCCGTGCGGCATTATTTTTGGGAGTAAAACTGAAATATTTCCTGCTCCAGAAAAGGTAATTTATTTATATTATGCTAGCAGCCAAAAGCAAACAGGCAGGAAAATGAAGGCCTTGCCTTAAAAATCTTACACTGACAAAATGCCAAAACAACAGCAAAAATAGCACCTAGGCTGCAGAGGGGAGGATGACCTTCGGAGAGGAACAGTCCTATGAGGTAGAGCCTATAGAACCGATATGACTTATGCTTCCTTGTAGGCGAGGGGTGGATCAAGGCCCATATACATGGTTCAGTACAGCTCACAGGCTTGTAAGTGCAGAAATACCTTATTAATCGCTCATCTTTGGGTGTGTAAGCAATGCAGGTGAGGTACTTCTGCCGTTTATCTCAGCAGCTTTTACATCCTGCAGAAAAGACCAGGGTGCAAGACGTTGTAGAGTAATGTATGGTTTCAGATATCCTATAAGCTCATCCTATAAACCTGTCCTACTGGAACAGCCTAGGAGAAAAAGTTTAACCGCTGAATTTCAATGCCTCTACTGGGGACATCAAAACTGATTTTAGAGGGGGAACTCCCTTCTGCTTTCCCCTTCCTCTGAGCACAAACCCACCACCACCAAAGAGAGGCTGCAGAAAATGAAGGAGTTTCTAAGATCGTTCAACATATATAATAAAACAAATCGTTTTGCACCATGAAAGTGAGCTAAAGGGGCATGTTAATTGGCTTACCACGTAAACTCTCCTCCTGCAGCTAATCCCATCAGTTAGCACCGGTCTGTCAGCACTGCATAGGTGCCAGCTGAGCTGCCTGCCTTCCTGGGGGTATTTTTCACTCAGCTGCTCACCGCAATGCCAGCATTCAAATGTGCAGATGACTCTAAATCATGGGACACTAGGCTTCTTGATTGATTTACACCGCTATCAATTAAAAAATAAAAAATAAACCTTTTGTAATCGAGTGTTGGAAGCAAGTCAAGAATTCTCAAACCCCCAAGAATTGAATAATAGTTCCATAACTGAGAAACCCAGTACTTTTCCTGCTTTCTTCCTGTCTGAATAAAGTTAAATTTATATATTTTAATATATATATATATATTTATATAGTTTCTATTCTGTCCGAATAAAGTTTAAACTGATGTTTAACTACACAGTTTAGGATTCAGTATTGAAATAATTTATTTTCTTAAAACAACTGCTATTTTCTCAGTCCTGTATCATTCATGATTAGGAAATAAACGTGCAGACAAAAACCAACCACGATGTGCAATTTAAATCATGGCAATTCATGGACTCTTCACATTCACAAGAAAGTGTAGAGCAGTTTCATAGCACAGTTTGGGAAGAGAAGGATAAAGAGCAAATGCATCGATCTAGCAAGTCAGCCCAGCCCAGCAGTGCCCTTGCCTATTTCTGTGTAATGTTAAACATCCGAGTGCTCCTCAGTCTCTGCTTCTGACTGCTGCCTGCCTACGCACAAGTGCGTGTAAGTATATTGCACAATATGTGCTTAGGGGAAAACATGAACACGAGTCCTATTAAAGCTGCGTGCTCTGCAGCTATCTGGCTTGCCCTCAGAGACAGGCACACATTCCCAAAGAAGACATCAAGGCAGAAGCTGAATTCCAGACCTACCTCATTTGCTAAAATCCATCTACACTGTCAGCTCATTTTCTGTCAAGAAGGATGCTGCCTGTTATCGGTGCTAAACTCCTTCCAGAACCTTGTCAACTCAATGTGAAACTGGAACAGGTACTTTTACACTCCACCACAGCACGTGGTCCAGACCCAGCCTCAGCTGACCCAGGAAGGCTGACAGGTACAGCTCTCAGGATCCTGGCCTCTCGTCTAAGATTGCTCCCTTTCCTTTTCTATATTCACCGTAAATAAATAATGTATCATAATAAAGAGTTGTTTAGAAAGGACTACATTTAGGAAGTTCACTCTGTCAGTAGATAAAAACAATAAAAATAAGTATTACTCCGATTCTAGACTATGAGAGGAGCTTTGGATCTTTCACCTAGACAGGAACATCTCCCGTCCCCAGAACAAACAGTGCTCAAAGCCTGTTCTTTTCTGCTAGGGAACCTGTAGTAAATTCAACCCATTAAGTTCATTTATGCCAATATATATATTAAAAAAAGAGTAATAGCACACACTGAAAAAAAGGCATAGATTTTAATCAGTCATCTAACACGTGTCCATTTTATTGTGCTACTGAATGCATTTCAGCTTTAACTCTATACAGTGTCTTCAGCAGCCTCCTCCTTCCACAGACTGCAAATTTTCTAGATACTCAGCGAGAGCCTCCATCTCTGCAAACTCCAGTAGCCTGTTTATCAGCTTATCCAGTTCCTCTTTCCCACTTAGAATTTCCTATGAAAAAACAACAGCAGACAAAAGCATTACTGAGCATACAGCAGTGTTATTCCAAAATAGTGACTACGCAGAAGAGGAGCTCTGGGAATGCCCTCTGCCTGGCGTCTTATCGTAGCACTTCCACTTGCCCAGCTTCATGACTCCCCTGTGTGAGAGCACCATGGTGCACTGGGACTTCGTGTGAAGGCACACTGGCAACAACAGAAGAGGTATTGGTGCCTTCTTGCTGTGCTTTCACATAACCTAAGCATTTACATTAAAAAATCATCCAGCAAGAACAATTAGGAGTAGAAGGACCCAATTTAAATATTTTTTTCATGCCAAGAACGAATTCTTTTTTTTTTTTTTACAAGCAAAGCTTAACTCACTTTTGTTAGACGATTATAGTTCCAATTTTACTAAAAAAAAAAAAAAAAGTAACTATGTGAAAAGCTAGACTAACAAAACTAATATTTATACAGTTGTGGAACTTCTTACCATTCTCTTCAATCTGGATACCTCTATAGCTCTTCCCTACCCCATTAAATATGAACTTAAGAAGGGTTCATATGTCCTGTGTTCTCATTCAGCATGTCCTCTGTTCTCTGAAGTAACCCTGGACATCTGTGGGTACAGGTTAAAAGTGTTGCTCCTTAGGCAACAGCAATTACAGTAAACTGGATGCCTAAGACAACTTAATACAGGGTCATCCTAAATTTTGTCCTAAAGTTCAGAGCATTGCCCATAAATTTATTAGACACAAATGCACTATTAGGTATTTGTTTAAATACCTGTTAACAAAGCAATAAGATTGAAACGTTATGTAGAAATTTATTCAGAAGTAAACCATCAGGTAATCTTGCAATAGAAGTATTCAGCTTCAGTTGCTATTATCTGTGGCTTTCAAGGTAAACAAAGTTGTTGTTTTTTCTTTATTCACTCTAACATTAAAAGGAGGATTAAACTGATTGGCTGACTTAACTTAAAAAAAGTCTGTCTTGTCAGGTTTTTATTTTGGCTACAGTAAGCTTCCAGAATCTCAAGTTTTACTTGCCCAGTTTGGTGGAGGGACTCACAACGTTCGCTAAGGAGCACTCCATACTTGATCTTTTTTTGTTCATATAGTAGGAGAAAAAGGCACAGAGAACTAGGTCAGCTACTTATTTCCTGTGTAAGTCATCTTTAACACTACCCTACACCACTGAGGCAGAAGAGTGTGAGCTTCTATCACATTCCATCAGAGAACAACAGGCCACGTGATTTCCACATATATTCTAAATTGTTTTCACAAGGTTACATTTTTCCTCACAAGATACAGATAAGTCTAAGTTTTAAAACCCCGATGAGCAACCATCACCTTGATATTGCGGGCATCATGAGCGATCCTGTGGTCGGTGACTCTGTCCTGGGTGAAGTTGTAAGTACGAATTCTCTCTGACTGGGCTCTTGTTCCCAACTGTAGCAATAAAATACATAGGTATTGTGGTTTTTAAAAATGAAAAGTCACTCTACAAAAGCATAGCCAGAATAAACATAAATTGATCAGCTTGTTCCACCTACCAGCCTGGTAGTCACTGATTTAGGATATATATTTAAAACATTGTGGAATTACTAAACTGTATTATTTGCTATTCTGTATCAGACCAAGTTTTAACATCCTGCAGTACACCACTTCTGTCCTAGCTGTGTAGCTGTAAGAATGACACCAGTCACGTAAAGCAAAAGGTGTGCCTACACATGGCAGCAGTTCAAAAATGTAATGTGGTATTTTGGGTTTTGAGGGGGTTGTATTCCCACAAAAGATATCGAGTAGGCACCATTAATAACAGTCAACGTTTACTACACAGGGGGGTGGCAAAGCAGTTCCACTAACATCTGGCTGTCAGAAATCAACACCCAGAGAGTAAATTGAGAGTACAGAGAGGAGTCCTCTAGTGGTAACGTGCAGGAGCACAAACAATTCTAAAAGCTTTAAAACTGAACTCAACGTAGCTTTGTTGCATGGTTAAATGCTTTATTGAAATGGAGAATTACACAATAAAAACTGCTCAGGGAGATGAGTACCTGCTTAGGTTTTGTTTGGAAAATTCTACTCGCACCCACATTTATATTTCAAACCAAGAAATTTGTTTGATATATTCTGAATTATTAGGAAAGGTAATTTACTTTCACCTGATTTTCTATAGCATGTAAATATATAATAAACGTAAATCTACAGTCCTACATACAGCTTTGAAAACTCTCAAGCTGAAGTTATTAACAAAAGATAAATGGCTCACTGATTACAATGACTGAGTTAATAATCTGCAGGAACAATACATTTAAATGCAATCAGAAATTAGTGATTAAGTAGCTGGAAACTTTGGAGCACCGAAGAATTCTGTTATTGTGAAGTATTTTCATTCTTTTTGATCGCTGTTGAAGTTTGCACCGCAAACAGCAAAATACTCAAGGAATGGGAAAAGAATGTTAGCACACTTAAGTGAAAAGTACACTTTGCAGCTTAATTTGAGGTAAGTCTTTTACGGAAATCATTTCTTCTTTTAAAGGCTATCTGAAAAATAGCTAATAAACTTTTATGTAACTGCGAATTGGTTGGCCTGTTTATATACTCATTTCTCTCAAAAGCTCTGTATGATCTGCTCAAATATGTTTTAGGAACAGGTTAAAATACAACTCCAAGAACTCCAAGAACTTCTGATCCCCATTTTCACAGAGAATAACTCTGTACTACTGCTCTGATTGTGTAACTGTAGCCTTAAGAGGGGAATTCAGTTCACAGTGTTGAGCGAGTTCGGATCATTCAGATAGTTCCAGCTGCAGTCTTATGATTCCTTTCTCTCCAGCTACAGTCTATGGCTCTTTTTCATTACCTGAGAAGTCTACATTAGGGTTGAACCGGGAGAAGATAAAATCAGAGTTCCAGTTTTAAAGCACTTACCACTTTAACACACAAGATTCTCCTTTGTAAGCACACCCAGCCAGACACACACACACACGTGCTCTGTCACTGCCACTCAAAGAGATCGGAAACAAATCTACAACACGGCACCTTTTCCAAGTTCCATCTATCACATTTCCTCACCTGCAGTTTTCTGGCACTCTGCTCTTGACTTAGTTGTTTTTCAATGATCTGCTGGTACAGCTTAGCTCTCAGCATCTGCAGAGCTATTTCCTTGTTCTTCAGCTGTGATCGCTCCTGCTGGCACTCTACTACCAGTCCTTTACAGAAGAATTCAAGAGAGCACAGATCAAAAGCCCATTATAACAAAGAACAAGCAACCTAAATTAATTCTAACACATTTGGCGATTGAAACCTTCTGCAGTGCTGGTTGTAGGGCCTTTCAGCTGTAGGGTAAAAAGTCATTTTAACACACTGCCCAAAACCTTAAGTAACTTTTTAAATTCTTCACAATTGCACCACGAGCTTCTTTGTTTGGTGCTATAGAAAGGGTAGGGATATTGTAAAATTTCACGAAGCAAACAAGTTTCTGACATTGCCTCCAGAAAACAGATTTTCTCCAGCTAGCTATCCCATGTTAAAAATGTAATTTGCGGAGTCCACAGAAGCACGCTGAGAAAAAATGAAATGCAGGATTTGAAAGTCTTAGTCTGCATAAGCTCTTGGAGGCTGGAAAGTTCATTGTTCTAGCAGCACAGGGTGTCAAAGTCGTACTGGAAAGTCATGAACTGAATTATGAGTAACAAATAAAGATCTTCACAAGAAAACTAGTATTTATTTTTACTTTACATTAGATTTCTGAAGTAAAAAGGCATACACAAAACAGCTGTTTTCAGGTTGCTCCTGGAATTTCTTGTGCATTAAGAGATTCTGCATCTGGATGGATACAAACCCACTGAATTTCAATACAAACAAATCCTAACAAAGACAGAGTGGTTCAGTATATACAGTAACTTCCCATCAGTGTGTGCTTTCTTTCCTATTCAACATCTAACAGCATTAACTAGTATTCAATGAAAATCTTCAACCCTCCTTTTTCTCTCAGTCTTGTAATTACACAGTTTGCAGCAAGGCTGCCAATGACCATTACTCCCGAAGCAGTCAGCACGAATTATTTACATCTCCCATCCCATCCCTGTCACCCTCCATTTGTTCTTTCATCCTTCAAAGACAGTGTATTCATTAAGCAATCCATCTGAAGACAAAACTGGCGTAACAGCAACACGTCGACCATTGTTCCACTAACACACATTCCTTTTCTTACTTGTTTCCTCACTAAAAGGTGGGCAGAACAAGAAAGGGATACTGTATTTTTTGATACAAGGCCCAACCTGGCAAACTCACTGTAAGAAATGATTTGCAGGATCATGAGCTTTCAGTTCAGGATAAAGCTTTAGGGTGATTAGAAGGAAAAGCAGCCAGACTCACCTGTGGGAAGGTGCACGATTCTCACGGCGCTGTCAGTTTTGTTAACGTGTTGCCCTCCTGCTCCTTTGGACCTGAACGTGTCTACACGAAGATCTCTGGGATCCACTTTAACGTCAACCTAGAATCAAAGAAAATTACTACTTTCTGCTCCTGCTAAAATATTTTGAAGATCTTTTCAAGGATACACAGTATTAAAAAAAAAAAAAACACTTCTCCAAAACCTGTTCTTTTATAACTGTTCCTAGGTAACAGCTATAATTATTATACTTAAAACACCCTAACAGCAAGTATCTCTGCAAAGCAACTCTTTAAGTACTCCACTTATTTTTTCCTTCTCTTACTCCAGGTCCTTCAGAAAACCAGGTATGTCTGTGTGGGAAACAAACTACAATCAGCAACTTTTTGTAAAACCACCAGCTTTGGCAGGGAGACCAAGAAACAAGCAAATCATCCAAATTATTTCTAAGTAGCAGCTCAAGGATCTCGTTCACTGAGTCAAGCCTGAATGATTTTTGCAAGGGTGTTTAAAAACATCTAACTGAGGAAAAGGTGGGTGGGTGTACCCAGATCCAGGCAAGGACTGCAGCACTGGAAGTACGAGCCCATGACCTGGACTGAGTTAGAGCTCAGTGGATAGGAAAGGAACATTCCGACCTAATCAACGTTGCGAGGAAAGCGTTACAGGGAAGCAGAACTTGCAGGGAAAGCCTTCAAGATTTGTTTTTGATTATCTTCAGCGTAAATTGCTGGTTTAAGTGAGAACGGCTGGTATAGGTGAAAACTCAAAGACTTACCAACACGCTCATTCAAATTCAGAACATACGGCCCTGGATTTAACAGGGAACGACACCAATAATTTAAATGAACCAAAAAAGAATTAAGGGACTTGCTGAAACTTATTACTATGCAACACTGAATATTTTCTTGGACATATTCCCTGTCTTAATATAAGACATAATTTAAAATTGGCTTACTGCTAAAGAGCCAGATCTGTGAGCACTGGGGCCGGAACAGTCACCGAACTGATCAGCGATCTACTTGCCACTTTAGGCAATAGCAAATATCTGGGAAGTTGCTTCTAGTGAGCTGTTTAAACATGTAAGGTACACAGGAGGAGCAGGGATACCTCTTGCTGCCCTGATCTGCAGTTAGTTTACCTCCTCTGGCTGCGGGAGGACGATGACTGACATCGTCCCGGTGTGAATGCGCTGCATTCTCGACGACAGGCCCGTCTCGGGGATTCGCTGGACCCGATGCGTCCCTCCTTCGTATTTCAGATGCCTGTAGACATCATCTCCCGAAATATGAGCGGCCGCGTGATGCAGCCCACCTGGAGAGGCAAGCACCGTGTGACAAACAGCGCAGAGAAACCCAGCTTTTAATTTAGTTGTCTTGGTGGAGTGCCTGAAGAGCTTCGGTACCTATCTCAGCTGGAGTGTAGTTGAGAACGTCAAAGGTCCAACGTTTATAGTCTGCATAGTTCTGGTACATCTCAAACATCTCCTTGGTGAACTGCTGGCAGATGTCACCTAAAAAAATAAAGGCAGTTCGTTATATGGCAGCCACCAGTTTTTAGATTGAGCTGCCACCGTAATCGTGGTCATTAGACAGATTTAATGCTCCTCTTTAGAGAGTATTACTTTATACCATTAAAGTATAAAAGTGCATTCAGAATAACCCATAAGAGCCTTAAAAATTTGGAGGGAGGTTTGGAGTAATCTTTACTGCGGAGATTTTGCTGACCTCCAGTTGTTCTGCCAGCTGTCACTTCCAATATAACATGACTTTTATCATATTTTTCCTTTGGCACTAGGAGCTGGAAAAGCTGAAAAGAGAAGAAAGAAAAAAAAGAGAGAAAATAAAAAAGAATGTCACTGTCTCTTTCATGACTCTGTATCTCCTTTTAATCCAGTTTACAGCCAGCCTTCACAAAGGCCATGGCTTGAGCCCACCTGACAGGAAAAATAGCTGATCCCACTCGTCCCAGCCCCAGCTACCCACAAACACACAGTTACTAGCTGTAACTCAGCTGGTTTTCACACAAACATTGATCTTATTTTTCAGAAGGTCCCATTTCCCGTTTTCTCAATGTGAACACAGAAGTGAGACCAAACACAGAACCTTCCCCCCAATCTATTCAGCTTCTCTGCTTATAATTAACGTCCCCGCTGACGGGGTGCTGTCAGCTGAAGAGGAAATGAAAGATTGAAAGTTGCAATCAGAAACCTTTTCAAGAATGTAGGCTCTGCTGTCACAAACAGTTATGAGGACGCCACGCCACGTCTCAATAGCACAGCCAGAGCTTTATATCCCCTTCAGCACCTCCAGACAGACAAGCAAGCAAGCAAAACTGACTAAAATAATAAGCTTCTGAGATGCATTTGCCAGAAGCTTACTAATTAATGTTGCCTGTTGTGTTTTCAGGGAAAAGTAAGGAGCTGGACTTCTGTTTCATTACATGCAAGTGTCATAGTTGATGGGTAAGATCACAAAGGAAGATTTTTCGGGTACCTTTATTTACAAAGCTGTATAATTTTACCTTGGGCTCACCTTTCTGCACAGCATGTGGATTTTTTTATCGAGGGTTTCCTTCTCTTCCAAGGCAAGCTCCAGAAGTTGTTTCTCATCCCTGCTGTCTAGCTCTAAATTCCAACGATAGGAACAGATATTAGCCAGTCTCCCTTACCTTAGAGCAAACTGTAGCACAGCTGACAACAGACACACATTACAGCACATAAAAGCTCACAATACAAGCAGTTCCACTTTGCCAGCATGAAATATCAAAAAAGGGCAGCCCAACCCCGGATGCATATTGCTAACTCAACGATTGTATTTTTCAGGGGTGTTGGAAGGAGTAGCAGATATTTTACCTCTGAAGCTCTGGGTTATGGCTCAAAGTCTGCATCAAACAGA
This sequence comes from Anas platyrhynchos, assembly GCF_047663525.1. Taxonomy (NCBI): domain Eukaryota; kingdom Metazoa; phylum Chordata; class Aves; order Anseriformes; family Anatidae; genus Anas; species Anas platyrhynchos. The sequence continues at coordinate 175,319,119 of NC_092587.1, forward strand.
TGCTAGTCCCAGCTGATGCTTATGTGGCACAGACTGACAGTCCAGGTGTAAATCCACGCACAGATTTGACAAAATACATCAAAAGCATGCCTGGAGACAAAAAGTGCCTCAGTTTCCCGTATTACAATTCCTCATGAAGTAAAAATGTCGGTTTCTAGACTTGCCCAGAAACAGACCTATACTCAGTGATCTGCAGACAACTCATTAAGGTGAGCATAAAACATGTAAGTATGATGATAATAACGAGGTTTCTAACCCTCTGTCTCCTGCTAATCAAGCGATCAGTGAGATGTGAGAGTTGTGGATTCAGGCCACAAGGATGTGGATGACCTCACTTCAATTCCTGGCTTTGCTTAAGGAGATTCCCTTCCCCTCTGCTCAGCAAGTGTGAGTCAAGGGAAAAAAATGACAACGCCAAAACAGGGAGCACCCTCTCCTTTCCATTTTAATTCTCTCTGTTCTACCAGCTGAGAGGTGGCTCTGTCACCTCATCAGAAGGTAAACGTAGAGGTTTCATCAGTATTTTAGTATTAGTATTTTATTTATAGAGGTTTACACACCTCAAGAAAAGAGCAGACAGATGTAGGAGTTGGGGCTCTTCCTCTCTGCATGTCTGGAGCCTTGTTCTTGTTCTTGTTCTCCTGTTCACAGCAGCAGCATTAAGAACTAAATGAGCTGGGAAGTTGGGCCAGCTGGACAAGGACAGCAGCAGCTCCTCTATATCGTGGTTTCTAATTTATATTCCATGTGGGTATTTTTTCTTTAAATAAATGATGGCAGATCAACAGCTGAGCCAGACATCGTTGGCACTTAAGGCAAGAACTACGTAAATTTCTTTACCAGTTTATCACAACTCCAACCAAAAGATGGTACTGAATGAAAAGCTTCTAGCTGGCTCAAAAAATATCCTCGTGGATTAGTTGGATAAACAGGGTCAGCCTAAATATTGTCAGCAGAGATGGAAGCAGGGTCTGGGGGTGACCTACCAGCCTGAGGTTGAAATGATCGGCAACCCATCCCTACCTCCCTGCAAAGCTGGCCTTTAAAAAGTCACTTCATCTGCCCTCTGATGTGCCTCACCAGGGACAGACTGGGCAATAATATTTTCCTGCTTCATTGAGTGTTGCAAAGATACAATCCTACACTAATTGTGAGGAATTTAGGTATGACAGAGCAGAGGATCAGTTATGGAGCTAAAAACAACACAAAGCACAGTCAGCCGAAGGGGCCATCTGTGTTTTAGCTCAGCCACACGACACAGACTGCGTACAGAGTAATTGGGCTCCATTTAAGTAACTTCTTGGCTGTAATTTTCTTTCATTCATTTGGTTTTTCTTCCTTTCAACTCTAACTCACTCCATTCATCCATATCATAATTTATGGAATTAGCAAAATTCTTCATTACATTTATTTGATGCAAAAACAGCCTTGCTAAGTCGGAGTTTTCCACTTTTTTAAATACTCTGTCATTCTGCCAAGTATATTTCTTTTTCAGGTATCAATTTTTGTCCCTCATCTTCACTCCTTTTCCTCTTTATCCACTGAAGAGGAGTGAAAGGGGTTGGGATTAAAATACTGTCTCTTATCTTAGTGTCTCTGGGGGTAGCAGAATGGTCCACATTTTTCTTTTCTACTGAACACACTGCTTCACATTTCCAACTTTTTTTTTTTTTTGTCAAAATTTGTACCACTGCTTATTTTGTAAATTCTCCCCATACTTTCTTTCTCCTGAATGGCATCAAAACCAGTGTCAATATTTTTTTTCCTGTTTTTTACCCCAACCTTTACTGTAGAATAGTTTTGAGAAGCAGCAGCTTCTTAGATAATCATCAATTTTTATTCTTTGTAGGACTCCTCAAATATCTTCAAAGACATTAACTCCTGCTGCTTATGTTGGAAGCTGAATTCAGGGCCTGAAGATGAAATTTCACAGAATTTGCTTAATAAGCATCAATGCACTGGCTGGTTGGAATCCCATTTTAAATGACACAGGTGAAGTCTGTGTCTATCAAATATGCTTGACGTGAAGGTTTTTTCCCCTTCAGTTCATACTGTCTGTTCTATCAAAAAAAGAACTTCAAAAAAAATATTTCCAAACTATTTCTGCTAGACAAAGCCCTCAGAGTTCAGATGGTTCCTACTTTCCCAGGTTGGCTGTATTAAGACTTCCGACCAAAGAGAGATGAGATAAAAATAAAAGGAAATGGATGAAAGCCGTAGAAACAAGAAAGCTTCCAGGAACAGACATGACCAGAGTGTTCCAGGGCTGCCTTAACTTATGTAAATGCTTTCCTTGAAGGCCAGGCAATTAAGTTCATCACAAGCAAAGCCACTCTTTTGAAATGACTAAGAGGATGTCTTCTCCTTACCTCTGCACATGGTTTCTAACTCCTGCACTTCTCTTTCAGCCTCTTTGATTTCCTGAAACGCAGTTACAACACGGGACAGATCGGCACGTCTTCTCCTCAGGGTTCGTTGCTCAAAGTCATTCTTTGAGTCAGCATCGAGCAGGTGACTGACCTCCTGGTATTCTTTGCTTAGAGTCTCCAGGTACTTCTGCACAGCCTCGTGCTTCCATAACGCTCGGGAATCCTGATGCTTTTTCCTAAGCCGACCATTGCACGACAGAGTCAATCTAGCTGGGTCCAACAAAGATTTTGGCCTCCCAAATCCCCAGCTGTGCAGCCCCATCACATAACCTATCTTCTTTGCAACAGAAGGAAGAGGGGAACTGTGAAGCTGACCATGACAGTAGCAACTGGAAAGCAAGCTCTTGAAAAGCCAGACACTTTGGAGAGGTTTCATCTTGTTCCTTATTCTTCCACTGCCTGAAATGAGAAGTAGACGATATACGGGTGTCAATATACAATACACAATTGTCTAGAAAGTGTTTTCTTAAAAAAAATAAATAAAAATAAAAAATCCAACCTGTATCAGGCCCAAATCCTGTTCTGGATTACACCAACACAAATTTAGTCACCCTGGACAAAACTATTCCTGTTTCAATCCCAGTGTAAGCTAGAAATTCTTACCAGCACCATTCTACTAGCTGAGAGTTGGCAAAAGTATCTTCTGTCACCTCCTCAAACAGTTTGTTTCTGCTGTGAGGATCTGCTCTAGGTGCTGCTTTACAGACAACAGCTTTGTTTGCTACACATCTCACTGGAAAAATCCAACTATTTCATGCCTTACTGGCAAAACAAAAATGTTGCTGTGACAAGACAAAGCTATACTGAAAGTACACAACTGTATAGAGAGAACAGAACATATAAAATGTGCAGAATTTTGTGCAAAACCATAGCTACTGCCATTACAGGATATACCTGGAAGGGTGGGAATTAGTAATATTGGGGTGACCTTGCAAAAGGTCAGTCAGTGGGACTGCAATATGTAAAAATCCATATGAAGAAATTATTCATCTCTTTATGTATTATGTCAAAGATGGGAGCAGTGCTTAATGTTCCCCGTGTACTCCTTCCCGTGCTACTCTCACATGTAAGTGACACAAATATCCTCTATCAAAAAAAGCGAGTAGGAAGCTGGTACTCTGAAATCCCATCCCTCTATTTTTCATAGACTTGGTGTTGTTTTATAGGACACGGGATCACTGCTGCTCCAGGAAAGATCTTTTTTCTTCACTGTACATCATCACATCACAAACCAGGAATTGAATTATTATTGTGTTCTAAAAATTGGTGTGCAAGGGTCTACCAAGAGGACTGCATTTAAATCTTTATTGTCCTAGGACTACACACACAGAAAAAGTTTAACAAATATTTCCTTAATATTTCTGCCACAACCACAGCCCTCTATGTCTACCAACTTCTACAAAACAAGTTGATTCTGAGAATCCAGCCCATGAAACTTTTACAACAGGATCTCCTTGAAAGAGCACGCTGCAGTTTCCCTAATCCAATCATTTTTTACTTATTACTGACAAGAGCTTCTGTACGCCTTCAGGGGTTTTATGAACAAATTACCCCAACATTAAGTACTCAGCTCACCACTTTTCCTTACCTGCTTACCCATTTGTCCTATAACAAAGGAACAGCAACACACAGTAAAAACAGAGGCATTGTTTTTCCAATAAAAAACCCAGATGTCTGTTTTATTGCCTGGGGGAACTGGAAGAGCTGGAGAGGGAGGGAAGAGCCTTTATTCTACTTCTGCACCTTCCCCAGGCTGGCAGGCACTACCAAACTCACTGCAGCTATTTTAAGGACTGCTTTAATTTATAGAAAGCCAACAATAGCCCTCGTGGATTGTTCCAGTGACTAAAAACAGCTGTAGCAGAGGCATCAGGAACAAGGCAGAAGGCCCGAGGTCCGCACTCCTGGACTTAATTCCTCGAGGGCATGTGCTGGAATTAATTCCCAAAGGCCTGATTTTGCTGATGTCAGTGGAGTTGTTCCTCCTTATTCCAAGACACCATGCTCATCATCACCCAGCCAGGTGGTAAATGTCATTAATAGAGTTAACTGGTGAAGTCAAAAATCAATATAATCAAATCATTAATTCATAATATAGCTCTGCCTCAGCTGTCAGAAGTAAAATCCTTGTTTTTAAATGCCTGAACACCTAAAAAACTGCACGACTCCAACCTTTGAGAAAGAAATTTCAGAATAATTTTGTTTTGTTGTTGAAAGAATAAAGCTATCTCCTCCTCCGAGAGATGTCGTCGCACTGCTTTTGTGCAGAAATAAGCCCACATAAAACTTTTTCAGAGCACCGTGCAGTACCTACCAGCTGCTTCTCGAACTAGTTTTTAGTAACTTCTTCTAATGGGACAAAATTATCCTGTGGGCAGCACAAACACATCAGAAATCAGAACCGGCATGCCAAAACGACAAGTGTAATTGTCTCATTACAAGCACAAAAAGCCCAGCTCAGCCCCAGCCGAGCAGCAGCTATCAACATGACTGTTTTGGGAGCTTTAAGAAGCCACTTTTAATAATCAAAGCGCCCTCAGCTCCATGCAAATGCATTTGTAGAGCTGAGTATGAATATTGATGGGTACAGGAGCAGCACAAGAGCCTCAGAGACACGTTTCCAAGGCCTCAGGGGCCCACGGTGGCATTGAGGACCCCTCTGCCCCCCCAAAGCCAGGCACAAGCCCCCCTTGCCCAGCGCAGGATTTGTGTGCTCCCCAACTCACCGTCCGCAAGGACAAGCAGCAGGCAGACCCGGCCTCAGCGCACGAGGGCATTGCGGAGGGGAAGGAAAGCGGAAAAAACTCTCGCTCCCAGCATGCCTGCTCCGAAACACAGCTCCCAGAGGGCAGCAGCCTGCCTTGGCCGCCTCTCCTCCGGCCCACGGCATCGCGGGATTTGGGAGCGCAGGTTTGGCAGCATCGCTTTAGCAACTCGGCGAGGGCATGCTGGCGGCTCTTTGCCTCGTGAAATACCAGCCCCCAGATTAAAGAAAGAAAAAAAAAACAGACCTTAAAAACACGTCTGTATTTTCATTTTCGGTATCTTCTTCACAGTCGCGTGGTAACGCGCTCTGATTTGAGCAAACGCTGGCTGGAACGGCGAGCACGAGGAACGGGGAGGGCTCTGCTCCCCGGCTCTGGGCTCTTACATAAAGTGGGCTTTTCCGTGCCTTTTCCCAAAACACGGCTTCCAATCTGGTTTATTCAAAGAGCGATTTCAGAAAAGTCTGCATAAAACAACGTGAAGTCCCACTTTCTGGCGGAGCTTGCTGTTAATTGCACTGAAAATGAATTATTGCTGCTCTACAGGAGACAAACATCGGTCCCGAAATGTTCATAAACATAAAACCACCCCGGTTTGTGTCCAGCTAACAGGCTGCAGCTTCCTAATACGGCAAGTTTCCAAACACAGTATGCATATGCACATCTTCACAGTTGCATAATCTGTTTAATATTATCTATATCCCTAATTATAGTCAAAAGTGTTTACATAACCTGTTTTTTTTGTTTTTTTTTATACCTATAATCACCCAAAAGGCCAATTTACCTACCTGCTGCTACACACGGTACAGGAGAAAAACATACTCAAGCCTCAGAGGAAGAATTCTGCTGCCTGATCCTTTTAGGTTTTCCTTAGGTGTACAGCTTGCACTGAGAAGTTTGCTTTTTTTCAGTAACTTTCCCCATCTTTTTTAGATTTCAGCAAACCTAGCTCTGCTGTAAATGCTTTAAGGAACGCTATGTTCTAAGTTTCTTTCTTTCCAGCTACTGTCATTCAACAAGATTTAAAAAAAAAAAAAATAAAATCTGGTATTTGGCACATATAACATCAACAAGGTTTGGCAAGGTAAGCGCTCCAAAAGACTGAAAATGAGCTGATCGGGGGATTTGGAGCAAATCTCATCAGCACTCGAATGACAACTAACCTCTTGTTTAGGTCTGAGGGCTGCTTCTGGCTCTGCTCGATCCCCTGGGACTGGAGGCAAAGCAGACATGAAAAGGCTGCCCCAGAAAACAGGAGCCATCCCCAGCTGACCAAGTTACCAAAGAGCCTCAGCAAACAGCACCCTGCAATCTCCAAGGAGCTCCCCCAGGCCTGGGGGACACAGCACAGGTCTCTGTTCCCACTCCTCAGCTATACCTTAGGCCTCAGTGAAGATAAATAATAAAATTATCCTTGCGTTGGGACTCCAAATATCCAATCTGATGCTTAAAAACCTTGGAAAGGTGGTCCATGGGAGAGCAACCAAGAAGCTAATAAGAACATGCAAGTTATAAGCAGAGCATGCACTCAGAATTACAAAACAGATTTAAAAAGGAAAGGGATAGGCCAAGAAAAATCACATCAGCCTCTACTGCAGCCAGGAATGGCTATTATATTAAGCCCTCTGATTAAAAGCGATCACGATTCAGTTTTTATTGCACTTGCTGGGCAAGTTTCACACTCTGAGTGTGAAAGTACAGACTAACAAAATCTCAGCACCCCCACCAGCCAGCAGCTAAGACACAGGTTGGTCTCATCCATCATTTTAAATGAAATATAGGAATTGAGCACAAAGGATGGGAAATCCCACTGCTGCCTGTGCATCCACCTCCCTTACGGTTTGCTTGGATGCCCCAAAGCCTGCATGGCCACAGCAGCTGCCCACAGAGCTGGTGAGGACTGTAGCTTATGGGGTGGAAAGTGCTTGGGGCGAGGTGCTGCTGCCCTCAGACACCATGGCAGAAGGGAGGAGGACAGCAGTAGGGCAGCAGGGAACGGGACACGGGGGTCCTGTACTTTTAAATCTAAAATCTGGCAACCCCGAGCTGCCAATTGCTTTAGAAACGAGAGGCAAAGAAATGGTTCATCAGACAAAACAGGCTCCAGGCCTTACAACGTGCTTGGCTTGAAGGCAGGTCTATGTCCATGCGGAGGCCCCTTTTTTTTGCTCAGGGGCCCTAACTGGGTTTAGCAATCTGCCAGCACTGTGCCACGACTTCTACAGACACCGTGCCATGGGGTAGAGAGAGAGATGCAGAAAAATCCCAAGCTTGCTATCATGTACATATCGCTTTAATACTGCTCCCCCCTTTCGACCCAAATAATTTGTCGACAGACTCCTGAATTCTTTCTGTTTGTAGGAAAAACTGGTGACAGAATCATACGCGTCTTGAATACAGTCCTGTTTATTAACAAAGCCCGTCGAAAGAGCTTTGTTTGGCCCAGCACAGTAGGATTAAATGACAAGAAGTTTTCTTGACTGCACTCCCAAACCTCACTTTCAACCAGCACTGTGCCCCCCCCCCAAGCTCATTTCTGTGTTTATGCTCTCTCAGCTAGTCTAAAAATGTTTCTTTCCTTTTCTTTTTTCTTTTCTTTCTCATTTGCTTTCCTTTTCTTGCTGCTTTTAACACAGATTTTTAATACAGACGCGTGTCTAAACGCAAATCAAGCCCTTGCCTCTTATTTGCAGTTTGTCCTTTTGCAGACAGCATTCTTTCTAGTTCTTGGATGAGCAGAAAACAGAGACATTTAGCTCCTAAGAACAGCCTTACTGCTTCAGACCAAAGGTTCACCCAGCCCTGTATTTGCCTGACCATCTCGGAGATGGATCTGTTTATCACCGAACCCAGCAGAAGGCGTAACATACCTTTTGGTAAGACAGGAAACCAGAGGTCGTAACGCCAAGGCTAGCATTAACAAGAGCTAACTACGTGCTGTGGTGCAGACTCTGAAAATGAGGCAGAAGGGCTGACTTTGTCAGTATTACTAATGTTTTGAAAAAAAAATCAGATACTGAGTAACAGCAGTACTGCATCATATGCCAAAAAGACCAGTGAATGGAGTACAGCATGTGGAAAATACTACATAGTTGCACACATTGGTTACCATTGATCCAGGTGACTGACATCCTTAGAAACATGCCAGAACGAAACCAGCGAGAAATAAACACAGTAAAGATAACCTTTCTACAAATAAGCTTAACTACAGACAGCATAACTACAGACCACACAACAGATAACCAAAACAAAACCTAAAACAACCACCATCCACAAAAAGTGGCCATAAATTGACACTCAACAGGAAGTACGAAAACATACGCTGTACTTCTCTAATACCTCCTCACATTTACTATCTTCTCAGGAAACTACCTAAGCCTTTAGACATGTAAATATATATTTTTTCTATCTTGTAGTTCGCAAGTTAGATTGCCTTCCAGGTTACCCTCTTTCAAGAAGTCGTTCCACTCTCCTGTTGCCTCCTTTAGCCTGAAAGGAAGGCAGCTATGATGTCCATCAACTTCAGCAAGGCTTGTGACAGGTCAAAGACACATTGACTATTTTCTGTCACAGTCAGCTACCCACTTTACATGTAACCAAAGAAAACTTGTTCAGCAGACAGCTTTTCTAATTGCTTTTAATTGTTTTTTCCACACGCTTGCTTTACTGTGCCTGTCTACTACGTTCGCCACCTGGGACAGTAGGTGGATAACCATATTATGACGGAATTAATATCCTTTTATAACATACCTTTTAAAATATAACTACTGTTTTTAAAGAGTAATTACACAAACAGATGCTAATTGAAGCTGCCTAATTTCCCCCCTCATAAAATGCTCTTTTTAATTGGTTGCAACTTTTGACAGTTCAACCAGTTTTCCTTCTAAGTAAATCCCCTAGGCCACGTGGCCTCAGCGTTGCTGCTTTGTTTTCCCTTTCTGCAAAGACCCATTTACGAACTATTTCTGGGAATAACAAGGAGGAGAATTTCTTTTCAAGAGACCTTAAAACCTCCCCTCAGCGAAGGAGCCAAGCCACGAATAAACACTTGGTGCTCTAAGCGTGCACGGATGGTGCATGGGGAAACTTTACATAATCAACTGCTGCAAAAAAAAAAAAAAAAAAAAAAAGAAGAAAGAAAGAAAGAAAAAACAAACAGGAATTAATGCAGGAGATGACATCCCTGCCCGCCCGGAGCAAGCTGCCAGCTTGCTGCTGTTTCCCTCAATGCCAGCCAGCGCACAGCGAGCGCTTGGCCCCTCGCAGCTCCGCTCTGATGGAGACTTTCCAGCAAAAACAGGAGCTGGACTTGATGATCCTGAGGGGTCCCCTCCAGCTCGGGATGCTGTACGATCCCCTAACACCTCCCAGGTTTTTGGGGCAGCGGTTTAATCTGCTCCTCCACAGAGCTGCCACGCCAAGCGGGCTGCGAGGGCCCGAGCGGCAGGGGAGGGAGGGCGGCGCGGCGCGCAGACAAAGGAGGTTTTTCTGCCTTATCCCCGCACAGCCAAACGCTGAAAGAAAATAAAATAAAAATTAAGAATGAAAAATCACCCAAGTTTCGACGGCTTGGGGACAGCCGTGACGCAGGAGCGGGGCCAGCCGGAGTTATTTTTACCCCCGCGGAGGGCGGCAGCCCCCTTCCCCCTCCTCCCCTCGGGGCGGCTCCGAGCAGCTCCTCGCCTCAGGTAGCCAAGCACCGAGCGCACCCCCTTTCCTTCCACTTCCTCAGGACGGAGAAAAGAGGATTACAAAAAAAATAAAAACAAAATGAAATAAAATGAGCCCCCCAGCACGGCGGGGAGCCGCACGGGGGGGGGGAATCCAGCGGGGGGCCCCTCAGCCGCCTCCCCCGCTGCGGGGCGCGCAGGCGCGGCGGGCCGGCGGCCGCCATTTTGCAGCGTCAGGCAGCTGCGCACGGGGGCCGCGCTCCGCGCCCGAGGGGAGCCGGCGGGGCGGGCGGTGCAAGGCCAATGAGTTGAGGAGCAGCCGCCGCTATCGCTGCTGCTGCCGCCGCCGCCCGGGTTGGGGCTACGCCGAGCTGGGGCTCTCCTCTTGCTAGATAGACAGACAGACAGACGGGGCTTTCTCTCTATTAGCGACAGCCGCCCGGCCGCCTCCCCCCCCCCCCCTCCGCCGCGCCGTGCCCGCACCATGCCGTCCGTGCCGCTGCCGCCCAAGGAGAGCAACCTCTTCAAGCGCATCCTGGTGAGCCCCCCGTCCTCACCGCCTCCTCCTCCTCCTTGCCCTGCTTCCTTCCTTTGTCTGGGGCCCTGCGGGATGGGAAGGGGCTGGCTCGGAGGAGGGAGCCCCGGGGGGTTGCGGCCACCCCCCTGCGGGAGGCTCTGGGGGGGGACCCCCTCCTGGTGTCGCCTTCACCCTGAGGGGGGTTTTGGGGAGCCTCGGGGCCGGCCGGCAGCGGTGTGGTGAATTTGGGGGGTAACTGGGGAAATTTGGAGGCGGCTCGGTGGCTCGGAGCATCCTGGCTCGTCCTCGGGAAGAGCCCGAAGTTTGAGGCGCGGTGGCGCAGGGGACGCGCGGTGTCCCTGAGGCAGCCGTGGGGAAAGAAACGCCGCGGCTGAGCCCCGGCCGTCTCCTCAGCCCCTCCTGTGGAAGGAGAGGAGCAAGGAGCCCGCTCCCTTGCTCCTGAGCTTCTCGGGGTGGTCACAGGAGACTTCCAGCCCCGCCAAAGTTGGGGATTCAGTGCCGCCCGGCCTGCCTGCGGGCAGAGACCCACACACCGCAGCTCTAACCCGCTGGAGCCCCCCGTTTATTTCGCTATAACGCAATTTGTTAGGCTGGTTTCAATGGTTCTGCAGGTGAGGAATGAACGCTTTATCCCCCAGGAAGCTGGGCTCACAGCAAGCACCGTGTGTAAGCCCCTGCGTGCAGCCAGCGCCTTTCAGCAGGTATTTCCCAGCTGCCTTTCCCCTCCTTTGGGGGGGGTAGCATGGGATTTTTTTTAAAAAAAAGACTTAATGGTTCTTAATGGTGATTTGTTGCTTACTGCATGCTCATGGCATGCATCTTAGTAAGTCATTCTAGCACTCCTCTCTGCTAAAAATAAGCGACTAATATTAGAACAGTTAAGTGATTATTCTTACTAGTAGCAAACAAGTTCACGGTAGCAGTCGCTTCTCAACTTTTTAAAATGAAATACGAAAAAGCTCTATGGTCACCTGCCTTTTGTGTATTAAGCAGCAAAACAGAACGTGGGTTCTTAGGCAAGGAAATCACAAACTTTCACTTGTTAGCCTATCAGTTTGTATATTGATACTTCTTGAAACTTAATTTCTTACTGTTTTTTGTAGGTAGCTTGGACTTTTTCTTGGTGTTTTCTTCTTGGAGCAGTAATACCTATGTAATCAAAGTTGAACCTTTTGGTTTCTTGACATATTCTGGACTATTTTAGTACAGTTATACTACAGCTTTCAGTGCTAAATGTAAATGCTCTTCTGTAATTCAAGTAGCTTCTGCCTACTTCAGCACTGCTAGAGTTCTTGAAATCACTAGGGCTGCTGTGGACATCTTAGAAATCAAAAAAGACTTATATATTGCTGATGTGGGAGGCTGTATAATAAGACCATACAAGCGTGTTGCAATTTAACCACTTGGAACAGATTTGTGGTAACTGTAGTCATACATTAAGACTAATTTTACAAAGGCTACAGAGAATTATCAGCTATGAAACGGGAAATTCATCTGGAGAGCCTGATAATTACTGAAGAGTCAGTCACTTTGTGTATGTAACGTGTGAGACAGGTTATCAGCAATGTGAACGAGGTGCCCCTAAGAGCAAACCTAGCTGACACAGAGCTGCCCAAACTAGCCTGGCCTCAGGGAGTTCAACGTAAGGTGTGAAATCTCCTCAAGAAGCTGAGTAAGTAGTCTTTAAGGCACATGGCTTTGTATGCCAGCGTGCTTGATGGTACTTGAACAAGCTCACTTTTAAAACTAGATATGATGTGATTCTGTAACTGATAGCAATTGCAGCGTAGGTAAAATCCTAGCGGGTAGGTAATTGCTCTAATTTCTCGGTGTTACTGTAAGAGGTAGTGCTAGAGTTCATTTCTCCTGCTATCCTGACTTCCAGTTCTGCTTGGTTTCTTAAGCCTTGCATCTGCCTCTTCTGCAGAGGCTTTTCCTCAGACTCCGTCTGCTGGAAGCCACACTCGTGCTTACAGGTGTGACATTGCTTGGGAGGGAGGGGCTGTGCTGCTGGAAACTCCTCGGGCTGGCTTCTCAGCCTCACAGAAGGCGTGGAGGGCACGTTCGAAAGCTTCCTGGCTCTCCCTTTTATGGGAAGAGAGAGGCGTCCATAAAGAAGACTTAATGCGGGAGTGCTGGTGTGTTTCTTGCCACTTAAAAATCAGCCTTCAGCTCCTGTGACATGTAAATAGGGCAGATGCGACCTAAAATAAACACTATGTGTGGTAACTTGAAAGTGCTTCTTGTTAACATCGCCGTTTAGTCATGTGCATTTGAAGTTTATTTCTAGTAAGCTTAGGAAACTTTTTTGTATCATCTATTTAAAACCAAGTTTTAAGCTCGCTTTCCAAGTGCGTTTTAGTGTAAGCAACTTGGAGTCCCGCACCCCAATGCACAATTTAGTACCAGATTATAAATTAAAGAACCCAGATTATAAACTAAATCTGAAAACTAGGATTAAGGTTTGCCGTTATGGGATTGAATCAGCTCTGTCTGGGCAGAGCACTGGTCCTTAGCAGTAGTTTAGAGGAAAGCAGAGGGGTCGTGATACCTTCATGGCTTACTTGCTAAACTGGTAAGTGTTCCATAATAATTGTTGGTGTCCACCTGTATTGGACAACATAAGATACTGCCTGCTGTTTGTCTCATGCCTCATGTAACTGTGTAAAGTGTCATGCATTTAAGTAATCCTTTGATTTCCTATTGACTGCAACATTTTGTTACATGAAATAAGGCTTGCTGCTTGAATTGCAAATATGTTTCCCTTGGAGAAGGGCTCACCTGTTAATACCTGATCCTGTAAGGATGGGGCTAACCCTCTTATTAGGAACAGATTCGCCACCTACTTGTTTGATTTCAAGTAATTAAATAGAAGAAGTTTAATTTTAACTTGATGGCAGTGACTTGTTACTGCTTAGTTCATTCCTGTACACACTTTCCTTTCTCCTTTTTTGTGAACAAATCTTAGAAACTATCTAACGCGCCAGCGTCTGAGGAATTGCTCAACTATGAGTTGTCTTTTGTTCCCCGAGCTCTACAGTGGTCTTAGGACATTCCTTCTGTGATAAAAGATAAATATTAGAGTGTTTGTAGGTGTTAAATTAATTCTTATTCATTAAACTCGAAGACTTCTTTTCTGTTTGTGTAGTAGTAATGGGTTATAGACATGCAAATAGTCAGTTTCTTAGTAGCGATGTGGGGGAGTTGCCACAAACTAATTCAATAATTAGGAGGCTATGGTGGTATGTTAATTAATGCCTCCTAAACTGGCTAACAGTGTAGCTGAGGTGGCCGTTGTCATCCCCTTATGGAGCAGGGGATGCTTGGGGTGGCTGCTGGAGGCTGGTTCCTTGGTTCCTTTACAGAGGAGAGCATGGAGCTGCCAGCAAAAGCCCCCTGGTGTGACTGGGATGCCTGGTTTGTGGCGCAGCTCTGGGGAGACAGCGTAGAAAGAAGGCTGCTCCCTTGCTCTTAACTTTCCAGACAGGTGGTGAGGATCCCTGGTCTCAGCAGGCTGCTGAAACGCTAGGATTGCAGAGGACGGCTGGTAAGTGTCAGTGGGGCTTCTGTGAGGGAAAACCGTGCTTCACGCTTGTTAGGGACTCGAGGCGGAATAAATCAGAGAAGCCTGGATCCCAAATGCATATTCCTGTTTTAATTTTCCGGAGGAGTTTATGAGTGCTGTCGTGATAAGGCTCATAAACTAGGCTTCTGAGGAATGGTGCTGGCTGTTTCTTCACCATGGGATTTCTTGAAGGGTTCCTGTATGGATAAGGAAGTGTTCAGAGTCGAGTCCCACTGTGTTTTGTGCTGCGACTTCCTTAACTGTTCTTCACTGCATTGAGCAGAGCAGCTGATGAGCAGTGGCAGCAGTTGTATGAAGCTACACCTGGCAGAAAACCTGAGGGCTGTCTGAAAGCACACAGGAGTAAATCGGGTCATAGCAGGTAAAGCTGCTCGTGTGGATGAACACGTTATGCTCGGAAACCCTAATTTAACGTGGACATAGTGCTGGCTGTGAGCTGGCTTACCCTAAGAGCTGAGATTTTTAGGAATTTGGGGGGTCTGATAAAAACAGTTTCCTTGTACAGCAGCAGGAAGCCAGTGAGTCCTGAGTTGTGCCTTCCACTCTGGGCTGAATGCAAATTGTTATGCCACCACTGAGGGCTGCATCTTCAACTCTGCTATCGGCCTCCTCCAAAGAAAGCAGGTATTAAAACCGAGCTTTGCACCTTTTCCAGCTTATGTCTATTTCACATTTTAGTAGAAACGGCAGCTACAAAGTAGCAGTTGCCAAACACAAAGTTCCTAGCAAAAAAGTAGTTCAGCTGCTGCAAAGATGTTTGTGCTGCTGGAGGTCTTGAGGCTCTGGGTAGGTTCATGGGGAGCAAGTCCTTTACATAACTTCTTATTTTTTAAAGCCTGACATTTGTGTGTGTATCAGGTCCCGCAAAACACCCTGTGGTTTTAATCCCAGGAGACGTGGCAGGTTGGTCTCCTCAGTGCTTCTGCCCAAAGTGCAGATGAAAAATGAGCATAAAATGTGTGGCTGGGCTGGCGCTCATCTCATTCCTAGCGTGTAGTTGTGGTTCCTGTTCTGCAGAGGCATACCCGTGCTCGTAAACTAAAGAAGCTCTAGCAACTCAAATTGTGGTGAAGTTACAGGTGCTGAGTGCCTCTAAAGAAGAGCTCTTCCTACTGAATGTTCTCTTGTTTCTGTATTTTATTTATTCATTTATTGCAGCAAAGGGAGTCCCAGTGGTTCAAGCTGTACTGAGCATTTGTGCACAGCACTGACTGAGACTTGATCTTACTTTAATTTTTTTTTAATCTATATTTTTTGCCATCTGTAGATCTGAGCTCCTAGTGGGAAAAGCTGGTTTAAGGATAAAACACTGCTGCTTGTGGAGAATCGTGGTAGTAAAAACTTAAATATTACGGTGACTTGAGCACCTTGGTGTTAGTGCTGGATCTGATGCTGGCCGCTCATTCCACTGGGGCCTGACTGTGTTGGTGCCAGAGAGGGCTTGTCCCAGGACTAGAGACTAGGAGGCTGTGAGGATGGGAGTTGTACTGAACCTTCTCCTTGCCCTCTGTGAGCTGAAGCCTCCTCATGTGTGACCCCACTTTCCCAGTTCAATTTTTTTCCTGTTTTTTTTTGTCAACATTGCAAAGAAGTCGAGCTTTGCATGATACAAGGGGAATTTCCAACTCAAATGCTGAACTCTTTCACGGCTTAGCCGGATATCATTCGAACGAGATAGTGTGGGACTGGTCAATAACTTAGTAATTAGTTGGTAGCAGAGGAGCAGTGTATGCAGAGTGCTGCCCCACATCCCAGTAAGGTGCTTAGGTGACTTCATCAGCTGCAGTGGGAAGCATCAGATGGCCCCTCAGATGCTGAGGACACTTTTATAGAGGTATGATAAAACAGTAAAGGCTTCAGAAGGTCCAAGTATTAAGTCTTATGTCAATTAAGAAGAGCACTGGCAGTGAGCCGATCGTGCTGTGTTTGGGTCAGAAATGGGAACTGGTAACTTGAGCAGCCACTAAATACCTGTCAGCTCCCCAGAAAGGGTGCTGCTGTAATCAGTCAGTGCTAACTTTGTGTTTTCTATTGCTGAATTTAATTCCCATTGTGGCAGGGGCAGGAGGCTGCCAGTGCAACTGGCCTCCAGCATCCTCTCCATAGGTTTGGATGTCCACGCCTCATCCTTTTCTCTTGCCTCTGCTGTTGCATGTTTAGCTCTTGGGTTCCTTCCTTCTGCATTCCTCCCCCATCCATGTAACACAGCGGGCATG
This sequence comes from Anas platyrhynchos, assembly GCF_047663525.1. Taxonomy (NCBI): domain Eukaryota; kingdom Metazoa; phylum Chordata; class Aves; order Anseriformes; family Anatidae; genus Anas; species Anas platyrhynchos. Next base: position 175,335,323 of record NC_092587.1, read on the forward strand.
GACTGTTTAAAAAGCTGGGGATGTAGACACTGAAGCATTAAGAATATAAGATTCAAATGTTGCTTGAGTGAATCCTCGAGTTTTGTAGCAAAACCCTAGCAACAAGAGAAGATTCTGCCTGGCAAGAAGAAGGCCGAAACTTTCTTCAGATTGTGAAGGGGTTTGCAAGTGGGATGTACGGATCTGCTGGAGAGCACTTCATCAGTACTAGGGAAGGCTAATTAACTTAAAAGGTGCTCTTCTAAGTGCGAGGCTGTCCGGATTCAGCTACTTACGAAGAGATAAACCGTGCTTAAAGAAAACTTCAAATGCTCGCCATGGGACTGGTTCATTGGGATTGAGCAGAAACTTGCAGCTTGATTACAGCCACAGTCCGTCTTAAACAACTTCAGACTTAAAACATTTATATCGACCAAAGAGGTATGGTTGCTGTGCTTAACACTTTACCACCCTCTGAGTGAAGAATTTCTTCCTTATGTCTAGTGTAAATCTCCTCTCTTATGGTTTAAAGCCATTCCCCCTCATCCTGTCATTGTCTGCCTGAGCAAAATGTTGCTATCCATCTTTTTCATAAGCCCCCTTTAGGTATTGAAAAAGGAGCTCTCCTCAGAGCCTTCTGTTCCCCAGGCCACACACCCCCAGCCCCCTCAGCCTTCCCAGGAGAGGTGCTCCAGCCCCTGCCCACCCTCATGGCCCTCCTCTGGCCTTGCTCTCCCAGCACCACACCCTCCCTGGACGCAGGACTTCAGGTGGGGCCTCACAAGGGCAGAGCAGAGGGGCACAATCCCCTCCCTGCCCTGCTGCCCACCCCTCTGGGGGTGCAGCCCGGGACGCAGTTGACCTGCTGGGCTGCAGGCACACACTGCTGGCTGCTGCCCGGCTTTTTGGCCACCACAACCCCAAATTCGTCTCTGCAGGGCTGCTCTCAGTGAGCTCTTCTCCCAGTCTGTGCTCATGGCTGGGATTGCCCCAACCCAATTCCTTACCCACTGAATGGCCCATCATCACATCCCTCTCTCTCCAATTTGGAGACCAGGATGTCACATGGGACCATGCTGAAGGCCTTACAGAAGTCCAGGTAGATGACATCAGTCGGTCTTCCCTTGTCAGCTGCTGCAGCCACCCCATCACAGACAGCCACCAGGCTGGTCAGGCATGATTCACCCTTGGTGATATTTTGCCCTTTATTTGGTTGTCACTTGAAAACGGCATCTGAAATAATACCACATCTCTTCGGGGTGTTTGGGGCCCTTGGGACACAGAGTAAGGAGGGGAATCAGAGCAACTGCAGTCTCTCTTTGATTATCCAGTTGAGGTTTTATTTCTGATAGATGGCTCTCAGGAGCATGTGCTAGTGTCTGAGGAGCAGAACGAGATGTTCTTCAGCTGTGAAATTGCTGATCTGTGTATTAAACTCCAGGATGTTAAAAACCGATCTGTTTTCCCAATACAAGACTGTTTTTTTTTCTTTTTCCCAATACTTTTTTTTTTAATTGTGGTTACCTCCAGGGTGCTGTGCCATTTGACCTGCTGTCAGAGGCACCCGTACGTAGCTGGAAGCATCTGGAGCGATGTCTGGTGTGGTTGTGTAGCAAACCCTGCAAGTGGATTACATCTCTGAGGTAGTGTTGAAGAAGAGAATAATCCAGGATGAGATGTTCTTGGAAGGATGTTACCTTCTCTGGCAAACATCTGGTAGCAGAAGCTCTGGATAGTGTTTTGGCCTTGCCAGAACCTCCCTTTGAGGTTTCAGGGGATCACACATTTGTGATCTGGCTTTAGTTTTTAGCAGGAAATAATGGCTGTGGAAGGGTGATGGGAAGCCTCACGTTAAGCGCAGCAGATCAGGCTCTTTCTAAAAACAAGTGAAAAAACAAACCCACAGCATATTCACTTGAGCTTTTGATGTACTGAAGGACTTAATTCAGTGGGAGGGATCCTAATGAACACAGCTGTATTTGTCCTGACAAGCACAGAACTAGAATCCTCATGGAGACATCAGGTTTCTCACCTATGGACCCCACCAGGTGAGACGGCACCAAACAGCATCGCCCTCAGGTCCTGCCTCCTGTAAGTGAGCTGCAGGTGGAGCCCCGTGTGATCGCTTGTGCTGTGAGAGGAGGGGGTTCAAAAGCAATCCTTGGGGTGCTGCAACACCCTGGGCTTGTCGATGTGACCAAGCCTCCAAGCGTTTTGGTGATGAGTGCTAATAACCTGCATTGCTGAGTGAGGTCCTTTCTGTTATTGGCATGAATCTACACATAGCCATCTATAGCCATCAATTTATAGCTTATTTACAAACACATACGTGTATTTATTTAGGGGTGAGGGTGCTGGGAAGTCACTGTCTGGCTAACCAGCAAGGCCCATACCATAAGCAGGCTGGGATTATGTAGCTTCAGCTCTTGTTCTAGACCCAAGACTGAACTTGAGGGAAAAAAATATCAGAACAAGGATAGTTGATATGATTTCTTCAGGCAGTTCATCTGTCTTAAGAGCACCCTTGACTCAAATGTGTATTGGTCATTATGATATATTTGAAGTTTTACTCAGTGTTTTACAAGTTGTAGAGTCGTGGATGAGCGCTCACTGTTCTGTTACTTCTTCAGGAACATGTGAATAAACCTAGAAAGCATACCTAAAGCATTGTTAGTATTTTCTTATGGCTCTTTAAAAATGATACTAAACATATTATGTTGAGAAAAGAAAACAGATTAATGGGGGGATTCCCCAGTCCCTGAGATGGGACTCCAAGGCTTGTTGCAACCTGGGTGATTTCAGATAAGGGCATGGAAACTAGTTCTTTGTTGAGAAAAATCTCCAAGCCTTTTTGCTCTTGGTGTTTAAGTGTTAATTGCCCCATTATAATTACTTGCCCCTGACGGAACCCCTTGACCATCCTGCCAGCAGTCAGCCAGGCAGAGCAGCCTGATCCAATGTCAAGGCTGGCCCTTTTTGTCTTGAGGGGTGATTTAGGTGACCTCCAAAGGTTCCTGCCAACCAAAATTATTCTGTGATTTAGTCTCCAGTTAATCATGGTTAACTACACATGTCCTGAGTTTCAGACAAGTAACTAAAAGCCGTCTGCAGCTAAGCCTTTTCCCATGGGCTTGGGGAGGACTTGTGCTTTGCCACCGTAGCTAATAACCCCGAAGTGAGCACGGGCATGTTTCCATGTTGCCTGTGCCCTGAGTAGCAACGTGATGCATTGCAGCTGTAAAGGAGTCACCACACACCACGTTTCCTTAATAGAGATTTTTACCCCTGTCCTCAAAGATTGATGGAGTGGAAGAGATCTGTTAGAGACAGTCTAAGATCAAAGTATATGACCGGAACTGCATCGTTTCTCCTTGAAATAACCATCTGAATTGGAGCAGGACAACACACCTTGTGAGCTGAATGGTGCCAAGTTAAGCTGTTTCCTTAATTAAAAAAAAAAAAAAGGAACATATTTAGCTGACCATAAATCACTTTCATGCTTACAGATAAAAGCGTGCCTTAACTGGCTTATGTACTTTGTTTTAAAGTGATCAGCTGTAATGATCCAGATGACTACAATCTAACTGGCTTATTAGCATGAACTAATGTCTTGCAAAGAAGAGGAGGGAATAAAGTTCACTTGTACTTTTTTTTTTTTTCTTAATTTTTCCCCAGTGGAGCAGCATTATTTGTCAATTCACATGATCATTAGGTAAATGGTATCTGAAATAAATTTAAAAGTAGCTTTTAGCTGTACTGTTCCAGCTACTGGTTAGTTTTTTAATGCCCACGTAAATTATCTGTATATGTATTTCTTTTGAGGCTACAACAGGTCTATCCTACTTGAAGGTTTCTCTTTCTCTCCCCAAAGCCTACATCCGTGACAACCAAAGTCTTCTCTTCAAGTTGTTAATCTGGAGGCTGCTAGCGAAAATGGGATGTTGAAAGAAGCATTTGTTGTTTTTTTTTCATGGTGACTCTTCTCAGAAGTTCTGTGGAGTCAAGTTATCTAACTTGGCTTGCCTTTTTTATACTTCAGTGCAAAAGTTCTGAAAACATTGCTACCTGCCTTTCCTGTTTCTGTTGAAAAGGAGTGGCCAACTTGGTCCCAACAGTTCAGCTTCAGTGGAGACCATGAGGCAAAGCACCGGCTGCATGTGAATGAAGGCAGATACTGAGCTGAATGCTGGAGGAAAAGGCAATGTAATGTGAACAGTCATATTCAGCTGCAGCTTGCTACTGACCTGATTACGGAAATTACTACTGCGTTTCTACTACCATGTTAAGATACTGTTTTAAAATGCATTTTGGTAATTGAAATTCTTTTTTTTTTCTTTTTCAGAAATGCTATGAACAGAAACAGTACAAAAATGGACTCAAGTTCTGCAAGATGATACTCTCTAATCCCAAATTTGCTGAACATGGAGGTAACTGTGGAGCTCAACATTTTCTTTTTTGTCATGAGTTTAAATGGATTGTCAGTCTATTCTATACTATTGAGAAAGAATGGAGCCTGTCAGTGAGCATAATTCTGTCCTTGTGGCTGAATAACACTCTGCATCTTCAGTTGTAGTGCATTCACACCAAATGTCCCCACTAGCTCTTAGTCAGAAACACTTTTTGTGGTGGGAAGATCAAATGGTATAGTAGAAGCACGCTTCATTGAAGTTTCCAATTAAAGTTTCCTTTCTAGTTTTCCAGGTCAGAGTGCTAGCGTGGTTTTTAATAGCAAGCCATCCCTTCTTTTGAACATTACATGAAGGTATTCTGCCAGAGAATTAAAAATCTTGCCTTTTTTTGTCAAATGGATATCTTATACATTGCTACTTGGTGCTAGGACTGGCCTGTTCTGATAAATATCCCAGGAAACTTGGCAGGAAAATGTTGGTTGTATTTACATCTCTCAGAACTGAACCATCAATAGGACACCCTAGTCCCAGTGCGTTACAGCATTTCTGTTGCACGGCTCAGGGAATACTTCTTTTGATTCAGTGCATTTTTTTTGGTCTGCTCGTCAGGCAGCCTAACGTTCTGAGTGTGCATGTACTGTGTCAAAACTATTTTGCTTTCTGACTTCATCAAATCTTGGCAAAATGTTTGACTAATCTTCCTTTCATCAGTGCCTGCTCCTTCTTGGTTGTCTTCATTACTTTCCTAGATCTAGAAGTACAGTTTTTTTTTTTTAATTGCTTCAAAATTACAGAGTGGCCTGTGCCATAATCACTTACCTCTACTAACACTTGTGTTTTTATAACCTCTCACTACACGTTTCCATGTCTTTTCTGCTCTAGCTGTCTTAAACTTTTCCAGGACAGCTAGCTGCCTTGGCAGTCCGCATACTACTTGGGCTCTGAGCCACTAGTGGCTTTGAAGCTTGGGAGCAGAGCCTGGAATGAACAGCTGAAGCAGAACTAAGCCAGTGAAATGATCTGATGGGAAGCTGCACTGTTGTCACACTTAGCTTCAGAGATAAAGAATTAGAAAAATTTAGTGAGAAGGTGACAAACAGATGGATCGCTAGGGCTGGACGGTTACGTCCCTGGTGTGGGAAGGTAAGAGTAGCTTGCCCTCCTTCACGCAGTGGGGATATTCTCTTTCAAGCTTCTTGGTGTGCTGTGAGGGTATCATTCTGGCTTTGTGTTCTCACAGTGTGGATGTAGGGTGGCTTAAAAACAAAACGAAAGGGCTTATTTGGGGTTGTCATTCACTTTAGGTGTACTCTTAAAGAAAACTGTTAGAGACAGGTCTACCAATTAAAGTTCAAGCAGGCATTGTAACAGACCTTGAGGTCATGGGCCCTTTCCATTAACACAGGGGGAAAAGGTTGTAGTTAGAGGACAAACTGAATACAATGTTGAAAATGAGACTAATAATCTTCTGGCAGTGGGTAAAAATAAACAGTCTCTTATTCAGCAGGCAAAACAACAACAAAAAAGAACCCACCCATGAATCTGGATGAGCTTTCAGGCACAGTGCATGCTTACATGCAGCTTGTTTCCCACAGTGTTACTTGAATTCAGGAAGAACAGAAGCAATAGTCATGCAAGCACATTATTTGGAATCTTCTGCCTCTCAAAATCCTACTACTTTGAGGTCTTTTACCCCCAAAGTACTGTAGCAGGAAATATGGTCCTCTTAACTAACGTTTTGAAAGCAACCCTCAATAAAGGAACTGACTGTGACAGATTTTTTTTCTTATGGTGTGATACAACCTAATAAATTTCTTTCATGTTCTGCCTACCTGGAACTTTAATACATAAAGCTGAGCCCTCTAAAATTGTTTCAGCTTATTGAGAACTCACTTATGAACGAAAAAATAGATTTAACCAAAGCTTGTGTTGTCCATGTTCATCCCATCTGTATGATGCTCTGCGAAGGTCTTTTAAGACCAGTTTCAAGAAAGGAAATGCCTCCGTATAACAATCTTCAGCTGTGTTAGGCAGCTATTCTGATCTAAATTTATCATTTAATGGGGAACTTTTACTATGTAACAACTTCAAAGGATATCTGCATTGTGAAAACTGGCATATGGGAAGTGAGAAACATAAGTATATGATATTTCTTACAGAAACGCTCGCTATGAAAGGACTGACCTTGAACTGTTTAGGGAAGAAGGAAGAAGCATATGAGTTTGTTCGTAAAGGACTTCGTAATGATGTAAAGAGTCACGTCTGTATCCTTTGTAATATAAAACCTGATCTTTTTTTGATGTGTTCTCATTTGTGTGTATGTGTATCATCTTATTGCTGCATCAACCCATACTTTTGAAATACATAACGTGGTCTGTATATAGAAATCTGAAAGGAAGCGCGTATCATGAATATTAATTTGTAATCACATACTTGAAAAAAAATACTTTTTTTACTTTCTACAGTTTTATAGAATCTTTAAGAAAAGTAAAATGCTTTTCACATTTAAGTCTCTTACAAAAAGACCATTTGTGATGCTTACTTTCCGCAGAAAATAAGCACAGCGTGTGAAATCTGGCCCTTTCCTAAAGTTTTCCTTTTTGTTACTTGGGTATAAGAAATGCTGCCTGGAGGTGCTATGAAAATATCTATTTTGCTACTAAATTTTAAATAGTTGTTTAGGTCATTGGTGATTACCATTGTCTTCTAAGCTTGTCTCCCAAAAGTCTATACCTGTGAAATATGTCAGCTACCCAAGAGCTTTTGTTTGTTGTGCCACAGGTAGGAACCTACTTTAAATTTGCCTTATGTGTTCTATGTGCACGTCAAGTCTATTCAGGGGCAAGTTTCCCATTAAATCTTGTTTTGTTTTATTTTTTTTACCATCCAAAAAAAAATCTTCCAGGGTATCATGGTTGAAAGAAACACTTTTTGATTGCTATCTGGCTAACACAAAGGGATTTCTGTTTATGCCTATGGTAAACCTCCAGGGAGCTTGTGGTTGCAGATCAAAAAACCCCCCATCACAAAAAATAAAAAAGGCAAACAAAAAGACAACAAACAAAAAGACTCTAAGCATATGGAGGACATTAGAGTTTCTAGTGAGATAGTGTTGAAGAATCAAATGTAACTTGCTCCTTCCTGATCTAAAGGCTAAATAGGTAAGAAATACCAAAGCAATTTTGATTTGTGTAAGAAGTCTTACAGCTTAAATAGAGGAGTGAAAGAATCTGGGCAAGTTTGGATAGACTAATCTCTACCCTTAAATCCCACTCCGGAATGATATATTTATCAGCAACCCTAATTCTTGTTTGTGGGACTCTTAAAATTGTCTAGAATCCTTCCTCTCCAATGCTGGAGGGCTCACTAGAAGAGTTGGTATTTTTTCCAGTCTAGTTTGGGTTGCATGGGGTGGTCAAAGAGATGCTTCCCAGATAAGTTTAAAAAAATGTTTGTTTTGTAGTGAATTTTACTGGATTTCTCACTGTTTAACTGACTCATCTTACTGTAAGGCGACTACAAGGATTATTTTTTGTATTCTGCATTCAGATAAAAGTGTAAACTTACCTGAGTCCTCCTAGGCACAGAAGTCCTTTTCTTTTTTTTGCTGCATCCCTAAAACCAGCACTGACAAAGCAAGAAGTTGCCACTTCTTGCATTTAAGTGTGTTGTTGTAGCTCTCGGTGAATCCTCTCATAAGCCTCGAGCAAGTCATCTGTCTGCAGAATTACTTTTCTACTGAGCAGAGGTTTGCTGCATAATGAATTCAGACCAGGCATCGAAGGTTTGTCATGGTATTTTGGTTGTCATCTTTTGATGTTCTTAAGGAATAGCAAACATCTTTTTATTACCACGCTGTGAGAGCAGCTGACGATCACAATGTCACTGCCCAAATAGCTGATTCTCCTGCTGGTGGGGCTCTGGTGTGTGTGGGGAGTGTCAGGAGAAAAAGATGTACTCTTGCCCTTGGGGAACTTGGATCTGAGGCTGAGTTCCTTAACAAAGGTTTCTTTTACCCAAGGAAGTGGTTGAGTCACCACCCCTGGAGGTCTTTAAAAGACGTTTGGATGTAGAGCTTAGGGATGTGGTTTAGTGGTGGACTTGTTAGAGCTAGGTCAGAGGTTGGACGAGGTGATCTTGGAGGTCTCTACCAACCTAGATGAGTTGCAATACATCTGTGTATTGTTTTCTTGCAGTAAGGGGTAAAAGTTGTCTGTGCCTTTAAAATAGCATGCAATAGAGGATGATTGAAGTACAGCCGGTCACCTTAATGTCCTCGTTTGTTTAAGGATGAAGAGAAGAAAACTTTAATTCTTCTGCAGGTTCAAGTAGTTTCTCCACTGAGGTTTGGGGAAAAATGGCAACTAAAACTACTCAGAAATGTAGATGTTTTCTTGTTGATGTACACATAAGCTCTGAGCCTTTTAAAATGTAATTTAAATCAAGGCTCTGCACTTATTTCAGTGTGCAGTTTCAGTAGGTGGCACGTTAGGCTTTCAGGACACTTCAGGAACACGTTCAAGACCGGCCAGAGCTGTGTGCTGTATAATGAAGTGGTAGTGTTGTGCTTTATTGGCTTGTACCAGCTGTCATACTGTGTTTGGAGTCTGCTGTTGTACAGACTTGGTTCCCAAGGAGCTGTGCCTTGCTTTCTGTGATTGCTTGATGAAGAACGTGATTTATGAGGGATTAAAACAGATTACCAGTTGGATCTGGGAACAGTAACGATGCACAATAAATTGCTCGAAGCATCGTATCTTAGTCCAAGTAAGAACAAATTATTTTGGACTCAACAGTCTTGCTGTAGGCAGGGATCAAAATTATCAGCGCTTCATGAGGCTACGATTTGAAGGTGCTGCATTTAACTCTGATTCATGTCCCCAGTACTTGAACACAAATAGGCAAAGCAGGATTTACAGAAAGCAGCAGCCGAGTCAGACCGACTTCAGGAACTGTTTCCAAATCCCATCCCCCTCGGTGGAGTCTGACATCCTTATGGCAGCAGCAGCAGCTCTGCTAGCAGTCTCAGAGCGGTATGGGAAGTTCTTGTACCATTCATCTGAAGTGACTGGTGTTCCAGAAGAAACATAAACCAGGGGCTCTTGTGTAATCGAAGCTTCCCTCAGACTCTGAATTCTTACCATATTTTTCTTTCAGTTGAAGTCTTCCCCTTTGTTCTTCCAACCTGCTTTGTGTCTTGTTGTCTAGAACCCACACCAGCACTTGAGGCTTTCTAAGAAAGGAGGAAGTTCTCTTTCAATTTCTTTTATTAATTTGAGCAGGTTAAAGCACCTTTTTTTTTTTTTTTTTTTCCTATGCCTTCTCCACTTAGCTGTTTCAAAATGCTTGTAACTTTGGAGGGAACATTTGCTTCTGTTTCAATTCAGCAGAATAAGAACTGATAATTTTTTTTTTGCTGTTGGCACAGATAGCTCACAAGGCCGGAACTGCAAGCGGGGGAAGGATGCATATACCTTTTCCCAGGATTTGTTGGGCTTAGCTGCTTCAGAGGCACACGGGAGAGCCTCAGGACAGAACTTTTGAGTCACCTTTGATTTGAAAATCAAGTAGTGCAGAATTACTGCTGTGGAAGATACTGCCTCAGCGAGCTGCTGGTAACCTGAAGTAGCAAATAGAAATATGACTTGACACAATATACTTTTAATATAGCTCCAGGAGACAGATGTAAACACACAGTGTGATGTGTTGCTATGACACCTGTTGGTTTCATGCTTTGAATTCAAAATCTTTTCACAGTTCAGAAAAAAAAAAAAAGATGCTTGGCAGAGAAATCTATTGAAATGTGCACACACTATGATGGGAGTCTGAGATGCTGAGAATCCAACAAAGGCATTTAGTGCCCAGAAATGTTAAGATTTCCTTTTATCAATAAATGAAAAGTAGCTCTATTTGTCCCTTCCTGTAAAATCTGGAGACTACTTGAGGTTGCAGATAGGCAGGTGGGGTAAAGTAGAACTCATACACCAATTGTATTGTTTAGAATGAGTCACTTCTAGGGATAAAAATTCTTATTGTAGTCACAGCAGTGTACTTTAAGCAATGCATCTCTAGGAATAACTCTACTGCATCATTCAGTCTTTAAATCATTTATTTTGTAAAGTTTTTAGTCTGGGAAGGGTGATGGTCTTCAAGGACACCATCAAATTATTTGGTCTGTAACACAAATGCCCTGCAACACAAAAAATTACTCTGTGAAAATCGTGGATGTGTCTTCCTTAACTTGTATTAGGTTGGCACGTCTATGGTCTCTTGCAGCGTTCTGATAAGAAGTATGATGAAGCCATCAAGTGTTACCGGAATGCGCTCAAGCTAGATAAGGATAATCTACAGATCTTGAGAGATCTCTCTCTGTTGCAGATCCAGATGAGGGATTTAGAAGGATATAGAGTAAGTATTCTATTTAAACTCCTCTTTACTACTGTTAGTATTCTCTTGTTACGTTCTGCTATTATTTCTTTTATTGGTAGTAATTTGGTTACTACTTGGTTTTGACATTTCAAACTAGAAAGTGTTTTGGACCATTGTTTTGGAAAGTATGAAAATGAATTGCAGCAGAGCTCCATATAATATTGGGAGCAGATCCCAGAAGTAAGATTATTCTATTAAAATTTGATTAGTGAATCACCTTTTTAAAATTCTAGCTGTGAATTGATTTTTCATTAAAATACTGAATATAAAAAGGATAAGGCTTAAAGCTTAGCAAGTGAGAGTACTTGCGTTATTGTGTAGTATTGCAAACAAGGTTTTGGTTGCATGTACTGAGGGCGTTCTTTGTTAGAAATACATTCTCATAAAACTGAGCGTTGTTAGATTGTGTCGTAAAAGCGAGCAAAGAAACAAAATAGCTCTTCTGGTTTTGTGAGGAATTTCTTCTTTGTTATGACTTGCAGGGGTTTAGTAGGGCTTATTGTATTAGAGATGTCTATCCTATAAGAAGTGCTTTTGCAACCACCAAAAAAAATAATCCAAGTTTCCTCTGAAAGTCTATAGAAATTAGTACTACTTACATTGTCTCAAGAACAATTTCAAATATGGATAATGGCGTGTTATATGACATGTTTTTATGGAAATTTGTGAGATGCGTCACTGCTGGAAGTGCTTTGAATATATCCTGAGGGCTTTATTAAATAGTGATTGCTCCCTCCACCAAAAGTAACAAAAACAACCAACCAAAAAAAAAAAGCCCAAACCCAAAACATCTCCACACCCTAGGTTTTACTGAGGATATGGGAAACTTTTGCCCCATGCAGATTGCTTTCTTGAGTCCCAGTAGAGATTTTATCACAAATAAAAACTTCAAATTTGTGTAAGAACTGAGTCAGTGGTTTCGAAATAGCAGAACTGATTTGGCTGCCAAAGGGAGAAGTGTTGCTTTTTTTCGTCCTCTTCCATCTGAAGGAGAGGGCTGGGTTGTGGGTTTCCACATCAGTTGATCTACTTGACCGAACGTGTAGAATTTGCTCAGGGAAGAGAAACAGATAACCGAGATGTGGTTTGGCTGAGGAAGGGAGGTCAGAGAAGCACTGCAGCAGTGTAAGTATCCAGACCTTGTGCCTGGGCATGAGTGGAGTAGCACTGCTCTTTTAGATTTTTGTGCATTGTACCATAACTCCTATATTTAGACTCTAAACTTCTATGACAGAAACATGCTTCTTTTCCATATGCTGCTAGAATTTAAAAAATAGTCTAGTTCAGAGCTTTTCAAAGATCTTTTAAATTGTTAGCTGTAGTGGTGATAGACCATGGTAATGATGTAGTAACTCTTAACATCCTTTTTTTTTTTTTTTAAATGGCTTTCCTTTTACTCAAGGAGACAAGATACCAGCTACTTCAGCTGCGCCCCACACAACGGGCTTCCTGGATTGGATATGCAATTGCATACCATTTACTTAAAGATTATGATATGGCCTTAAAACTACTTGAAGAGTTTAGGAAAACCCAACAGGTAAGACATCCTATTCTAAAAAAAACACTTTAGGTATAAGAGACAGTCTGAAGAATTAGTTCTTCATAATTAGGAAGAACTAATGAGGAAGACATTTCTGTTATTTGTGGAGTTTTCTTCTATGAACATTTAGCTCCTGGAAATCTCTTCCAGGAGCTAGCAGCTGATGCAAATCATGCAGGATCACTTGTTCCCTGGCAATAAGGTGTTAGGGTTGAAGAAGTAAGGGTAGACCGATGTGGAATAACTGAGTAACTTGAAGTCTGTGAGACTTTTAGCTAAGAGAAAACCGGTGATGATGCTTTCCCTTTACAGTAGTTAAAACTTCAGAAAATACTGTTTAATATTGGATTTGTGCATATATGCCCTCTTACCATCTCCTACCATAATATGGGTATCATTACACCTCTACAAAGAACATGAAAATAAACTTAGTTTTGTATGCATCTATATATTATTCACTTAAAATCAGTGCTTGGTGTCAGAGCTGCATGAAAGCAGAGTTAGAAATTCTTACATTTGAGAAGATCTGGAGTTACTGAAACTTGGTGGAATAAATCAAATGATACCATACTAAAATCCCCAAGTATAACATTTTTTAAAAGAGATACCATTCACTTCTGTTATTGGTAACTTGGAGTTATGAAGTCTGAATTAACATAACGGTGGATGAATTAAATATTCTCTAACATAGGAAGAAAAAACATGTTTACAGGGGTCTTCAACTCGGTAGATGTGCTGGAAATATCATGCGCAGGTACTAAAATATTGCCTGATCTACAGATTGTGATTATTTTTGTGTTTTTTTTTTTTGAACAAAGATGTTGCATCTTGTCTAAGATAATTGCATTTGAGATTGTATCATGCTGCCAGAAGTGGAATAACTTGGGAAAAGCAAGTTAGTAGTTGCTAAGAGTGTTTGTCTTGATTGTGTATAACGCGGTCAAATATAAGACAATATAAGACATTGTAAGCCAGGGATGTGTAGCTTGAAAGCCAAAACCAATAAACTGGGTCATCTCTTATGAGTCTTTGATAGCCAAAGTTATGGTTCTTGCATGAATCAGCAGAGCCCTATCTGAGTTTGATGGTGTAATTAAAAATTATATATAATAGATGGGATGCTGCAAATGATGGACTGTAAGAAAATGAGGCTCTCTTAAGGACCTGGAGGGCTTAACAGTTGTGTTGGCTCGTTGGAGAGAACGGAAGCGATACTGCTCTTGTTGTTGTCTTCTCTAAAAGATTGTGTGTGAATATGCTTGTCTGGGGGCAGTCATGGTGATACACTCTTCAGTCTAGTGAGACGGATTCAAATACCATCTGCTGTAGATAAATGTTAAATCAGTTGAGTCTGTTGAAGTTACCACAGTCTTTAAAAATAAATAAATAAATTCTGAGAAGTTCTCTGGCTCTGATGCCATTTTTTAGTAAGACTGGAAACATTTGGGAAATTTCCGTAAGACAAGGGTTTGTACTTGAATGATACAAACAAGGTGAACTGTTCAGCTGTTGCTCAGCATTATACTGATCACAGGGAAACAACAGAAAAGCTGTTTAAGCACTTGAGGAGAGAAATATACCATGAGTGTTGAACAACATGAATGTGTAGAAAAACAGGTCAAGCCTTTCCTATTTTCTGAAATTGGTAGGTGAAGTTATGTAAGGTATTGTGACTTCCCCCAAAAAACATTAAAAATAAAGGTGACCACATGAGTTTCCACTTCTCTTTCAAATAAAGTTGTGTGCCTTGTGCTTTTGTGCTTTGCTCTACGAGCTCACTGAGGTGTGCGGGCTCACACAGAGTGCAGCTGCTGGAAGTGAAAATTGTTTTGGGTCCAGAACAGTCGGGATAGCATGAGGAAAATCACAGTTCAATTTTGCCGTGTTTTGACTCTTCCACAGTAGTTCCTAAACGTGCTGTTTGTGCAGTCCCTGGATGTTTAACAGTCTCGTGCTTAAAACGGTTGAGCCCAGTCTATTCCTGAATCTGAGGAGCTGTACTTCTTGCTTGCTTTACTTGCTGGATCTCCCTTCTTGACCTGTAGTTTGTATTCACTCAAACTTAATAGATGAACTCTTATGACTTGATGGAATATTGCACGTCACTTTGATAAAAATGGTGTTGGTATTCAGTGTTTAAAAGGAAGGGCTGAAAAACTCAAGGGTTTCCAAGTCACTAGTAAACGGGAATCCTGAGCAAGCTGATGCTTTGGGGGAGTTTTATGGTAACTTGTATTAGGCTTCAAAGCGTTTACCCTTTTTGATTAATGAACAAAGAAGTATAAAATGTTACGTAAAATGCTGCTGTCATAATAAGTGGTAAATAATGGCACTGTAGGGTGATCACTCTCATTCACTTGGATTACTCAGGCAGCTCTGTCCATTCAGATGTGAATTAACACAGCCAAAACCAAGCGGTAAAAACTAAGAAAAAGATCAAGGAGCTGACATTTTAGTGATTGTAGGTGAGTATGTTAAGGTGCAGTATTACACAATAACCGAGCTAACCCAACTAGAGCTGTTGCCAGAAGCAGCAATGTGATGTTCTGTGGGCTCCCGGAGGGCTGGCTCAGGAAGCCCAAGTGACAGAAATATAATCACTATTTTGGAGGATTGATTGGCTGAACTGAACAACTGTGAGGTGAGAGGGGAAAGGAAGGGGAATAATAGAGGGAAGTGAGCTGCCTCTGATCCAGGCTGTGGTTAGATGGGTTTAGCTTACTGTGAAATTGTCCCTCGGGGCAGGCTTCTGGGTGAAAAGCAGAAAAGACCCCTATTTCTGAGAAGAAACGGGCAATTTTCTCTATAGAGCACTGATTACTGAGAGATGAAGATTTTCTGATTATCCTTTTTAAAAAAAAAATAGAAAAAAACAACATGGAAAGAATACAGGACTGGAGAAAATGCTGTTTAGTGAAAGGTGGAGATTCCATTTGTTTCCTGCAAGCAGGAAAAGAAAAAGTGATTCTAGTACAGTTTAAATACTTATTTTGGGGAAGAATGATAGCTAAGAAGATTGCTTAGAAAGGAGAAACAAGGACAAGTAATAGCTGGAAACTGAACAACAAATTGAAATGCTACATCACTTTTTGCCACTGACAGTTTTATTCTAATGGTTGAGTTATCGTTGGGAATGGTGAATTTTCTGTCTCCTAGTCTTTCAAGATCTAGATCAATGCTGCCTGCCATCTGGAAGCTGTAAATTAGCCAGATGCACAATATTTCAGTCAGAAACAGGTTATGAGGTTGAATGCAGAAATCACTGCAGGAAATATGACAGCCTGTGCTGTACAAATTAAATCAGATGATTTAAGAGTCAGCTCAGAATCGGAGTTTTAGGAACCGAGGTGTAAAACAATTACGCAATTTGTTTTACTGTTGCATGTCCCATTTTTCCTTTCTTCTTTTCCAGAGCAAAATTTTTATTCTTAATTTTTATTTTATTCCTAATTTCTGCATCAGGCCCACAATTACAGATATGGACAGAAAGCCTCTGGAGTTTTGGGGTTCTGCTCTTAGGTATGTTTTGGCTGCATCTTGTCACATTCTTCCAGTGACAATTATGCCAGGGCATCTACACTTGTAAAATTGATTCTTCTTCTGGTCCAGGAAAAGAAATTTCTTCTGAAACAGCTGTACTGAGTTGAAGAGAAAGTTGGACATCTCGTGTACAAGACATAAAAACGCTTCTGGGGGGAGGGAAGAGTAAAGATGTGCAGCAATTACAATGGTGTGTGGGGAGGCTTTTTATGGAGTCTGTTATTTTTAAGACAACCTAATTATTCCGATCAGGTACTGTTTGAACACAAGCTGTTTGTCTTCTGATGAATTGCATGTGTAAGTGATCATTAACCTGATTAGATTTCTAAATTCTCTCTAGAAAGGAGCTTTTCCAAAAGTACTTTTAAAATTGCTCCAAGAGTGACAGCAAGCACAGCATCTTGGATTTGCCCTATATGCAAGAGAGAGTTCGTATGACTCTTTGGCATTTCACCATTTCTTTTATGTCAGTCCTGCCAGGCCAAAAAAGGTTAACTGGCATCTGCTTCTTGTCCTCAGTTATTTTTTAAGGTTGTTGGGGTAATTTCTGTGTATTTTGAAGGCCTACAAATAATTCATGAGATGTCAAAAAGCTGTCCTACTTGAGAAACTTAAGCATAAGTGCATTGCATAGAAAGGGATAATATTTATAGAAAGAAAATGAAGGAAAAAGAGGAATTGAAATGGTGCTCAGCAGCTTCGGTTCTGTGGTGTTGCAGTAATGCGAAGCAGGAAGGCACGCTTGAGGGCTTAACTCCTGTTGCATGTGTCAGGTCTGTGAAGCAGTTAATGCTTTCCAGGGAACAACATTTTTGTTAGCAATTTCCGATGTTTAATATGGATAAAATTGAGCCAAGGTAGCAACAGAAATGGAAATGCAGATGGAGGAAATACCCTACTCTTCTCTTAATCGAGTATATCTTGCTAGCTGCTGACTTGAGGATGTACATGGTCTGATCTTGTTTGTTCCATTAGCCATCATTTGCTTCTTCAACAATAATAAATAAATAAATAAATAAAACAGCATTTGAGTGCTGTTACTTTCAGCCCCCAAACTGATGTTTGTTGTCAAATATACACTTCTTTACGTGTTATTTACTTACGGTGTGTTTCAGAGTATTTCTTTCAACAAGGGAATCTTCCTTCTTAAAAATATACAATACTGTAAAAGCTGCCTCTGAAAATTCAAGTAGTATGTAAACAGGAATGTCAAACCTCAAAATGGATCTGTACTTAGAGAAGAGCTGGACATAGTAATTTAGGACAATATTCTTTTAATATGAATGTTAATTTTAACTAGTTAAATGTCTTTGTTATTGTTTTTTATGCGACTTGGTTCTTTCAAGAAGACAGTGGAAGAGCTTTACCCAGGGAACAGCAAAGTAATAGTCAACCATTTGGTGACCAGTGTGACTTACAAGTGTTGCTTGCTCAGGAAGAAACAGAGTATGTAGTGTCATGGGAAAGAAAATCAGTAACCATTTATCAAGCTCAGCTGCCTCTTTTCTATTTTTATTACAGAAAAAAAAACACACATTTAGACTGTAACTGTCCTGTCTTCTACAATTTCATTATCGTCAACTGTTGTATAGATCTACTGGGCCTTGTCCATAGCTCCTGTATTTGGTCTCTGCAATTTTTGCAGTTTATTTGTGATTCAAGTGGCTTCTGTGTATAGTAGTGAAGAGCCCTTGCAATGAAATGATCGTGATGACTCTGGGAAGACTTTTCACTGCCTGAGTACGCTTGAAGGAGTTTTCCCTAGAAGGGAACGCGTTTCAATATGTCATCCTATTTCAGTGGCCGATGTATCAGTGGAAAGTTGGATGGCATACTAGTTCTACCATAGCCTGCTGATAATTTTCCATGCTACTGGCAGCAGACCTCAAGAATTATCTGTTGTTTGAAAACACTCTTTGCATTGCTTGTGCACTGTACTTTCAAGGGGATTGGAGTCTAGTACAGAGAGTATTTGGTTAGAGAGAAATAGTGCAGATTTTCTGGCTGGAAAAATCCCAGTTGTCAAGCTGTGGCCAGTGTTTAGGCAGTTTGTTGCTCTTTGGAAAGAGTTTGATCCTGAATTTTTGGTGTATTGAAATGCAGTATTGTGATATCCCAGCAGCCTGCTACCACAATTAGGTCAAAATGATTGTGGAATACCTGAGTCCTTCAGAAAGAATGAGATTACGGACATCTCTGCAAACCTAATTGAATTGTACGAGGGAAGGCAAGGATTCTGTTTTTAATTACCTGGCCACAGTGATAGAGAAAAGTGAAATACAGGAATTTCTGAAACTGTTCTCTAACATTGGATATCCTGAGTGAATTCAATTTGATTGGGAATATTGGGAGCTTTACAATTTTGGATGCTTGGGTGGGTATGTGAATAGACTTGCTACTTTCCATTTACTCAATCCTGTATTCTATAATGTTGTATAAAGCTGAAGTATAGGTAGATGGCATAAGTTCACTAATCTATTGCTTTTTTTCCCCCCTAGATTCCTCCAAATAAAATAGATTATGAATATAGTGAACTGATTCTATATCAAAATCAAGTGATGAGAGAGGCAGATCTATTTCAAGAGTCTTTAGAACATATAGAAACATATGAAAAGCAAATATGTGATAAATTAATAGTAGAAGAAATCAAAGGTAAGTCATCCTTCTTTCCTCAGCCAATTTTGTTCTAAACTTTTGCTACAGGCTCTCAGATGTGGTAAAGTGCTAAAAGAAGAAATGTGAAATCTTTAAATGATTTGAGACAATGAATGTAGGGGAATTGGTAACACAATATTTACGATTTTGGGCTCAATAACTTGTGCCGCTAAAGTGGATAGTGGATGTGGGTAGCTTAACTTGGGTTGACAGAGGAACAGAGGAGATCTCAGAGGTGATTATGTTAGTGTATACAACATTAGCTTTTCATAAATAAAAACTAATATAACCCAGTTTTAATCTAATGAAGAACATGGTGTTTGTAGTACAAACACTGATTCCAGGTATCAAATTGTTGTTTCCTTCTTAAGCTTTCTAGTCCATTTATCTGTATTACCTGCCCTCAGTGAGTACTGAAGTTGACTTTTTTCATTAAAAACAACCCACAGTGCTCTCTGGGTTTGAAGGACTGAGTTCTGAATACACAGTCATGTAGTGTAACATAGCATGTATTCTTCAGCTGCTCTTTGCTTGTGCAGTTGCGCTGGGTTGACCCTGCTCAGCAGCTCAGTACCATACAGCTGCTCGTTCACCCCCTTGCCTTGCAGCCCCCCATATCAGGCAGGAGAGAATATATATAGGTAGAGAAAAAGTGGAAAAACTTATGGGTTGAGATAAAGACAACTTAAGGGAAGAGGAAGAAATAATAATACAAAAGGCAAACACTCACTGCTTCCCAGAAACAGACTGATACCCAGCAAGTCTCCAAGCAATGACCATTTGCCCCCAAAGCCTTCCCCACAGTTTTTATTGCTGAGCACAATATTACACAGCTCTGGAAGGAAGTGTTCGTTGTTTCTTTGCAATAATCCCAATAGCTGGTTTAAATATGCATGCAAAGACGTACAAATAATACTATTTTTCCCAGGTACTGAGTGCTCCAAATTGTGTTGAGCTATGGTAACTTCAAGTAGCAATTATAATATACAGTAAATGCCTTTGTAAAAAGTCTCTTTTTCAATAATCTGTGTATGACTGAACCCAATTTTATATATCTTTTCTGTGAACTTCACTGCCCAGTTACGTGTTTTCTCATATAATTCATAGTTCTTCATTACATTGTTTTTAGGCGAAATGTTGTTGAAGTTGGGAAGACTAAAAGAAGCTGGTGAAGTATACAAAGAGTTAATTGAGCGCAATGCAGAAAACTGGTATTATTATGAAGGCTTGGAAAAGTCCCTACAACCTAGTAAGTTAAGATATGCATTGGAAATAAGTATGATACAGGATATGCTTAAAACCACTGTTTGGTATATTACAGTTTTAGATGAAAATTTACTCAGCATAAAATTACGTACTGTCCAATCTTGAATACAATATAGATATAGTTGTGTTTATCCATTTTTAAATTGTCCACTGAAAAACTTGTATGTGTGAAGCATCAGCAGCAAGTGTTTTTATTATTGGAGCTAAAGCTGGTATTTGTTGGTGTGTGTGCTTGCTTGAAGAACCTTTCCTTTCAATGCATGAACTTGGAAACCAAACTGCAATTTGTTCCTATCAACCTGATTGACAGAGTATTATTATACACCAGAAAACAGAATTGTCATTCTGAAACTTGTTTAGGCGGCACCTCTTTCCATGGTCATGTAGGGAAATAAACGTCTAATTCAGACTTACTTGTAAAGATATGTAACTTTTTTTAGAAGCTGACTGTTCTTTGGAGGAAAGGCTGATAAATGTGATGAAACGTTTGTTTTTTTTTCCGATGCTAGGTCATGTTACTGCTGTTCTATCTTTCCAGAAAAATACCACAATTGGATTTAAAACAAACAAACAAAAAAAACCCACAAACAGCCCTACAACATTGCAAACATGTTTATTATACCAAATACTTTGCAATAGCAACTTCACTAAGTGTCTACTTGAACACTGGAATACATTCCTTGTATTTCACAGTTCGCTAATTAGTGGAAGCTTTATTGGAGTAATTCTGATGACATCATAAATCATAAGCCCACCAGGATATTATTTGTAGATACAGATCTGAATTATATTTCTCAACCAGCTTCTAGAAAGTTTTACAGTTTGGGTTTAATGTCTGGAAATACGCCTTGTGATTGGGGAATTAAGATGATTCTGTTTGCATTTATACAGAGACTAACGTTGCCATTTGAATGTTTTTCTTGGTATATCTGTAGAGTTAAAGATCATGATTAGTATCTCAACATAAATTGTCCAAGATTTTGATTATTCTGCTTGAAAAAATGTGTTCATATAAATGTATATTTCTTAACAAGGAACCAATACAGTAGATTATTTGACATATTAAAATTCTGTGAAGAGAAAACTGTACTAATTTATAAAACTAATAATGCTACTTTATTTTTTAGGTGTTCTTAGGACTATTTCCTCCCCCATGGTAAGTTCTGGAGCTCCAACTTGTGACTTCAATTAGGCTTTTTATATGCTTTAGTTCCAATCAAACATTATTTTAGTGTAACTATTAGAACTGCACATCTCTTGGAGCCACTGGGTAACATTTCCCCCCCCTTCCCCAATATCAGAGCTCAGAGACAAGATAAATTATTTTTCTTAGAAAAGAAACTAGAAATATTTATTGAAAATATGTTGTGCTGTAGGCTTGATCTGTACATTCAGTTTGATTTAAATTGCTTGATGAATTTGAAAATACATAAGCAAAATCAATCCTAGTTACATGAAAATGGCATTTCAAAACAACAGATTACTTCTATTTAAATTCTAACCACATTGGAGCTCCAAAGCATATTATGGGGGAAAGGGGAGGAGTGGGAAGAAAATCTTTAACAAAAATAAAGCTATTTAAATGTTAAGGTATCAACAACTCTTGTGCCACTGGCAGTGTTGTGCCCTAAGTTTGCTGTCACCAAGGACTTAAAATAAAGGCATACTTGTATAGTTTGCCATTTGTATACCTACAATTTAGAAATACTTTTTTTCTGATTTATAGATGTCTGAAACAGTTGCATAGCGAAAAACAGTTATTTGAAGCTATCAGTGTCAAACTACTGTATGAATGGGTCTGCACAGAATTAAATTAAAAGAAAACAAATGCTAGTACTTTTCCATTGAACTTGAAAGATAATTTTCTTTTAGAAGTTCACCTTTACAGTGATTAATATTGGTACTTACATCTTAGTGTTTTCAATACACTGTTTCACAATGTTTGTGATGAATTGGAAAAAATTAACTTGAAATGTTAAAATTGTTCGAAGTCCAAACTGTGTAAGAAATTTAACAATTCTCAACATTTTAAAACCTTTAGAAGAATAGATTTTTATCTGTTACTTATATCTATTATATTTACTGATAATAGGCACTTTAGAAGAGAGGCTTCAGATTTATGAAGAAGTTAGTAAAAGGCATCCCAGAGCAGTTTCACCTAGAAGATTACCTTTAAACTTTGTTTCAGGTAACAAGTTGCATATCTGTTCCATAATAGCTCTTTTTTTCTCAATTTTTTATCAGGCTGCTAAATGTGCTTTTAATAGCTATTTGTACATGTACACAAATTAGACAAATCTATTTTTCCTGGAATAGATGAAATTATTGATGTTTTAGGATTTGATAGACAAGTTCATGCACTCTAATATGGTGGTACCAACTGTATAATGGTGTCTTCATTGATAAAACTACACTACAGAATGGTGTCCAAACTTGGGGGGAAATTATTGTCCATGTTTCTTTGTCATCATGCTGGTTAAAAGTCATCAGTTTTAAGGGAGGGAATATAGTACACTGAAGGTAGGCGGGGTATATGTCCATGTATACATGCATATACATATGAAATATCCTATACTCTAATTTATAACCACTAAAACCAGTTGTAAAATGTGCTTATAACAATTGGATAGCATAGGGCCGAAGAATTTCCTAACAGTTTGTATACTGGTGATGTATCAGAAAAGACCATTTTTTTATGAATCTGTTTATAAACTGGTGTGCAGCATTTTTATCTAGAACTGTTAAAGCCAAAATCCATGGATTTAGCACTGAAAATTTAATAATAGAAACAAAAAGCAGGTGTGCAGCATGAGTTGTTTTATTTCTAATTTTATGACTAAGTTCTTTTCAGCGACTTTGTCCTTTTAACAAGTTGTACTGAAGTACAGTGCACAAACATCCTCAAATATGGAGGGAATATACGTATTTTTAAAACAGAAAACTGCTTTTCCAAAATACAAGAGACGAAAGTTTACAAAATAGTAAAAGCCTTAAAAATGTACGCTCACAATATAGCTATTTAAGTGCCATAACTCCAGTAGAAAACTACACTACTTGGGTTTTAGCTGCCATGATATTTGTAAATTCAGCTGTAAATTACCATGGTATCTGCTGATGTTTTCAATTTCTTAAGGTTAGCTTTTAGTTTGGTTCATTTACTGAGCATCGCCTATGTCATACCTTCTAAATACTACAGAACATGACTAGTACACTTGTACTTGTCTGTTGCTGCTCAGGGGTCTGAATGTGCATACACTTCTGTGTACCATCACAAGACTAATGACTTCATAAGAAATTTAGCCTTTAAATTAGCATTTGTGCCTTACTTAATCCCAGGTATTTTATTTTTTTGAAGACACAGACAAATTTTTAAGACCATTAAGCTAGGTTTAAAAAGCTACGTGACAAGTAATTGTTTTTCTTCTGTTATAAAGTAATAGCACTAATACATAGCAAACAAGTCCCCTGCAAAATGATTTTGCATATCTTTATTAATAGTGTTCTGTTGTTGACCTTTTTTATTGTATGTTTTGCTCTGAGTTATCTTCACATCTGACAGTGTAGTCTTACAGCTAATGGTCATTTAAATAGAAATAACTTTGGTAGTAAGGATTAGTTGTTCCTGCAATACCGAACTTTAAATGAAAGCAAAATAATTCATTTTTAAATCAGTTGAGTAAAATCTCCCTGTAAATTACCTTCAGCAGGTTTCATAAATAAGAATTTCCTTGATTTAAAACTTATGTTTCTGTTAATCCAGTAAGCTTGTATCAGTCAGGATGAATAAGACATCCTGTGGAAAATCATCTGATAGATTGGTTTCCCAAATGACTCATGTTTATAAATTGAGCAGGTGAGAAATCTCGTTGGCTAAAGTTAATAATGAGAATGTTGAGATGTAGAAACAAACTGTTGTAGAATTACATTTGCAAATTTCAAGAGGGTAGAATTTTTGGTTAAATGAGGTTGCTGTCCCTGAGTGGCCAGTGACCAGTTGCTTGCAGCCAGCACTTGTTCATCCAGAATTGGTGTGGAGTGCTCAAAACTGCAGGCTCTCATTAATTGGACAGTCCTTTCCAGACCTTGCCAGGCACTCCAACGCAGTAACCCTTTAATTGATACAGACCAGGTCCTTCATCTTCCTGGAAACCACCTTTTTGGAGGCTGGGTAGGATAGTTAATTTTCAGTCTGATCAGGGAATAAAGTCTGGCAATCAAGTTTCAGATTTGTTGACGTTGCTATAGATTCACTGCTCATGTGGCCAAAACTCTGGCACATCTGTTAGAGGACCCTGAGCTTGGCTTTGTCATAGGTGGGTGCTTCATTGTTTTGTGTGTTTCTAAGGCTTTTTCAAAGCTGTTCTGCTTTCTGTAAATAAGCACATACTTAATAGAAATTGAACCTTCATTGTCTAAGCTTAAAGTTACAATTTTTCCACCAAGAATATAAATTAGAATAATGCAACAGAAGAAACAGATTTTTTTTGTTGGAGGGCAGTTTCCTGTAGTGTGAGAAAACAAGTTTTAATTAAATCACCTGTAATAAAGCATGTGCTTCTAGTTAACTTGTGGACCCCCATGTACACAGGTTGTAGAAGTTGCTGTACAGAGACTAAAAAAAGACTCCAGGAGAGGAAGAGGGTTCAGTTAATCCATCCTTCTTCTTCAAAGCATGGATAACTTTTACATGCACTATTCCTGGCACACATTTATCTAACTATATCATAAAAACTTCCATGATGGAGCTTTTGAAAGATCTCCAAGGTAATCCACTCCTTGGTTAGACTTAACAGTATAATTCTCAGTATAATTTTCTTCAGTGGTTATTTAAATACCCCTTGCTACATCCTGGGTAGCCACCAGATAATCCTTTCCCTCTTTTTGAAGCTTTTGCAGGTTTGAAGACTGTTACCATGTCTTCTAGACAGCAGTCTCCTAAACACTAGAAAGTCAAGCATTTTATTTTCTGATCTTTTTTTTTTTTTTTTAATCCAGGGCATATTTGCAACCTACTCTTAAATAACAGGCAAGATGAAAACCCTTAACTGCAGTTTTTCAGTTACTCTGTTATCCAGAATTGTACACCAATTAGTGCTTATATTTATATGACACTTGCAATCACTGACATATAACCAAATACACTTTTGTTTCTAGGTGAAAAATTTAGAGAACTAATGGATAAGTTCCTGAGGGTTAACTTCAGTAAAGGCTGCCCACCCTTGTTTACCACTTTGAAATCTTTATATTACAATCCAGAAAAGGTAAAATTTAGTACTTGTTTGGTTTTAATGAAATCTTCTGTATTGAATTTTTAAAAGATTACCTAAATGTTTATTTATAGTTTTCACTGTAACTTTCAAATAACTGTTGCATAACATTTTTCTTTGGTATGCTATTTTGTCATATGCATATTCACCATTTGATGATAATTAATCTGTGAAATGAAACTTCTGTAGACAGTTGACGTCAAAATGCTTGAAATCTGATTGATGCAGGATGCACTGATTTATCTAGTTTTTTTTTTTTTTTTTTTGAAAAATCAGAGATAACCAGCAAATGTATTTATGTACTCCAAATGCAATTGTGTCGAGATTCTTTCAACTTATGGTTTATGATGTCACCAGAAGTCATGATTTTAAAGTAGCACACACGTGGCTATTCTACATGTATTTCTGAATTGCATCAACACATTAGTATTTACCACGAAGGCTTGTTTCCTGTTTCAGTGTCTGGATAAATCTTAGTGTTGAATTTTTGCTCTTCCAAGTTCTCCCAGTTTTGGCAAAATTGTATCATAACAGTTATTTCAGTTTTAGTTCTTTGTTCCAAGCTCTTGTAATGTACAGTAAAATACTAATCTTCAAACTAAAGCAAGCTAATAAACTGTGCAGCAAATAAAAGTAAAGGTCAGTCTATTCAGATGTTCCATTTTTGCTACAAGCAATACAAACGCTTGGTATTCTAATCAGTTCGTGACTGGTTAAGCGCAGCTTTTGCAGCTGGAAGAAAAACCTTAATACATGATCCAGCTTTTCAACCAGCAGTGGCTATTCCTTTAATTGAACTTAAATTCATGAGATGATCAGAGTGAATAATACTTTTTTCAAAACACTTTTGGGATTTGTAATCTGTACTCTGTGTGTCTCCTGGGTTGACATAATTCTAATAAATTCTGGTATCGTGTATAGCACAAGCCTTTCTACAGTGCATATTGCTAATGCATATTTTTCCATGTAAACTTCTGAAACTGCATCAAGATTTTCTTAAATAAAAAGCACTGAATAGCTAGACAGAAGGAGAAACATTGCTGCAAAACTTTTCTCTCTGATATTTGAAGTATGAAAATGTAGAAGTAAAAGACAAACTCATTTGGCTTGGAAGAATATTTTAGCACCTGTTTTAGACATGATGAGTGAAAAGATTACCAACATGTTTTGGGACAGATTTGCCAGGAAAGGCGCGTTGCTGCTAGTCATCTTCAGTGTATCAAATCAGTACTTCCCAAACTAGTACATTGATTCTAAAAAACTAACTAATAAGCAAAATCAAAAGCCTCAGTTGCCAAATTTATTTGGATTTGTCTGCAGTGCTGACTTCTGCAAAAGAGTTTTCTCTACTTTCTCTTCCTTCTCTTCCCCAAAAGGGGTCTGTTTGCATTTCACTTAGTTCACTATGGTTCATGTAACCATAACACAATAGGAATCTCTTTTTTTTTGTCTGACTAATTTTTGCCTCTAACAGTTTTAGCAATTCTGAAATTTAGTGACTAGGAGAAAGAAAAGTGTGACAAGCAATGCATGCTGCACCTTCTAGGAAAACCTTCTAACACAAATACTGTTATGTTTTGACTGAAAACCGAAAGAATTGTAGTCTGGATTATGTTGTGCCTGTTAGAAAATATCTAGGAAATGAATACATTTCCTGCAAGTGTTGGGGATGAACAGTTTTGACTTTTGGAAGCAGTTTTAATCGGTGTAGTCAACTGCAGTTGCATTTTGAAATGGTATAGATACGAGGATTTTATCAAAGAGTTGGCATGTAAGACTAGAAAGCTTTTTTTCTAGAACTACAGGGGTGTCCAGGATCTTCTATAAAGCGTGCTTTCAGGGAAAAGGTACAATAAGTAATACTTATACTAATAGAAGCTTCTATTAGTATATACTTAACTCAGACAAAATTAAGTGCTATAATGTTACATGAGAGAAAGGGAAATGTAAATTGCTTAATTCAGTGCCTGCAAGAATATAGAAGAATAATGGGGAAAATGTAACTTCATTTGCTCAACCAAGATGAGGATTAGGTTTCTCAGTAAGTATCTTTTAACATTTTGGAGTTAAGTTTTGGAGTTAACATCTTAGTCTCCTCACTCAGGTATGAAACTCCAAAATGTAAATTATAGTCAGTTCTAGAGGAAAAATACTGATGTCTGTGTCCTTCTGTTTGGAGGGGGTTAGAGAAAAAAGACATTATGTGGAAAGTAAATGTTTGCTAAGCTGTTGAGAAAACTGTTTGGTATCTAATTGCTCTAAGCTGGTACTTAACACTAAATGTTTTTACATAAAAACTACTGGTATATCTTGATTTCAAAACATTATGTTCTGCTAGCTCTGGTTAGAAGATTAGGGTGAAACAGCTTCAGTTTGGGGTGAAATCTACCTTCAGCTACACTGAGCTGCAAATCTGTAGGATTTGTCAGGCTCAACGTGAAGCCTAATCAGGGAGGTTTTAGAAACTATTCAGTACTTACTCTGCTTGGACTCCAAATAGTGATGTTACAGGTTGGAAGATACGCTTTAGATTCCAGCAGACATGACATGGTTGTGATAGAGATCTAAGACAGACTTGCTGTACTTGGGGCAGTTGTGGAAGAAACCACAGAAATAAAGTGGGAAAAATTGTTTTTTATCTACTTAGAGAACTAAAGTTCAACTGTTCTTTTATGATTGTCTGATCAGCGAGCAATGTTTGGTATATTAGTATTGACTTGATCAAAAATCCTTTAAATAATTAAAGAGTTAAAGGTAAATTGCTCAATAAATGTGTAATAAAATCCACTAGAGTAATTTTTAATTTACGAGTTCACCAGAGACTAGAAGCATATCCAATTCGAGGATGCTTACTCTGTTGGAAGAGTGGGTAGTATGAGGTTAAGAACTAAATCTTGAGTTAGCGCTCAGCAGATTGCTCAAAGCACAGGTGCTAAATGCTGCTCTTTCTTCAAGCTGTAACAATTTAAGGGATGTAGTGTGGAAGGCAGCCTGGAGGATGCAGGTTAAAATGCATAGTAAGCCAGGCCTTATTCTGTTATATACAGAACAATTTCTTTAAAAGAAGGAAAAAAAATGTTTAGCTTTTTTTTTGTTCATTTTTGTTTTCTTTCTGAGGGATCAAGGTGGGGTGGGCTGTCATGACACTTTGTTCCAACATAGAAACTTGCGTCAAATTTGGCACACATCAAAAATGTGTCCCAGTTCACATGCTTCAGAAATGTAAAATCTTGGTGTCTGTGTGCAGTAAAGGGTTCTTGACTTCATTTGCCAGTTATCTTAAAATAAAAAATTACGGATATATCACTATAAGATATTAAGATATTAGATATAAGATATTAAAGATGGAAAAAGCATAGCCAAGCTGTGTTTTTTTTTTTTTTTTGTGAAGTAATGGTACCTTGCATACCTTCATGGTTGTTAACAACCATATCTGAATAATAAACGTCATTTTACAGCTGCTTGCTAGACTTCCCCTTCTGTCATTCAATTTCTCTTCTTTTCACCTCAGCACAAACTCTCATGCAGCTGCTCGCTGAGCTGCTTTAGGGTTAATCCATCTGCAATCAAATCCCTTCCATCAGTCTTCAGCCGGATCATTTTTCTGGATCTTATCACTAGCTTCATGGAATACTGTGAATACTGCAAATGAGTTCAGAAGTAGTATGCCAGAGATGTTGAATCAAGATGGAGGGATCACAGCAACTCAGACTTGAACTGGTTTAAATTGACAAAGCCACCAGGTCTTTGTATGCTTAATGCCAGCTAAGATAACCATACTACCATTTATACCAGGAAAGTGAGGAGGCAACTCAGGTTACTGCCAATTGTATAGCCATAGTCGTTGCAATGGTATAGGTCACACTATTTCAAAGATTTGGTGTAAGAGAAGTACGTGAGACCCATGTAGAAAATTTAGGCTGAGATATTTTTTATCTCAAGGGATGGTAAGTTGCTGCCTTTGATTTTTTTCTTTTCCAACTCTTACGGACTTTGAAATCTGCTTCTTGATGACACTGGAATCTTGACCATATAACTCAATTTAAAAAAAATAATCAATAGGGTAAGTATGTACATGGCTTAAGAGTATTTTAGGATCATGCTTTATGTGTCTAAATCAAGATCATTTGATTTGCATACTAAGATTCAGAAACATTAATTTTCACACTTACACTTGTAAATTGTCCAAAGATCACTTACAGAAGATCTATAAAGCAGTAACTTTATAGCTTTCAGTGGACAATAGATAATAGTAATGTAAGTGTGATCGGATGAAATTGGCAAAGCTAACTAATAATTTTAAGTTTTCCTTTTTCTCCAGTTGTAGCTTTCTCAGCTTGCTGACACTATCTTTTTTTTCTTTTTTATCTTATTTTATCGTATTACAGGATTTTGCTCTCTTTTTGAACAGACTGTGACAGTGTTGGGGATTTAGCTTTAAGTTCTTTGCTTTGGTGGAAATTGGAGATGCAGTCAAATTTCAGTCTAACTAAACAAAGTAGTTTGGACTTTTCTTTTCAAGTAGTTTCTGGCTTAGCACTGGCTGTCTGATGTTGACTTAATCTCTATGTGGAGATGAATGAAATGCTTTCTAATGCATTTGAGTCAATAAATGCAAATACTTTAAAAATGTTTCACTATCATAGAGCAGCAATAAGAAAAATCTAGATTATTTTTTATGGTTTTGCTATTCAGTTGTCTTTTCAGGAAGACTGATAAGGATGCAGTGCTTATGTTTATGTTCAACTTAGGCAGGCTAATGCCGCATAGTTTTGTCCTCATTCAGATATTTAATTTAATTTCTTGTTTGAACTGCTGTTGGAAATGCTACAGTCCGATCGGGGATCAACAAGCTGCATCTAAACAAAGGATCATAGAGGCACAGATTTAAATGTTAAAGTCTTTTTTGCTACTTTAACGTTTCCAAGAATACAAAACAAACAAAAACAAACATAAATTATCTTTGCACAGGTTATAGTAAAGGATATATTGCATTCCTTTATTTAAGTAGTCTATTTCTAAGTATTTGATTAAATTAAAAAAAAAAAAAAGTATAGTTCTCGTGTGCTTGACATGCAATAAAGATAACTGACATTGTTTTTCCACAGCTCTTTTCTTGTCCCTCCCCACCTGCCCACACTGGTGAATTGTTTTTAGGCAGGTGTGATTGTGAATGTTCACACTTCTAAAACTTCCAGTTTGTGGTTGGTCTTCGTCTTCCAAATTCAATGCAGTTTCAACAGTCAAGGAATGAAATTAAGTTCTGGATTCAGGCATTTGGTTTTAGGTCAGTGTACGTAAAACTGCTCAGCTCCACTTGGAAGGGTTTCCACTGGAACAGTTATCTAGATACCTGGGAGAAGTGGCTGCTGCTTGTGTTGCCATTCATTCAGAGGGCTGGAGAAATGTGCAGAAAGTGATCTTATGAAGTTCAACAAAGGGAAACGCCAGGTCCTGTACCCGAGGAGAAATAATCCCATGTGCCAATATGGGCCAGCGGCTCACCAGCTGGAAAGCAGCTGATGGGGGTGGTTCAGATAACACAGCAAAAGGAACACTGAGCCATCAGTATGCCCTTGTGACAAAGGACGCCAAAGAAGGCCTTAGGTAGCATATGGGGCTACCTGAGGAAAAGCCCCACCAGGAGGTGAGGTGGAGGGAGGCCATCTTCTCTCCTCAGCCCCATGGTGGGACACATCTGGAGTGCTGGCTCTAGCTCTGGGCTCACCAGTACATGGCACTTGTCAAAGGTGGGAACAGGTTGAGAGAGGTGGCAGAGACTTACCTCTTGGTGACTGACAGAACATGACTGGATGTGGCCTAGAGCAGCCTGCTTCGGCTGACCTGCTTCTGGAAAGGGAGGGCTTGGACTCAGCAGGCTGCAGATCCCTTCTAGCTGTAACAGTTCTGTGACAGTAGGTACTGTGCTTTGGGATTTTTGTTGTTTTACACCTTTTTGGTAGCAAAGCCCCCAGTCAGTTCCTATAATTTCTTGCTTTTGCTTTCTCAGACCTTTCACAACAGGGGAAAGATTTACTTGCCCCAGAACCTGCTTTGTAGAAATGGATTCACTTCAAACAGAGGTGAATAACTGTAGATTTGCGTTCATATTAGGTTAAATGTGAGGACATCGTGGTTCACCACTTGAAGCTGAGCACCTGTAATTGCTGCTTCAGGGTAGCCACTTTCCAAAAGAATAGGTTGTTTGTTCAGGAGTGTAATGGGGTTAGGCTGAGGATGCTGTCTAGATGGAGAGGGATCTAAGCATTGTTTACACACAGTCCTGCATCCATCATGCTGGATTTTGGAGCCCTCAAAGTGGTGTATATGACAACCTTCTTTATTTTTGTGATGTTCCAAAGTGCAAATTCTAGCAGATAATGTAACAGTTGTGCATTTGGTGTTTTGTCAGTGATCTGCTTGTTCTTTCCAATGAAGAGAGAGCTATCTCAAGATTTTATTGTGCTTCTTAGAAATCAGCAGTCACTTAGCCAAGCTGTTGATGTCGATGTTCACTGATACTGAATTTGCCCTCGCTGTGTTGGTGAAGGAAAAGTGGGAGGAGAGATGTCAATAACATTCTAGCAAAGCCAGAACTGTCTGGGTTTATTTTGCGGGTCAGATAGCTCACGCTCACCTTGAATTGCGTGCAGATGGAGACAATTTGGTCTGGCAGACCTGCGGTTTATAATCTTATACAGCAGGGATGGTTGGCACAATGCTATGGGGGGATCAGTGAGTGCTGTGCTACCATTGGCTTCGTGTGTTAACACACAGCAACTGTTGAGGTGCTCAGTGGAGCAACTTTCTTTAATGCTTGACAACTCCAATATGCCAGGCTTTCATCAGTTAAAGGAGGTGCTGTGCTATGGAAATCAGTACTTCAGTCTTCGAAGACTATTGCTAGTACTATCCCAAGCACGTGTTGCCTTCCTGTTCTGCAGTGACTATGGCACACACTTACAGTATGCAATATTTTACGGTACAGTATGCAATGGCATACACTTAAAAAGTAAATAGCCATTTCCCCTGAAACAGCTTGTCCTTTGAGAGGTGGTAACATTAGTCCCATGGTCTGACATCTGAATCCTGGAGTTCTAATTTGTATAAAACCTACAACAAAAGATCACAGTCTCTGTGTGCTCTGTATGCTGACAGTGAAAATTGCAAGCACAGAATTGGTGTGACTCTAGCAGATGCTGCTGCTGAGGGATTTGATTCATGAGTGCATCAAACAGTCCAAAATCCCTAGTGTAAGGGCCTGGACTTTGGGGCAGTTGTCCATACAGAGACAGAGTTGTCCATACCACCCTTGCCCTTCAGTTGGCACTTTTGCTGAAGGAACAACTCAGATGTTTGGGGTACAGCAGCAGCTTTCAATTTGCACTCATTTTTGGTTTTCTGAATGCATTGTGCTGTTCTGCTATAAGCATCTGTGCAACAGAATCGTTTCTGCAGTGGCAGTCTCTAACAGACGGGTGGATTGAAGATGTGAAAATAAACATTAGCCATCCCACTACATGATTTAAAAAAATTCACATGCTATGAGGGAGGCGCTTCTCTGTAGCGGGGCCAGTGTTGTTAGTGTGTTTTGAAGAACTGTAATCATTCCTAGAAAAAATACTTCTACTTTAGAAGAGTATCACTGCAAAGATGTGCTTCTGGAGATTGCCTATTCACTTGGTTTTCTTGAGGTTGCCACAAAATGCTAAATTTCTGCATCATCAGTTCATAAATACATTGTAGAGGTAATTTGCATTTCAACGTGAATTTGTCTTTAATACTTAGTGCATGGTTAAAAGTGAATAGGGATTGTAGGTGACTAACGAAAAAAAAGTCAGTTTTATGCATGGCAGACAGAAGGCTATAATCAAAAAGTAGCTTCATCCTCCATAATGAAACTTATGGTTTTGTGTTTTTTCCTCTAACAAGATATTCTGTTTTCCAGTGCAACTTTGAAATGTATAAACAAAACATGGCTTTAAACATGAGCATCATGGAATTCTTACCTATGGCTCATGTTTCTGAAATAGCATCAAGTTTCATTTCCATGATTTGTGGAGCCTTTTAGAATAACCATCTAAAGCACTGCTATGCGAGTGAGACGTTCTGAAGTGAATGCTTTGTATGCACGGAGCATTTACTAGGAAAATGTTTCAGTAGAACAGTAAGTGTATATACAAAATCATTTGATATCGATATCTTGTCCTGTTCTCTGATATAGCACATTTACTGCCCAATTACTAGGCTCCTTGTTTTATGCCAGAAGCAGTTTTAGTATTTTTGTTTGTTTTGCCTGGTGCTTTAATTTCTGCAGTTTATTAAAAAGAAATTACCAGCACAGTGGCCAATTTTCAAGTTTTCTAAAAACGCTAGGTCTCTAATCTCAGAAGCCTGCTATTTGGTGTGGAGTCGTATTAAACCTGCTGCTATCAGGCTTTTGGTTTTTAAACAACAAATATATTTGGCTACTTCAAGTACATCTATAATGTTGATATCTGAGTACCTGAGTAAAACATACACAGCTGGCAGTGTGTGTGTGTTCTGTCGAGGAAAAAGCTCTAGTTTCTCGTTGGCACACTCGAGAAGCAAAAATTTGTGTTTAGCAGTGCCACTGCATAATTATGAGTTCTGCTGTTCACAGAAAGTTACTGGCTGTGGTGAATGTAGCTGTGGCTCTTGATGGAATGGTTCTGCTGGAAGCTAATAACCCGGTGTGTGTGCAAGACATGGGATGTAGCAACTCCCACATTCTTTAAATTGCTGTCCGGATGGGTTACAAGCAACTATGAACAACTCTATTTTTTACTTACTGTTCCTCACAAGAGATTTTGAAATGCTAACACCCACTGTCCAAACCCACAACAATCATTCTCTTTGTACTGGAGCAATACTCAGAAATACTCTTTAGATCCCCATAGACATTGATTTCTATATCCATGAGGTAAAAGTCCCAAGAGTGAAGATCTTCAATTAGTCAACATCAAGGTTTGCATCGATTGTGTTGCAGGTGCGTTGATTCCATTGAAGGTCGACATTAGTGCACATGTGCCCTTTTTCTGGGTAGCTTTAAACAAGGAGACTGCGAGGAAATACTGGATGAGAGAAAATGCTTGTCTGGAAGAAACGTCAGAAACAAAAGTCTCAAAAAATAAAAGTGTAAGACTCTATGCAGGAAGGTAGGCTGTCTCCAGTGAAGACCTTTCTTTATCCCTTGCAAGACAGATGACGTTTTCCCTCCTTGATATAAAAAGCTAAAGGAATTTAAAGCAAATTAAAACCATTTTCAAAGTTAGATGCCCTCTGTGATTTATTGGTGGCTTATGTAAGAAAGTGAAAAATGTTTCATCTTAAAATGTAGAGAAACTGGAACTAACAACTCTGCAAGATCAACCAAAGAGCTCAGTCTTTTATGTATGCTGACACTGTCAGTTTAGTTTAGAGAAATTAGCCTCTCTGGGATAAAACTCCAGGAGAGGAAATCTGGTAACTGGACTTGTTCAGGATCTGGTTAACATTTGATGCGTTCATAGCAAAAGGTGGTGTTCCTGCTATATAAGTATATATAAAGTAAGGAAATTTTACAGTAAGCAGAGGAAGGAGGAAAGTGGACTGTTTCAGGTACTGCCAGGATAGCATGCTTCCACTCAGTAGCAAGCATGGACAGTGTCAAACATGTTGGTGTTTGATAATTTGGGCCCCAGAGTTGATACGTAAGGTAAGAGTTGACTGACAAGTGTAGCAGCTGATCTATGAACTACTCTATCACTGAGTTTCTTTTAGCCTGAGTGATCTACATTGTGAATAACTGCCCCAAATACCTACTGAAAGGTCCACAAGAAGTAGACACAACATCTTTGCTCACCGCTGCTGCTACTGGTGCTCTGCCCTTTTGAAATGGTTTGATCTTTGGTTTCTGAAGTCCCCAAACTTGTCCAAAAACTTTCAAAAACCAGTTGCTGATGGATTGAGTTGTGTGCTGACTATAGTGACATTTCAAAGCACTGGTTTGTTCTAAGGTTTTATTTCTGAGTGTCTTAACATTTTCAGTGCAAACTTTAATGCTGTTGTTTGTTAAATCCCATTATATAAATGATTTTGTCACTATCATTCAAGGAACATTTGTAAAATTAGGAAGTTAAGTGCTACATAGACCTAAGAATACTAATTTTCTGAAAGTTTTCATATACTGTCCAGATCTTTTGGTGGTTTTCTCGCATGCTGTAGCTTATGTCACATCTCCCAAGTTGTTAATCTTCATACAACGCAATAAAGAAGGGAAGCATTATCCCCATTTTGCACATCTAAAACAGTGAAATGTCAGGACTAACTTTTGTAGGCATTGATCCAGGAGGTCTGGTTCCGGAGATGTTTATCTTCAGAAGCGTTCATTGATCTCAATTGATGTGGAATGCCCAGCACATCAGAAAATCTGGTTCTAGGCAGCATGAAAATGGACATAAATACCCGTTTTGTGCGTGCCACTACCTTCATACGACATTATCCCACCTGGTGGGGTATTACTCGCTCCCTGGTGTGCATTAAATGAGGCAAATGCTTTTCAGGAGGAATGCACAACCAAATACATCATGGTACTTGATAGCTGTGTTTCTGTCACTTGAGATCAGCTCCTTGATACCTTACAACCTGCTGCCTCTAGTGTAATTCAGACAAGTAGCTACTGTTAGGGCTAATAACTCTGAGCCACCCAGTCATCTCTGGCTGATGGTGTTGGCTTTTATTCCTTGCTACTCTCATTGTATCAAGAAAATACAGCAGTCATTTTAACTTACTAGGTCTTTGCGGTTTGCTCTTAAGGGTAGATTAATTTGGAGTGAAGTTGAGTAAATTAAAAAGATGGGTGAACTTCTGCTCCTCAGTCTTCCATATGAAGTGCTCTTAGCAAAGCTTTCCAGTCCATGATTATACAACTGTATGAGTGTTTTATAAGTTTCTTTCACATCTGTAACAGTATGTCTGGGGAGAAATAGCATTCTGTTTATAGTATACTTTTCCTTTTAGACTAATTCCTAGATGAAGCATGTCTAATACATTTAAGTAACGTGGCTTTTTATGAACTCTCTGTTTTAGTACTCGGAAATAGCAGATGAATGGACAGTCTCTCTAAATTACATGTAGCTTTCAGTATTGGACTGGCGTGTTACATTTGTGTAGCTTTGGAAAATCATAGGATGGTTTCGGTTGGAAGGGACCTCAAAGGTATCTAGTTCCAACCTCTCTGCATAGGCAGGGAAAATGCAATGAAAGATCAGTGTTTGGAAGTGTAGAATCAGAAAAGAAACTCAAGAATCAACTTTAAATAGCCTTTATGGCATATGGGGTAGTGTTTCCAGTGCAGGCCTTCAAGATTAGATTAAAAAAAAAAAAGTGGTTAATTCTGTCTTAGATGACTAAAAATGTTGTGTGGGTCAGTCAAAATTGCAAAGCAACTGCAGCGTTTATGGAGTACTAATTATACTATAAATCTTCCAATTTATTTTCCTTGGAAGTGGCATGCCCTATTAAAGAAATAATGCTGTTTCAGCAGAGCAGGTATGCAAAATGCATGAAGTCCACCATGTTACAAGTTAGGCGTTTATCTAAATGAGTTTTAGTTTGTAATTATCAGTGGAGGAAACTTTCT
This sequence comes from Anas platyrhynchos, assembly GCF_047663525.1. Classification (NCBI taxonomy): domain Eukaryota; kingdom Metazoa; phylum Chordata; class Aves; order Anseriformes; family Anatidae; genus Anas; species Anas platyrhynchos. The sequence goes on from NC_092587.1 coordinate 175,372,052, forward strand.
TCAGTGTCTTTATTCTGCTATTTCAAATCAATTGTATTTACAGTGAAGGTATTGATACTAGAAAAAAGTAGCACTTGTTTTTTTTGGTTTTGATTTTTTGTTTCAGGATTAGCTGATATCAGTGCTAGCTGCAGTGGACAGCAACAGAAATCTTTGCTTATGCAACAACCTAACAGTGTTTTCAGAAGTTGTGCAGAATAGGATTTGGTGGTATCAAGCCATGTGTGAAAACGTTATTCCCAAACATACTGTGTTTGCAACTGTTTAAGGAGATACCATGCAGTGTCTCAGCCATGATGCGTGTTGTAAGGCACAGATCCGACCCTAATCCAGGGTAAAGAGGAGCTCTCACCATGCTTTATTTTTAGCAAAGTTGAAATTCTACATGTATCTGACACTTTACTTGGTATGTTTTGTATTTAGAAGTGATAAGTTATTAATGGAGGATTTTGGTTGTAACTAAGAAAAATCTAAAAGCTAGTAAAGCTTTTATATAAAAAAAATATAATTGTATATATATTTTTTCTATGAAAACATACAAAAAAAGTTCTTAAACTTCCTTACAGCGTAGATCAACTCTAAACAAATCAGGAAGGCTACTTCTCTACCACATACAAAACACAGAACTGATTTCTTACATGGATAAGGAACAAGGAACATTGAATTTTCCAGGGCTTCAGGGTGTGTTGTTTCTTCTGTTTTGTTTTGACTTTGCTTGTTTTGTTTTTGCTTTAAATGGAGTACTGCAGAGTTAATGCTGTGTGGCTGGCCAGTCCTAAACTGGTGAAATGCCCGAGTACAGTGTCTGCTTACTCACCAAGCAGTGAGAAATGCTTAAGTTAGTGACTAAACGTGACACTTTGGGATTCGCTTGCTAGAAAGGTAAACAATGAATTTTTATGGAAGCTGGGTCACGATGTCCATTTGCAAGCTGTCTGGAAAGGTGTACGTACAGTTTTTATGACCATGGCTGCAGAGTAGGTAGGTTTCCACTGAAAGCAGCGTGCAAGTTTTTGTGCAGCTGATAGGCAAACAAATGTTAACAGACAAGGGAAAAAAAAAAATCATTCAGATCTGCTTCTTGATCCTAAGTTGACTTAAAGGAAACGTGGAATTTCCCTTGTAGATATGTATTTTTATGCCAGTTAAAGATACTTTTTTTTTGCCCTCTGTGTGTGCGAACATACACATTTAACAATGCTTTCCCTAGGGAAGCAGAAGGGAGTATTGATGGCTTGACTGATTCAATTTACACAACCAAGACACATCTCCATTTGAACTGCTGTTAGTTTAAAACCAACATTTTCACTGGGTTTGATATGAAACTGTAAAGCTGTTTACAGAAACAAGCTTTGAATTAGAATAGGTCCAAGATAAATAAGAAAATTAAAGAAATGTGTTAACTAGTACAATAGATTTGTGTTAAGACTGCTTTTCCTGTGTTTTCCTGTTTTTTACTTTGATGGTGTAGAGAAATAATTTTTAATTGATTGTGATTTTTATTTCCTTCAAACGTTAGTCATGCACTAAAATATTACGTGTGGAGGTCCTACATGTGAGAGGCTGAAAAGCCTTTCATAATTGGAGTAATTTCTTTAAATAGTCCATGTTTATGGACTTACTCTGTGGTTCGTACCTCATCTGGTAGGGTAGATTTGTATCAGTCTTACAACAAGGTGTGGAACAGAAACTTTCCAAGTGAGAGTGTAAGGTAGTTTGTTGGAAGTTAGTGTGTAGGCAGCTGGAAAAAAATTGGAAATCCTTGTTTATTTGCATAACCCCTGCCTTTCTTTTTAGAACGATAAACCTGGAGTGTCCTAATTTTTTATAATATTTCCTTCTAAAGAAATAAAACCAACCAGTGTGAGCTGTGCTGAGGAGGTTTTTTGGGTCTGTGAGCTTATAAATGTTTCTATCTTTGACTTTGATGCTCTTTTAGTTAAATGTAAAGTATAAAGCCGTAGGAAATGGGATTTCTTATTCAGGTGGCTACCTAAATACACCTTCCTGTGTGGATGTGTCGGAAGAGCCTGAACTCGGACCTTTTGTACGGTGCAAGTGTGCCAGCTGGCTCATGTCTGGCATGCTCTGTTCCTCGCTGCCTCAATGAAAAGCACATCTCAGCTCCTGCCAGTCACTTCTTGGCTGTGGATGAAGATTCTTCTTGTCTTTGTTAGCCTTCAGTCAAACCCTTTCTCTGGTGGTAGCTGCCTTTTTTTTTTTTTTTTTCATCCTGGTTTAGTTAATTGAATTTGTGAGCTTTTTTTTTCTTTTAGAGTTGGTTGGTGGCTTCTTTATATGAAACTTCCTTCCCCTCAGTGTGTCCGTCCAGAAAGGTATGTTCAGAGTCTCTGGGGTGGAAATACATTGCTCACGTGACGGGGCTGTGCTAGGTACATTAGGTCCTCAGAAGTGTGCCTGTGTTACCTTGAAATACATCAATTCTTAAATATTTTGGGGGCCCGATTGTTCAGATTTAGGTCTCCACATTTGTAGAGGTGGGACTCCAGGTTGCAAACTTCATGGGCAGAGCCCTTACTGTCTCTGAACCCAGGAGCCTCTTTCTAACAAAGGTTCTGTTTAAAATGCTATGGACAGCATAGCATCTAAAGAAAAGCTAGAAACCAATCTCTCTAGTATTCCCCATCGCTATTTTGTGGGTTCAGCTCCCTGGTTTTCAGCTTTTAGTTTTGTGTGCACATGTAAATAATTACCACCATCCCAAAGAGGGACCAACAATGGGGACAGCTCAAGCAAGGGGTGGTTTAGTTCTGGTCTTATTTGTGGGCCACCACAAGGCCTGTTCAAAGTGTCGTCATCAAAAGCATTCTCCAGAAATATGGTCCAGCAGCTGCTTTCTGCTTTTCTGTCTTAACGTCTTTGGTACTAAGTCATGAAATATTTTTCAGGGTCTGCTGGCATATTGGGAACACTTTTGTGTCTCTCCCTTAGATAACATCTCGCTGTAGACTGCAAGCTTTGATATAGTCCTCCTACAGACTGTTTTTATTGTTTCTCCATTTCCCACAAGGAATTTAGAGTATTGGTTTCAGGGTACACACTGGATACTTGTTTCTGTCTTGTGGAAGATGATGCTAAAAATTCAGCCACATGTTCTTTATCTATTCATGTCAACATGGTTTTCCTCTGGGCCATGGAAAATGCCTTGCCAGGGCTGTGGCTGTAAGTACAGTTTGCTATTTGGTCTTTAGGTATCCCATCTCCAGGTGGTGAGGTCTGTTCTGAAGTCTTGCACTGTAGTAGTTTCCCTTGGGTACTCTGTGGCTAAATGGTTTCCAGATACTTTTTTTTTTTTTTAAAGTGTGCTCCTATTTTTCAGCTTCTCACATAGGTATCAGGATTCATACCAAGTCTAGCAGACACCTCTTCTGCTCCGCTGAAAACGCGGTGTCACAAACTCAACCACACTCCACTCTTTTGAATAGGAGATATTCATACTCAGAAAACCAGAGAACTTTTCAAGTGCTACTAGTGCTGGTAATGGGAAATACGTCCAAAATTCACCTGTACTTTGGGATGAAAACAAGGGATTTTCTTTACTCACCTTCAAGGCATGCTTCTGCTATTAAGATTGCATTTTGACATCTGTAGGAGTTGTTTTGTTGAATAAGTAGCGATCTGATTCAAGAGATGTTTGCTCTGTTGATAGCGAAGTCCTGTGGAGGTTCAGGATCAGTCTCTGTTATGTGCAGGGCCACTGTTGTCACCATGTTACCTGCAAGAAACAAGTTTTCTTCAGGAAGTGTCGTGAAGACCTTTATATTAAGAGGAAAGGTGGTTCAATTCCAAGTTTCCAGGACAGATAACACAGTCTTTCTTTGATAGAACACGAGCACGTGCTCTTTCTTTCCTGTATGCATCCTCTCACCTTAAAAGCAAATGCAGGATGCAGAAATATCGCCTGTACAGGTCAATGCAGCATCCTCCCCATGCAGATCCTCAGAACCAGCTGAGAAAAGCAACCTCCATGGTGGCAGAGACCACCCGTGCTGACGTTTTGAGTCATAAGACAATGCCACTGGTTGATATGAGAGCCAAACTGTGGGGTTCCAGAATTAAGAACATCTGCCTTTGGAAACAGCCAAGTTCATTTCAGGCACAGAAGAGCATCCTGTGGGTGATGAACAATTCCACAGCTGGGCATTCAATGCATTTCTACCTCCTCTTTTCCCTCTTTCGCTGACCATTCTGCAGTAGATGTCTTTTTGCTAAAGCAGAAGTGCTTTATTGGTATTGGGGAAGTTTGTATGAAATTAATCCTGTATTTTATGGGGGAGAGAAGTTTGGCAGCACCTTCCTCAGGAGGGGCTACAGTTGACTTAATTTGTGAGCTGAAGCTCAGAAATCCTGTGTAACTACTTCATCTGTAATCAAGGCAAAGTCCATTTGGAAGTGTGATGCTTGAGCTGGAGTACAGTTACTGTTTGACCTCTCAGGCGGCGAACTATTTGAAAAATGCTCAGTAATACCACGATGGTTCTGATTCCTGGATGTTACAAATCTTTTTCTTGCAACCAAAGTTGTTTTTCTACTACTTCTGGGCTGGGCATCTCAGAGCAAGCTTGTTGGTGTAGAAGGGAACGAGAAGCACACATACTTCTAGTTCTTTGTACCGTTCTGAGCTACTGATACAAGAAGATGATTTCATCTCTTACATTGTAATCTGAGCTTCAGATGCTTCAATTTGATAACTTTTGTTTTAGAAGTTTTAACATAATCTTCATGAAGAATGATGTTTTGCTTCGAAATAGTGAAATACTAATGCCTTTAAGATGACAGTGGTGGCTCTAGCATAACGATAATTGGTAGTAAAACACGTCTCTTGGATTTACTACTTAATTTGCTGTTAATATGGACCTACAAATTGTGGTTCACATTTCTAGACAATTTGTTTTGTGAAGTGGCACGTGAACGAGAAATTGTTACCCTAAATTGCTAGCAAGAGACTGAAGTAAAACAGCATAAGCATAAAAAGGAAGAAAAGGATGCTGTGAGTGGGTCATGAAAAGCAAAGATCATTTCAATTTTTGTCAATATCTGCAATGTTCTAATCACCCGTTTTGCATTTTTGTAGTTGTTAATTCTGCTGACTGCTGGCAGTATTTTCTAAATGTATTGTTCAAAGAAGCTGCTGGCACTAACTCAAGGCAGAGCCCAGCCGTGTGCCTTGGAGGTGGTGGGACCCTTCTTTTGGGTGGAAACTTGGTCCTTGTGCAGTTGGGAAGCTGTACTCCTGGTGTCCTTGCAGTAGTGGAAAACTTGATACAGTCTGGGTTCTCTTATGGAGAAGGAGGGATCTTCTCCCTTTACACACAGTTCACCTGCAATCTAGCAAAGCTGGCTGATCTCAGATGAGTTTGAGTTTTATTAACAGCCACATGACTGATGATAAGTTTGGGAAGACTTTGAAGTTGTGAAAAACATCAGGGAAATAACACTTCCCATTGCACATACAACTGCCAGCCTGCTGCCTGAATCAGATGCTTGCTTCAGCATTTAAATTCATCTTAGAGAAAGCAATCTTCCAAGATTTTCTGAGGGTGCTGAAGGTTTCTTTAAGCAAATAGATGTCTGAGACCGGAGAACGATTTAATGCATTTATCTGCCTCTGTTCATTTGTGACTTCCTAGCATTCCTTTAGCATTTGGTAATTATTTGAAGTCTAGTAATGTTTGATGATATTTGATGAGATTCTTGCTACTAGAAATTTTCTCATGAGATTTGCCCAGAGCTTTTCAAAATGTGCATATCTGTTTATACATTTTATTACATTTTTGAGGCATTTACACTGGCTGCATATGACTTGAGTGTGTCACCTCCTCTGCTCTTTGAAACAAACACCTGCTATTTCTTACCAATTGCACTGACGTAGTAGTACCCTTCAAATTGAAAACTTTGTTTTTCTAAAACTGTGTTGGGTTTACACGGCAAGGTTTTCGTAGCAGGGTGCTACAGGGGTGGCCTCTGTGAGCAGAGCCCAGCAGCTTCCCCGTGTCAGGTCAGAGCCAGCTCCACGTGGCTCACCCACTGCTGGCCAGAGCTGAGCAAGGGAGCGATGTTGGTTGGGCCTCTGGGGGAGCAGATGGAAGAAAGGGGGGAAAAAAAACAACTGCTGGGCAACAGCAGCTGGGAGAGAGGAGTGAGAAGCAGCCCTGCAGACCCCAAGGTCAGTGCAGCAGGAGGGCAGGAGGTGCTCCAGGCAGGCAGCAGCAGTTTCCCTGCGGCCTGTGGAGAGGCCCCTGGTGGAGCAGGCTGTCCCCCTGCAGCCCATGGGTCCCACATGGAGCAGATCTCCACGCTGCAACTCCCCCATGGGTGGAGGAGCCCCCAGTGGAGCAGGTGGATGTGGCCTGGAAGAGGTTTTTATAATCTCCAGGTTTTACCAGATTGGTTAACGTAGCTATTATTCTGCTATGCTTACAGTCAGATGATTTAATTTTTCAGGTCCATTTAGCATTTTGGGTATATATACACGGGTCATGTTTCTCTCTAGTACTATTTTTGTTTCCATAAGAGGCTGATTCTTTGTTAGATATGGCAGGCACATTTACAGTGTAACTATAAAACAGGTTGAAAGTTTTATAAAATGCTTAAAAAGTAATTTATGGCACTTGTAACACATGAACCTGTTACTGGAATAGATCATTGCCATGAGAAGCACAGGTACTAACATTTGTATATATTGTAAACGTCAAACTTCGGTAGTGTGAGCCCAGAACTGGATCAGTGAATTTTGAGTCTTCAGCCATAAAGGGGCAATGATACAGTTGACAAGTCATGAATTCCGGAAATGTTAGCCTTAATCGATGTATAGATTGTATATAAAAGGATGTACTCTGTGTGCTAGGCCACAATGCCTTCTTAACAACAAAATAAGTAAGTAAATTCTTTAGTAGTAGAATACAGAACGAGTCTCCTCTGTATCTTCATTGTGTCTTCATCATGCCCAGTCTTTTCCAAAGCAACTTGTTTCAGTTGTCTCAATTTGGATTCTTGAAAACTAATACCTTAATTTAAAAAAAAAATAAATCAAAAATATAACTTGTGAAGGATAGTAATCAAATATACTCGATTACTTTCCACTGTAAGCTGCTGAAGATTACACCTGCTTCCTGTAGTATCACCAGTTATAACTAATGATCAAAAGTAGCCTTGGAAAGGCAAAGTAAGCCATATGAGGATACCTACAATATTTTTCCAATTAATTATTATAGTATAGCTTCTCAAATTTTGCTCAAGTATTTTTCAGTGTGTTAATTTATTTATCCACAACAGTTAAACAAAATTGAAGTTGATATTTTTGTATGCAGGTGTCTACAATCCAAGAACTTGTTACTGGTTATGAAGCCTCTTTGAAAACTTGTGACCTTTTTGGCCCGTGTGGTAAGCTTCTTTGGATTTGTATTAATTACAGTGTAATTACTAATACTTTTTATGACAGTTACAAAGAACCATTGAAGTGCTGATACTTTTTTGCAAGAAAATAGTTGTAGTACCTTTTTGTAAGTTAGACCATTATAGAAAACACTTGATGAATCTTTTGTGCTTTGTTTTTCGTGTTTATTTTTGAAGTGCAGTCTTACTGTTTACTGTAACTTTCTGTTTTGTTCCAGAAAATGGAGAGAAAGAGCCCCCGACGACGCTACTCTGGGTTCGGTATTTCCTGGCACAGCACTTTGACAAACTTGGCCAATGTTCTTTGGCCTTGGATTACATCAATGCAGCAATTGCAAGCACTCCAACATTAATAGAACTGTTCTATTTAAAAGCAAAAATTTACAAGGTAAAAAGTGAGTTTGGACATGTGGAGAACATAGTTCAAAAACAGACAGCCCCATGAAACTGTTGTGAATGTGTGGATAGTAATGCAGTTTGCAATATTAATGGGTATTGATTTTCATGCATTTTTCTTTTTGTGCACTGTTCTGTCAGTAAGAAAATCAAAACCTTTTTATTTTGTTACTTTTTTGAAGCAAGTCACAACTTAAAACAAATTGTTCTAAAAGAATATACTGTGGAGGGTGAAGGGGGCCAAACAATAATATTTTTTCTTTATTATTTCTGAGGGAGAAATGCCTGTAATTATAGATTTTAAGAACTGGTCAAAATCAAGTTTATACTGAAAGTTGATTGAATTTCTCAACCACTTTCTCCCTAATAGCATGTAGGTAACCTGAAGGAAGCTGCAAAATGGATGGATGAAGCACAATCTTTGGATACTGCGGACAGATTTATCAATTCAAAATGTGCTAAATACATGCTGCGAGCAAATATGGTGAAGGATGCTGAGGAGATGTGTTCTAAATTCACGAGGGTAAGTATATTGCTGTAATGAAGAGAGGTTTAGTTAGCCTCTGGCATCTCAAGTTTCACTGTTTCTTAAATTTCTGATTTTGGTCAAAAATTGTTTATCTTGAAATTATCTTGAAATAGTCTATTTTTAAGATAAGGGTCAAAATAACTTACACTCGGTGATAAATAACTATGTAAATACTAAAAAATTTGACTGAAAAAAGTCAGTCAAACATACTTTTCCAAAGATACTTGTACAGGCTGCCCAGGGAGGTGGTGGAGTCACCATCCCTGGAAGTCTTCAAAAGACGTTTAGATGTAGAGCTTAGGGATATGGTTTAGTGGGGACTGTTAGTGTTAGGTTAGAGGTTGGACTCGATGATCTTGAGGTCTCTTCCAACCTAGAAATTCTGTGATTCTGTGTGATTCTGTATTTTTGTGATGACATACTTGTGAGTACCTCTCTGAAAACACATCTGATAGATAACTTGTTGCAAAACCTGTATTTGTCAGTAATGAGATCTGAGCTAATTGCACAGGAATGTGCAAGCTACTATGTTATGATTTAGCATCATCATAAGTGTAACTTGTACATAAGCATTTCCTTAAAGCTAGTACTACAGACAAAAATTTTATAAAGCCAATCCCATCCCTGAAAGGCAGGGTAAGCTCTATAAATTCTCTTACCTTTTTAATATTGGATTAGATTGTTGAAATTGTTAAATAAATAAATAAATCCTGTGGTTCTTTTTTCTTGAAAAAGTATGAAATCTGAATCCAACTTCCTTTTATTTTAGATTAACTAGTTCTAAAATAATAATAATATTTTTATGTGATAAAGCAGTAAGTATATGGCTGGAATTTGGTAGGTGCTGTGTATGTAAGCATAAGTTAATTTCAAAGATGTTGAGACACTAATCTTTTCCAGATAATTATTTTTAGAAAATCATTTAAATTTATCCCTTTATATCTTGGGAAGTGTTAGGGTATTACAAGTAGTACTATCAGTTGCTGTGAAGTTATATCAATTTTATATGGCGTAGTGTTTCCTACTGACAGGATGAAACTAGTAGCCATGTTTGAAAAAAACTGGGAAACTATAATGGCAAAAAGTGATAATGACACTTATTTCAGGAAGGGACTTCTGCTATGGAAAACCTAAACGAGATGCAGTGTATGTGGTTCCAGACTGAATGTGCTGCAGCTTATCAAAGGCTAGGGAAGTATGGTGATGCCTTGAAAAAATGTCACGAAGTAGAAAGGGTAAGTAGGTACAAACAGTCAATTTCTCTTCTGATGTTTCTCATACACTAATGAAAGATATTTGCTGATGCAAACAGCATGAGCTTCTTTGCATAGAAAGCTTCTAAATTTTTTAAATGGGTTAATTCTTGAAGATTCATTGTAATAGCTAGAGATGACATTTGTTATCCATTATGTGCAAAACTATTATTATTTGAAGCAAAAATGATTCAATATAATATTTCATGTCTCTTACCTACAGCTATTTCTGCATTAACTTTATAATGACTTTGGTGAATTGTTTTTAATAAAAGCAATCACATTTCAGTTGGCTTTTAAAGAGTGCCTAAACCTTTGACTAGTATTATTGTTTTTCGCAAACAAAATGAGATTTTCCTGGGTGTGTTTTTCCTTCTGACAGCTACTCTTGAACAATCAGTATGGGAAGAATAGTTCTATGCTTGCTGAATATTGCCTGTAAATAATATCAGATATAAATTATCTCCATCTATTTAAAAGGGTAAATCATGGAAATGCCTAAGACTTTCTTTTTTTTTTTTTTCCTCCTTGAAGCATTTTTTTGAGATAACAGATGATCAATTTGACTTCCACACATACTGCATGAGAAAGATGACTCTTCGTGCCTATGTAGACCTTTTGAGATTAGAAGATGTGCTCAGGAAACATGTCTTCTACTTCAAGGCTGCTCGATCAGCAATTGAAATCTACTTGAAGCTTCATGATAATCCTCTTACCAATGAAAGCAAAGAACAAGAAGTGAATTCAGGTACGTACACCATAATGGAGACTCATGTGTATGACAAGTAAAAGCTTTTAAGCTAAGTAAGCTATGTACTATAGAATTAATGATTTGTAACATACATTCTGTTTCTGTTTATAATTTGATGAGTAACTGAAAAGAGATCATAGATAATATCCTATAGCTTTCCCTCTGTTCTTTGCTGTCATCATATTTTAAAAAGAGGATGTGAATGAACCTAGTTACAGTTGGAGTACTTGAGGAGGAGCTGTATTTCAGAATCGGAAGAGGAAAAATCAAATTGAATACATCCATTTATCCATTTAAACAAGTTTTTTTTTTTTTTTTTTTCTTAAGAGAATAGTTGCTTCTCCTTTTGTGGAATCACAGCTACTGTCAGCACTGCAGTGATTGTTGACAAAAGGATGAAATTAATGCCTGGCTTTTTGTAAAGGGAGAGAGACTTGACATGGAGGAAAAATGTTGAGCTAAACCAAAAATGCCACTTCATGTTGCTAGTACCGTTTTACCTTTTATTGAGGTGAATGAGGTCTTCCCCCCATCTGTTTATGATGCACATATAAAAGGAGGCACATTTCACAGCATAGTTCAACTTGCATCCTTTTTCTCTCCAATTTTTATTTTGTTCTGTATGTAATGTAAAATAGGTGTGTGACAGAGGACCTTGACAGCAATATGTAACAAATTAAATTGAGGAAGACTAAATCATACAGTTCATTTGCCTGCTGTGAATATGAATTCAGTAAGCTTATGCACAGGGCAAGACAGCATTGCGTGAATGGGGGGAAAAAAGAACATTTGTTTTTCCTTGCTTCCCAGTCTCAACTTTGGCTGTAGAGCCTTGGAAGAGGTTTTGATAGTCACAAAAAGAATGTGTTAGTCCCTCGGAAGCTTCTTTTTCTTTTTTTACATATTATTTGCATAAATCCTGTTCTCTGAAACATGACAGAAGTGGACCAAGTGGAGATTACAGTACATTCCCAGCTAAAGCAGGAAAAAAAAAAGGCAGGAAAGAAAAAAAGGAGTGAATGGGAAAGGTTGGAGACTTCACACTTCTATACGGACCTGTAGAAAACCATGTTTTTTTTCTGTATTCTGCTTTTCACACAACTGTTAAATTTTCTTGGCTTATCTAAAAGTTAATGAAGTCTACAAATTTGAACACAGCCAGCAGAATAAACTCTCATAAGATAGTATTAATACATACTAGAATATCTCACCTCCCAACCCCAAACAATACCGGTTTTTGCTTCCATCCATTTAGCTTGGCATTTGCAGAAAATCAAGGGTATTATCATGACTGTACATGGGTCAGACACTTCAATGAATGATAATAGGCTTGTTTTAAGTTGGAGTATAAATTGGTCAGGATGTCTTTGGTATTAGAAGCTGAGCTGCAGTCAACACAGGCTTAGTATTGCCCTTGAAAATCCATTTTTCTAAGGCAAAATCTGTCACATGGATTTAACAACTTCATGTACTTAATATTTCAAGTAGCTGAGGTTTCTGTAACAGCTATGAAAGAAAATATGCAAGAACAAGCGTTGTGCTGTAATCCAGTGGTAAAAATGGACTTTATTATCACTATATATAGTGATAATAATGTGCTGGCAAGAGCTGGTATTTCTGGAAGTTACTGTAAAAGTACATCACTTCGACATGGTTGGAAGAGCATAATGGAGTGCCTCAGTGTTGTTTGAGACAAACAGGTTTTCTAGTTAAAAAGTTAAAATAAGTTACCTGTTACTTAATCTATAGAAAATCTCTCAGCCAAAGAATTGAAGAAAATGCTTAGCAAGCAGAGAAGAGCACAGAAGAAAGCAAAACTTGAAGAGGAAAGAAAACATGCAGAAAGAGAGCGACAACAAAAGAATCAAAAGAAAAAGCGAGATGAAGAGGAGGAGGAAACTAGTGGACCCAGGGAAGAACTAGTTCCTGAAAAACTGGAAAGGGTTAGCATGGTCTCTACATTAAATTCATGTCATTGTCATAAAAATCTCCTAATATGGGATTGCTATGAGGTTCTTCTAAAATAATCCATCAGTTTATATAAAAACACTTTTGCATGCAAAGACACCTTTTTTTGTAGTCTACCTCTACTTATACTGAAGAGAAGTCATATTTTTTTTACTCTAATAATTTGAAGTTCTGTATTAATATTCTGAATTTATTTAAATTTTGGTTGTTCCAATGGTAGGCCATCTTTCGTTAAGATAGATACTAAACAGAAAGATGGTTCTCGCCCAATGTACTGTGTTGATCTTCATACAGTGAATAGAGAAAAATTAACAGAAATATGATTGCTGTCCACAAAATATAAAGACAGAGACAGTATTTCTCTAAGCACAAAGAACTTCCCCTTATCAGAGTAACTTCAGAAGTTGTCTAAAGTGATCATATTTACTTTTTAAATGCTAACTTACAGCATGACTGTGCTACATGAGCAGTGCCACAGTTAGCAGCAATGTTGCCTTTGTCAATATGAAATCATGAGAACACACTTTTAAGCCTTACCGTTCAAATAAAAATGTTACAGGTCAGTTTAATTCGGATAGCTATCTACAGTTCACTGTTGGCCTCTGATAATTTAAATGCTATGAATAACAATTACTGGTGGGTTTTATCAGACGTTTATTTCAAGTTTTAACTGTCATTGTGTTTTTTTAACAGGTAGAAAATCCATTAGAAGAAGCCATTAAGTTCCTTATACCACTTAAGAATCTTATCGGAGATAACATAGACACGCATTTATTAGCATTTGAAATATACTTTAGAAAAGGTAAAGTATGGCTTGGTTTTATTTTTGCTTTGCAAACTTTTAATTCTTCACTGCGGCCTATGTTATCTGATTATAGTTGAAAATTGTCTGAAATACCTATTTCTTTAATTGACTAAAGCAGGAGCTTACTTGATTTCCAAGAAATCATAGGACAAATAAAATTTTTGTTCAGCCATCCATCAAAAAAAAAAGAAAAGCTCAGAGCAGAGTAGGCTCTAGCATATGCTAATGAATGCTATAGAAAGATATTTGTAGTGTGATTGATAATTACCTAGGGTAACACAAATCCAGACAGTGAAATGATCTATGCTGTTTTGTCAGTTTGAGCTATAGGCATTCCTATATTCTTAAGCAATTTGGGTATGAAAAGTAAATCTTTCTGAATTCTCTGTAGGCCTTGATGTTTCTAATGTGTGTACTAGATTTGCTAAATAAAACAGTAGTTGATACAGAACTTTCTAATTTTTTGTATTCCTCATCTCAATGTTTGTTTTTTTTTTCTCTTCCCACAGGAAAATTTCTGTTAATGTTACAGTCTGTCAAAAGAGCTTTTGCTATCAACAGTAATAACCCATGGCTACATGAGTGCTTGATTAAATTCTCTAAAGCTGGTATGTGTGTAGGAAGTACGTACGTATGCATGTATAAGGATACAGGAAGTACTGTGGACAAAAACATGTTTTTATAATGTATAAATATACTCCTGAAACACAAAATTTAACAAAGACAAAAAAAAAAAAAAGAAAAAACAAACTGCTAGGTAATACCTAGGAAAGCACAGATTGTACTATGTAAGGCAGCATGTACGTATTACGTACTCTTTCCTCCATTAATCCACTAGGTGGACCCTGCAAGTCACTCTGTTTTAAGAAAACAAATGGCAAATAGGGGAGAAATATTCTGACCAAAGCCAAGTATGCATTATGAGTGTTAGGCAGCATTATTATATTAGGCAGCAGCAAGTAGACATGGCAGAGAGCCCTTGTGAATGATTCATCTAGAAATGTATCTATAATGCTTTTATAGAGCTGAAAATGAAATTGAGTAAATGTTTCTGCATTTTAAGTGCAATTAAGTTGACTTAAAAGTCCGTTAAAAAATGGCATATTAAAAAAAGCTTCAAAGAGTAGAAAGTAAACAAAGACACTAGAGCTGATAATTACCTAAATGTATATCCTGTTTACTCTGAAGATGTACTACCAAGTCCAGTGTTTTATTTTGTCATATGAATCTATTTTTCATCTGAAATATACAGTCTTAAATTTCTTAGGCTGATAGCAGAAATTATGCATACGACAGTGTATTGATTGTGTATTTCTTGTTGGCTTCATTCCCAATTAGGTGATTTAAACTAAAATAACTGCAGAAAGCATATGCTACTAGTCAATGTGTATGTTTGCAAAATGAACATTTTTCAAAATTATAATCAGAATCTGACAGATTTGTTTTGTGAATACTAAAGCTTGTGCTTACTTGTAATACTGTTGAACTAGAATTTGTTTGTGTACAAATTTGCAAAGGAAAAAAAAGCAAACAGGGATTTAAACAGTGATGTTTGCGTTTTCACATTGTTTTCTGCAGTTATTTAAAAGTTGTTTTTTTTTTTTCCATATCTTTCTCTTACCCTTTCTCTTTCCAGTATCTGACCATAGTAACCTCCCAGAAATTGTGAGCAAGGTCCTAACTCAAGAAATGCAGAAAATCTTTGTTAATAAAAATTTGGAAAGTTTTAATGAAGAGTTTCTCAAACACAATGCTACCTCCATTCAGCACCAGCTGTCAGGTTTGTTTAACTTCTTAATGTTTTCGAAAATGAGTTGACTTCAGTGATTCAAATCAAGAAAATTTTTCTGCATTAACCATAAATTGGAATGAGCCAGAAGCTTACTGTATGTTTCCTGTTTTCCTCTGCCTTCTTTGACCATTTTAAACAAACAAAAAACCACCAAGTCATTCACTTTATAAGATGCATGATGAACCTGTTCCTTACCTCTAGAAAGTGTAACTAAACTACCAAATCACCATAGGTATTCAAGTGTGGAAGCACTGTCGTCCCTCCTGTTTCAGCTTCTAGTGTTGAAATAACTAGAAAATATAAAACAGTAGTGTTTATCTCATGTAATAATAGTCCTATATATTAGAAACAATGTTTTTCCCCCTCTGGTTTCTAATTAGCTGGGATGTATCTCACACATTCTTACAGCTTTGTCAAGTAGCAACAGCATGAAGAAAATATGATGACAACCTTGTTCCTTTTGTGTTTCTGCTCTGTAGGCAACAATGAAAATGTGCACATGTCACTTTCATACTATTTGCATAGAAAAAGTATGAGTAGCTGCTGGAGCTAAGTGGAAGGAAGTTGAAATAGAAATTTTTCACTTCTCCTGAGTCCAGAAAGTTGTGGAATAAAAATCAATCAATCAGGCGCTTAAAGTACTTAGAACAGTACTGATCTCGCTTAGTAAAAATCTCACTGTAAAAATTACCCAGGCTCTGTCAGGAATCCCTAGAGAAAGTTAGTTCCAGAAGATTGGTTGTCTTGTTTAAAGGAAGGTTAGGCAGATTACCCCAAACTTGGAGCCCATTAAAAGAGCCCAGTTTCAGGACAGTGACTTGAAAGAAATACTTGCACCCTTTCCTTTCCTGTGAGCAAGTTCAAGATTTGGGAAGTCAAGTTACAGGTATTTCAGCAGGTGTTTGCTACAGGTTCTTACAGATATGTTCTTGTGCTTTTGTTACCTTGTTAGGCATCTAACTGGATATTTTCCAGGTTCTGCTTTCTTGTCCTCCATTATTATGGGAATAATACGGTCACTTTGTCCTAACAATCATACAAGCCGAGACTATAACACCCAGACACTTCATATCTGTAGTGTCTTTGAGAAGAAAGCAAGCTAGATCATTGGTGGTGGCACCAATCTTAGAGAGGTGTCAGGGACCCCTTTGAAGGTGAAATCGATAGATATTCAGCAGAGGTGAGGGACTCAAGTGTGTAAAAGCCCCTTTATATCCTTAGAGTCCACTGATCACTGTGATTCAACAGTGGATCAGTTTACAGGCAGCGGCAACAAATGTGGGACTAGGATTAAAAGTGAGCTCTGGAACGAAATAAAATCCTTTGTAGCTTTAGGACTTTGTGTCAGTCTTCTGTTTATGTTGACACAAGTTTAAAATGGTTGATTCATCTGGTGCATAACTTAAAACTTATTTAACTGGCATCTCTAATCCAAGTTTGAAAATACAAAGTTCCAAAGTCTGAGTTTCCAAATGAGTTTTCTTAGTTTAAAGAAGTTTCTAGTAATAATATCATAGGCAGAATTTTAAACACTTTTCAACTTCTAAACCATAAACTCCCTGACTTGAAGCAAATGTAACCAGGTTAAATTTAATGTTTCTTGACGGTGATAACTCAAACCCAAATATATTTGGTCTCGTAATTTCTTTTCTAAACCATTCTGGGTACAGAAAGCTGTTAAGAACTATGAAACTTCTTTAAATTAGGAAAGCAAATTTAATGATTGGGAAATAAGTTAAACAAGAAGAGGCAATACACTTAAAATGTGGGTTTTTAACTTCTCTATTAAAGTGATTTCTTAAGACTTTTGTTCCTTGTAGTAGATTAGATGTAAGATATGTCTGTACTCTGTATTTTGAAAAAGAAAAGTCCGTGGAATGCCCACGTTTTCATCAAACTAAGACTTTATATTATGCCAATACAGAGCAACATGGTATCTTGCAGAGATGCCCAGACCAGTTTTGTTAAAATGTTTGTGGTCCAATAAACTGCATGGTTACATTAATACAACATCATGCTTCTCATCAAGGTTATCTAGCCCAAGCAAAGTACTAAATGTGTGTTAGGCTTTTCTTAAACTTAACCTCAGGTGAGTGAAATAGCTAAGTAGCTCTGCTTCGGATTGCTCTCTGCCATACAAACAGATTTTTATGGCGTTCTTCTGGAATGTGTTCCAAAATTGTTCAGTAACTGGACTGGTCTGTTAATTCATTTATCTCCAATACTTTTTCAAGAAGTATTAATCAGAGTATCTCTGAGAAAACATCTCTTACTCACTGTTATGTTTATAGTATGGATTTCATTTAGCCTGCTGATTTGAACAGCTTAGTCATGATCATTAATGCATTTCATTTTTGGAGAAGCAATCCATGTTACTCACTCCCTATGTTCCTAATGAACTTCAAAATAGCTTTAGTTTCATTGGTTTTAAGTAATTTATAATGGAGGAAAATATAATTTAAAATTAAGCCCTAATTCACATTAAATGTTTTGGATCCTGTGTGTCTGCCTGTGCAGTATTGCATTTAGGAATGATATTACCTAAATGTGTGTTTTTTTTCCTTGTGCTAAGGTGCAAAAATGATGTATTTCCTGGACAAATCAAGACAAGAAAAAGCTATTGCTGTGGCTACTAGGTTGGATAAAAATATGAGAGACAAAAATGTGAAGGTAAAAGATACAGTATTCAGAGACAAAAATATATGGGCTCTTAAATAATGTATAGTTATCATGTATATTATCACACAGTTTTATATTCCATGATAAATATTAAAAAGAATGTTGTTTTTAAACTTGTTTCGAAGTAATTATATCTGAATACCAACAGAGCACCTGTTTGTTCAGATTAGTATTGTTTAACAGCACATCCTTTTAGTAAGTGGGACTTACAGTTGTTTTATTACTAACTGTTAATTTTCTTTCTGTAGACGTTAACAAAGGTTTTCGAGGCACTGCTTGATGGCAGTTTCGGAAGCTGCCACACTCAATGTGAAGAATATCAAGCAGCATGTCATAAACTGTTTCCTTTTACATCTGCCTTTATGCCTGCCACAAATGAGGACGATAGCAGCATTGCATCTGTGAATCATACAGCCATTAACCATGATTTACTGTCTAATGAAATATGAAGTAGCGTGTGCAAGCCCACGTGTGTGTCTAGCTACCTACACACACACAAAACTCTGACTGTCATTACATGCTGGCTGGATATGGATCAGGGTTACTTTTCCAGGTTGTATTTTAATATCTTTAACAGGTATAAAATGAAATATTTGGATAGTTAAATGAAATGGATTATACTATTAGTTATTTTTTTCTCCCAACAAAAACTGCCAATATTTATGTAAACATTATCCTTAATCACCATTTTTCATGTTTATACTTGTACAGTTTTAAGTCTTTTAATAATCCATCAGCCCTCCCTCACAAAAAATTATGGATGTTGAAGACTGCTTTCACATAAGTGTCATTACATATGCATATAAATGTGATCATATCTTGTTAATAAATTCTTTTGAGCATTTTTAGCAGATTAAGACAGAAGTGCTGCTTGAATTGCCCTCTTCATCTTTTACTGTTTTTCTTTTTTCTTTTTTTTTTTTTATTATTTTATCTTTGGTCATCTTGATTTCTTTCGAAGCACAGTGAACATTGGCGGTTTGCATGTTTTTGTAAGGTGTGTGTCTTATGGAACCAGTGTTGATGAATTTGAAGATTAGGTTTGTGTAAAAACTAAGGGTTTATTTTTTTTTGAAAACGGTATTCTATCTACCTTGTGTTCCATAACTATCGTTTTCTTAAGTTTATGGTCGGTTTAATGTTTTATGTTCCAGTATTCTCAAGCAACTCCCTGAAAATACAATTAATCTGATACTGTTGTCTGTCCATTTTACTCTTCTTTCTCTCTTCTGGTTTCTCTCCCCATCTGTTCACTTACTGTCACTTAAATTAAAAAAAAAAAAAATGCTGCTCCAAATTTGGGCAAATGCGTAAGGTACAGGAATGGAGGATATAGTTGTTCTCTACATCATTAAACTCACTGCTAAGTTTACTGTGTTACCTCCATTAAAAGTCTTAGTTGTGGACTTATGGCCAATACTCCAGTACTTCTCATGCCTAAATACTATTGCTTTAGGAGCTGCAAAGCAAATAGTATCCGAGGAGTGTGTTTTATATTTTAAAACTATTTAAGGGAGCACAAAGAGGAAGACTACAAATCACAATGAACCTTTTTCTTACTCTGTATTCTGGTGCAGTAAATATTAAATATACAACACATGAAAATGGAAGTTTGACTCTAATATACCTATTTAAAGCATAATGCTGGACAAAATGGCTACATATGACAGCTTTACATTCTATAAGAACTGCTATCAAAACATTACTATACTGTGGCTTGTACAGGAAATCCATTTTCTGGAAAACTGTAATGGAATCATTCGATCGGTTTTGTTTTTATTTCACTGCAATGTAAATAATTTCAGTAATATTAACTAGCCCCTCTAAGGCAAATATACATTCATGAAGAGGGGATTTTATTAAGACAAATAAACTGTTCTAATTAAAATTCTCCTTTGTGTGTCATCTGTTTAGATTCAAAATTGTTGAATGGAAAACTCACTGTAAAATATTGCCAACATATGTTATGCTGTAATAAATTATTTTGTACACACTTGCCTTTGGTTTGGAATTTTTGTGTTTATAGACATCAAACTGCAGTCCATTCCACATTCATTAGGTTTTTCATTTCACTTGCAGAAGTTAAAATAATCACTGTCTTCAGCATGTTAAGGTATATTTCTTGATAGTAATATATTACTCTTAGAAATGTGGCAAGACATTTTTATCTCAGGTACTTACCATGCTGTTTGGTGATGAACAGCTTGCTCAGAGATGTCTCAGGTAGGGAAAGGTAACTGACCATGATGGAATTGTTTTGGCTCAGTTGTACTCAGAAGTATATTATTAGTCTGCATAAGGTGAAGAAGTTAATTGGTACAGTCTTTTTATGTCTTTCAGCAATGACACCTAAGGTGCTAGAGATTTATTTCAGATCTTCAGAAGAAGGGTGCAGCACTATAGATGGAATGGTAAGACTTCCACCAGCCCTCTGGTATTTGGTGAACTTTATGCTTCAAATCAGACTGGAGCAAAAATACCTGGGGTATCCTTTTAGCATTCTATTATTTGAGGAAGTAGATTTATAGTTTTGACTTCTGGACTTTTGGAATTGTAGAAGCACTTCTGAGAACTCTATTTTAAGAGATACTGATTCTTCTGTCACCCAATGTGTGGCTTATTTTTCCCTTGGAACTGGTAGGGGGTGTAAGCTGCTGAGTTTGCTTCAGGGCTGTCACCACAGGTGTAAGCTGCTTGGGATAACAAATGTTTGGCAATCCTATAAACCATTGCAAAGAAAGGGTAAGGTAGTCTGGGAAAAATAACACACATAAGGATGAGCAACAGGTACTGAGGAAAGGGGTTTTTCTTTAAAATATTGTGAGAAGATTTGCTGTCTCTTCAGTAGGTATGAATTGGAAAAAGCACCAAGCTTAACAAGCCTGTTAAGTCTTCCAAGAGGAAATGTGCTGTAATATATAAATGTTAATAGCGTCTACATGTCAAATCAGTGCTTCACATTACAACTTAATAAACTTTAAAATACATTAAGCTGGCCTAGCTCAATTCTTTGCTCAACTCTTTCATTCTGTCATGTGTTCATCAATTTTTTTCCTCCTTGCCATTTGACCTCATTTGTCATCTCGAAAGTCACTGAATCCACTTTGAAAGTCAGTAGTAATCATTCTTGTTGCATTTCCCCTATCCTTAACCTGCTCTCCTCCTATAGCAAATGTGACATCCCAAGAGGCAGCTTCCCTTTTCTTATGAGTCCATTGACATCAACGTAATTGTGTGGCTGCATCAAGAGCATCAAGAAGTTGTGGACAATCCAAATACTGTCAGCTTGCAGAGGTAAGTTGTGAGCTGAACAGCCTCGGATCTCCTTTAGTCCAGAGGAATCTTACCCTATATCTGATCTGATCAGATCTGACACCAGTTGTTTGTCCTGAAATGAGGCAAGGCAAGAGAATACCAAGGGCTGAGACGTAGGATATTTCTTACTTTCAGCACCACCTGTTCCTGTGACCAACAGAGAGGTGGAAGGAGTGTCAAACACACAGCACGTAGGCTTCCCCCTTGACCTGTATCATGCTACAGCTTTCTTCTGCATCTCTGGCCTGGCATCAATTAATGCATAAAGAGCAAGGTAGCTTGAAGACACTGGCCGTCCATAGGCAGTCCTGTGTAAACTAAGCTATTTATATACTGTGTGTTTTAATTGGAGATGTTCTTTGTGGTAAGGACTGGTCGAGTTTTCCTTGATCAAAGCTTACATGCTGTACGTTTGATGTTCCTTAGTAAGGAAAATCAAATAGTGTGGGCAGGGAATGAAACGCTGATCATCTATGAATGTTGTTATATTAAGGTCTTTGAAACTCATTCCTGATTCAAGCTTGAAATGTCTGGCAGAGTTGTTAAAGACAAAAAAAAAATCTAAAAAAAAAATCTACCTAAAGATGGGATTTGCTGTCTGGACAGAAGGAAAACATGCAAATGCAGTGAAAGTATAGGGCAAGGCTGGCTGCAGAATGCAGGACCTTGCTTATCTGGGCAGGCTGTGCAGCATTAGTTCAGGATTGTTTAGTGAGGGTTTAGTAATTCAGCTTGCTGAACTAAAAAACATTTCCATTTGGTTTTGGTTGGTTCAGTTTCTGGTGGTTAATGAGACAAATGAGCTCCCCAAAGGACGGGATGATCACTGGAACTAGCACAGGGGGAAGCAGTAAGAGAATGAGCCCCGGGGACCAGCCAGCTCCTCTCCAATTGCACTGGGAGCGTGTCACTGGGGAGCACGCAGGCTTCTTCTCGGGCTTCAATGCAGCATGTTGAACCACGAGCTGCTACTGCTCCTTGTTTATCAACACTGGCTAGCTGGGTGTCAAAAATACTGTACCTCCTTCACTGGCACAAAATTTCCTATGGTGCTGGGAATCTCAGTCCAGACCTATTTGGTCTTCTTGGAGGAGCTGAAAAAATGGTGTTAGCAGCAGGGTTTCTGAAGACGTACAAAGACTGTACCTAGAGTATTTAACCAGCAAGGAGGCATGGGCATGGCTGAGACTTGAACTGGGGTTAGGTCTGCTTGCTGCTATCCCCTTTGCTCTCATATGTTTTGATTACGTTACGTGATGACTAAGTTTTCTGCTGTATTATTTAGGTATATAAATACCTATATATATATATATATATATATATGCAAATATATATATAAATGAAACCTAGCTGTATATATAGGTTAGCTGGGCTTCACTTTCTCATTACTGATCTTTACAAAATCTTCAAAGCGTCTTACATAGTCTCTTATATGAAATTAGTGATGGATTAATTTTGATTGCTCTAAATTACAGTAAAAGTGTATGTACTTCTCTCATTCTGTTTTGAAAATCTGTTGTTTTCAGCTGCTTTACTATGAACTTCTTTTGTAAATCCCTGTCGCTTACGCCAGCACAAACCAACTCCCTCTGCAACTCCCTCTGTCAAACAACATAAATGTCCTGAGGACTGACTGAGCTACATCCAGGCTCATGCAGGGACCTGCAGCAGTCCTGCCGTCTCGCCCCTGTAGCCGCCTCTTTCCTTCTCATTCCCACATACAGGCAGGGAGACATACCCCAAAGCTGACAAACTTCATCAGAGGACATAAACCTGTTCCAAAAGCCCAGGCCCTAACAAAAAATAAAATAAAATAATAAAATAATAAAATAATAAAATAATAAAATAAAATAAAATTAAATTAAATTAAATAAAAAAATCAGTATCTTCTTGGCATGTAGGTAACAGCAGTTAGTCTGGAATTAGCCAGAACAGGTTTTTGTTTTTAAATAGTGACAAGTAATTTGGTCCAAATGTAAATAATAAACGAAAATGAAACATTATTTCACCAGCATCATTATATGTACCTTTGACATTTGTTTTTCGTGTCTGAATGGTAAGTTTTAATAAAAAGTGGCCACTACATGGATTTTCCACTAGAGGGAAGTCTGACACCCAGAATATGGTGATGAAAGGCTGGAGCCAGCTGTTTATTTTCAGGTGTTTCCTGATATTGTAGTAGGACAACACAGGAAAATGTCTATTGTCTTTTATTCTTTGAGGTGCTGGAGAGGCCGTTGGTGCTTTGTGTGTACTTTAATGACTGAATTGGACTTGTATTTGTATAGCACAGATGTCTGTGGGCATTGATGTGGAGTTTTGAAGTCGAGAGCAGGGCTGGAGGAGAACAGAGACAGAGAAATGATGTCTGAGCCCCCAGATGGCCAGAATCACCTTTTGGGGGATTTTCATACGCTGAAAGCATCAGTCAACCAAGTTCCTGTCTCACTGCCCTCACGCCTCTGAGGAGAGGCAGATTAATGTTTGCTCTAATTAATTTATCATGGACTAGATACGTTGTCGGTTCACCCCTCAGACTGTATATCTCAAGTCTAGACAAAGCCTTTGAGAGCACTCTGTTCAAGTTTAAGAGGAGGTTGGTGTTTTGAGAGGTTCACAGAAGTGCTTTAGGTATGCAGCGAGGCAGCAGGAGGAAACACATGGCATTTCCAGGACGGATGGCATACAATAAATGGCCCAGCCTAATGCAGGCCAGGAAGCGGGATCAGAGCAGGCGCTGCCTTCCTCTTCTCCCCACAGGAGAACAGAGCGTCCTAGTTCAAGGGTTTACACCACAAGTAATAAACTGCCATAAAACCCATCCGTAATCACAAGCAAACAGAACTGCACGAGACCTGGCCCTGTAAATTGTAGTGCGAAAGACAGAAAAGGATCCACAGAAGGACCAAAGGAGCCTGCTAACTGTTGCTGGAGATATTCAATTAAATTTTAGCTAATCCATGTGGGATTATAGTTCAAACGAGCTCAGAGTATACCTCACACCTCTGATGTGCTGGAAGACGCAGATCCACAGGGCTTCTCGAGCCTCTCTGACAGTTCCTTGCTAAAAGGGAAGCAGCATTTCATCTTCCCTCTGCTGTGCTCTTCCCCCAGTCTCCCCACTTTAGGCTCTGGAACTTGCTGTGAATGGAGCCGAATCAACAGCTTGTCAGGGACCTAATCCAGCAAATGTGGGCTGGTTGTCTAGCAGGAATGTGTAGATAGACAGTGGAAAGATGGTGCTGTCTAATCAAATATTTGAGGAGCAGCCCACACAGAGGTGAACCAGGATATGAATGTTTTCTTCTTCCATTCAGGGAAGGTACAAATTCCTCTCCCTCACCTCCAAACATAGAAAGTGTGCTTTTCTGGAGGAAACCATGCTCCTTCTGGGATCGTTCAGACAGAGTCCTGGCTGTGGCCATGCATGGGTCTACAACCCTGGTCTTCCTGAGGAATGAGGACCGCAGTGCCTGGTAGCCTTACTGGCCATGACCCACCATGACACAAGTTGGCTGAGGAGATCTGGCTACCTTTTTTCTCCTTCTCTTTCCCTCTGTTGTCTCTTTGTATGTGGTGAGGGTTACACATGCTCTACACAATGAGAAATTCATGTCCGTGTCAAGTAGTAAGCCAAATACAACACTATGGAAATGGTACTATGTACTCGAGTTTGATGTGGTGTTGGACGTGTGCTTTAAGGAAGACTCACAGCCTAAGTAATGTAATGCATCCAAGGCACACCATTTTCAATAACATAGCAGGATAAACCTGGATGCACAGAGTTGCGTTTTTATGTGTCTACAGCAGCAAAGCCTGTGTTTTGCCGTGGCATTTTATTTCTGTTACTTCTTGGCATCCTATTTTGTGAATGCTCCGAGTTGAGTTGTGATGCAAATCCTCTGCTGTAGAAATAAAACTAATAAATGGGTGCTGGGCAGCACGGACTAGGCAGTTTTGAAAGCCTGTTATTTATGAAATAAAAGTTGAAAATAGAAAATGAGCATATGGAAGAAGTTGCTGTCACAGATCATCCCCCCGGCTGAGAGAATTAGAGCACGGTTTACTTAACTTTCATTTGTGAGGAAGACAGGATGCTGCTATAGCTTGTCAGAAAAATTATTTGAGGCTGAGAAAAATGGAAAGAACCCAAGGCTTTTAAGAATTATTCTTAAACTGAATCCAGTTGTCTCAGGGGAAAGAGCTGGATGTGGCAGTGGTCACTGCCTGTAACACCGATCCTTTTATTCCCGCCTACACAACCCCCTGTGCACTCCTAACAAGAGAGGCTCCAATGTACTAAAGCATGGTTATTTCCCAACCATAAATATGCAAATCCCTATCCCTTAAAGGGGGGTGATTTACTGGCTAACCAAAGCGCCAGGATTACTGCTTTTGTCCCGCATTTGTATGGTGACTGACTCAATGGGGTCCCGGCCCATGATTGACACTACAGCAAGACAAATAAATGAAGAGCCGCGCTTCTGTTCTAACATATGCAGCCACATGCCTTCAGCAAACAAGTGGTCTTGGCTTCTCCTCCCACCTCCCACTGCCTTAATGCCAGCAGAGCATGGAAGGGGGGTAAAACTTGATTTTTCTCAGCCTGCTTCAGTAGGATAGATGGGAACAACAGCCTACATCCCCTGTTGTTCCTGATTTCCCCAGTTCTTATGACTGTGCTGGTCTGAGTTACCTTGAGTTTGGTTCAATACAAGAGAAAGATGCTTCTGGGCCATGGAAAAGACAAAGCTAGTTGTCTAGTTACACAAGGGCAAATAAGATAGACAAAATAGAAACCCATGTAAATGTAAAAAACAAAACAAAACAAAAACCAACTAAGCACCCAGAGGATATTCATTGCCCCTAGTGAAATCTAAGAAGAATTTCTCTTAGGTAAGGAACATGTTTCTTTCTTTATATATGGCTAGTATCTTTTGGGCCAAGCATTTGACCACAAGTAATTTCATTAATTTATTAGTCAATTCAATCTATAATCTTTGTTTCTTGGGCAGGCTTAAATCTCCAGAAGCACACGGTCCCCAGACTGTTGGATGTGAAGTACAAAATGAATGAGCCAAACACGCTACATGGATGTGACTGTGTAAAATACCCTAATAGGAAAGGTACAAAATGCATAATTTTTGGTCAGTGCAAATAACATTGGTGCAAAACACACCTGCCTGAAAATTTCACTGCCTTTTGTTTTACTTACAGAGGAGATGAATTAGGAGAGATGTCTTATATGAGCTCCCTTATATGTTTCCGTTCACAAGACTTAGAATTTGTTTCCAAAGTGGTTTGTGTGTTAGATATTTTTCATGCAATACAAAACAAGACTTAAAGTTTAAATTCCATTTTGTTTCTAGCATGTAACTATCTGCTGTTGAGTCAACATTCCTTCTTCTCTAGACAAAGCCTTTTTTTTTTTTTTTTTTTGAAGTAGCACAGCATTCAGCAATCCGAACTCCTCAGTTTCTCAACAATTCAGAGCAAAACCACAAGGAAAACAAGACATTCATATTTGAAATTCATATTTGAAATGGTACAAATGTCTTGATGGAGTGATAGTCATGAAAGGTTTCAAAGCAAAACTGGCAGAAAGGTAAAGGACTCAGCTTCTCCATCCAGTTCATGGCCCAGTGCATTAACTTACACAAACTTCTTTGTTTCACTCAGTCTTGTGAACAATTTTGTGTGCAATCTGCCCATGCAGAGGACACACACACAGCCTTGCTTTTCTGAAAATAGGAAGAGTCAAAGGGAGGCGATTCATAGAACCACAGAATGGTTTAGATTGGAAAAGACCTCTGGCGATCATTAATTTCTTCACTTCTAGTTGTTTTCTTGTTTTTTTTGACCACCTTTCTCAGTTTGGTCAGTGGTTGCTCCTTTGAACTGGCAGGGAAAAATCTACCAGACAGCATCCATCCCCCTGCATCAAGATTCAGCAACACTAGCACTGCTTACAAGCAGCTTGGTTTGGTTTGTGCTATCTGAAGCTATCTATTTCTTATATCTCTCCACTGCCACCGTTACCTACTGTCTAGATACTTTGTGGTCTGTTTGCAGGATATTGCTTTTTTTAAAAAAAAAAAAAACAAAAAACTGGCAACTGCTGAGGAAAAGAAGATAAAGACTTGCCGTGCAGCTTAATATTGGAAGTGTTTCTGCAAATATAACCAGGAATTAGGTTGTCACCAGTTGCCTCTTTTGACCCAAGCAAGATAAAATCTATTTTAAAGTTACATCAATCTGAAGAAGAAATAGAGGTGGTGCTAGGAACCTCCAACAGTTCTGTAACATGAACATGCAGAGATTACTTTCCTGGGCACAGAAGAATTAAATAAATGAAAAACATCTCCCAGTTTCCAGGTCCAAGCTTTTGGTTGGGACCTGTATGTTTCCTGTAGAGTTGGATTAAATTTGGGCCAATCTTCTGGTTCAGTTTCCTCTGAAAGAGAAATTTCATGCACAAGAAAAATGTTTAGAAGCTGAAATCACAAGAAGGCCAATCACAAGAAGGCCAATAACAGATGTACATCAAAATGACTATTGCTCCAAGAGGGATTGATAAAAATAATACATTTCATTAAGTGACTCTATTCCTTTCATCTTCTCTCAGAAAGGCAGCAAACTGAATCTGGTCAAGCTATGAAGCTTTCTTATCTCTTTATACTCACTGTTTACTCACTGCCATCCCTCTCCTTACCTGAACTCTTCTCCCTTTTCCATGCAACACTCGGCCAAAGTCCCTTGACCCAGAGCTTTCAAATTCTTGAGCAGTTTTGCATATTTCTTTGCTGCAGGCAGAAGCTTACACTGAACTCTTGCTTCCAGTGATTTCAATATCTGCTGCAATCACACCAATCGGTTTCGGTGACTTTTAACCCAACAGGAACAATAGCGACTGCTTAAATGGTGACACTTAAACTGCCATAAATGTGTTTCAGAGTAAATAACTTATTTAAATATGTCCACTCAAAACTCCTCGAGCTACTGCCTCAAGTTCCTGAAAGGCAGAGGGAGAGAAAACTGGTTATATTGTGTTCCTATTTAGGAGGTTAATTTCACAAGCAGAAAGTTTAGAAGCATGATGGGTCGGACAAAGTAAGTTTAGGTTTTGTCAGTATTTAGCAGCTTTGGCCAAGGTTGTAGGTGTCAGTGAAGTGATCCATGAGTTTGCATCCACTGTGTATTAATCTGAGCAAGAGAGAAACAGGTAAGGAGTTGTGTCAGTTTGTGGTCCAGGTTCAGGTATAAAGCCTACAAAAAAGGTTGGGGGAAGAGGATTTTTTTTTTTCCAGTTTCTCAAAATCATTTATATTGCTGTGAGTCACACACACTTTCTTCTGATGTTGTCGATTGAGCTACAGGTCACAGATTTGTGTTTAGCCCAGCTGGTGGCACATGTAGATTGTCGTGCGTCTGATGGCAGTGAGGCAGCCTATGTAAAAATGCATGGATGGTCTCAGCCAAGTTTTAATTAGGCAGCTGTCCTCATTATGGAACAAGTTTAGCAATTTGCTATAACAGGCAATTCCAGTTGCAGCGTGAAGGATAAAATAGACTGGTGTGTTAACTGCTGGCTCACCCTACAAAAGAGCACCCCACGGGCAGGGCTGTGATGAATGGAGCTTGGGGACGAGTTGTACTGATGATGCTCAGGTCTATTCTTGCTTTGTGGCCCAAGGAGTTTGGTTTCCCCGAGCTCTGGTCCATCTGGCAACTAAGCTTCTTGTCCTGTGATAGTTTTCATCTTTCTCCTCCACAACTGCCTAATTTTGGGTTCCCTACCTTTCCTTCAGCTACAGTTTTGGCACCGATGGGCTTCTGTTTGTCTTTCCTGGGTTTTAAACACCGTATCTACTTTAACCACTTAGTAATATTTCTTTTTTGAAGAACTGTTATTTCAACAGGCTGAAACATATTTGAAGACTCCTGGATATTACATGTTAAAAGCTATAGATTGCTTCCATGGGCAGGGATCTGACACTCTAGCTTTTGTCTAAGACCAGTACCAGTGAGAATGCAGGATGAAATTTCATAAAACATCTGCTTTTAATTATGAACACGTGGCACTTATTCAACAGGATCGATATTTTGGGGTACTCCTGATCTTGGAGGTGGTGAAAGGCAATGATTGATTAGACCAGAAGTCTTCAACCATTTTTAACTTGCAAATCTCCCCCTTTTACAGCTCCAGTTACCAGTGGGGCTGCATATGTCCTGTGAATTTTATCCTACTTGCAGTAAATTTGTCTTTCTTTCCTGTCTTACATGAATGCCACAGAAGTTATCCATGGGTGTGTAGGTATTGCTGGGCTATGGTTTGAAAACCATGAGATTACTCAAGCTGCAGCACCCATGCCTGTGTAAATCAGTCCTAGGATGCTCTTCTGCACAGCAAGACAAGGTTTTGTGTCCCAAATCAGTCCATATTTCACTTAGAGAAGTAGTGCCTTGTAAGCCTTGCAGCCTGGCAGCACCAGAGTACCTGCCAATGTTTTAAAAGTCTTTCCATGAAGAATATTTGCAGAATGGGTTTATTGGTTTAAATAGCTGTGTGGCCTGCAAGTTTGTCAGGTTAAAAATGCAATAGGAAACCACCGTCAACACTGCACCACCAGCTGAGGAGGATCTGGAGACACTCCGTCGAACGGTCAAGAAGAAATTCACTTTAAATACACCTTGGACTGCTGCCTAGAAGGAGGGAGGGATGCAGTAGCTGAGGTTTACATTACAAGCTCTGTTTCTACCAATAAACCAGAGCGGACAGACGTGTCCATCTGCACTGTTTCAGGGCACTGCACTTAAAAGTGACTTTTTCCTTTTGCTAGATGTTGGCTGCTCCTCTTGGCATCGGTGGCAAAAATGCCTCTAATTCAGCTGGAGCATGCTGGGGCCCTTGGAGAATACTTATGGCAATGCATGCATGTATGGTCTGCAATAGAATCGAAAGACACAAAAATCAGTCTTTATTTCCTCATGTATAAGCTAATGGCTCACGTGGAAGATTAAAATCCACCAACTGAACCTCAGCTGCATTCAGTGGAATCACAAGTTGCTTAGGAGAAAGATGGAGCTGCAGGATGAAACGTAAATATTTAGCAGAAGCAATGACACAACACATGTCTAAACATGACCAACAATTTTAAAGTTCAGGATTTAAGGAAAGAAGATTTCCAAACATATGACTATAAAGACGGGAATTTTAGGGAGCCATTTCTTCAGCATGCCTAGCAATTATGATAAAAACAGTAATTCTGACCGTAAAGCAGTCATTTAAATAGAAGTCCAGGGATAAACTCTTGTATCTCTACAGGAAAGCAGTCCTCTCTTCAACCCTCATCCCCATGTCCTCTGTGCTGTTACCAACTCTGGAACTCACCTGACTCAGCTGAGACAATTCAACTCAGTACAGTAAAAAAATATTCACTTTCTGATGGATTTCTTTCTTACGTTGTAATGTGTTGAATTGGATCAGCATAAGGGCTGAACAATAATATGGGTAGGTTCTTGGAAAAGAGAGAATCGACATTAGCTATGGGACCAGGTCCTTGTATTTTGGAGCTGTGAGTTCTACCTAGTCCAAGCCAACAGCTCTTCTTTCTCCCTTGTGTCTATTATCTTTAATCCCTCTTTTGCTCTTGGCATCATGCCCTTATATCTTCTTGTTCTCTACTTTTTAACCTTGCTTTCCCTCTATGTCACTACGGTCTTCAAAAAGGATTGTTCGTCACCACTTTTATTAGCAGAAAGAAAAACAGAGGAAGACCACAAGAATGGAGGAAACCACAGAATAAATATCAATTGAACTTCACCATGAGCACTCCTTTTGATCCACAGCAAAAATAAATAAATGCTTCCATATCAGCTGGTAAGGAGAGGTGAACAATTCTGCTAAGTACTGATGATTTGTTGTCTAGAATATTGTTCTTTTCATTTTATGTCTTGCAGAAGCAATGACAACATGTCTGAAAATGTCATTACTACTAAACATTAAAGAAGATTCAGAGATTTTTTCTTCCCTCTCCTCAACTCATTTATTTTAATTGTAGATATTCTCATCAACACGCAAATATAATCGTAGCTCCTGACACATATGCGTGGAATAGCACCTGATGTCTGTTCTCAGTATTACTGGTTGTAACTAAACGTGACAGAGCCTTGCCCAATGGGTATTTCACAGAACTGATAGTTTAGCTGCTCAGCCAGCTTTGTTTAAAAGCAACGAGAGGCAGTGCAAAATCAACATTTGGTAGCTATGGTATGTATAAACATCATGTTGACCTGACTTCAGGACAAGTGCTCATTTTTTTCTCCTATGATTAAGGAAACCTCTTCACTGGAGAACACCCTGGCCGGTGCAGATCGGGCTGCAAGTCCACGTGTTTGAGCAGCTCCCTGCATCTCCCCCACCATCTGCTCCTGTCCTCAGATCACCCTCTTTGACGTACTGGCCCAGCTGCCCTGTGGCCGCGTTCACAGCTCACTAATTGCTCTAGCTGAGAAATAACCACGGGACAGCACAGACAGATGCCAGCACAGCGCGGGGCGGCAGGCGGGAAGTGCAGCGATGGGGAACGGGCTCTTGATGGTGGCTGAAGCGAAGCCACGGGCTCGCAGCATGCCGCACAGCAAGTGTAAATCAAGCAAAACACAGGTTGCTGCCTCTTCATCCTGCTTGGCAGGGGACTAGCAGCCCTGGGACCAGGTTGTCGGCTGGGTGAGGATGATCCAGACTCGATTTTATTTGTGAGGTTCCCTCCTCTCTTTGCATCTGGCTCTGATGCCCGTTGTGTCCTCCATCGGCAGCCCAGCAGAGAGCCAGTGCAGGCGTCTCCCCCTCCTCAATGTGAAATAGTTTAGATTAGCAAACTGAATCAGCCAGGGCTGGTCAAGCTATTGGGATAGTGACCAGGGGAAGAGGGGCAATATGTGGAAGCAGTGAAATCTGGACTGTAAAGCTTTCCTGAAACCCCAGACTCAGACCAGGCACCCTGGGTAGCTTGTAGGGGGGTGATAAAAACCTTGTGAAATCGTGATGTCTGCGCTACGTGAACTACTGGAGCGAGTTTAGAGGAGGGCTAGTGAGATGATGAGAGGACTGGAGCACCTGTCATACGAGCATAGGCTGAAAGAACCTGGCCTGTTTAGCCTGGAAATGAGGAGACCGAGGGGAGACTTCATCAATGTGTATAAGCATCTGCGGGGAAGGTATCGAGAGGATGGAGCCGGTCTCCTTTCACTTGTGCCCAGTGACAGGATGAGAAGCAACGGGCACAAAGTGAAGCACGGGAGGTTCCAGCTCAGTATGAGGGGACACTTTGCTGTGAGGGTGACAGAGCAGGCTCTGAGGAGCACCTCCACACCGAGCCGAGGAGCTGCGCACCTGCAGCGCCCGCCTCGCCCCCTCAGCGGGCAGGGCCGGCCGGTGGCCGCCGCCTCCCTCCCGCCCCCTCAGCCCCCAGCCCCAGCGGCCATAAGAGGCGGCGGCGGCGGGGCCGGGCCGGCAGCGGCGGGGCGGCCGCCATGAAGTCGCCTCAGGCGCAGCGCCCGGCGAGCCACGGTAGGGTGGCGGGGGGCCGCCAGGTCTACCCTCGCGGCACGGGGGGCCGCCAGGTCTACCCTCGCAGCGCGGGGGTGCTCGGTGGCTCCTTCACCCGCTTCTTTCTGTCTTTCTCCCTTCCTTCAGGCTCCGGCCGTCGCCCCGCGGAGCTGCCGGAGGAGGAGGAGGGCGACTTGGCGGAGGCGCTGGGCGAGTTCGAGGCGGTGCTGGAGGATTTCGCCTGCCCCGCCGGCCGGCGCCGCTTCCATTACGGCGAGCACCTGGAGCGCATGAAGCGGCGGAGCAGCGCCAGCACCAGCGACCTCAGCGACTCGGAGAGTGAGTGACGGGGACGGGGAGACCCCGAGGGTGGCTGCCTGACCCTGCCCGGGCATCCCCACTTCTGGGGGGCATGGGGGTTTATCCCTTGTGGCTTGTTTTAGGGGAGGAGCGCAGGGTGTTGGTGAGCCCAGGGTTGCCTCCCCCAGTGTCGCAGGGATCTGTTTGTTGCATGTCAGGTAAAGGAAAAAAGTGGTTCTAGAGGAAATAAGGCTGGAAAACTTGGTGTCTTCACACCAAGTCAAGCTGCCAGCTGGTAAAACATTGAGGTATCTTCTAGCCTTACGATAGAAAAAAGGTGTTCCTAAGTAAAATAGGAACCAATGGGGC
This sequence comes from Anas platyrhynchos, assembly GCF_047663525.1. Lineage (NCBI taxonomy): Eukaryota > Metazoa > Chordata > Aves > Anseriformes > Anatidae > Anas > Anas platyrhynchos. Next base: position 175,405,176 of record NC_092587.1, read on the forward strand.
TGTTCAGTTGCATCTTAGTAGCCTGAACATCAGTGGGATGAGCAGGAACTGAAGTACGCTTTCCAGAAGAGACTGAAACAAATCCAGGCTTCTGGCTTGGTGAGCAGAGCTGTTCTCACTCTTCTGGACGTGATAAACTCAGGCAACTCACATCTGAGCATACTTGGCATGCACAAACAGCATGCAGAGAGCTTGGAACAGGAAAGGTGGGAAGAGGGTATTGACTGGTGACCTTCTCTGAGCAAGAAAAATCTACAGTGGGAGCTAAGTTCTTATTCTAGCAAACTAGAAAAGTCTTACCCCTCTCAAATTCACTAGTCAGGGAGAGAATATCTTCCCTGTGCTCCTTGGCAGTGATAGAATCAAGTGCTGCTCTGTCAGAGGTAAGTTCTGTTTAAAAACAAGCTATCCCCACTTTTTTTTAGTTCCTAAACTGTTTCATTCATGCTTATCTTCATCAGACTTCCTTTGTTTGTCAGTTACTTGCAATAAAATTGTTCCTTTCTGCTGTGCATCTTTTCAGTGCGCATCTTTGACTTCCTAGAGGATAAACTCTGACAGCACAGCTTCTCAAACTTATCAGAGCTGTTTATTTCATCAAGGGGTAGGACTGATTTCATTTCAGTCACGGGCAGTTTTTTAACTGCCCTGAACTTGGATTCCTTGCCTAGCCATGTCTTTGGATTTTGTTTGTAGTCAGTGGAGACGTGTGGATCAGGATGTTAATCCATTGCTGCTTCATAATGGAGCGGGTGAATTATTCCTTGCAAGTAAGTATTCTTCTCTCCTGCTGAGGGAGATTTAGGAATGTATGCCTGATCTAGGTCAAACACCATCCTTTTATATGGCTGAGGGTGTATAAGCTGAGGCCTGCCTTCAGTGAATCAAACTGGAGTATGGGAGCATTTCTGTAAATTCAGGTCTGTTATTAATAGCAATAGTACAGCCCTAGTATTACAATTTCTTGTGCAGTCTTTCAGTGTTATAATTTCTTATCCTCTTGTATACTCTTATGGAAAATAAGAAGCACATAAATCAATAGCCATTATCCAGTGTTGGGAAAGTGAAGAAAGAAAACAAAACAGTATCAAGAACTTAAGCTCTATCCATGCAAAAAGGGTGCTTGTAGTTGCTTGGCATATCTGCTGTGGTTCTGTAAACTTGCATCTTGAACAGTGCTTAAAATTGCTGTTAGGATTGGAAGGAAGGGCGTTTTAGGGAAGGTATTCGTCTGACAGGGCAGAAGACCTCATGAGAGACCACATACTCATGCAAATTGGCAGACAAGATCTTCAGGAAGGTCTGGAAAATGGTGTCATAAAGCTTAATTGATTTAGACAGAATAACATTAATGGGGTAGCCTGATAGATGGGGTTGAGGACTTGGTGCAGAGCCATCAGGGATCCTGAGTTAGAAACATGTCAAGCATCCCAGTGACAACCTGTACTGGGGTTCCTCCCTTACTCATGTGTGATGTGGAGGGTGGTTCTGCACAAACTGGAAGTCACTGACTTGTTGATGCTGGCATACACTGAGCCAGGAGGTGCACTAAGAGACCTGTTGGGGTCCAGCTGTCTCCAGCATATGAGGATATGTTTAAGGGGAAAAAACAAAACAAAAAAGCCATTCTTTTTCTTTTCTCGGAAAAGGCCCAGTAAGACGCTTTTTTTCCTAAAGGCATCATTCCATGCAGACAACTTGTTTTGGAGCTGTAGTAGGATCGGAGAGGGAATGCAGACTTATGAAGAGCTCCTTTTATAAAACAGGCTCCAGTGGCTGATGTAATCCAGCTACACTCCCTATGTCCATTTTAAGAATAGGTATAGGGAGTTTTCTATTTATCTTTCTGTTCAAACTCAAGTTTTTTTCCTTTGGTCTCTATCCTTTAGGGCAAGTAGTGCTGAATAGCTGACCTCACTATTCCCGTGGTAACACTTGAGTTAAACTTCACTATAGGATCAAGGGAAAAACTGGGCTGAAAGATCAAGCTATTGAAACACAAATCTGCAACAACACAGAAGTGCCAACAATATTCTCTGTAGGTAGTTTGAGTTATGATCTTGTTCATGGAGGCTCTTTCGATCTTTGCAGAACTCTGTTATCTGACACTGTAAGCTATTCCAAGTACACTTTGTAATGTATTTACAGAACAGTTCAGACTGTCATATTTTAGTACTATACCTTGTTAGAGTAATCTAATCATCTTAACTGATGTATGCCTAGCATTCAACCACTCCACGTATCTTTCTGCCACTCCTGTGGTGATACCTTTGATTCTAGGGTGGGACTGTAAGGGGAGGTAATGTTTAAACTCTCTATTTCAGGGCATCTGAATCAATCTTAAATTTAACTTTCCTGGAAGCTAGTGGCTGATATAAAACAGCATTATGACCATTTGATAGTAGGGTAAGGAAAGCATTTCCTGAGGCTTACACTGTGAGGATGTCTATTTGATTTAAACAGAAGTATTTATAAAAGGTCTTTATTATTACAGCTAAGTTTGCAAATACTATGCAGCTTTTGTTCTTTTTGTTAGAACCTTATGTTCTTCTTAAGGAAGCTGGCACCAAAAATACTAATTGAAATTCTTACATTACGTATTTCAGCATCTTAAGGACAGGAAAAAAAAATTGAAGACTACGTTGGAAAATGGACTTGATAGGATGAGATGTGGGAGAGCCAAGCACTGTTAACTTGACTGAATGATCTCTGGATGAGGTTTGCCTTGGCTGTGGTTAAGTATTGTACATAACACAACAGACTCTAGATCTTACAGTAATAAGTGTTAGCATGTGCAGATGTTCACGATGAGCTTAGTGCTTGGCCCACAAGCATTACATTAACCACAACAGCTGATGGGGTCAGTGCTGGAAATCATGATGCAATTGGGGATTTAGTCCAATGCTCATTCTTGAGTGAATACCAATTCTGTTTCAACTTGATGTATTCAACTGAATCAAAGTGTAACAGCTTCATGCTTTGGGTTGTTGATTATGCTGAAACTTCTGAGCTAAAGGACACCTTTTGCTATTTACTGCCTGTGTTGGTTGTGATAAAATAGGATTTGTGTTAGAGAGTGCTGTTTTGTCAAAAATCCACTAGTGTAAATGCAACAACACTGTCAAATTTACAGAGAATTTGCTACTCGTGTGTTGGAATAAGCCTAGGACTCGGAGGAATGGCATGAAGCTGCTTCAGGGGGAGGTCAGGCTGCATATTAGAAGGTTTTTCACTGAGAGGGTGGTTGGGCATGGGACCGTCTCCCTAGGGCAGTGGTCACAGCACCAAGCTGCTGGAGTTCAAGAAGTGTTTGGACAACTCTCAGACACATGGTCTGATTTTTACTGCATGTCTGCTCAACTCATTTTGCTTAACAAAACACAGCAGTGTCAGGACACTCAAGTTTAGGCTTGGGATAATGAACCAAAAGTGAGACTTGATGAGAGGCTAAGAAGGGAAGCACTCTAGCATTTCTTGCACCAAAGTTATAATAATACCTAGAGGCTAAACCGTAATTTGGTGTTGTACACTCTGAAATGGTTTGATCTTTAGCTACAGATGCATCTTCTTTCTGAAACAGGTTCAGTTTCCAGTCTGCCTATTAAAAAGCATCACAAAATAAAATGCATCAATTCTTTTCTTTTGCTGATAAAGCCTGCAGCACATCTTCTTAGTCACTTGTAGGAGAATGCAAATGCTTTCTGACAAACACCTCCTGGCTTTTAAACTCCTCAACTGACCATGAGGACAGCTACAACTCTGTGTGCTGGAACAATGCCTCTGCTATCTAGAGCAGAAGCATCAGCCACTGTTAATACTGCAGCACTCACCCTCAAAAGCAAGCTTATATCTGCACCTTTTCTACATCTTGTAATACAAAGACATCAGAAATGACTAAAGAGATGAAATAGTTTCCAAATGACTCACTAGACTGAAGTGTCAGCCTAGAGATGACTCGGCTTGGGTGGGGACAAGCTTGTCTTCCAGAACACCATGAGTGACAGTAGGAAAGTGGCTGCTACCTCGCCCAGTCTGAAAAAAAAATAAAAATCAAAGCAGCACGCTTCATATAAGAGCTCTTTCTTTGCATGGTGTATAGTTAAACTATAAACTATATGCCTTAAGGTATCGTGGATGTTAAAAGCTTACATACTCAAAATAACTAGATAAATACACGGGATGGGGGAGGTACATCCTCAAGGGACTATTTTATGCTAAGAAGTTACTGGTCACTTAGAAACTATGTTGATTTGTACATCGTTAGAACCTGGTGGAGTTGCTTTAAATTATCTGTTTGCACCTGCTCCACTCAAACTCTTGTAGGCATCTGCTGTGAGAAACAGGAAGCAGAGTAGACAAGCCTTTGGTTGTGGTGACCAGTCCCAATCTTGCACGATCAAGAGGAGAACATTTCTAGGAGTTGGATTGCCTGTGCAGATTCCTAATGGCCTGTCTCTAAGATGAATGTGATACAATATTTATAAAGGGGAAAAAAAAGAGAAGACTTCATTTTATGAGAACTTTTTATTAATTCACCTGAAAAATACTGTTTTATTAAATTACTAAGACATTTAAGGAGAAGAAAACCCAGGGGTCTCAGGTATGTAAGCTTCTTCAATGTAAGAAGTGTGCTTTTTGGTAAGATTTTCATTTTTTTTCATTTTTGCCTCTCCAGCATGCTTGTTGCTCTACTGCCTCGTGAGTAGTAAGCATGATGGGTGTGTGGGGTGGCAAATTCTCTGTATAATGAGGCTGTACTTGCACATCTGAATTTGTCTTCCTAGATTGCTTCCTCATAACTTGTAAACATGTGACTTGAAGTCTTTTAAATCATTAAGCCTAGACATGTAAATAATAAGTGTGAGATTTTTTGGGGTCACCATTGGAACAGATGGCTAGGCAAAAGACAGTGAACAATGCTGTGAAATGTGACTGTGATTGTGATCAAAATAAACCCAATCCTTGAGGGCTGCAGCATATGGACCACAGAGCTCGTTTCGCAATGCATGTTCCTCACTCCAGCTAGTGGCATTAGAAATTCCAGACTTTATTTTTATTTTCTTAGCAAGTAGCCTCTGTTCTGCCTGGCACTGAGTCATGCACTCTGTTCATTAAATGCTGACTATCAGTACACAGTGAACTCACGATCTGTGAACACTTAAGTGGAATTGTAAAACTCCTCTGAAAACTTGAGGGGAGTTTTCTTAAACTCTCCTTAGTGAAAATTACAGCAAAAATCTTACTGACTTGGTGTTTCTTAAAACTGTATCCCGATCTATGGTACTAGAAAGAACATACCATTAGGTCAGACAGCTGAACTTTTCCATTGTCTGTTTTAAAATGAAAAGTTTGAGGTTTTCCTCCTTCAGTTAATTACTGTCCAGAACCTTTCAATTGTTCGCTTTCTGTAAATATAGCATGTTCCCATGGTATTGCAGTGTTGTTTTTTGTGGTTTATCTATATATTGGAACAGCAAAGGGCAATACTAACTACATATTGCACTGCCAAAGTAAAACACACCCGTATTTATTTCAAACCCATAATTTTGCAGCTATTGGCTTAGTTGAACTCGTGTAAATCAGCTCAGTAGCTTAGCTATCAGAATTTAAGGTCTCTTCTTAAAGAGACAATGTTATAGCACTGGTTTTTCTTAGAAACTGCCCCCTTTGGCTTTTTTTATGTGCACACAGGCATGAGAACCAAAATGCAAAACCCCAGGAAAAGAAGCAATGACTGCAGGAAACCCACATCGCAGTGGGAGAGCAGGGGCTGGATGAGGAAGGACAGCAGCAAGAGATCCTTGGCATCAGCCTCCAGCTATTAGGTTGCAGGGGAGGTTGTATCTGCATGGCAGTGGAAATCTTCCAAAGCCCCTTTTTTGAAGGCAAATGAACTAGTCTTGGCTGTGGTAGCTGGTAGAGAACAAGGACTGAAATACCCTTTTCCCAGAGCTTTCTGCCCTGGAGCCACGCTTGCCAGACTTGGTATTTTTGCGCAGTGAATACTGTAAGAACTCTTTAACAGCGCATTGCTTCCAGGTTTTTATAATAAACCTGATGGTTGGGCTTTATTCCTCCCATCACCAAAACTTCTGCTGCTTGTTGGCAAGTGTAAGCTAAAGTCAGTACCTAAAATCTTTGGTTTTTGAGAGATATAGGGATTTTTTTTTTCTTGAAACAACAGATAATATTAAAACCCATCAAAAGGTAGCTCTGTCTTGTAAAAACCTTTCATCTCTTGTAATTTTTCCAGCACTGGAAGGAAGACACTTAAATATTTAAAGCAATGCTTCTGTCTTCTTTACGACAAGGCAAAGAGAAAATATTTCCCAGGTTTGCGGAAACAAGCATGAAATAATATTTCCTGGTTTGATGTGTTGTTGTGAAGTGGGTGGTCAGTACTTTCAAGTAGAAGGGCTGTGGAGAAAGCTACAAAAAGAATCAAGGGTGACTGCTAATTCAGGTGTGTGAATGGATGTGAGTAAGATTTGTATCACAGAATCATCTAGGTTGGAAGAGCCCTCCAAGATCACCGAGTCCAACCTCTGACCTAACACTAACAGTCCCCACTAAACCATATCACTGAGCTCTACATCTAAACGTCTTTTAAAGACCTCGAGGGTTGGTGACTCCACCACTTCCCTGGGCAGCCCATTCCAATGCCGCACAACCCTATCAGTAAAGAAGCTCTTCCTAATTTCCAACCTAAACCTCCCCTGGCGCAACTTTAAGTGGCTGATTAACCTTTTTTAAGGTGAATTGCCTTCAAGTATTCACAAAACGAATGCTTTTATTCCAGCTATATGTAAGAACAACTGGAGCTTTGGATGGGGTGCATGAGGTTTGTGATACAGATTCCCAGGATCACTACATCTGGTGTCTGGATGCTAGCAGCACAGGCTGCACATTAAAAGCATACTCAGCTTTCTAGCCAGTGTTCTCTGGATTATTTCTTATTAATTCATGTAACTCTAAAGCCTTTAAAGTACTAAATTACTTGAAAGCTCATGTTCTGCTTTTCCCAACTGTGCTACCTCAGACATATGTTTCAACTTCTGTCTGTTCTTTCAGTGTGGTGTTCTCTTGGCTTCTGCCCTGTTTATGTGAGGTGTTATTTGGCTTTTTCATAATGGTAGGGGTTTTGTCCTGATCAGTTAAAACTTTCCATTCTCAGTCCCTTGTTCACTGGGGTTTGCATCTTGGCTACAAAGATGTGGTTTTAGTTGAAAGCTGCTCCATGAGCTGAGTTCAGGAATAAATTTGTCATACCTTTAACTATTACTTTAAGACCACTAATATGCTAGGATTTGTGTTCATTGTATGGTGCTGGTCAGATAATGTTGCAGAGCAGTGTTGGCTCTTCTCTCCTCCCTTAGATTTGTTAGGTTTTGATCTTTTTAGGAGCTGCTTCTAAAAGATACTTCTTTAAATTCCTGTTTTCAAAACCTTCTTGTAGTTCTGCTTTGTATTCCCCAAATCTGTCTGAAATTTCTGAGTAGGCTGGGTTTGATCTGCTCAGGCTTAGAGAGGCCAACAAACACTTAAGAGTGAAGATATTTCACAATGAAAACCCAGTGTGAAGAAGCACCCTGCTTGTTCTGAGCAAGAAATACCAGCCAACAGCTGATCTGGCCAAGCAGAGTTCCCAGGCATCAATGTCACCTCACTGCTCAGTTTGCATGTGGGTAGCATGGGCATTTACTGGAGCAGGAGCTGAGCTGATTGCAGAGGGCACTGCTCAAGGTCTGGTACTGCGATGGGTCAGCATACATGAAAGAGGGAAATCCTCCAGGGTGAAGCTTCTCACAGACCTTGGCAAGGAGAGCTCTGGTCCTGCTGCGTCTCGCTAACTCAGTGTGGCTATCTTCATTTAACCAGGGCAGTCATCTCCTGGCATAGCAAACGGGACAGATGTCCAAAAAATGTGACAATTCACACTTGGATGGCCCTGGTGGTGCAGTGTAACCGCCTCTTGGCCAGGGCTCTAAAGACAAATGCGACAAGTGCTGCAGGTAGGCAAATCACTGGCTTCAGTGGCAATCATCACCCTGTGTAATGACATAAATTTATGCTAGGAAATGTGCCAAATAGAGACCACTGCCACAGTCACATCACAATGATTTGTTCTTTTGGTAGAGCTACAATTTTCAGATCAATTTTCAGCTCAAAACTGCAGTAACTACCAGTTCTGGTCTCTAACACAAAGGCAATTCCTCCTTCCAGTGAAAACACGACTAATACTTTGCGTGAGCTGCACGCATCAAGAGGGAAGATAGCAATTGGTATTTGTGAAGCTTTAGGACTGCCTTGAAATCCAGGAACATCAGAATGATGTTGGAACCTTTCCCATTGCTTTCCCATTGCACATAAAGCTTCATTTAAAAGACCAGCTAAAATAAGATTGCAGACATCTTGTGTATAGATTAGCTGCTTCATGAACTCAAGAGTCGAGCAGGAAGGCATTTCTGTTCTGAACTGGGCACTGCTTTTGCTGTGTGTCATTGCCACAGCAATGGCAAGCTGTGTAATTATGCTTTATGTAACAGTACTTCTGAGGGACTCTTCTTGTCATAGAGCTCTTAATTTAGATTTTTAAATAGCTTTCGAAAACTTCAAGTAACTGAAATCTCCCAAGATATTGTAAATCCTACAGGCTGTACTGTGTTTAACTTGGTGGATGTGGGATAACTGCAGTTCCTGTAATATTTCCTGGCTGATGCTGACTGCAGGGAAAGCTGACGGTTTGTTCTAGGAGGTGAAATTGGGCCTGGGACTATGAGCTGTTTAACAGTAGGTGTGGGAGCCACAACTTTCAAACAATACATAATTGATTCATCTCTCTGGCATTAAAGTCTGTAGACTTCAGTTTTACAGACTCTGGAGCCTGTATCAGAAACATCCAATTTCTCTCTTTAATTCTATTGCAAAATTTAAGCAGGTGGTGTTCTTAACTTGCATTGTTGCTTTTTAACAGGTGCAGACTCGCTCTACAGGAACAGTCTTAGCCTCAGCGATGAAAAGCTTAACTCTCCAACTGCGTCTACTCCAAGTTTACCATCTCCATCAGTAACTCCATGTAAAGGTAAGCTTAATACTAATTGTTGACACTTCTGAATTCTCAGCTTATATAGGGTTCTTCCTTTGGGCAAGCATTTGCACAAATGCATGGACTCTTGGTTTTGAATGACCACAGAACTAAGGATTATGGTTAAGCACACCATGGGTGCAAGTATTATTCTGCTTTTGATCATCAGTTCATCCACACTTCTTCACGTGTTATCCAGCAACTCTTCTGGTCTTGAAACCTAATGAAAGTTAGTTCTTTTGGTTGATCAGAATCTGTGGCACTATTCAAAGAATACTCGCGTCAGAATTAACTGAAGTCTAAATGTTCCAGCTAGGTAGAGAAATACTTAGCCAGAATGGAGGGGTGCAGTGTGTGACTTCATAAACCTTTCAAGTTAAAATGATTATTCAGATCCATGTAGACCCTACACTGCTGATTCAACCCAAGCACTAGTAATTCCTTCCTCCTTTGTAGCTGTAGAGTTTAAGAACAGTTTGTCTTGCAGCTGATCTAACTCACCAGAAGGCTTTTCATACAGGAACTTAAATTAAGCCTGGACTAGAAATACCAATAAATGTAACAAACATGCATGCACTAAACGGTGCTGTTCTAACTGGTGTTCTCATGCATGCTCAAGTGTTTTTCACTTTCATGTGTTTCATGTGTTGACCAGTCACAAATAAAATGTTCTCTTACTGTTTACCATGATACCAGAGAGAAATGAGTCATAGTTAATAAGAAGCAGGGGGTTAAAAAATGTCTCAGTTAAACTGGTACTATTGAGTTAATGCTTTGCCAAGAGTTGCACTAAAGGTCAAGATCTTCCTGATGAGAAGATAGAAATAGGTAGAACCAGCTTGGAATAGACCCCAGAAGTGAAGTACGGAAGCCACTTGACATAAAACTAGATTGGATGGAGCCAGTGGCATTCTCAAGAGTGGGAACTTAAGTGCATGTTTGAATTTTAAATTTATAACGTGGATCAAGATCGAAGGATATAACACCTCAGCCACTGATACTGATGGGACTTAAGAGGCTTAGATTTGGGCAGGGCTGGGAGCAGTTGTGTAGGGTTTGGCTAGGGCCACGAAGGCAGTATCTGAAAATACAGAGTAAGGAAAAATGGAAGAATCCTACAGTAGTGGACATGGCTGAGTTGACCTACAACTTTTTTCCCCCACTTCCTTTTCTCCTTCTAAAGGAAGCTAAAATTTTTTATCTATATATTTGGCAAAAGCAAAGTAAACCCCTGTTTAGCTATCTCCCCTGTTTTCTAAGAATATATCTGGACTGCAGCAACCCAGTTGAACTTATCTGAAAATAATCTGGAGCAGGTTTGATACTGCTGAAAACAATTTTGGGAGTTGTGTGGTTCCACTCATTTATTTTTGGTCAGACAAGTGTCATCTCTCTAACACTGGCTGTCTCTTTCTAATTTGCAGCAAAGCTTGGAGACACAAAGGAACTGGAAGAATTCATTGCTGATCTTGACAGAACACTAGCAAGTAAGTAGATTTTGAAGACTACTTCTTGCTTGTTGCTGTTGCTGCATGATGAAAGCCAATGTATTGGTGGGTGGGGGAAAGACTAGAAATAGTTTTATATAATGTAGCTGTGTTTTAGTTTGCTGGTTTGCATCATTGTGGTTAAGAAGGTAAAATAGACTGAGCTCTGGTCTCTGCCTAAATGTTCAAGGCATGCAGTTTAGCTCATGTGACAAAGGCTGCACTCCCATCTGCCTCTGTCCCTATCTAAGGCAGCTGCAGTTCGTATCTTCTTGTCAGACACTGCTTTAAGTCCTTAAAAATGCTAAGATATGAGTTTGTGCTTCTTAGTTATAAGGCTAACTGACTGGAGGAATATCTGTAGGTGAGGAATGCTTCTTATATCACACCTTGCTTTGTGGAAAAAGTTGATATCCCCATTTATTGCCTTAGATTAAATATTAAGCTCCTGTTTGATCTTGTTTTTACCAGGAATGGAATTTAGCAATCATTTCCTGTGTCACTGTCTGGAAATTGTATTTTCCAGTTATTCTACTGGGTTCTCCATTATGATTCGGGGTGGGGAACAAAATCCCCAACACATTCCCCATCCTATATTCTGCCTATTTCTGCCTATTCTTCTACTTCCTGCCCTATTTGTCTGGGGCATGAAAATGTTTTTGTTTTGTGGAACCGACTGTAGAACCCAAAACAACAAAACTTCATAGGACTAAACTGAAACAGAAGTATGTTTAAAAAAAAAAAAAAAACACACAACAAACAAAAACCTATGAACTGAGTTTCTTGTATTCATTAGGTAATTTCCCTTCCCTGTAATTCTTGAAGCTGTGGCCATCTGCCTTGGATTTAACTCAAGACATCTGCCCTTCTGAGCTTCCTACTTCCCTGTTTTCTTACTCTTATCTTGAATAAGAGAAGTGAAACCAGGATTAAGATATTTCTGGTTTCCTGACTTGTGTCCTGGATGCTAACTGTCCTTACCACTTGAACTTAATTGACTGATTGCTTTTCTGTAAAACTTGGATTTGAAGGTTTACATAGAACAAAGAAAAATCCCCAAATCAGCAAGTACTTACTCTGCTGTACCTCACAGAGCAGTGGTGCAGCAATTCTTAAGGGGCTGCTTGTAGTATATTGGTTTCATTGTCCCCTTGAAAGGCATATCTAAAGCGAGGCCAGGTTTTGCTACCTGCTGTGGTATTTTTACCAGCTAATCAAACCTTTGGTTATCTCAGCAGAGTCTCATTTATAGTGACACTTGTTTTAGTGATATGCTGTCATATGCTGAAGTTCTAGGAAAAGTCTAATTTCCATCTGCTATTTAATGCCACATTTTTGAGTATTATTGTACTTGGATGCTTGAGGTTGCACAGACCTTTGTGCAGATGCCTTTAGAAGCATAAAATTGTTGCCTTAAATTGTTGTATGTTAACCTTTTAGTTCATGTTTTTATTTAAAAAAAAAAAAAAAGGCATAGTTGCTGCCTGTCAGGCAGCTAGCAATCTTATTTAATACAGATTTTACAGCTCTTGTTTTGTATTTCCAGGTATGTGAGATGAATCTCTGGCATTGTTTGCCTATGAATGTCATCTGAAGGATAAGTGACATCAGTCGCTGAAAACTGCTGCCCTCGTCTGATAAATTTGTTACCCAAGATACTCATCGTCTGAACATAACCTTTGTAAACTCGTACAAGTATTTAACTGGCAAACATCAGTGTTGTCACTTTGCAGCAGGTGGAATCATGTAACTTAAGTGTTACAGCTATATTTTGCTTTAAAATATAGCTTAAATTTTAATTTAAAGTTGCTTTTATGAAAATATATTTGTAATTTTATATAGTTGAGAACTTTTAATGCTTTTTTTTTCCATTTATAATATATTTTTGTATACAAATAAACCCTAAACTGGAATCCAGATGTCTGAAACTTTCCTGTGAACTATGAAATGAACAAAAATTAAGCTCTTACTGAAAACAAAATCAAGCTTTAAAATATCTGAGGCTGTATTTCTTGTTAGGTGAAATGTATTTAAGTGGTCTTCATATGGGACTTCATGATGTTCTCTTCAAATTGATTAAGAGTATTTTGTACTATGTAAAATTAACTCAGTCTGGAAAATAAAATCAGTCAACCTTTTATATTAAGGCAAATCTGAAATAACACTTAGTACAGATTTGAACAATAGCACCTCTTTGAAACCCCATCTAAAAGCTATCTTTAAAATCACACTTCATTTAGTAGTAGGTACTAATGGGGAGGTTAGATATTCAGGCCCAAAAGCTTATGGAGATGCTGTAGCATAAAGAAAAGACTTAATGTCTGGATGTCTTTGAAACCAGACCCTTGGGTCCAAAACAGTCTTCATCCCTTTAAAAGGACCGTCTGGCCATCAATGTGCTGGAAGAGCGGAAGGTAAAGCTGTGGATTTTTTTGGTGAGGAACCTGATTCTTTCCATATGCATTAAGCACTGGAGATGTCATTGTGAGCTCTCCCCCAGCTGCTGCAGGCATTACGTGCAGCTCTGCTGTCTAAGCTGCTCATGCGATTGCCCTCTAATCCATTCAGGCAAAGTGAGCTGGACTTGTTTAAGCTGCAGGTCTTATTTTGACCCAAGCAGGTTAGCGAGCAGTCACAGAAGTGGTTCAAATATTGTGCTTATTGGATATGTTATCTTTGTGTGTGGCTGTGCCTGGAGAAGGATGTCTGCACTCATGGCACTGTGACCAGCCCATTGCTCGGGGAGCTGGGAGGATGGATTTGGACTTACCTTTTGCAGCCTGGAGAAAGCATAATCTGCTGCACATTTGAAAACTGGAGCATCACAAGCAGATTCATCTCTGCTTTGTTTTCAAAAACAAATAATAATCAAACTTGGATTATGCTAAATGCTGTATGTGTTCTCCAGTTTTCTTCGCTAAATAAGCAAATGAAATTCTGAACTGGATGCCAATCAGTTTGAAACAAGCTTAAGGTGGTTGGTTGTGCTTTTCCTTCTGTCAGACAGCAGGGCCATGTAAGATGATGCAGTATCTTCCTGAAGAAGAGAAACTTCCTTCGTGTTTCCTATGGCAAATTCAGGTGATAAATCCTCCCTTGGAATAAAAGGGGAGTGAAATTAGTTTCTGTTGGAAGCTTCAAATGGCAGTTGAGAGTATAAATACAGAAAGCTGGTGATATAATTCAAAAAAAAACAGTGGGGCTTCTTGTTCTAGAAGAACTGTAAAATGTGGGATGCTCTGAGATGGTGAGGAGCTTCTGAATGCTTTGGGCTTTACTCAGAAGCCCCTGCATGGTAGGAAAACCACGCTGAGCAGATAGATAGGCTTGCTCTGGCAAAGTGAGAGCACTGTGGGCGTACAGTGCTACTGCACTATAAACACGGAGCAGCAAATCCTCCCTTTGGCTGCCTCTGTGAAACTGAGAGGGGAATCTGGCCCTTCTTGCTGGTCCCAGATGTAGAGGGATGTTTTGCTGTGCAAAGCCAGGGAGGGGGATTCTGTGGGCTGCTGTGGGGCTTCCTGAGACCTGGAGAGGGAGAGGCACTGTGCCTTCAAACAAGGCAATGCCTGGGAGAGGAGACAAATACATGCTTTTCAGAAATAATATTAGCATAAGGCATGTTTTTTAAAACTACTTGAGTAGCAGCTGAGGTTTCTCTTTCTCCATTTTTACATTGTTTGGTAGGGTGAGAGCTGGAGTGGTTGTGAGCTGTGAATGCTGCTGTTCTGGAGGCAGGACACCCAAAGTAAGCACGTGTAGGTAGGCCCCGTGTTTCAGAGGAGGACAGCTCAAATGACTGTGGGGTGTGGGAGGGAGATGACTGCTGTTTTTCCTCATTCCTCAAATCATATTGTTTGAGGGCACGAGTGTTCAGGGGCACGAGTGTTCAGCTTTTCCTGTGCACGTTCAGTTGTTGCTTGATGCAGCTCAATGCCTGACTGTAGTCAGTATTGGAAGTTGGATGTTTCCCTTTTTATAAACTGATATTACTGAGCTAGCACAGCACGTCGGAACAGCACTATTTTATCCTTGTAGATGTAGACACTCAATTTTGAAGATGTATCCTGTGTAAGCAAAGGTTTAAAGCAAGGTATGTTCCTCATCTTGTGTAACATGAAGTCATTTGGGGATGGAGTTGAGGATTAAGTCACCATCTGCTTGTTTTTCTAATCTTATTTATGTGTATACAGGTAGAGAGACTCCTGCTCACTTGTACAGCAGCTCTAGAGGTCACCAGCTATGAAATCTGGGAGTGTCTTCTGCCAAGCTGTTGGTTTGAGTTCCCTGCAGTTTATTATGCTCTGTTTTGAATGCCTTTGTGTCAAAAAGACAGCGGTAATGTAGATTGGAGTAAACTTATGATTGAAGTTGATCATCTAATTACATACATCACTGAAAAATGCACTGTTGAGAAGTTCTTGTGATGATCAGTCCCCAGTGAGTATTGCTGGAGGCCATCCTGCCTACGTGGGCCAGCCTGACTTCAATCCGTGTTTTGACCTTCTTGAGCTGTGATGCTCAATCTGGACTCAGGAAAAGACTCCAAGCCCTGTCCTGCCAACACCACTCCTCCTGAAACTGAGCTGAGGGCAGGCACCTTGGCAGAGCTTAACATGTGTAAGGTGAGCTGCAGCAACTATTTGCACGTATGCTCTTTACCTGCTGCAAATTCAAGGTTAAATGGATTAGTTTAACCCCCCATCGCTCAGGCTTGAGCTAATGTGCCTTATCTTGAGTTTGCCATTGTGTCCTGGGTGCAGTCACCCAGGCTCAGCTGATACCTGGTAACTCATTAAGCTTGGTGCTCCTTTTCCTGAGCCCTTAATGGGGGGAGAGAAGAGCCAAAGGAGGGATTTTTTTTTTTGTTTTCCCCAATGGTCTTTAACCATTGATGCACCCACAGCCAGGTGAGTTCTTGTGAGGGAGGAGAACAGCCCTGTTGGCTGTGTAGAAGGAAAAGCAGGCTCTGCCTTACAGGGATTGCTTGTAGGGGAAGGGCTCAACCACTGCCTTCTCCTCACCTACTAAGCAGATATCAGTGGTGGAGCACACACTGGGTGTAGGACTGATTTTCAGCAGGGTTGCCCCAGATGAAGGGTCAGAGGGACTGAGAACCCATCTTCACAGATTCAGCTTTATTTAAGCCCATTGTCCGGGAGTTGTTCATTCCTCACCGGAGCCTGTCTTGTGCGAGAAGGTGCATGAATGTGTGAGGCATCACAGCCGCCGGGCTGTTGGAGAGAAACTCCCAACCTCATGGCTTGCCGAGTCTGGAAGCAAAATGAAAATCTTACAGCCAATGTGACAGCAGCAACTCCTGAACCCAGTCCAGCTCTGCAAGCTAACAGCCCAAACTCTGTATCCTCAGTGGGGAAAACTCCTGTTTTCTGTGTTACTTTTACAGCCTTTCTACGTTACTGACTTCATTGCAGCTTGGCCAGCAGTTCTGGCTGTCTAAATAACTTTGCATTAATGTAAGAGGATCCTGGCTGCTATCTCTCACTGGCTTAGAGTTGTAAAACAGATCTTGTCAAGGCCCTTTTCTTACAGATTCTGAGTTATCAGTTAAGTGCTGTTGGGATTAAAGCAGGCCACTTGGTGCAAAGGGCTTTTAGTGCTTCAGTTGGGTTTGCTCTTACATTGATGTTTTGGGAACTAAAGTATCGATCGCTTTCCCTTAAACTGATCAAGCTCTTCTGTTTTCCAACAGCATGCAGAGCTTGCTGGCTCCTCGGGGCAGCCTGGGGATGCTTGAAGTGGGTTGACATTAATTCATGATTAAGCTTAAAGTGAATGTTACCTTCTCCATAGCATGTGGCTGCAGTACAGAGTGCCTTCCTCCAGTTCTGTTTATCATTAATTTCAGATCATAATAAAGAGCCTCACCCTTGTCTCAAAAAAACACAAATGGGTCTTTTGGTGTGCGTGCAGTCTTGGCGTTTCTGAAAAATAAATTTTGCTGGTAATGTGAAATGGGGTCAGGACTTAGGCACTTACTGATCGAGGTGTATCACCCCAAAAGTAGCACGATGGCTTGCTTCATGACCTGGGGCACCTGTCCCCTTGGGTGTGCTGGGCAGGAGAACACCTGCAGGTGCAGCACCACGGGACAGCCACGGTGGACAAATCCTGGGGCTGTGGTGTGGGAGCAAAACCCCCGTGAGATGCTGCAGGATGAACCTAGGCGTGCATGTACCTGGGATATGGTTTGGCACGTTCAGTTTCCTGGGCTCTCCTGCAGCATCAAGCACCGATCTTGGCAGTTGTGTTGGGCCTGTCCATGCTCACAGATGACTCCTTAAAGCTGTGTATATTTTAATAGCTGTATGCACTTGGGAAACTGATGTGTGAGCAGTAGCTTTGTTTGCCTATGAATTTATAACGTGAAACAGAATGCAGGTTTTTTCTTAGGGGGTTCAGTTCTCATTCTCTAAATGGCATCCCAGCTCATTTATTTCGTTGGCAGCTGGTACAACGTGCTGCTAATACACCGTTGGTTTATTAGGCATTAGCAGCTACACATCAGCTGTCTCAAAGCTCATCAGCAAGCTAAATTAAATGCTACCTTATAGCACAAAGCAAACTTCCCCAGTATGCCTCAGCTCGAACCTAGAGGAAGACGGTGAGAGCTTGGCTCTGGTCCTGTCCAAAGGGAGCTGGTGGCGTTGGGCTGAACTAACATTGACATCGGGTTTAAGGACTCTGAGACCTCATCTCAGAGCTGTCTGCCTGTGCTGCTCGCAGCTCTTCTGCACCTCAAATAATCTCGAAGGAAAGGTCTTGCCCTGGCAAGTGTCCCTGGTACTCCCGAGCCTTCAGCAAACAACATTAAAAGAGTCTGCAAGGTACCTCGTAACACAAAACGCTTCCTATGAGCTCTTCTCTAGCCTCTGCTTTATTTCGTAGGCAGCTGATAATCTTTCCTCCAGCGTCCCCTTCTCAAATCGAGCCAAACAGTGAGCATCACAACCCACCCAGCGGCCGGTGCCTCTACAGAAAGGCAGGAGAAAAGGAGCGAGAGTCAAAGGCTGCAGACTGCCCCCCCACCTCCTTCAGCTCCTCATCAGGACCAACGTCCAGAGTAACAGCATTTACTCCTACACGTTTCCTGAGTGTACATAACAAGCCTTTCAGCTCCTCTGTCCTGGACCCCAGCTATCAGATGCACCAGAGCAGTATCAACCACTGAAAAGCAATAAAATAAGATAGGGGCTCCGTGTGTAAGGGTTTTCTCGGATCTGATTTCATATTTTCTCCGCTAGCTCATGCAGTCTCCTGTTTTCCCTCTCCCTCTTTGTTCGGTGGGGTGCAGGATTTTCAATTAATGCTCTTCCATGCTGGTGGGGAAAGGTTTAGTTTTACACTTGGCTCTCGTGTCAGAGGGAGGAAGTCCTGGCATGTCCCGTCGTGCACGCTTTGTTTAAAGCACGTGACAAAAACATAAGGTTTTGCTGTCACACAACTTTGTGCTGCAGGAATGAACATCCTGGGGCCACTGCAACATAAGTATTTTTATTTTTATTTTTATTTTTATTTTTATTTTTATTTTTATTTTTATTTTTATTTTTATTTTTATTTTTATTTTTATTTTTATTTTTTTGTTTGGGTCTTAGAGAAACAATGGCACAAGCTGTCCTTTCCCAATGGCACCCCAAAGCAGAGCTGCAAGTTGCTGAGGACTTGGTTCAGCTCAAGCAAGGAGCAACTTCATCCACTCACTGGAGCTGCTAGAAGCTGAGACCAGCAAATTTTGCTTAAAAATCTCAGTGCCCTCACACATTTTTTCCTGTCCTTGCTGAAATTCACAGAAATGCACCCAAAAGAACTCCATGGTAGGGAAAGCCCGTACGTTTCTCCCCACATCATGTCTCTCCTACTGGGAGACACGGTCACCTTAAACATGCAACTACAGACAGCTGGATGACAACATTTACCCTTATTGGGGTCTTTGTTTCCCTTACCCCTTGGGGAAAAAATAAAAATAAATATATATATATATAAAAAAAACAACCTCCAGCAGTGTCTGCATCTCAGTCTCTATCTTTGAGAGCCTTTTCTCCCACACGGATTTCCACAATAGATGCCACTGACACCAAGTTATTGGAATTTGCTCTCTGTTACTTCTTTCCTTTGTGATTAAATGGCTCAGATGTACAGGATAGGTCCCACATGTTCGGGCTGCTTTATTTATCCCTCCGGGGATGGGGACGAACAAGTTGGGAACATGCACCAAAAAAGTGGGCCATCCCAACTGGAAAACATCTTTAAAATGTCAGCTCCATTTTAGTACATAATATGCCGTGTCCACAGTCTTTCACATTTCATTTCTGGAGTCCATTTCTGGGCTTGTGTTTAAGGCTAAAAGAAGCTTTTCTGCCAGTGACAGCTGGGCCATCTGCCTTTCTTCCTTAGTCCTCATGGCTGGGTGGCTAAATAAGAAGGAGCTGTTCAGCTAACCTCAGCATCTGCCAATTGTGAATTTTTTTTTCTTTCTTTTTTTTTTTTTTTCTTTTGGCCTTTCCAAAAATGTCATTCTTTTATCCTAAAAATAAAATTTACGCTTTCAAGCCAAAGAGGCAGACCTCCCCAGGCGTTCTGAATAACATCTTTGTTTTGAAATGTCTCTTGAAATCCGTGTAGTGAAAGCCTGACATTAAAAAAGGTGTTTTAGTTTGGTACTCATATTGGCTGATTCTCCAAATACAATAAGACAGCAGAACCCCTGTGCTACCCTGTGACGTGCTGTCATTAACACCCCATGAAATGAGTCTGGGGAGGGCAGTAATAAAAAACACTCAAACATTTCTTGAAAATTTCCTTTAGCTATTTTTTATGCGGGGATTTTCACTTTCAGTGTGCCTCTGTGTCTGACCATTTCATTGTAACTACACATCCAGCTTTTGATGAAAAAAAATTCATATGATTAGTAAAGCTCAGGCTTCTTCTCTCTCTCCACCAAGGAGCGAGCAGTTGGTGTGGGGATGGTGGCAACCAAAATGGGAAACAGACTCTGAATGGATCCAGTTCCCGAGGAAAGCCTTGCCTTGTGAGGTCTGGCGTGCGTGTGTGTATACATATAAAAGCTTGGCCTGAAGGGTTGGCACCATGACAATGACAGCCCTTAAAACCAGAGCTGGTAGCAGAGGTGAAGCTGCAGAAGCAGGGAAATGTTGGGTGGGATTTCAAGGCTGCCACGATTTTCTTTCTCATCTCCTGCCATGCCGCAGAGTTTGGTGAAGACATCCCAAGGGCTATCCGAGCTGGTGCGTCTTTGCATGCTGTGCCCTGCTTCACGACTGGAAGCTGGGGAGCCAAAAGGACGTGGATGTGTGAGGGTCTGCATCTCAGCAGGGTGGTGAATGTGAATTGAGATGCCAGATCTGCTCCTCACTGGTGGCAGCATGGGGACATCTGTGCCTGCTCCATGATGTGGCTGGCACAGGCGTTTCCTCACCAGCTCTGCTCTCCCCTGAGCACTGCACAGCTAATTAATTCTTTATACATAAAAGTATAAATATATTTGCAATACGTGTCTGCTGGATCACCGATATTATTTCAGATGGTTTCCTCTACAGTTTGTGGACCATTTCCCAAAATTAAGCTGGCCCCATTGTATCTTTTGCTTCTCGTAACAAATACTTCCAAGATAAATATTAATTTCTCTTGGCTTTTGTGAGCACCGAGCGGCAAGGGAACAGACCTGTCAGTCTTGCAAGTGTAGACTTTTTATCAAGAAGGAACCCTACTAGGTGGTAGCAGTAAGAGGTTGCAAGCTGACCGTGCTAAAGGGAGCAGGCAGGAAAACCGAGCTGTCCCAGCTCTGCTCAGACAAGGGCTATTTGTTGGAGTTTCTCCAACTGCTGTGTTGTCTAACTTTTATTTCCCCCATAATCAGGCTGATATCATAGGGATTTGCTTGGAAACTGATGCCCTCAGCTCATCTCAGTGCCAGAATTACAACAGTCTCTTGTTCCTAATGGAAAAAAGATGTAAAACCTCCAGACATCCCCAGTTCTCGTGGTGTGGGATCAGTTAGCTGACACGCAGAGCCCGGTTTGATGCCTTTATCTAATTTCATGTAAGCGGAGAAGTGGAAAAAAAGTGCATATTTTTACAGTATGTGCATGTATACGTGTTCATCGGGTCAGTGTTTGCTGCTTCTGAGTGCAGTCCCCATGGGACCTGGCTTCTGCTGCCTGGGCGATCCCATCCCCTTTGGGGCTCTGGGAAGAACAGCCCCCGGGATGCTCGGTTATTCCTAAAGGGAGCAAAGATGTCTTTGTTTTGGGAACCTGCAGCTATTTTCTGCCCTGTCAAACCCCCTGTGGGTTCAAGCAAGCATCTTTGTGTTTTCATCAAGCTGCCAGATAAATTCACGAGCCCTCCTGGCAGTCAGCTTCTTGGGGTAGGGGATGTTTAACCCCAAAATAAACTCTACCAGCTGAAGTAAACCATTCCTACTCCTTCAGCAGTAGGAAAAGGGAGGTTCAGGAATGAATGAACCCCCCTTAAAATTCTCATGCCCTTTGGTATGGGCACCCCCATGTGGCACCCTCAGGGGTGGGCTGGCCAATATGGGTCCTGGATTAGATGTGCTGTTTGTATGCAGCACTGCAGAGAAAAGGTGCAAACAAACAGTGTTAATAACACTGTCACAAACACAGAGGAAAAACTGAGGGCTACACATTCAGACTCTTGGACCTCCCGGCGCATTTAGCTCCTGGCCAAATTTTGGGAAAAAACACACCACCTTTAACAGAGGCTTTCCAAAACAACACCCAAAGGCTGGCAGCAAGCTGTTGCTGCATGGCAAGTGTGAATCTGCCTGGCGTGTCCTCTTGCCTCTTTGGCAAACAAGTACCAGCCCAGGCTGTGAGCAGCTCACAACGCGATGGTGCTGCCTGATGGATGCATTTTGGGGCAGTGAGGCACTGCGCATGCTGCTACAGGCACATGCACCGGCCAGCCGGAGCAATAAACGTCAAGACCTACTCTAGCTGTGCAGTATGTGTAAGCCACAGCCGTTTCGGTTTTTAAAGGCTTGGATGCAGACCGTGTTTTCCCCTTTAGCTCACTGCCTGCTTTAATAAGAGCTGAGCAAGCTGCTGACTGTGCTGTGAAACCTCAGCGAGCCCAGCAAGGAGCTGGAGTGATGCAGGAAGCCAGAGAAAGGAGGCTGCTCCCCGGCCAACGTTGCACTTATCTGTCAACATTGCACTTATCTGTCATATGGTAATGTTCAGAAGAACACGAACTCCTATGCGTGACCCCATGTCTCTTCTACTGACCCCGATCTGCAAGTGAAATCAACCTGTCCCTGGTAGATTTGGTGAAATGGTGGCAGTTTGAAACACCAGGCTGCAAACGGGACCTTTTGTTGTGCAATTGCTCTTGAGTGGATGGTTTCTTCCCCTACATACATGCAGGTCCATTTTTGCGATAAAACATAAGAAGCAGTCACAGAATCACAGATGGTTGAGGTTGGAAGGCACCTCTGGAGGTCACCTCATCCAGCCCCTCTGTTCGTGCAGGGTTAGACAGAGCAGGGTGCCCAGGACCATGTCCAGAGGGCTTTTGAACTTCTCCTAGGAGGGATGCTCCACAGCTTCTCTGGGCAACCTGGCCAGTGCTATTTTCTTCCTTCCTTCCTTCCTTCCTTCCTTCCTTCCTTCCTTCCTTCCTTCCTTCCTTCCTTCCTTCCTTCCTTCCTTCCTTCCTTCCTTCCTTCCTTCCTTCCTTCCTTCCTTCCTTCCTTCCTTCCTTCCTTCCTTCCTTTTCTTCTTTCTTGTAAGCTTTCACTCTGGAGAGCTAGGAGATGCTCCAGGGAGAGGAGAACAGAGATTCTCAAGGTGTGTGAGGGGAGGAATCCTGCCCTTTCCTTGCTGTTGTTAAAATTGCCCAGTATCAGGAGATTTTCAACTTTTTCAGGGGAAGGTTTGTCTCTGCATGTGGGTGGGGAAGGGGTGTTACATGGATGTGGCTGCTGCAGCTCTGTCCCTGCCTCTGTCCAGGGAGCATCAGCCACCTGGGTACTCCCCTGCAGGCACCGAGAGCCCCCTGCACCCATCAGCCAGGCACAGCAAGGATCTATTTTCACATGTTAAACAATTAGGGATAGAAAAGTAGGATTTATTTATGTAGCACACGTAGGTGTTTTTCTGCCTGTCTCAGGACACAGACTCTCCTGTTCTTTCTCTCCCCCTCCACCCATCTTCTCCTCTCCTCCTCCCTGTCCTCCCCTGTCACTCCCCGTGACAAATTACTCTCCCTAGCAGGAATCAGCTCTGGCAGGCTCTCCCCTGGCCAGCAGGACGGTCCTCGGCAGCTGCGAGCCAGCCGGGGTGGTGCCACTTGGGTGTCCTCCAGCGCCCCAACTCGCTGCGAGGTGACCGCATCCCTCCCGGGGTCATCTCTGGGATGACAGCAGAGCTCAGCTGCTCCATCGTGCTTCATCCAACACCGACGTGAGCTCCAGACCCATTTCTGCTTCCTTCCCTTCTGCTTTTGGCTTTCGGGGTTTGGAGATGGGCGCGGGCTCTCCAGAAGGGATATTAGATGGATGCTGTCACACCCGGCACAGCACTGCCACCCGCCCTGCTTGGAAAAGGCTGCAGGAATGTTTTCCTCCACCCATCTGGTGTTGCTTCTGCATGACTCAGGAGTGACTGACCTTGCCTGAAATACGGATGCCTTGCAGGCAAGTGTTCCCCTTCCAGAAGCCAGCAGCCACCGCAGGAGATGTGCTGCCTCCCAGTTTGGCGCAGGCCCTGTCATCCCCCCTCGGGCTCCTGGAGGAGCATCAGGCACTGGGGGCAGGTTCTGAGAGGCACACGCTGTTGTGTCTCTTTTCACTCCAAAATACTCCTTTTAAAAGCAGATTTAGGCCTCTTGGGCCAAAGGCTGTTATCATGGGTTATATGTGGGCCAAATCTCTCCTTGGTCTCTTGCAGGCTGCATTCAAATTCTTCATTTTGGATTGAGTCTATGTGTCAGACGAAGGGTAAAAGGCACTGCCATGAAAATTCACCCCGATTTTCTGCACATAATGCACACCCGAGGTTTTCCTTCTCTATTTCTGCTCACAGCCCTTGCTGGAGGTCAGCATTAAACCCAGCCTTGTTTCTGAGCACATCCCTGCTCCCCAGTGAAGTTTCTTTCTCTCCACTGCCCTCTGAGGCTCCTGTCTCTTCCATTGGGAGCCCTGTGGAGGTCCTAGGCTGGTCTTACAAGGGGAAAAGCAAACCTATGGGGCTGCTCCTCACCTCTTTCTTGCTTGCCGGTGACCCACAGGCACATTCCATCAGTGCCAATTGAATGTAGGCTCATGCTAGCAGTATTTTTCTCTCCCTTTTAAAAATTTTATTTTCAAATAACCCCATCTGAAACTATGATGAAGTAAGAGCTAACCGCACTGTGAACCATTTAAGTTACAAAAATTTAACATCTCAAGCTGTTTCTAAGTGAAGTGAAACCACTGGAGCAACAGAAATCGCAGACTGTGACTTTACAACCCAAAACTCAAAACAAGATCAGGCAGAGTAGAGTTTTCACAGGGAAGAGAAAATTTCTCCTCCACCAGCACCGCGAGCTCACGTGAAGCTTTATCCTCAACCAGGACACAAATGAAGAAGATGAAGAACTCAATTTCTTCAGTCTGTGGAGGGAGAGGATGGAGCATGAGGCTGAGCTCTACCACTGCTGAAGCCATGAGGAGCCAAGCAAGTGGTACCGGGTCGATCCAGTTCATTGCTCCCTTATTTACATACTTGGCTTAGGCTTAAATACACAAACGTTTTGATACTATCAGTCAGGTGGAAAAAAAGAAAAAAAGAAAAAAAGAAAAAAAGAAAAAAACATAGTTACTGCAGCTACATGAATTCCTTTTAGCTATTACTTTTAAAAAACACGGTCTGAAGTGTGTATGACTTTGAAGCATCACGAAGAGGGAAAAAAGCTTTCCAGACCTTTCCAGGAGCCTAGTTTTAAATGCCCCAGCTGGAACCAGTTCCTGATTTTGCAGGATTTTTGCAAAACTTAGAAACCAGTGGTCCAACACTTGCCCTTCAGTTGTAATGACACTCAATTGAGTAGGATTTCCAAGGTCTTCAAGGACATGCTGAACTACACAGGTGCAAACACTCATGGTGATGAACGTTCAATATGAACTCTGGACTGAAGTTTAAAGGAATGATACTGCAATATTTTAAAACGATGAAGTTGCTCAAAAAGTGTCTGGGAAATACCTCCTGTTCCTATCAGTGAAGTGCTTTTGGGTAAGAAAGGTCAAAAGGCAAAGCACTGAGGAGACATACACTTAACCAAACATCATGCCAGCTTTCAGGACAGTGACTCTGATTCACCCAAGTCAAACAGTCACCTGTATTTTTCCCTGCCTTCTCTAGATGTGAAATTTTTAAGACAGCTACAGCTATAACAAGTACTCAAAATACATCATTAAGACACCAAACTGTCTCAAAACTGATTTCAGAGAAGACATCACCCGCAATTATTCTCTTTTTTTGCCTTATGGCATTTAAATCTTTTGCTTGACTTGCATCATCTGTTTAAAACTTACCCTGCAACCAGACGGGTCACAAACTTCCCTTAAAAAAGGGGAAATTTCACTGAATGTGGTCTCCAAATGGACTTTCATGATCTATGAATGAAAGCTGGCATTAGGTTGCTGGCCACACAGTGAAAGGAAGCAAATCAACCCCGTGACAGCTCCAAACCCACTAACCTGGAGCTCAGGAGGGATGAAATGGAAAGGCAGTCCTTCTCCTGCTGTGATCAGGACTGTGATCAGCACAGTGATTATGGCCACAAAGCAGAGCACTGACGAGCCGGGACAACCCAAGAGAACAACAAGCTGTGCTGGGCTCAGCTTGAAAACCCCAACCCCAGCTGTTGAAAAGGCTTCAGAGCTCTTCACAGGACTGGAAATGCAAAATGAACTTCCACGAGACCTGCCCCATGCATTTCTTCCTAACATGACCATGACATAACCCATCAGCCTCAAGGAATTGCTTTACCAGAGGCGAGGGACTCATCCACCTGCAAATGTAGAGCCTCAAAAATAAATCTCCTTAATGGGAGAGGTCTGTGCTGGGGATCGGGGAAAAATGGTCTGCTGATGGAAGACTCAGTGGTAAAATTATTGTTTTTTACTGATTTTTTTTTTTTTTTTTTTTTTTTTTTTTTTTTTTTTTTTACAGGCTGTCCTACAGAGCAGCTGACAAATCTGTCCCGTCTGTGCTTTTTGTGTGGCACTACAAAATTAGCAAGTTGTTATTCAATGAACATGAAATTACTGAAGAACAGAAACTAAAGTGCCGTGAATAGCGCTGTGCTTTCTGACACCACAAAGAGGAGGCTGTTCTGCTGGGAGGTGCCAGGCCGGGGAACACGGCTTTCCTTTGTTCGTGTACGGTTATGCTGCAGCTGGAGTACTTTGAGCACGACTCCCCGATTTGCTTGTGCTGCTAATTTGGGATGAAATGGAAATAGTGATATAGGATGTGAGCGGGGGCTGAGAGAGGGATGAGTCCTTCAAGCTGCTGGGCTCAATGGGGCGATGCTCTTCTGGGGAGAGATGTGGTATGGTAAAGATCAGGCTTGCAAGTAAAAGTTGAAAGGTGGATATTATGAGCTCCTTGAAGTGTTATATTGTTATATTGTCTCAGGAGGGATAAAGAAATCCCATTTCTTTCTCTCTCGAGGCACAGCTCAGTCTCCCTTTGTGCTTGTCACCAGGGTTTTGCTTCAGGGACAGCAGCAGCTGATGTCCCCAGGCAGCCACATGTTCATCATCTGCTCTTGAGAACAGTGTTTTAGTGCCCTGTGGCAGTGTTTTAGTGCCTTGTTTGGGACATCTGGCTCCAAATGCAGGTAAGGAAGCTGGTGGGTTAGTGCTGAGCCTGGCTGAGACCCCTCCATGGTTGCACCTCCAACATCAGAAAGGGCAAATCACGGACAACGTTGCTGGATGTAACTTCCCAAAGGCATCACCTAATAAACGATGGTGGCCAAACAACCCAAACATGTGTGGGCCAGCACTCAGCTCTCCTCTGCATCTCCTCCCTCCTCCATGCCCTGTCTGTCCATCTCCCCTCTTCCCAGCCACCCATGTCCCCAAGCTTGGTGGGCCCTGATCACACAGCACAAACCATCCTCACGCTTTGTACGAGGTGGTTGGGAGCTGACCTTCAAAAAGGACTCAAATTAAACCCCCAAAATGCTTTTAATAAGGGATAAAGCGCTGGGTCAGCAGTCTTTTGTCTCTCGTACTGCAGTGCTGGATGAGAGGTGCCTGTAAATGTGAACCTGAAGGACTCATAAGAGCAGGGCTGCCCCTTTCAGTGTTATCATGGGGGAGCTGCTACATTAAAACTTATTTTTTAAACCAGGCCACAGAAATCACGCTGAAATGCACTCTGTGCAGTGCATTCTTTAATCACTTGCAAATTGACAGCATTTAGTCTATGAACAAAGAAAGAAGAAGCCACACTTGTGGAGCCGAGCTTGAGGACAGATGACCACAACACAAGAGGCTGGGGTGCTGTTTCTTCAAAGAATGATCTGAAACAAAGAAGAAAGAAAAGCCCAAATCATCAGCTGAAGTCAGTAACTCAAGAAGGAGCTGGGCCAGTTTCCAAAGGTGAGGTAAAGCCATTAACAGGATTTTTGGTTTTAAGATAATAAGAGATTGGGATTTCCTGGACTCACGGGGCTTAGGGAATGCGAGGAACATGGACGTGGTGGGCTCTCCTGCACGTCCTGGAGGAAGACCCAGACTCCGTGTCCTTTGCCCAGTGCCCACCTGATTTCAGGGATACAAAATTCCTGCTGGAGAAGGTGGCAGGTGGGGTGCACCCCCAGAAAAGGGAAGGAAGGACGTGGTCCTGGACACGGTGGCCCTGCTTGAGCAGGGGCGTTGGACCAGATGGGGCTGGACCTTTCCAACCTCAGCCGTGCTGTGATTCTGTGAAGGAGGAGTCATGGGGTGACGTCTGGCAGTCTGCACCCAGAGCCTGGGGTTGTTTCCAAGGCTAGGGGGCTTTGGGGTATTTTTGTTATATTCTAGTGTTCTTCCAGTTATCTGAACAAAGGAGGGAGGAAGGAAGGGGCTGGTCCTTTTCATGGAAGACCAAACAAAACAAGCACACACACGAACCAGACAGTGACTGTGGCAGCACAACGGGGTGTCTGCTCACAAACTGCAACTTATGGCTTTTTAATGCCCAACTCTGTCTTTGTATTTGGAGAGGCTGGAGAGAAATTTTTGATTGTGAGTATTTTTCCCAAAAAGTCATGCTATAAAAAGGTGAGGGAATGCATAAAAATGAGTCAGCCACTGACTGTGATGGTCAAAGTCCTGCAGTGTGCTGGCACCGTGCTGTACAGCCAGCGGGACCTTGGATGAGAGAATATTCACCTTATTAAGTTTCTTATTTGTCTGTGTCCTTAGGTTTCTCTTGCTTTCCTGCACGCTGGGGGCTGGTGTGAACCCTCCCAGATCTGAGTGCTACCATCCCAGTGCCAGGAGCCAACACCTTCACTTTGCCTTCCAGGACAGGGAAAACTGCCCATCATAATCCTCCGACTGCTATCTTGTTTGCTACTTTGTTTTGAATAAATATGCATACATTACACATAGAATAAATTAACGCAACCCATCAGCCTAAATGCAGGGAGTCATCTTCAGGTGGGCATGCAGGATGGAGCTCCATCTTTCCTAGATGCTTGGTGCAGTTGGGTTGTGCTGGCTTGTAGGTAGCATTACGGCCACAGAAAGTCTCATGGGATGGTGATGGTCATGGGTTTAGCTCGAAGTTCTCTCCATAAGTAAATGCTCCTTGGAAATCTCTTGGCGTGCTTTATGGTAATCACCAAGGGATTGAATAAAAAATTAATACCAGCAATAAAATTGCTAGAGTCCCAAAAAACATAAGGTTAAAATGCACTACCGGCTGTGTCTTCACAACCAACACAACATCTCACCAGCATTCACTCACCAACATTTTGCTCCCTGAAATAAATGATTTTCAGAACTCCCCAATCACAGTTTGTGATCCCTTGGTTTTACAGAAACCAAGGTTTCTGTAAAAAAAACCCTGTAAAAAACCTTGTTTTTTTTCCCCCCCAATGGGGAAAAGAGAAGGACTAGGGGCAGATTGATTGTGAGGAGGCCCCCGAATTTGGCTGCTGGTTAGAGACATGAGTGATTCAGCACGTTAGCTGGGCAGAAAGCAATGTGTAGTGAGCTTCGCTGCATAGAGGGAAGTGGAGATCCAGCCCTGGAAATTGGGCCCTTCTCACGTGGGTCCAGGTCCACCCAAATCTCCAGCAGTCAACAAAAATTTATGGGCCAAGCGAATGACACTCATCTAGTTTTCAGTGGAAATGTTAGCATTTCAAAAGGGATTGATTTTTTTTTTCCTTCCTTTTTTCCTTCTTTTTTTTTCAAGCCATCAGATCTTGGGTTCCAGTTTTGAGGAAAAGTGACTAAACTTTGACATTCACTGTTTTGCCAGAGTGAATTTCTCACATTCACACACATGCTTTTGGTAGAATAAATTGTCCAGAGAAACAATGTGCCCTTTGTTCAGAGCAGCCAGTTAAGCTCAATAATGCTGCTTTCAGACTCCTCCACGGGGATGGAAAAAACTTGGTGACCTTTTGTTTTGCTGTCTGCTGCCTGGCTTCGTCTCCTTTTAGGTTGGGGTGGCAGATGGGATGCCCCTGGGTGCTCTCTAGAGGTGTGTTTGGTTTCTGGAGGACGCACTGAGCAGGTTTATCCTAAAACATGGAGATGCTGCCTCGCAAAAGCCTGGTCTGGAAGAGTGAGAGGCTGGGGAAGATGCTTGGTGGGATGTGAGGAGGCCAACAGCTTGTCCGGCCAGACACTGCCCAGAGCCACTCTCCACAGCACTTGAGAGGACTTTAAAGACCACCCAGTGCCAACTCCCTGCCATGGGCAGGGACACCGCCCACCAGCCCAGGTTGCCCAAAGCCCCATCCAGCCTGGCCTTGAGCACCTCCAGGGATGGGGCAGCCACAGCTTCTCTGGGCACCCTGGGCCAGGGCCTCACCACCCTCTGAGTGAAGGATTTCCTCCTAACATATAATTTAATCCTTTCCTCTTTTAGCTTAAAGCCGTAACTCCTTGTCCTATCACTACACTTCTTAAAAAGAGCCTTCCTTCTTGCTTGTAAGTTCCCTTTAAGTAATGAAAAGCTGCAACATGGCCTTAAATCAAGCCATAATAATTGCTGCTTCCCTTTTTTCAGCTAACAAATCCCGCTCCTGAGGCAAAGTACTTGACATGAGTGTGACCACTGCTCAAGGAAGGATGCTTCTAAAAACCACACACAAACAACAACTTGGGTAATGGATTTTATCATGAGTGATGTGCAGAGTATGCAAATGTCTTCTCAAAAATCTCATTGTACAGGCTATACTTAGACATTAGTGTAATGACTTGCATTTATTTATTTTTTTTGTTATTATCTTGTGATTCCAAGTATTGGATTAACTACATAAAGTGTCACTTGTAAATGGTATCTTGGCCATTGTCAGCACCTAGCTCTTCTCTAGCTGAATAATTTTGTCATTTGTACATGGATGAAAACTCACAGGTGATCTCAATGCAAACACGGAGGAGAGAGGTCGGCTGCTTCTGGAGTTGGTACTAAAGGAGAGGAGATCTTGGAGTTCACAAAAGCACCTTAACATCGAGGGAGATGGAGCCCTCCTTGAAGAGGAGTGTCAGAGAAATGGGGAGGATTGCAGCAGCTGCGGCTTTGGTGCCATTTGGCTCATGCTGGCACGTTACCCCCTTGTTGCTGAAGGGATGCATCGAGGCCCTGGGGCCTGTCCCCTCGCTGTGACACCAAGTTTCAGCCTTCCCCTTTCCCCCTCACAGCAGCAGGAGGAACAGGGCAGGGGCTGTGGGCATAGGGAGGGATGCACAGAGATATTTTGGATGATTCTGCCTCCAAATATTTATTGGGGCAGGATGCTGCTCTGTACAGCACCACACGGTTCATGTAAAACCGACACCAGCGCATCCCTGCCCCTGCCCAATTGTGTTTCTCCAAAAAACAAAAGCTTATTTGTAAACCCCAGTTTGGAAACCTTAGTAGGTGACCTAAGGATGTAAAACGAAGCCAAGCTGAAATGCAGACGGTGGTACGGGCTGCATGCAACATAACTGAGTCACGATAACAGGAAAAATAGCCACGACACCACTCCTTCGATCACGCTCCCATATAACGTTTTCCTAACCAAGTAATGCTATTTTTGGACTTTTCCCAAACCACCGTCTGCATGTAATATTGTCATCTTGCTCAGATAGCCTGTCCAGAGAAGTTAACATAAAATACTCACTCATTTAATGATTTTGAATTGAAAAGGGTGTTGCCAAGAATGTGTTTTGTATTGAGACCTAGTATATAAAAAGGACTATTTCATTATTTTATTTTATTTTATTTTATTTTATTTTATTTTATTTTATTTTATTTTATTTTATTTTATTTTATTTTAATTGTATTTTATTTTGTATTTGTGCATCTTATTGCACTTATAAGTACTCAGTGAATGGTTCAGTAAGAGGATGGAGGGACTTCAAAATCTTGGCTTGCACCAGAAGGCACTAACTTGTAAGCTTTCAAAAAGGGGGAAAAATAATGGTAGTCAGGGTACATGCTTCTTTTAGTCCAGTTCCCCTGCCACTGTTTGTCTGCTGATGTTAACAAGCCTCAATTCATCCTGAACACGTGCCTGGGGTAAGGGAGGAATTTATTTTCTGCCTTTTACTGATGAGGATGCTTTAGCCCTGCCTGGCTTTGCACTGCTCAGCCTGGCCTAAGCAAAACTTCACGCAGTGGCTGGGGAATTTGGCATCAAAATTGGAGATGTTTTTTACATTTCCAGTTATCACTGTACTTACTTTTTTTCTTGCATAGGACCTTCCACAGGTATAGTGTGGACAACACAATTTTTCTGCATGCAGCCTATGCCAGATGTTCAGAATAAAAATGATGCTCTGAATAAGGCTGTTTTGCTTTTTTTTTTCTTTAAATATATTTGCATACGCTTATTTATCTTGCAAAAAGTAGGAGGACAGTCCTGACAAATAAATCATTCAAATTTTATTCTCTCCTGGGCTTTGAAAAAACACTAACCCATCATCTTCATCTTGAAGAATGCTGAGTCTGTTCTTCAAACCTTCCCACACGGATTTCATCACAACAATCTCAAGAGCAAGAAGACTTTATCTGAGTTAGGCAATTCGTTATTTATTTTGATGACATTGTAGATCCTATTTTTTTTAATGTGTTTGAAGACTGAGCAGTACTGATAACCCTTTAGTGCTTGTAATACCAGAGTGTAACTCAGTTTCTCCTTTTTCTCAGGCTTGCTGGTACAGGACAGACACCGCATGCTACGCCGCAGCAATGTGCATACTGAGAAATCAGCCACTGCTAAAATTGCATTTATGCAGTAGTTTTGTAACATGACCTTCTGAAACATTCTGCTTCTGAACCAGTGCACGGCTGATGACAAAGGGAGACCTTTTCTGTCTTAAAGGTTAAAACGCCTGGTGTAACGCCCAGGTCCTCCAAGTTGAAATCCTTCTCCCACTGAAAGGTTTGCTTTCAAAAAGCCCATTTTCTGGGGGAATCTGTTTACTACAAACTGCACATCACACGGATACATGGAGAGGTGTTTTGAGCAACATTTCTATAATAGCACAGTTCCCTAAGTTATTGGACGTATTTTAGTTCAATGAATCCCTGGAAGTCTTCAAAAGACGTTTAGATGTAGAGCTTAGGGATATGGTTTAGTGGGGACTGTTAGTGTTAGGTCAGAGGTTGGACTCGATGATCTTGAGGTCTCTTCCAACCTAGAGATTCTGTGATTCTGTGTGATTCTGTGAATACGGCAGTGTCTTGTCTTCACCAATATCTATTCCAAAATGCTCAAATACTTTTACATGGCCACCTAGCCTTCACTGACTGTAAGGTCCAGAGCATCAGCCCAGGGTTGAAGACTGGAAATTCCCTTGCGTGATGCTCAGGGACTGTCGGACACCCATTGCATTGGAGATGTCTTTGACACGTGTGAGGTGCTTCTGCACATTGAGTGCCGTCACCATACTTCACCCAGGGAATGAACAGGAGAAGTGTTTTCTAAAAGGTTCATTGCAAGGCTGGGAGAGCTCGTCTGCTCTCTCCAGATGTTGGAAGAAAGGACTGTAAATGATAAAATGCACTTTTTTTTTTTTTTTTTTTTTTTTGAAGTGCTTTAAAAGGCTGAGGTCAACACAGACACGTTTGCTCCAAAAGCAGAATTAGCGAAGAACTCAATGACAACTTCCATCATACGTACAGCAGACAAACTGAAGACATTAACTATTTACACTGAAATGGTTTTAAATGCAGTAATTACACCCCCAACTTTTTCGAATGTAGGGCTTCTGTACAACAATCACATTTTCAAATCAGCTTTCCAGATTCAATACATATTTAGGAATTTCATTTTTATTTTTCAATAAATATCTTGTACATTCTCATTTGCTATAGGAATGTTATTTATTAATAAACAAGATAATGTGCAATAGCCAACACAGCACAATTGCATTTTTTTTTCTGGGCTGTTATCCAAACAATTTCAATAATTGTTTTGTAATAATTAAAAACAATTCTTAACATTTTAGGTGAAGAAGAATTGGCAGTCTTGTATCTCTTATCTCTACTCCCAATTAAGCATTTTTTAAAAATTTAATTTCATATTATTATTATTTCTATTTATTTTTTAAATGCAGTATCTGTTGTATGTTTGTTTGCCTAAATATTGAATCTATCTGATCGGCAATTAGAACCTTTATTCTTAACTCCATCAGGTTCATGGCTAAACTCTAAGGTGACATTCAGAATTGTGTTTGACGCCTGATGTCTGTAAGGAAAACTGGTGGGGAAAAAAAAAAAAAAGTTACTGCTAGAGTCCAGTGTTCCCAGTCCCTCCCCACACTTCTGCTAACACCATTTTCCCATGAAGGACCATCAGGCTGCGTGTTCTTAAATGGTGAATGTGTTCTGCTCTGCTTGAAACAAACCTGCCTGGGCTTTATATTATATATAAATAAATACATATTTTTCTTGCACCTTATTTAAATAGTAATCCTAAATGGCTCTCTCCTGTTATCAAATGGATATTTAGTGAGAACAAACACGTTGTGTATATAAACAGGTCTAGACCAAAACTTGCATTATAAGAGGTAGTTAAAATTGTTAATATGGCTAGAGGTGCTCACAAAGGCATTAGTGATGGGTCAGGACCCACTCAGACTGACGGCTCTGGTCGTTTGCTCTGCCTTTTCATAGAATTAGATGAGTGCAGAGGTGCTGTAACAAATAGTGAGAGAGATGGAAAAAACATCTTCATACACTAGCAAAGGAAACAAGAGTGGTGCACAACATGGGTGCCTGAACCGGTCCATTCATCAAAAGTACCAGGAACAGCTCTCACACTGCCCCGTCCACACTCCCTGCAGTGCCTGCCCTGTGGCTGTACCCTGTGGGCCCGTGAAACATGAACTGAAACGCAACAGATGTGTCCTGAAGCAGAGAATAAAGCCAAACGGTGCAGAGGGGTGGCTTGAAATAGCGTGATGCTCAACGTGATTTACAGGGATGCCCACACAAAGGGCTTAAAAATCAATTAAACTTACCATAGAGCCTCTCTTAACTAACACTGTTCTTGTATGATAACGATACCATTATCATAGGATATGTAAATCTGGAGTGAGAGATTTTATCCACTCGAGTAATCTAGAAGGTGTCCTGTACATTCGCTAATGAACTGTCATCAAACGCTTCCCTTCTGAAGAACTGCTGGCAGGAAAAGCAGAGGTGCTGAAGAAATTTCCATTATAAATACATTTATCAACAGGAGCCCTAATATGCTAATTCTTTATTGCATGTAGTATTTCACACTGTGTTTACAGGACCAGGATATTTCTCTTTTGAAGCATGCTTCACCAAGCAGCCATGCCTGCGTGTATGTGGGTCTGTTTATGTGCACGAGCATGCATTTGTCCCAGCCGGGGACAACGCAGTGCTCCCCTCCCCGTCTCCTCCAAACAGGAATTGCATCTTTAACCTCTTTGTTTTCATGTACGCAGTCATCATAACAATCCCAGCAAACCTTTGAAAAACGCCTTCCGTCCCCGTGTACCACGGAGAGGTTTGACGCCGGGCGGGCCATCAAAGCCAGGCGGTTATCTCGGCGGCCCTCTGGGGACAGCTGCTCCACGGGACTTCGGCAGGACGTGCCATTACACCAGCTCAAAGCCTGCAGCTGTTTCAAAAAAAAGC
The DNA here is from genome assembly GCF_047663525.1 of Anas platyrhynchos. NCBI lineage: Eukaryota > Metazoa > Chordata > Aves > Anseriformes > Anatidae > Anas > Anas platyrhynchos. The sequence continues at coordinate 175,440,131 of NC_092587.1, forward strand.
CATTGTGCCAACACCTGTGCCCCAGAAGCCCAAACAAATCCTAAAAGCAGGAGATTTGGGGGGAATTTAAGGTAAAGGTGTAGGCTGCTGCAGGACATGCGTGGTAGGGAACGGCCATTAGAAACTAGACCCTTCAAACACTAGACCCTTTTGTATTTAACAAAAATTATTTTGACTTTAACAAAATCAAAGTAATTTGCCTCTTCTCTTCCAAAAATACCATCCACAGTGCAGTTTCAGCATCTGTAAGAGAAATATTAGAAATATTGCAACTCCTCCTTCATATTTTTGAGTACTCTCCCTGACTTTATTCTAATCAGCTACCCTCAACTTAATATGAGCAGAGTACCAGAGATGATGCACCCTCCCCCAGCTCAGTTAAATCATAAATTCAAGTATTCCTGTGTTCCCAGTGCACTGCAAGATATCTGTTCTTTTGTTTATAGGGAGGGATTATTGCCTCAAGGGACAAGCCAAACAGCAGAATTTCGTCTTTATAAATATTTTAGATATTGAAGAACTATATTCCAACATGTATGTCTTGATAAAATGAAAACAGATTTCTTTTTCCTTTATGAAAAGTAACATATTTTCTCATGTCTAGACCTTCCTCCACTTTCACCTTCAACAGACCCAAACAACACAGATCATGAAGGAGCTCTAGCAAAGTGCTAGTAACTATTTTGTCTCTCAATCAAAAAGGCACCTCCAGGTACTGAGGCCATCCCAGGGACTCTGGACAAAAGCAAAGCAGGACTCCATCATTCGTCATGGAAAGGAATTGGTGTAGTCATCCCGTCCTCGGAAATCACAGAATCACAGAATGGTTGGGTTGGAAGAGACCTTAAAGACCATCTAATTCCACCCCCCTGCCATGGACAGGGACACCTCCCACCAGCCCAGGTTGCCCAAAGCCCCATCCAGCCTGGCCTTGAGCACCTCCAGGGATGGGGCATCCACAGCTTCTCTGGGCAATGTTGGCCGGTGGGTTTTTAAGACTGTTTTGACCCTTTTCACAGGCAGAACTGAAATAACCATTTCCCCCCCCTCTTAACAGCCACTTTCTCCAGATCTGACAATGCTGAGCCCCGTGCCTGATCAGATAATGAATGTTTACGTGTGACCGTCAGTGTTTGCAAACCACTCCATTGTTCCCAGCCTCCAGTGGCGAAGCCCCGATGTCCACCAGGACAAGAAAGCAACAGCAGAGGAAGGAAGGGTTTCCTGCCTGACAAAAGCAGACCTGCTTAAATTAGAGACAGAGTTAACTACCCATTCAAACATATGCACACAAAACACTGAAACAGATTGTCTGGCTCTGCTTTGTATAGTATTATCAAATCCCAGAGAACCATGTCAGTAAAACCATGTGAAATGATGCGGCGGTGCTGGCAACCCATCAGCCAGAGTAATGATCACAAAGTGTCCTTTATTTATTTGTCCCTCTGGAAGAACAGTCACTCGGTAACCTTCCTGAGATTTACCTCAGCCCCACTGCAATTCTTTGAACACGTGAAGTTGGTTGAGGGAATTTCGGTGAAATTTTCCAGCACAGCTGCAGTGCAGATTTGGGTTGGTTTGCTGATGAGAGAACAGTTTGCATTTCATTAGTAGCTGTTTATCTTCGGCTTCAGGGTTCGTATCTTCAGCAGGAGTGGGTTTCTGCTTTGAATTCCCGCACCGTGACGTCGGGGATGGCTAGGCACTTGACAGCATGGTCGATGTAAAGATCTGCTGCAAAATCTGGGGGATCTCTTTGGTATCCATGGCAATAAAAGACCGTCCTGCTGGCAGTGTCCTCTGCAGCCTGCGGAGCAGAAGGAGGGACAAGGCAGAATTACCATTTCCAATTACGTTTCCTACAGCAAGCTGGAGCTCCTTAAGAAAGGATGTTTTTACTTCTGAATACCTTGCAGTACATGCCATTCGTGTTGCTGTCACTATGCAATTAAGGGCTTGGGAAAGCAGCAGTGGGAGGAAACACTGAAAGCAGTTAGGTCGCAGAGGTCCCTTCAGCGAGACAATCAAGGCTATTTCTAGAGATTTTTTTATTCACATCCTCTTTCTGACGTGCAAAAAATCCATTTTGATCAAGGTACCCATGTCCCAGCAAGGTATTAACGCATCTGTTTTTCTGATGGCAGCCAGACATTTTCTCTGGAAAGGCAGATATTTACTTGCTCTAAATGTATCACCGTGTTTTGACTGAACTCACAGCTCTTTCATTTCGACACGTTGAGCAATTCTAAATGTGCTCTTTGTATTTCCTCTTCTAGACCACAGCAGATTAGATGGACAGATATTTTTTCTACAAATATTAGCCTGACACATTTTTATCCACAGCTTAACCTCCCTTTAAAAATAGCCAAACAAGACGTATTTCACTAAATCCACCTCCCTCATGTCCAGCCAGCAGGCTTGGAAGTTATTTTCTCACTGCTTTTTAAGCAAGTTTTATGTTATGCTCCACAGCATCTCTCCAGCGTTCAGCTGCACTGTTAAAGTGGGTTTTTAAAAAGCTGCTGCGAAGAATTCCCTTCTCCTTCCCCCCCAGCAGCTACAGGAAGGCTTTGTCTAATTCTGCACTTACACATACATAGAAAGGCAGCTCAGTGACAGCATTGTGTGCATGTCCCATACCCGCTGAACTAGGCAATTATAAGATCTCTTCTTACACAGCAGGATATGGTCAGTGCTTTGCCTTTTTATTTATTTTTTTTTCCTCCTTTTTTATACTCCTAGCAGACGTAAGAGGACATTCTGTAATTACAGTCTTTCAGAGTGGACTTTTTTTAATGCAGACAGCAGCTCTGTGATGCACAGACCTGCAGACAGGACTGATGCTGCCTGTGCAGCTCTATCTTTCAAACCTTCTCGTATCAAAACTGAGGGCCAACACCCTCTGGGCCTTGCCTCATTCTGCTCTATTCAGAGACATGAACAGTAGCAGAAAAGGCTCTGTTAGTATCTGTGGCTGTAACAGCTTTCTGTTGTGTGTGCTGGTCCTCAGCAGATGCAGAACATCACCTGAGACAGAATTTCCTCATTTTCCCCTGTGCCCTAGCAGTTTGAAGTACAACTATGTAGTAGCACTAAAAGCAGGCACATTGGCTCAGACCCTCCAAAGAATTTAGGTCTCTAACGCAAGGGGAATATCTGTGTCAAATTCTTGGCAGTTTTAAAGACCATAAATCTCCAGCTTCTTTGCTTTTATGCCTTAAGCCCACACATTTTCAAACCGTATTCTGGGCACTAGCAAAGGAATCACGTCTCTGTCATGATTACATGGTGGTATTACAGATGTGGGCAGCACGTGTCCTCCAGTGGGAGGACAAACTCAGTTGCTCCTTTAAGATGTTCACAATGGTTTGAATTAGCTGGCTGCAAGGCAGGTTTGCAAAGACCTGTGAACCAGTCTCCTTCCTGACACAAATTAAAGCTTACTGCTTCTCTTTAGTAGATCAAAACCTTAATGGAGAACACCAGCACGGGCAACTATACCTAACTTCACTGCATTAAAAGCATCACAGCACGGCTGAGGCTGGCAGGGAGCTCTGGAGGCCATCAGGGCCAACCCCCTGCTCAAGCAGGGACCCCCAAAGCAGGGTGCCCAGCACCACATCCAGGTGGCTTTTGAAGATCTCCAAGGCAGGAGACTCCACAACCTCCATGGGCAACCCAAGCCAGTCCTTCACACAGTAAAGAAGTGCTTCCTGCATAGTGTATTTATTTTATTTTATTTTTCCCTGCATAGTTTTGCTTTACAATGAATGGAAACAAAGTTATTTTAGGGATATAACACATACTTACCTATCTGCTTGGTCTCCTAAGGATCCTATAAATATGGCAAAAGCATTGACTTGAGAATTGGTGGTCAGGACCTCGGCAAACCTTGATGGTTTAATACCATATCGCTCGAGATTTGCATCACTCAAGACGATAACAAAATATTCATCGGCCTCTTCCTTGGCGATATCTCGAATAGCATGCTCTGTCCCTTCCAAGGTGTGATCGCCGCTCATGCAGAACTGAGCGTGGGCATGCATGACCTGTGTGCACAACGGAACCAAATGTAAATATGTAAAAAGACTTTATGAACAAACATTTATTTTGGCTGGCACCGGAGGGAGCAAATATTCATTTATGCTGTATTAGGGGGGTGCATCTTCAGAAATGCGGACAGTGCTCCAGATACCACAGAAGATGCATTTTTTTATATGTGATATGTTTTATCATAAGCCAGGCATCAGTTGTTAAAAACACACTGGGTCAAACAAACAAAATGACATATGGACAGAATTACAGAATTAGATGGGTCCCCGAGGAAGGTAAAATACTTTGATCAGCTGCAGTTTGAGTAGTAGCTACATTGCTATTTATTTAAGAAAGAGGGCTTAGTTTCCTAACACTGCGACCAGTTCCCACCTGTTTATAATTTGCACTAGACTTCCAAGTCCTAACAGTGTCACGGTTGGTATCAAATATCTGATTCAGATAGTGGCAGCAAGTTTTAAAAACGTTGAAACATTTGCTTTGAGCTTTTATAAAATAAATACACTGCCTGCATTGATGAGACTCTTTCCTATGGAGAAGGTGGGGAAGTTTAGATGTTAGAAAATCCAGTCCTTCTAAACCAAATCTTTTAAAAATAATATTTGAAGGAAGCTCAAATATACGGCTCTAATGCATCAAACTGTCAAACAGGTAAATCCTGCAATACACCTGATTTTTTTGCATCCTACTGCAGTAAAATTTTGATGAATACAGTCATCTTGCAATTGTGATTTAACGTTTCCCATCTAGCATTGATGCACTTTCCCACTGCTACTGTGACGTACTAATTCTCGAAGGTACAAGGCTAATTGATGATCTAGGATCCCTCTACAGTTTATATCAGTCACTTACATGCTAATATTATGACCACGTTATTTAGGTAGAACTGCATATATCACTATATAATGTCTGGAATTTCCTATACCCTTTGACACACAGACAAAATGACACAACACAGCTGTCCCAAAAAAGGCATATCTAGCCTCAATTATTTTGACAGTCTCTGAAAGGCTCTCTTTCAGCTATATGCAATCACACCTATTTTGCTTCCTTATCTCTCCTCTATTTCACTCTTCTAATGCTTTGCAGTCATAAAATCCTTAATTATCCAGCACCACTTATCAGTAGGATTTACCTTAAGAATCTCTAATCTTTGCTTATTGTTCTTGGGAACTTTGTCACTCCCAACCAAGGCGATGTTGAAGCCATCTCCTGAATGTCCAACAATATCGTACTGCAAGAAAGAAACTTCATCAGTCATCTGTTAGTCATACGCAGTCCTCGGGTTACAGTGACAGGAGAAAGATCAAAGGCAATTTGCTTTCAACAAGAAAACCCAAATGCTGTTCACTGCATACGTTTATGAGCTGCTTAAGGGAACCACTTGAAATTTCTCGCTGACATGAAAACATTGGAGAGAATCACTAACTAATGAAATTAAAGAACAGTTACTTATTTCTATGGCCTGTTTTTCACCTCACCCCACATATTGCAGAGCAGTGATGCATAAGATCAAGACCTTGCCCTCTCACATTGTCCACTTATTTTTTTTAAAGTAGTAATTTTCTTTCTCTTGAGTCTGACAAACAAAAAGTGCATTGTTTAAGAGTAGCTTCAATGCCTGATGAATTGTTTTTGTGACCTCATTCTGCTCTGAAAAAAGTACTACAAGCTTTTTTTTTTTTTGTAAATCAGCATTCCTTATATTTGTGCATTAATAGATCAAAACCATTGTTAAGAGTGTGTGGAGAAGTGAATTCCAAGAGTCTCTGTACGTTTTTGAAAGAGCATTCCCTTGTAGAAGACGCAGCACAAATGACAAGTAGAGATGTATTAGTTCAAGTATCTTGTTGAACAAATAAGGTAGTAGTTGGAAGGCTTTTGTTTTATGTGAGAGTTGCATGAAAACCAAGACAAGCCGAGTTACAGCAAGGTCCTGACCTGACCTTTGTGTTGTGGATATGGCAATCACCCCAGGGAGAATTCACCAGCAGCACAAGAGAGTATTTAAGAGCTGTCTACGCCAAGTGATAGAGCACTGCCTGGATCCTGAGCCACCAAATCCTCAGTGTACTGCAGCTCGTATGACCTGCCCCTGGAGAGCTGCATGAACATGCCTTTATTTCCCATGCCTAGCTGGCACACAGCTGTCTCTAGCAGACAGGGAGCCCTTCTGCAATATTTTGCCTTTCTGTTACCTTTTATTCATGTGGTGCCTGGAGGTCCCTAATTCCAATGTAATCACATGGCAAAAGTTGGGTCTCGTTCTCAAAGTCTTCCTGTCTTTTCTATCGAGTACCACTTTATTTGGTACAAGTCGGGTTGTGGAGATTGAAGAAATGGCATTCTTTATCAACAAAGCTCTTTTTATTCGTTTCCACTATGACAATTTACTTATCAAGGTTAAAAGAAAGCTATAGCAGCTGGAACAACATTCCTAAATGTGATACCTCTACAAAAGAGCAAATGTGCCACGTATAGGTTATTTCACTCAGGTTCATACTTTTAGGACTGCCTCACATAACCCACAATTTCTTCCTCTGGGAAATCTTAATATAATCTAGTCTCCATGCACTCCCATATCATTTTGCTCTGTTGGCTTTTCCAACTCCTGTTCTCTCAGCTCTTCCATGTCTTGTATTTGCTACCCAGCCTCAAGTAAACCTTTCTGTCTTTCTCTTCAAAACCTGCTTCTGCTCATATAACCTTTCCTCACTGTTAAGTCTTCACTCTCTTTTTCCTGACAAATATTTACCTGGTGTTTCTGTTGTCCCAAAACAGTTATCTTTGCCAGAGAAAAGACATAGCAAATGAAAACACACACATTTTGAGAATAATGTTGAGGTTGCACTCAGCACACTTTGGGATTACTACAGGATGAGATCAAGAACTTGAACACACTTGAACACACTTAAAAACGAGACGTTATTCAAATCAGAGGAACTAAATAAAGCAGTGGCTCAATGGAGCAGAAAGCATACAGCGCTAACGTGGTTCTTACATAACGACAACAGCGTCCACAGATCTTCAGGATAGGTTCTTATTTTCAAAACCCTGCAAGACCTTTGCTGAGCAGTTTTGTAACCCCTTTAAAATCAACAACCTAATTATGGAAAGCAAAATTCATTCTCCTGTGTAAAATGAAGCCTGAATGCTCTGTAAGAGCTCCTTCCCAGCATTTTGTGGACCTCTCCCCCAAGGTGTCCTGGTAGACAGACTTCATAGGAACAGGACGTGTTTTGCTATTTGGGAATACCACTTTGGTTCTTGGTACACCGTACTAACGGGCAAACCTTTTATCTCAAAAAGGCTGAGTTTAAACTCAGCTTGACAGTCTGTGTGGATGGCTATAACTCCTAGAACAATCACCATGGATTTATCCCCCTTGTGTTACTGCACAAGCTGGGGCAGGAACACAGAAACACTGGCTTGGATTGATTTAAGTCAGCATAGGACTGGCAGTTTTTGTTTTGTTTTGTTTTATAAAATAGCGTGCAAGAAAAGGCTCTCAGGACAAATCCAGCAGCAAAATACTTGTTTGTTACAGTTCAGCCTTAATTGAATTAATATATTACTGTGGTACAGGGAAGCTTGTTTTCCAGCCTCAGGTACGCTGAGACAAGAACTGCTCTAATCAGAGCTTTGAGTACACATGTAAACACATTGTCTCTCCAAATAGCATAATTTTGCTGTTTTTCTTTCCTTACAGGCTAAACCAATCCCTATTCCACTGTTACATTTTGCACAAAATGGACCACTGTTGCTGCTTCAAATGGGTAAAATGGAAGACTCTGTTTTCTGCAGCTGCTGTACTAAAAGGTTTAATTTCTGAAGGCGTTTAAAAAAAGCTGAAAGAAGATGCACGCTGAATGCAAAAGGCAGTGTGAATTAGGCAGGCCTCTACTGGAGGTCTAGATATTTATAAATTCATCTCTTCTTCGGACAACACTGAGCATCTTTTATAATTCATTTCAAGCCTTTTGTTTATTATTTAAAAGCAACTGTTCTGCCAAGCATGAGAAAAATTTTTTCTTTTCCAGAATTAACAGTAATAAGGTAATTAAAAGTAATAAGGTATTCAGTAATAATAGTAATAAGTAATTAACTCCATAAGTAAATTATCCAAATGGAGAATGCTGAAATTGGCATTAAAAATGTGCATTGTCCTTTTAATATTGCTATAAATAAAATTTCCGACTCTTCCTACTAGTTACATAATATGCCATTTATTGAACCACTTACAATTTTTTAAAGGCTTCATAAAACTGCCGTTGTATAATTTACTGGACATGCCTCTTAAATCTGCCATCATGTGCACAAATGACAGTAATTAGGGATGATATAAAACCATATGGTTTATGCGACAGACATAATACTACCTCTGCTAAAACAAAGAATAAACTGCCCTTCTGCACATTTTCAAATAATTGACGTGTGCAATAAGGTGTACAAAAAATGCAAGAACTTCAACCCTGAACAAAAAAAACCTTGCTTGTTATAACTTACATATATAGAGGTTATGCAGCCACACATTTGAAGGGGTCAGGCACATGTGTAGGGTCACATTTAACCTCCATCATTAGGATGAGACTGAGAACGTGGCTTCTATTATGTCAATCACTCCCACCTCCCACTCTTTTCTTTACTACTTGGATGAAGAAGCATGGATGAGATGACATTGGAGGTGGGTTTTGAAACAGTTTTTTTGTTTTGGGTTAATGTAAATGGGTTTTCTGACTGTGGAATGAGCCTCCCATTTCCCCCCTTGACAAGGAAAGATGCACTGCCTGCACTTACGGGAAATGGAAGCAGGCACGTTGTTCTGCACAGGCATGAAAAGCTAACGAATACCTGCTGGCACTATTTTAACCTTCTATGAAGGACAACATAATTATTGGTACAGCCACATACCCAATGCTTAGCATCTCTGTAAAGGAGGAAGGGAGAAAGTACTCTCTACCTTCTTTCAGTACTAGAAAGACCAATCATCATCAGTGGTACTCAAAGGATACCACACATATGGAGAGTTCAGCTGGCAGGATAGATCACCCATAAAAAAAACCACCTGATTCTTTCACAACCTTATTTAGCATAGAAGTAAACCAGGTACAAGCAGAAAGGTGATCCTGAGCAAAGGCCAAGAACTGGTTTCCAAAGCTTGCACTGTGCTTTGATAGTAAAAGGGAACATTACCTTGCAAATCCCCCTTGAATGTTTTACTCAACAAGCCTGAAGGTCCCCCAGATTCAACACTTGTTATGCAAGAAAACCCCTCAAGAAACCCCTCAAATTTGCAGCACGTATTGCTATGACTCTTACAAATGGGGCTGGGGGTGTTGGTTGATGAGCCTGCAATGTGTGTTTGCAGCCAAGGAAGCAACTGTATCTTTGGCTGCATCAAAACAAGTGTGGCCAGCAGGTAGAAGGAGGTGATTCTCCCCCTCTGCTCTGTTCTTGTGAGACCCCACTTGGAGTGCTGCATCCAGCTCTGGGGCCCCAGCATGGGAAGGACATGGACTTGCTGGAGTGAATCCAGAGGAGGGCATGAGAATGACCAAAGGGCTGGAGGACCTCTCCTGCAAAGACAGGCTGAGGGAGTTGGGGTTGTTTAGCCTGGAGAAAGAAGGCTCCAGGGAGACCTTATAGCGTCCTTCTAGTGCCTAAAGGGTGCCTACAGGAAAGCTCGGGATGGACTCTTTGTCAGGGAGTGTAGGGATAGGATGAGGGGGAATGGCTTCAAACTAAAATAAGGTCAGTTTAGATTAGATATGAGGAAGAAATTCTTTACTGTGAGGGTGGTGAGGCACTGGCACAGGCTGTCCAGAGAAGCTGTGAATGCCCCATTCCTGGAGGTGCTCAAGGCCAGGTTGGATGGGGCTTTGGGCAACCTGGGCTGGTGGGAGGTGTTTCTGCCCGTGGCAGGGGAGGCTGGAATTAGATGGTCATTAAGGTCTCTTCCAAAACATTCTATGATTTTATGAAGTCTTGTATTTTAGAGCTGGATATTTTAGAAATGCTCTTATTTTTATCAAAGAAATGACTCAAGGAATCTGTTGGCACATGCTTGGGAGACTTCTGATATGAGAGGACCGTGTCACATAGGTTAAAAAGAGATACTTAGCCTAATCATTGGATCATGTTAAGACTATAGTTCAAACCCAATAAATGGTTCTGTTGGTTCTCATTTTCAGTGTTCAGTGAAATATAAGGCCACATCTTGTTTGATGTTCTAGTTATTTCTAGGGAGAAATAATACTTGTGTAGATACCATGATTGGAGTGAATCAAATCCCAATGAGGCATCAAAGAGAGAGATGGAAGAAGAAAAATACTTTTTTTCCCCTTGTGCAAATGCAGCTCTGTATTTGAGAGAGCTCACACTGGATCTGGTGTGCCTTGAATCAAAGTGCTATTACTGGCTCACGAAAGTCCTCTCTCTAGGGGAAGAAGCCTTAAATGAAGGAAAGTTGTCCCAGAACCAGCTTAAATTGATCAGATGTACACATCTCATGTACACAGATGTCACAACAACTTTTTCTCCCTATCACTAAAATTTCCAGCATCTTCCTCAACCACTGTTACTTTAAGTATAATATTAGCCTTATAATTCTCTTGACTCATAGAGATTGTGAGGACAATATAACTCCTGTCTTACTGTTATCAGAGTGGCAATTTTCACAAGTAGTAACTGCACATAGTTTCGGTGTCAGTGTTTTTATAAATTTTAAGTGTTAGAGAGCACATTTACTGTTGCACCTAACTGTGTATTGAGCTATTTATGTAGCAAAATACAGGGTTTCACCTATGTGTGGTGCAAAACACCAGCCAACAGCAAGTACTGCCAAAAATACAATAATCTGTAATAGACACAGAGGGATTTGAAAGGTAATGATACTTAGATTTAAAAATCCCAGAACTGAACATGTTTTTTAATTACCTTACTGATTTTGTACATGAAACTGCTTGGCTGTCTAGTTCTACATGTTATTCCTTTACCATGCACCTGAGGGTCATGTCTGCGTTCTCAGCTATAAAGCTGCACTGGAAATAAGGACAAAAGGTTATCTAGTACTACACTACATCTTTTTCAGTGTCATTACCTTCTAAGACACTGTTCTCTATTGCATAAATGTAGAATGACTCATTGTTCACAACTGAAGAATGGGTGTGCTAAAACAGTGAAAAAACATTCCGTTTACCTTTTCCATCTGACTCAAGATTTTATCGGTTCCTTGATTTTTTATTTCCTCCAAACTGAACTGTTCTTGCCTATCTAGCCAGTTCTCGTACTGGGACACTTCCAAACCCATTATAATCCCTGCCACCTCATCTACATCTTTCAGCTCTACATTAACTTCTGTGAGATGGGGGACCAAAGCTGCATATTTTACTCCTCAAGTGGATGCTCTGTGGATGTTTACAGGGGCATTCTGATGCCTTCTGCTTTGTTCTCTGTTCTTTTTTTAACATTCAATTAACCTTTTGACAGCTGGTGGGCTCTGAGTGTTCAAAGAACCATACACCATAATTACAAGATTTCTTTGCTGAGCACTAATAAATAGTTGAGAGTGAACACCAGTAGACAGCTGAGAGTTTCTCACTGTGTATTTAAAATTAGGATTATTTTTTTCCATCTGCAGTACTATACATTTGATAGCACCAAACACCATCTGCCATTTTATTTCCTAGTGACTGTTTATTGCCAAGTCTTTTTCTCCAACTTTTTGCAGTTTGATATCTCTTCTTGTTTTCCCAAATAACTTCATACAGATAGCAACTTTTATCACCTCGCTGTCCTCTTGTCCAAATCACTTACTAATATTCACTCAAGAATTACTATGAACAACAGGGGACTGGCACAAATCCTAATGTAGTTTCACCAGTGACCTTCCTTCACTTCCTCACTCTGAAAAACAGCCACTTAGAGCTGTGTGTTTTCTGTATTTTAAGCAGTAGTTCATTTATTTGAAGGCCTTCCCTTTTATCTCTAAAGTAGTTCCGTTTCCGTATGAGATGATGGTGAGAGACTTTTTGTCAAATATTTTTGGCTAAGGAGACTCCATCAACCAGCCTTGCTTGTCACATACATATCGACTCTTCAAAATACATTGCTTCCCTTTACAAAGGCCATGTTGATTATTCCCCAGTTTATCACAGTTATCCACATGTCCACTACTTCTATTTCTTATTCCTTTGTGGATGATCTTGCATTTGGTAATACTAACATGCATGGTTCTCAAATATTTTCGATTTACCAAGCCATACAAATTTTGTTATATAATTATGCTACCCCATTACTATTTGTTATTAACATATCTCTTGTCAGTGAGCAAGCGCTATGTGAGCAACTATGCCACTAAACCCCTTTCCCATTTATTTCCTAATTACAGTTGAGCTCCCACACAGCTTCTCTAGGCTAAGGTCTAATCTTATGGTTACAGAATTTTTTTCCAACACAAACACAAACAGAGGCTCACTACCTACCCGTCCCATTTTTATGACATTTGCAGAAGTGTGGTATCTTTGGGAACTCAACCACTGTTTCAAATTTGCTTGAAATTAAGTAATATGTTCTGAAGTTCAAGGGGAAAAAAAATGACTGACAGAGTAGGACAGCACAAGATTTGCCTAGGAAAGTAGGCTAAAAACACAATGCCTGTCTCATTTTATAGCATTTTTTTCTGACAAGCGGAAGTATAAATGATTGTGTTTTTTTTTTTTTTTAGAAGACATTCTTAAAGAACATGACTCCATATGACCTGTTTTTGTACAAGAAACACTATGGAAGAACAGAAAACGAGGGGATTATGCTATCAGAGGAACAATGTGAAGCAAACCTGATCGAATTGATTGGGACTAAGTTTTCTACTGATTTTGTTTAGAAGATTTTACATTTTTTTCAGATGCATTTTATGTCTCGTGATCGAGATGATCTTCAGTTGGACATACTTATTCTTTCATTAAACTTTGAGTTTGCCAAGAATTGGCCATTTTTGTCATTTTTGAGGTTCAAGAAATATAACCCTAGACCTTGTTTCTGTTTACAGAGATAAAAAAGAACATAAAATTAATTTACATTTCTTTTGCAGGTTACTATTAAATAACATTCTGGACCCAATATGTTCCAGTACAAGAAATTATTTTCTTCCTTTTAGGTAACAGAGAACATAACTAATGGACAAAGAAGTTTGGTTTCTTTCCATCAGAAATTAATACTGTCTATACTCTGGGGTGAGATTGAAAGGCTGGGCATTTTTGCATGTCCCAAAGCTCATACTTACCTATGTTTTGCAGTCTTAAGTTTTTCTGTATGAAGAAACAAATAAACAAAAGCGCAGAAAAAAGGCAGCATATTTCATGAAATTAAAGTCTTAAAGTCTTAAATTGAACTCTCCCCTGCTGAAGTGTGTAATGTTTCTTATCCATTCACTAGCATGATTTTTCAGATTGCTAGAAACAGATCAATGCCTTTATTTCCTTGCAGGAATGAATAATGTTCTTTGGCTAGACTGACTGCTGAAACACTTTTTCCACTGCTCCACACAGTCTGAGCCATAACCACAGACCTCTTAGCCCAGCTGTAATTACCTTGAATTTGTGCTCATAATTCTCAAAAGCTTCCATGACCATGCAGACAGCCTCCATGGAGCGTTCCAGTCGTCCATCCACCCCATTAAAGCGGTACATGCTCCCAGAGACATCCACCACCAAGCGCAAGCGTTTAGGTTTCTGCTGGGGGCTTCCAGGCTGACAAGGAAACACAGCACAAAAAAAAGAGTTTTCGACGGTATAAATGAGAAAACTAAACATCACACAAAGAAAACACATTTTAGAAAGAACCCACTGGACTGTGCAGAGCACAAAACCTTTATCCAGCAAACACTGATTATATATATTAAAAAAAAAAGAATAAAACCATTTTAACTTTTTTTTTTCTGTTTCAAAACAATTACTGAACAGATACCTCAATTTATTCTTTCCCCTCACCTTCAGTGACTGGAAAGAAAAAAAACTTGAAGAATTCCATACATGCTTGTCAGGAAAATACTTTTTCTGCCTCAGTTTTCATTCTTTATGTTTTATTTCAGTAAGAAGACTCTCAAGTTTGCTCCGTCTGCCAAGGCTCATAAGGGAAATGTTTTTCCTTGGCTTACAGTACTAACAGGGACCCTTATAAGACTGTAAAATCTTGTCTGCTGAGGTTAATAACGTTCTAAAAATGTTTGAAATCTTGTTCTGATTAACTACTAGTTTTTTTCTTCATTCTGATCCTGAAACCATTATTTTTTCCTGAAAACAGTCCCCATCTGTTTTAACAATTACTGGCACAGTACATTCAAAGGCTCTGCTTTATACAGTGTGCAGTAAGATGAGTCTGCACTCAAGTAGAAGGCTCTTAAATATGATCTAGCAAAAAAACAAAACCAAAACAACAACAAAAAACAAACAGTCGCATTAAAAACAAATACTTAAAATGTTTCTATTACCAGTAAAGAGTTGCCAGCATTTGTGTGCTTCACACTTTTAATTATTCCCTCAATCAACTGTGGAATCCCTGTTCTACCAAAAGCAGGAAGAACAAGAGGACCCATTAAATCCTACGTTAAATCCTACTTTTTTTTAATGCAAAATTTAAACATGTCCTTTTTTTTTTCCTGTGGTAACTGAACTATTTTAACAAGTTTTAAAACAGATATATTGTGTAATTGCATTTTGAAAAAGACTACAAATGAAGTCAATCACTTTTCCCATTTTGATTTTTCACACAGGCAAGGCCAACTTCTATGAACTGGTCCAAGTAACAGACATCAGGACCCAATAGCAGAAATAAAAATAACAGAGATTCATCAAATGTGGATAGTTGATGTGCAAAAAGGTGTTGTACTCACCTATTTAAAAAAACAATCTTAATGTCCAAATTGCAAAAAAAGATTGAAAAAAAAAGTCATCTATCATTAATTACTACTGTTAAATATTATTGATTTGACACACCAGTTCTGGCCATTTTTTTTGGGTCTGATTCAACTGGTTTCACTGTTGCAGCCTCATGTAAGGCCTAATCATATCTTTTAAGAAAAAGCTGAAATGAGCCATAATACAGACCATTTTATCATACCTTAATGGCTTTGCCTCACACTTTTTTCTCATTACTGTTTTTATTCTTGTAAATCCACATACATGTGAAAGTCCAAATGTTTTAGAACAGATCTGTAAAGTGTTTGGCTTTTTTAAAACTTCCTAGGGTATCAGGGTCTATATTAACAAAAAATAAACTTAATTACATCAGTGAGAGGATATTTTCCTTTTCTTTTTTTTTTTAGATAAACAAACAGTTTTCTGATAATTGCCTTTAGCTCATTAAAATATAAAGTAAGAGCATAAAATGAGTTGCACTGGAAACAAAAGGCTGTCTCAGTTAGCATCCTCCCTCTGACAGTGGCCAACAGCAAATGTGTGGAAAACTGTAAGAAAAGGTGAAGCAAATCTTCCATCTTGTGGTCACCATTGTCTCAGTGAATTTCTGTGCCTGAGATGGTTGTTCTAAGGTATCTCATCTCTATACCTCTCTCAAACTCCGAATACATATATTGTACGGCTCCTAAGAAACCATCAAACCTGTTCAGATCTTTCCCTACATTCCCCTGCTGGATACTTACTTGTGGCTCGTGCTCTCCCCGTCGTTTATAAATGGCTTTTTCTCCTGTCAGCCCATCAATGATTTTGGCATCATCTAACTCTCCAACAGCTTGGTGTCTCAGCCACTGTCTTTCCTTACCCTTGGCCTACAACAGAAAAAAAAAAAACACACACCTTAATTAACTTAGTGATGTGGATGTATTTTAGGCAATTTGATTCCTTCTGAATATGACATACAAATGAACTTCCTTTGTATTTATGTAATATTTTTGGTGAAAGTCAATGAACACATTTTCATAGCTCTCATACTTTCTTACCTTAAAAGAAAAATTAATACTGACAAAGGACACATTCCCTCTGTAATTTTGCCATCTGTAAGTATTTTGATATATGGCAGTTTAACTGTGGACTGTGAAAATATTAACTTTTTTTTTTCTTGCAAATGTTCTGGTAATCTGTGTAAAAAATCTGTTCAGAAATACAACCAGAAGGACACACATAACTGACCACATATTATGGATTCTCCACCCAAGTAGCACAAGAAGAAAAAAAAAAAGGGGTGACACAAATGTGAAACTAAGCAGTATTAACCTCAGGTAAAGGTGTCTTCTTTTAAAACAACATTCATAATATGCTATTTTCTATTTTAAAATAAAAACTTTGAAAACTGTGATACTCAAGAGACACTTCACTAAATGCTTCTTTCAATTTTTTGAAAAGAGCAATGGTTATCTACAGCCTGGCCTGATGAACATGTGCTACAATCCAGCAACTAAAATATTCCTGGAACTCCTGTATATAGAAGCAAGCACTGAAGATTCAAGTGCTTAAGATTACAAAAAACATTTTAAGAATGCTTTAAAATGGGTAGCTTTATCATGTTCATAAGTCATAAGATCCATCAAAAAATGGCAAAGTATGCATATATGTATTTTATGCTTTATTTCATTTTCAGTTGCTCATCCCAGCAGTAAACCCACCTACGTAAGATTATTTTAATTTATTTTTATGTATAATGCATTTGCACTATCAGGAAAATTGCTGGTCAGCAGCTGGAGGTAAATCATATATTCAGCAGGACAGAAACTGCCGTAGACATTGGACCTCAGGAATGAAAATCGCTCTTTGACAAGCAGGAAGTGTTATATTACAAATCCCAAGTAGGCCTGGGATTTGCGAGGATGAATCTTTGTAATTTTGTACAGTCTGAGTGGTCAGATGATGGCTTCCTAAGGCTCAGAGAATCTTTGAAATCACTTTGGTCAAAATTTATGAGGTTTTTCTTTTTAGAGCATATGGAAAAAGGCATTCTGGACTACTGCCTACTGCATATTCAAGACTAATGGACTAGTTATCTACGAAAATAAGTGTGCAGAAAGAATACAAAGCCACAGGGAAAATGTTTTGGTTAGTTCATTTTACAGTGTAGAATCAACACAGCTGAGTCAAGCACAGTTTTTAGTTAGGTTGTGTCAGAAGCTTTACAGATGCTTCCTGATGGGAAGAAATAACAATGCCAATATATGGAAACCTCAGCATCTTAGTAAATCACAGGAGGGGAAAGTGGAAAGGATTTCTTAGGGGTCCTGAATTCAGTCAGTTGTGCTCTGTGATATATTTTAGTGGTGTTATGGCTGGCCTAGCTTTAACCCATTTTTGGGACAGGACATCCAGGAATTTGTACCCCAAACTGGTAGCTTCGGCTACCATTAAATACTCTTTGTATGAAGTTTGAAAGTCTCATTGACTCCTTTGCTGCCCTCAGATTTGTGTAACATTGCAAGAAGACACCTGCAAATTCCAGGTGACCTCTAACTGCTCCACCAAAGTGTCAAACTGTAAATGTTTTCCCACTGTGAAAAACACAGTAGGATAAACCATGGCAAATTGCAACACTCCAACTAACCATTACAAAGTGCTCCTGGAGACAACATGCTGTTCAGTGAACAGAGCCTGTCTAAAGTGAATCATGGCACTTCCAGCATGATGAAGATGAGATTGTTCCTAGTCATCTTAGCCACCAGCATAGTGGGACACAGATAGAGCCTTAACACTTCCCGAGGGCTGCTGTTTTGTCAAACGTTTGTCATTTGCTTCCTTTCATTAAACATGAGGGAAAAACAACAGAAGAGTATATAAAATTTCAGCTTCATTGAGCAAATTCTCAACTAGTTTCACTTCTGCTTGCACCGACAAAGTTTTAGCTTTGGCACTATTTGATGTTCAACAAACAGCAGTGTGGGAAGAAAATTGTTTTTAATTATGAACGTAATTAAAAATCCATCCGACCATTTACCAGCTTATGAAACTTATGCTATGTTCTGCCTATGCAACAAAAAAACACAGTACTGGAGTTGAAATTTTATTAGAGTTAAAGAGTTTACATTTCTCTCTTAAAATAGGAAATAATACTAACAAAATCTGACCTAACATCTTTGCAAAATAATACTAAAATTTTTAGACTACTCAACATCTGCCTACTCAGTGCAGAATTTCCAATAATTTATTTCTTTTTATAAAAGTTAAAGAAATCTCACCTTAAGCACTTGTGTTATACAGTGCACATATATATATAAGGTAAGTTTCAGAACAATTTCAATATATAAATTTCTTAAGTCTAAAAGTGGTATGGGTATTTATGTTTTTAGGAGAAAACACAGAACTATTATATATATACATCACTTTGGTATTTTCCTAGAAGGGTCATACAGTCCAATACCACTGCAATATACTAACACCAAACTGATGAAAAAATGGTATATATATTTCTTGTGGTGGTTTTAAAATTAGAAAAATTGTGCTAGATACCCTGTCTTATCAGCATGACAACACTAATGATAATACACCACTGCAGTAATTCTTCTCACTGAAAGACACCAAAGGCATACTTATGTAGAAATATTACAAAATATAACCATGATGTCTGTAAAGAGCTCAAAAAAATGCATATGAAACGACTGTATTTAAACATTTAATGGTATAGGTTTGTATGAAACATTCCCAGTTGTAGTCTTCATTTGTTTCTGGGAAAACTTTATGCGTATGTTCCCAGAAAAATGTAGTTTTTGAAACCAGAAACCTACTACTGACATAGCACAGGGTTTTTCCCGTCTCAGCTCTCTGAGCTATGTTTATTACCGGACTGCCACTGTTTCACTCTTGCTGCTCTGACATGATAATTCCCACACAGCCTAAATCAGACGGAGCCCAACTAGGCTCAGTGACTCAGGCCCAGGTTCATCCAGTTTAAATGTAGGTGCCTAAAGGATGCTCAGAAGCTACAGGGGCAGTTGCCCCAGACTCCCTCTGTAATCAAAAAGAGTATTTCCAGAGGGCAAGTCATCTAAGGGCTACAAAGCTGGTGAGGGGCCTGGAGCACAAGTCCTATGAGGAGCGGCTGAGGGAACTGGGGTTATTTAGTCTGGAGAAGAGGAGGCTAAGGCCGACCTCTCTATAACTACTTGAAAGGAAGCTGTGGGGAGCTGGGGGTCAGCCTCTTCTCACAAATAACTAGTGATAGGACTACAGGGAATGGCCTCAAGTTACACCAAGGGAGGTTTAAGTTGGAAATGAGGAAACATTTCTTCCCAGAAAGCGCAGTCAGGCACTGGGACGGGTTGCCCAGGGAGGTCGTAGAGTCACCATCCCTGGGGGCGTTCAGGGAAAGGTTGGACGTGGTGCTTAGGGACGTGGTTTGGTGGGTGATAGGAGTAGTAGGGGGATGGTTGGACCAGATGATCGTGGAGGTCTTTTCCAACCTTTATGATAGTATGATTCTATAAAATCTAAGAAGGCCTTTCTGAGTCACTGAGTAACTGGAAGGTTTTGAATCTAGTTCACATGTACAAGCTTCATTGGGGATGGTCAGCATTAGGAGAGAGAATAAAGCTCATCACTGACTCAGTTTCCTGGAGTTCTGGTTTGCTATTTCTGCACAAGATCAACGACAATTTGTAATGTTTTGTTAATTTTGTTCAAATAGTTGACAGAGATCAATGAGTTATGTAAAGTAAAACTAACAATGAAATTATGTTCTCAGACTGTATTTCTGCATTGCTTTCAAGGATCAGCCTATTCCAAATATCTCTTGCTGCTGTTACTGCTTTTTGAGGCATCAGCAACTGGACTAGAATCCCAGTCTCTTGATTCTTGGGATGTAAAAGTTAATCATCGAAACATAATTTTTAAAACAAAACCACAAAACCTAGCAATAAAAAGACATATGTTGAAAAGAAATTCCAGGTGAAATGGATTTTAAACATGGACAATGTATTTTCATTATGTGAACACAGTATGTTTTAAACAAGGCAAACACATTTTAAGAAAGCCAAAAGTGTTCTCTACTGAAAAGGTAATGTGGGATTTTCAGAAATTTAAATCTATACTGACATCAGAGGTATCAAGTAGCTCAGTACTGTACCATTGAGATTTATTTGAGAAATGAGGAATGTCTGATTGATAAAAGAGAAAGAAAACAGTTTTAACTGAGAACTCATAGTGTATGTAAGATTACCATGAAAAAATGGGAGACAGTGGCATATCTCTCAATGGCTTTGATTTACCACATTGTAGAATCTGAATAAAAAATATTTATTTCTCAGTAACATAAAATAAAACATGCTTGGATTCAGCTTCCCAATTAACAGCAAGCATTTTTCAACTAACTCCTGTTATCGTTTACCTTCATTACCTACCTAGTGCATCTTCTAAATAAAATACCAAAACATGTATGGAAATTCATAAAGTTACAAATTTGCTTTCAATATTGCTTTTATTCTAAGAGCTGGCTTTTCCAAATTCATTGAGTTTGCTTTTTTCATCATGCTGTACATTTATTATCTCTGTGGTTAGCTGTTATGGATTTTCCCAGGAAGTTGGTGAAGTCTCATAAAATTCTGAGGCTTATAAGTCTTTGCTTTGGTATTAAGATGACCTTTTTAACAAAGGAAGAGGATATATCTACTTACATTGAAATACATTATATTTTGACTATGATTAATGTGATCCTTGAATATAACAATTTTGGCTCCAAGGAATAGATATAGCTGATTAAAAAAAAATATTTAAACTGAAGATTCACTTATTGTCTTCTTGTCCTACAGTGTGCTTCCAACTGCATATCTGCTAGAAACATGTTAAAAACAACCATCTGGATAAAAATAATGTAGGGAAAACCAAGATTTATACTTAAAACTTTTCAAATGAATTCTCTCTTTACAAAAAAAAGCCTAAGTCCTGAACTGAAACACATACTAAGTGCATGTATGAATCAAAGTGTGTTATTGTAAGACCATCCTAAATGATCATTGAATGAGGAGATCTCTGAGCCCTCAACAGAATTATTTTTAATCAGAGAGATGTCTTATAAGGAGTAAATTTATTTTCTTTTCATTTTCACTGAAGACTAGTAGTTCCTTGCAACAACGCACTTTTTGTTTTACTTACACTGTAGGTGAACACTAGCATTAATAAAACCTGGAGTAGCCACAGGACCAGTTACTAGAAGGAAAGCAAACTAGTGATTTTGGTTAGCTTCCACTTTTGGAGACTGAGCCTATACCTATTTTTAGAGATTTAAAGATTTAAAAGATTTAAATTTTTAAAGATTTAAAAATAAACCCGAGAAAAATTTGTTTCAGCTGCATATGCAGCTGAGCCATGATGTGGAGTAAATGTTTTGTTCTTTTAGCACCTATAGTATTTGCATTTTTAAGTCTTTTGGACAGTAAGTAAAGACAAAGACTGTGCTCTACACACCATCACATACCCTTTTAATAATGTATCGTATTCTCTTTCACAAAATTATAATACTGAATCTCTGTGAGCTCTGTAACTTACAAAGATGAGCACTGAGATCCACTTAAAAGCTGCCTTTGAAACAGTAGCATGAGATTGTGTTTTTCCCAGTGATTATAACATGAATCCGCATTTAACCCTCAAACGTACCACCAGATGGTAACTGAATATTAGCCGGACAGTATTTTGGGCATAATGAGTTGACCACGTTCTTTTACCAGTGAATCTCAGATTACCTGCAGATTGTCTAAGATGATGCGGAGTGACTGAACTTGACGTCGTACTGCTCCAGAGAACCTTTCATAAGTAGATGCATCATACTCACTCATCTGAATCTCTTTCAATCTAAAGCAAAGAATAGGGAGCTTAGAACAGTCTAGGAAATAAGAACATTGTCCTTTTATGCATATAAGTCATTACATATATAAACCATAACAGGCTTGCTTACTTGATAACAGGGAAATTCAGACTGTAATGAACAGACATGACACAAAAAAAAAATGGCAGATGATCTGAATTATTGAAAAGTCAGGTGATTGCCAATGTCTACAGGGATGGCCTCACATTAAAACATTAAAGTTATTGATCCTCTGGCTCTCTCCTCATCTTCTTTCATGTTTGGGATGTAAATCAGATGTTCTGAAAACTGTGATCAAATTCTAAAGGTTTCAGTGGCTCAGGTGTTGCTGTATGTACATACAAGGATCATGAGGGCCTATTCATTACTTCACTGTTGGAGTATTTTAAACATATCACAAGCCACATTTTAACGCAAAGGTTAAGTAAAGACACACTCTCAAATCTGTTGTTTAAGATTTATGACTAGTCAATGTGTCTCAAATACCTATGTTTGTCCTTCATAAAATGACGAAATCTTGAAACAAAGAAGCTTTAAATGAACGTGAATAAAAATGTGCTCCCCCACAAAAAATGAGTCATGTCACTGAACTCTATTCTGTCCAGACATCTAACAGAGAAAGCAACATCTGCACTATAAAAACACATGCATGCTTCTTCCGTAAATGAAGACGTTTCCACTTAAAAGTTCTTTTGTTCTTCTCAACATTGTGTCTGCGCAGATACCTTTAAACTGGTGAAACTCAAAATTAGAATGAAATTAGAGATTTAACAGTGAAGTATGAGCTAGGGGACAGATTGATATGCTGGATGTGTGCAACATTTGAGACTTTTGGTGATCCAGCATCATGTAGTGTGGCAGCAATCTTGTATCTGCCCATGCTATCCAACCATGTGTCTGCGTTCAATCCTGAGCTAAAACATATTGGTCTATCCATGCACAGCTTATTTCAAACACAAGCACTTCATAACAGCATAATCTTACTCACACTGCTTTGAGAATACTGATTTTTAAATGAACTGCAAATGATTATTAAAGTATGTCTAGGCTAGTCATATTTCAAACGCCAATTTTTTTAATACCATGACAAGTTACTTGCCTGAAATATATACTCTACAGTAGAGAATGAAAACGCCATAGATTTAGATCCAAATTGCTGTCTAGACTAGACCTTTAATAACATTAAAATCAAACATCAAATTCTTGTTGTGTTTAGAATGACTCCGTATTTTTCTATTTCAAATTATGTACTGATGTAGTCATTATAGCCAACTATTATTATTCATTAGAGGCCGGAAAACATAATGTTCAGTGCTGTACACTTTAATTTACTTCACAGCTACTATCAACGAGGAAAATGTTTCTTTAAGTATCAAACAAACAAAAAATCTCACATGCAGTTTTACTTTGGTAGAATCCACAATGAAAGCCAGTTTAGAAAAATACCATGAAAAATACCGCATTTATTCAAGAGTAGTTGCTAACTCCATTCTACCAAAATAGGGCAATTTTATATGTTTTCTGCTAGCCAGTGCAGCAATCAAAAGCCTTTGTAATAAAATTATCCCTACCAGATAATCATATATAAGCAAAACAGTGAAATTTGCAGCATCCTTTTTTTTTTTTTTTCTCTTAGCCTGAGGACACCAACCTCCCTTTTCCTAACTTTTATCTGTTAGTTTCCAGAATAATAATCCAAGTCAAATGTGTCTTGGTACATGCTAGTTTACTGATTTTAGCAGGACACAAACTGTTATCTCATATGCTGATACTCAGATTTTACAGAACACAGCTGCACTACTGCCATAACATGCATCGGTATCTACAAATTTCCCTTGTCATGGGCTTTCCAAAGCATCATACAGGCAGCTAGAAACCCACTAAAGCATGACATGTGTGCATATGTGTAAACATATGTACAGTATCCAAGACCTTACGTATCAACTGGTTTTATTATGGAAAAGCTGATAGGCAATTTTGTAGAAAGAGGATTAAATGTAGTCCTCCATACTGCCCCTCTAAAACACCAGGAAAAAAAGACAGCCCTGCCTCCACCCTGAAAGCAAAGCCTGAAGTAACTACTTTTAATTTAAATTTCTGGATGCTGCTTGTGTAAATTATGTAGCTATTAAAAGGTATTTTCCTTTTCAGAACCTCATCCTGTGAAACCCTAGTATAATATGTACATATTCCCTGTCTTTATTAATCACTAATGTTCTAATGAATATGTTAAATGCTCCAGGCAATTTAGTAATAAAAACAAGATTAAAAAAGGAAACTTGACCTGAATGCAATAGAAAAATTTCTGGGTTTAAATACACTGATTCATGTACAGCATGTGCTCTATGCTTGAAAGCCTTTTTATTTATGCCATTTGCTTCAACTGATGTAATCTCACCTACTCCTTATAGTATCCAAATTTGTCCTCCTATTGGGCATCACTTTGTTAACAGGAGCAAAATGTGAGCTGATAAAGCTGATTCTAAATTTATTTGCTCTGATCTTTTAATCTGTCTAGTACTCTCTTCTTTCACACTGCAGTTATGTCCTGGGCTGAAACATAAAACTCATTTGGTATGACTCTCAATACCCTTAGTTTTTTTATGCCAAGTAGCAGAGCTGACCTGAAATTTCAGACAGTGGAAGAAATCTGAATCTCTGTGCATGGTATGAGAAATCCTTGGTTAGTAACCCTGTGTTACACTAATGCAGGGAAGATCTACAGTTCTCATAGAAATGTCTGTTGAGATCTAAGAGTTCAAATCACCTAAGCAATAGGCTACAATTATTTCAAACAGAAGCAATTTGCTCATGATAGACCATTTCAAAAGATATTTGTTAGGTGACCAATTTCTAACAACATGCAACCTGTATTTACCATAATTCAAACAATTTTCACCTGGTAGATCCCTTTTTAAAAAAGATAAAATATTCACATCAGTCTCCTTACCCACCTATCTATGTTTTACTCTACCAAACTCCACTGTCATTTCAACAATGTGGCTTAATTTAATAAAACATTCTATACATCCTGTCCAGAACAATTAAACACATGCTGGTAAGCTCTGTTAAATTATAATGATCAGGGTAAGGTAGCTGCTAAATGTAGTTAATAAAGAAAACTCCTTTCAGTCATCTTTACCTAGTTCTTCTGGGAAATGAAAGGGAAAATAAAGACTTTCACCTCTGTTTAAAAGCCTTTTCACCCATCTCTCGAGCAGCTCTCTTAACCTCTTCAGGAACAGCATCCTTTTCAGCTTGCGATATTTGGTAAACCTTATGGCCAGCATCCAATCGATATGGGCCACCCTTGCCACCTAACCCAGCAGTGTCTCTTCCACCTAGGATAGTAGAGATACAAAATAAATAAATTACAAATAGGCATTAAATAATAAGAAAATATTTTCTTTTCTGCATTAAGTAAACTATCTCTAAGCAGAGAGTAGGCTCGTATACATCCATTTCTGACTAGTACAGCCTCTCTCTTAGACATCCTTCCATGATGCATAAAAAATAATGAATGAAAACCTGTTCCACCAGCCCAAGTATTTCCACCAACATGAGGCATGTTTTGTGGATCCACTTTTCCATGTTTGGGGGAACTGACATCCAAACCACTGTCCCTCTGAATGGTTATCTGTAAAATAGAAAATAGAGCAATAAATCTCTTTTATATCAAGCAAAACCACTCTAACAACCTAACAACAACTGACTAGGTCTTCTACTCTGCTCCTGAGAGGCATGTTAGACCCATATCAGATCTCAGAATACACATCTAAACCACTCAGCACATTCAGATTTTGTCCATGCTAGAAAAGTGCTTATTGATAATGACTAACATAATTTGAAATTCCACTGTAAACAGGATCATCCGCTGTCTGAACACTTCTTGCAGTATAGGCAACACCTGTCTGTATAGCCAATTTACAAATTTCATGCGCACCCAGCTCCAGCTCCACATTCTTTATTGATGGGCAGATTGATCATCTTTCCGTGAACAGTGACTAAATAAATGGCATGTTCTTCTCATATTACACGCTCGTGTAATCCTTAACTTCCCCACCACGACCACAAATCTATAGCAGTGGGTTTTCTCCTGCAAATGCCTGTCCAGTGACAGCACTTTCCCCATCAATTTACCGTACCGCCAAAGGCTCAACAGCTGTCAGATGGTCAAGACTGAGTCACTTTAGGCTGGGGTTGGATTTAAGCGGGTGAGTGAAGGTAAAAATAGTTTATCCTGTTATAAACTCTGAGTCATGCAGTGAATCAATGATTCATGTGTAAACTGCCCTACAATTACTACACTTCCATAATTTAATGCCAGTTTACTATTATATGAAATTCAATGACAGATGTAAAAGCGATGTCTTTATATCTAACCTCTGTAGATTAACTTTCTTCTCATTTACCATAATACATTTATATCTCTGATGAATTTCCATGCCCCATTAATGACAATTTATTGCCTTCTCAAAAGTTCACTGGCTTTATGAGGGTTTTCACTGGAACCGTATAGCAGTTTAATTCCTGAGTTCACTGTCTTGTAGACCCAGCTTAATACTCACATGAATTCCATACATGTTTTTGAACTGAAAACATGTGTTCTAACAACAGTCTCTTGGCAACTATTCAAAATATAATTTACTTCCACTTTACAGAATTGATATTAATTCAAAGAGGTACAATACATCCTCTGTGAACCATGTCATTAGTGTAAAATCAAGATCTAATCTGTTAAATTACATTAATTTAACATTTGTATAGGAAGAAAGACACTTAACCACAACAGCATGTTACCCTTAGGGGTCTATACTTTTTTGCTTTAAGAGATTTCTTCCAAAATAAACAGTTCTTTTTCTGTAAAACTGGTAGATTTCAAAACTATCAGAAACAATGGGGTGAACGTAACCCACTAAACTTAGTTTAATGTAAAATCATAAAATCAAAGCTGTAGTGTCAGCTTCAAGAATCAAAACAAAATATTCTATAAACAATAAGATGATGGCAAATCCTTTACATTTGCATCCTTCTAGGTTCTTTGTAGAAAAACGCACGAAATTCTGCAAAGGAGAGCTCTATGAGGCAAACATAGTTTGTGAAACAGATACCAAATTCTCTTTTTGTCAAGTTTTCCTACTGATAAATTTTACTATTTTGAAATACAATTACCGTTTAAATTTTAGCAGTGAAAAGTTCAGTAGACAAAAAAGCTGTTCACATAATTTTCTCAAATATAATAAATTGTTCACATATTTCTAGTAGATATGTATTAGGTTTCAAAGATATATATACATTCTACAACAGTTTTGATCTGATTAAAGTAGGTATTCTTAACTTTGAAACAGAATGTGGTTAACAGAAGATCTTTTATTTTAAAATGACATATAACTTGTTTAAAGGACAACAGAGCATCCTACATTATATTTCTATTAAAACCTTGAAAAAAAACCTGCATGGGAGAGAGAGAGACAAGTGGTACAGTCTATCACAGCTTAAGAATGTGTCCTCCTTACTAATTTTTTTCTATATAGTTAGTAGTCTGGTGGGTAAAATATTTGAAAATTTAAGGAAACTAGAATGGAATAACACCAGCAGAGGTATAAATATGAAGGCAATGAATTCCAGCAGTTTTACACATCTCCTTGTTTTTTTAAATAACATCTGTGCACACAGAAGGAGTATGTTTTTTGTTTTTGTTTTTGCTGGATTGCTTGTGTAATTATTATTTTTTTTTAATTACCACACACTTAGAAACTATGTTAAATTAGCAAACTGTAGAGACTTTGGAAAAAAAAACAAACAAACAACAACAAAGAAACAACAACAACAACAACTTCTGGATATACCCTCTCAGCTCTTCTTTAAGCTGTTAGGTAATGCCATTAGTGACTTATCTGTTTTTTCTCCTCATCATCCCTCTCTCCACAGTAGAGTTTCAAGGTAATTTTACAATTAACAACATCTCTCTGCTGTAAAGTTGTTTTTTTATTTTATTTTATTTTATTTTCTTCTAGAAAGTAAAAATTAGATTAGCAGACAAAAATAATTGAAGATATATTTTAGAAACAATAAAACAGTAAATCACTGAGTCTGGACATGAAAGCAAAGGAAGGATGAGGAAAAAAAGAAAAAAACTTTTGGACAACTTTGTACATTCTTCAGCATGACGTATAAAGAGATGGAAAAGCCATAGATAAGTCACCCCTCTGAGGTTTGAAGGAATTCTTGATGTTAGAACTGTTGGAAAGGTAGATTTAAGGGTGAGGATCCAACACTATTCAGAAGCTGGCAAGCTGAAAGACAGGAAGAAAAATCTACTTTGCCTGGAGTGAGAAGGAAGACAAGAAAAACAAGTATTGGAAACACAGGAAAAGCTCAAATATATTGAAGAAACCTACACTAACTTTTCCAAGCTTGTCTGATTGGAATTTCTAAAACTACTAAGATTTCTCTTACTGTTCTGTTGGGTATCTTCCAAATACATATATAAACTGCTTGCTCAAAAGTTGACCAATCCCCTCCTGCATACTCAACTTCTAAATCTGTTGTAAGATTTTTATCAATTTTGCTTCTTTCAGTGAAGAGTTTTGACTAGGCTTCTCCTTTTAAGAGAAACTTGTGCATTCTTTATATGCTTTATATACACTGAAAGGCTTTATTCAGTATTGTGAAGTACTAATGCAGCCTGTTGTGGATATTACAGCTCTGTAAAACAACAGATGAATTCAGTTTAGAAACATTGAGTTTCAGCTATGAGGTAAGGGTCAGAGTAGAATAGCTGGAAAAACAGTGATAGTGCTTTCCTTCTAAGGCTTCCATTTGATTTCCAAAATAACCACCACTTCCAAAACTCTGCATGCGTGTTTTAATTGTGCATTATCTAAAATTGTTTATATATTGGTGATTCATGATTAGAGAAGGAAAGCAATATTCCACTGTGTGTTTGGGCAGATTCTTCAAGAAGCAGAATTGCCATACTCTGCTAGGACTAGTGCAGAGGGAATGGCCTCAAGTTGCAGCAGGGGAGGTTCAGGTTGGAAATGAGGAGACATTTCTGCTCAGAAAAAGCAGTCAGGCATTGAAACAGGTTGCCTAGGGAAGTGCTGGCGTCACTGTCCCTGGGGGTGTTCAAGGAAAGGTTGGACGTGGTACCTGGGGACATGGTTTAGCGGGTGACATTGGTGGTAGGGGGATGGTTGGACCAGATGATCTTGGAGGGCTTTTCCAACCTAATGATTCTATGATTCTATGATACAAACGTTACTCTCATCTTACTTTGTAAAGCCCAAGGCCCATGTTTCCAATAATCATCAATGATCTTAGTCCCTGGTTTTCAATCTTCTCCTTTTTTTTAACTCTATTATTTTCTCAGGCACATAGTGGGCAATGGGTGCATTTGAGAGGACTTTGTGGATGGAGACTCTGTAGGTCAAAATCAATGAAACAAACAAACAAACAAAACCTGAGAAGAACAGAAAGATGCTAAAGGAACGGCTTTTACTGAAAGGACAATGGTACAAAGAAAGAGCTCAAAAGAAAAGGAAATGAAGAGAAAAGAGCAAATACCAAGAATTGTTAATGCTTTGACTTAATTTTCTGGTCCTGCCCCTTGCTTCATTCACTCCCTACAGCAAGGGCAGTGAGGCATGAATAGATCTTAACACTCATTTTACATTGGACAAGAGATACACATTATCTGAACTACGTGCTCAATGTCAGTTCCTTCTAAGATACATGAACGCACGCCAAACAGCTTTACACGGTTACACTTCATTTGTTTTTTGGATATCACTGGGATTCTAGGAGCCAAATGAATAAGGGTAGCTGATAGAAACAAATTCACTTTGGAAACTAAGTAGTCTTATCATCCTTCATATAATAATGTAAAAAACACAATCAGGCCCAGAGAAGCCAGCTACAGGATTTAATGCACTCAGCAACGCAATGAAACCAGGTGTTTCACATCTGTGTTGCATTTATGCTGAACAGCTATTAAATGCATCCTGACCTGTGACAGGGGTCACCATGAAGAGGAGGCAAAGGTTGGTTGTTTTTTCTAGAATTCAGCTAGCCAAGCAGACTACGGGAATTAAAGGGAATTTATATTTGTACTAACCAAATCTTAAACTATGTTTTGAAGTGGATCTAGAACTACTTTCATGCCACGTAAGCAAACGGGAGATTGCATTTTATTGGATTTTGATGTGAAATAATCCGATTTAATAAATAAACTCTTGGAGAGCAAGGAATCACTGGCATACATCATTGAATGCAAGGCCCAATTTTAATACTTTATTCATCCCTCTGTAAAAGACTGAATTTGTTGAGAATTGCACAGCTGACCCAAATACAACTTGCCTTGCCTCTACAAGATACTGTCACAACTATGGGAAGAAAGCAGCTTGCAATAACCCATTAACAAAAATGTGTGAATTATGAAGAGGCCTGCTTTAGTCTATTATTAAAATGATTATGTCCCACGCTTACATCAGCATTTCATTCCAACATATGCAGTGCTTTCATAATTACATACTTTCTTTTTGAGCTCACAATTCATTTTACTCTCCTACCTTAAAACAAATCTCTCAGGCAGTATGAGTAAAATTGTTCTCAACATTATCAAATTTAGTTTCAGCTGGTTTTGTACAAGAAAGCTTAACAATATTTTAGCACTCAGTGAACTTATTCATGCATTGCAATGAAACTGAGAAAAAATGTCTCTAAAACGAAGCTTCCATACCTCAAGGGCAGTCCCAAGTAGCCTGACTACATATTTCTGTATCTCAGCAAGCATTGGTTGCCCTCAATTTGCTTGTGCCAATAAAACAAACATAATAAAAGAGACAACAGCCAGTCTTCAGCATGTCTGATGACAACAAAATTATTCTATTGGTTGACTTTTTATGAGGTGCTTTCAATAAGCTATTCAAAGTACATCTAGACTGAACATATTTTAATGTTCAAACTTCCCTATTATTAGAATGCTTATAATACTGTCTGTCCAATTTAGTCAGCAAAATACAGAATTCAGTATGCCAGTTTTTCAGTCCTTCAAACTGCAGTGTTCATGATCTTCAAGTCTACCATCTTTTCACCTATGCTCTTTACGTCCATACATTCTTATTGTTCAGGTCTGTTAAAATAAACTGAAATCTAAAGCACCAGAAATTATCTCTGGGGAAGAGACAGGGAAAGAGATAGCGAATCTCATCTCCTCCTGGATTTTCACACTTGAAACTCTCTCTATTCCTGGGATTTTCATGCAGGAGATATAACCAACAACTTTCAATATTTTAGATGCCCACAGCTCCATTACAGTCTTGTAAGACGTATACTCCCTAAAACAAGGGGCAGAGCACGTACTTAGATTTACCAGCTCTCAGAAAAAGAACTCTTGGTTATAGGTTAGGAAATTTCATTGAGACTTTGTAAGCAGAGGTCAGATGAGGTTGAAATTACTTCTAGCTATGAATAGGAAAGTAATAAATGCTTTCAGTAAAATGTGAACTACTTTTTCCTTGATGCAGTCTGGGATGCATCTCTGGTGAAGACTGATTTTTCTGTTGGAGCCATTCCTGTTGCCCTACCCTGCACATGACATGCTGCTTCTGTTCAACACAGTAAATCAGCTAGAGAGTAAATGGCCTTTTAATACAGCAGCTTACTTCAGCATTCTGATTTGGTTAACTTCATTAAAATTCCTGAAAGGCAAAAGACGTGTCAGTGCCTCCCATTCAGGAGTGCTTGCCAGAAAAGCTCCTTTGCAATGTTCTCAGCAACAAAAGCCTGTTTCTGCTTGAGGACTGGTGAAGAAACACTGGTTTCTAATGGAGGAGAGCTCCCTCATGCACAGGGCAACAGAAATTTCCTCTGTTAGTGTGAATGCTCCTGGCACTGCCAGTACTAACTCGTATCTAGTCCCCTTACCCAAGGTACAATGCTTATTTTAATACTCTGGGTACAACTTTTAAAAAGGGAGAAAAACAGGAAAAGTAATTTCAGACTTCCAGACTAACCTCCCACAGATGTAAAGGGATGCAATTTGTACTTTAAAAAAAAAGACTACAGTTGTATCCTCAAACCTCCCCAAATTAATTTTTTCTTACCCTATCGGGTAAAACAGACCTGGCCATTCCTTACAGGATTCTGCATCTTCATAACCGAGATAGATGGACTTACAGCTTAATATAGACTAAACATACACACACAAAAAGGCAGAACATTGTTTACAAAACACAAGCAAGCAAAATCTGCAGTATTTACAGCTATAGAGAATATTTACATAGGAAGATTTCAAAAAAGAAGAAGCTAAGGTGACCAAACAATTATTTTCACAAGCACTTATTAGTAATAATAGCGCATCATTGGATGTTTCTTACTTTTTTTGAAAGAAAATAGGAAAAAGAATGTGTGCATTGAGGTTTGAAGTGCAATACAGTTCACATTACTTAAGTGCTTAGTTTATTGCAAGTTAAGGACATGTGCAATAGATTAATTAGTTACATGATTAGAACATCCAAGGAAAGCAGACAGGTATAGGCAGATTCTAGACTACCTAGATTCCATTCTTCTCTTACTCTTTTCATCATAAAGGGAAAAACCCTGCTGAGATACAAATTTGAAGATAATCACTCTTCTCCTAACATACCTGGGACACAGAGGGAAAGAATGAATGTGCTATTTTGCCTTGTCATTAATATACAGTATTTTAAAACATGTAGTTATAGTCAATGAAGAATATGTACCATTTGCCATTTACATAAGCAATTTCTGAATAAAAAGAAAAAAGAACTCCAGCTCCTTACATAAATTTTAAAAAAAAACATAACAAATAGTATAAAGCAATTAAACTATTGACGTTTTCTTACATAGCATTCTTCCTTCATCACTACTGTGGACACAGATTTGTCATACGTCAGGAGATCATGCAGGGAAAGAACCGAATATATCTTAGACTTTTGTCCTACAGGTGATTTAAGAGAGACTGATTTGCTCACCAAAATCTGGAAAATCCTTCATCACAACCATACGTTGTTATGAAGGAAGATTGACTTTGCCTGTAACGGAACATGACTATTCTCCAGGTGAAAAAGGCATTAAATAATCCAACCCACAGTGGCACAAAGGATTAGGAAATGTTTTCCACAGAATGCAGAATGTATTTTAGCAGATGTGCAAACGAGTGATTTTCCCTGAAACTAAACCTTTGTTTTGTTTTAGCTTCCTCCCTAAGCCCCATCAACAACCTTAAAACCTCAGCGTTACCCTATGCTTTATTTAACAAGTCACTTCCTTTCCTCCAGTACATTTTTTTATATCAGGAGTAAATAAATGTACTATTTTCTCAAAGAGTATGTGAAAGCTCCAAATCAAGGAAATCAATGGTTAATCTGCCTGTTTCATGCTGTTTTTGCATTCCATTGTAAAACTGATTCAACCAAAGACAGAAAAAAATCAGATTTATAGTTTGTTTATATAAAACAAGCGAGAGAAACACAAAAACAAGCAAAAAAAATTCTAATTGCTTCCACTACTTTTACTTGTACTGTATCATATACAGCTTTTTTCAATGTTCTAAAAGTTAATAGCACAATTTCTATTCATATCAACAATGCAAAATTGAGCCCACAAGCCATCTTTCCACAGAAAAGAATATTCACTATTAGACAAGAAGACAATAATCATGTATGCAATTCCCTCTGTCTTCAGTTTTATCCTGAAGTGAAAAAACATTAGTGGCACTGCAGTATAAAATACATTTAATAGGCTTTAGTCACTCATTTTGCTTCACTTTTCTATCTTGTCTGCAAAACTTTGCAAGAATTCAGAATGAACTAATGAAGCTTCATGCATTATCTGACTGCCAGGAACATTTCTTTTGAAAAGTAGCTTTTAAAATTCATACAGGCATCAAACTTTTGTCTCAAATAGCAAACCCACTCAAAGCATCACAACTTTAGATTTGTAAAATTTTAGATTTGTAAAATAAAAACAAAATCAACATAAAAAGAACATTACATAGCATGCAGCCACTGCTGATGTAGGTAGGTCTTCACTTGACCTAAATGCTGTCACTCTAAAAATCAGCTCAGAAACTCTGCAGCAGTGGATGCATTACAATCTACTGTCCATGATTGCATACTTTGCGGTTTAAAGGCTGGATAAACTACATGAAGTAATGATAGGCTTTCATATATTTTCTTCTCTATCTAAAAGATCCTCCATTATGTTAACACCTGTGGAAATTCCAGTTTCATCTGTTATTACTGAAAATTGCCATGTCAATTATTTTCAACTATGAAATCATCTTTTAAGTAAACAACTAAATGTGATCAGAGCAGACAGTGTCTGGCACGGTTATTTATTCCACACCTCCTAACATCAATAAACTTGGAGAACACTGAATTTGATTTCTGGAGTATATAAACACAACTAGAAAGAAGGGAGAAATGGATTATGGTGACAGTAAGGAATATTCTGATAGAAAATTGCAGGGATATTGCACGGTCAAAACCAAGTTGAAAAAAAAATACACGTGAAAGCAGAAAAGCTTTATTTTCTACAGATCTAGGACTTGTCAAATCTGTCCTTAAGAAGCAGAAATATAACTTATTAAAGATAACTATGTTGTTTTGGGTTCTAAAGGAATATTTAGCCTCACCGTAACAGACCAGATGATTTCAATTGTCACAGTATTTGTCCTCGCATTAATTAGAGAACAAGTTTCCTAAGAGCAGAATCATTAGCCTGGCTCTGATTTCAGTGGCAGGATTTCAGTGGCGTTAGGAGCTCTAGCATGTAAGTCAGCAATGTGCACTGCTGCAGACTTGGAGATTCAAAGGCTGCTGTGCTGAGGTATTATATTCTCTCCCAAGAGGACTGTGGTCTTTCAGAGGAAGTCCAGGGGAAGAAAGAGGAACTTTGTCCTGGATCAGCCTGCTCTAACAGGAAGCTAAGGTTATTTCCATTCCTCCTCTTTGTCTGTCCACTCTAATTAGGCTGGAAGAGCTTCAGGAAAAGGAATGTATTTTAGAAGCGTTTGCATAGTGCTTCTGACAAGTGCCTCGCTCCAGCTGAGGACATTTATATGAGAAAAAGTAGCTGACAGAGAACTGATGACCTTTATCTGAGTTTCTTTTCCCAGCGGAGAATTTTAGGGAGGTGAACTTTTCAAGCTCCATGGGTCCCTGGCTGTTTAGGCTCATGTTTCCCCATACTCAGTGCCTTGTTCCCACTTTGTTAGAATGAATCATGCAGCCCAGGAAAAGGTCACAGAGCTAAACCCACACCGTGCCCCATGCCTGGCAAAGAAGCCCCAAACCCACCCCACTGAGAACTGCAAAAGGGCAATGAACAGCTGGGGCTGGAGTATCTGGGGCTCATGGATCTCAGCACTGCAAACACTTCCAAATTATTTTATAATCCAGTTATTGATTTATAATCCCGTATTTTATAATCCAGTTATTGACTAGGTAACACTATTACCTGCAGGATTTCAAGTTTTTCAGGACCCTTCGCAAGACAGCAGAATGCTGGCATATGGTTATTCTGTATTTATGAAAACACTCCTCTGCGGATGTTTTTCATAATTTACGAAATTAGGACCTATATATTTAAGGTGACCAAAATCACTGTTATTGGCTCACTGATGCCCTCATGTGGCCAGAATAGCCACCTGGTCCACAGCAGAAAAATAAGAACTTGAAGTATTGAGTGGGGTGAGGACCACGCTTTGCTGAAGGTTATGCTTTTATCTCAGATCAGGAACTGCAGTTTTGCCCAGATCAGTCTTAACATCAGCAAAAGGCTGGAGTTTTGTCAAAATGTGCTAAAGTACAATGGCATTTTTGAAAAAACAAACAAACAAACAGCATTAAATTAAATTAAATTAAAGTGGGTGCTGAGCAGTAAATACAAACAAGTTCAGAACACTGAAATTCCTGAATCAATTATACTTAAGATAAACACCCAACCTTAAAAATAAACTTGATCAGGAGAACTTTCATTATCCTAAATTTTCAAGTACAAACTGAAGCCTCAGAAAATCAAAAGAAAAAAAAGAATGATTTGGATAAAAGCAAAAATACTAATTCCCTTGAAAGGTAAGTCATTGTATGGTTGTGCATGAATAGTTGAGTTGAGTACAAATACAATAAATGAGACTGTTCAGGAAAGGGAGTAAGATGTTTGTTGCTCAAAGATGGCAGAGAATCAGACAACTGGATTTTTTTGGCATCAGCTCAAAGAAGAGAAAAAGGCATAAGGGAAATCTCCTTCCATTTCTAGGTATCCATATCCCTAAATCTGTAAGTATTGCTTTGCATACTGAAGATGGGATTTGGATCCAGACTGCAGACACCTAAAGGTAGGGATGTGCCAGGTAAGCCAGGTGTCTGTGCATACCATTACAGTACGTGGTGTTTGAGGAGCTACACGGCTACACAAATGCAGGTGTCTCCTTCAAGGTGAGCTATTCTGGCTCTCTTGGTAATAATGGAGGTGAGCTCAGATGCTTATGGGATGCTTAGCTCAGAAATAGATGCTGAAATGCCTACAGGTCTGGAGCTGGATGCTACTCATCCTTTCTGTTACTCTTCAGTGTTTCCAAGCACACCCAGAGCAACCTACACAAGCTGCTAGTGTATAAGCAGCAATATATGTATATAATGGTGTATAACATATAATGGTGTATAAGCAATAAAGTTTAATTTCCACAACAGCTATACAGGTGATTTCCAAAAACAGCTAAGGGAAGTACCCACACCATATTATGAAAACTCAAAGATAACTACACAAGTTTGCTTTTGTTCCATAATATCAGTAGGAAGTGAAAGAAACAAATCTAACAGTTCTTCAAAAAATCAAGTGAAGCTAGTTCAGGACTAAAAGAACTACTACTTTTTTTTTATCACCTCACTTGGCCCTTGTTCTGGCCATGCAATGGAAAAGTCTAATTGCAAGAATTGTTAATACGCATTACACATTTTTTTTTTAATTAATTCCTCTGTAGATTTTACTAGACAATGTATTTGTATCACCCTTCCTTCCTGATGGTCTCCAGTATTTCATGATGATTGACCTGAACTGCTCCCTGCTACAATTAGAGGCCAGTCCAGCTGTGTAGCATAGGGATTCCTAGGTCTTTTTCCTAAACTGCTCTGAAAACTCTTCCCCTAAATACACTTCCAGTTCTTGTTCATTATGAAATACGTCCTGAAGTCCTGAAGGACTGTGAAGTTATGGTAATCCCTTGAAATAATTCTAATTTAAGAGAGTCAAAGTGCAGGTATGACATCTGGGCATATGTAAATATATATATGCGTGTGAACACACATCTAACACCATGATTGTGTTTCTTCCAACTTCATCCATAAATCGTACATTTTTTTGCATTATGATGATCACTGTAAGAATGCACTCAGCTTCAGATCCAGTTCAACTCAGGCTTTACTTGTAGTCTAGGTAGGATAGGAACACATTTTAAATACATTTCTAATGATATCCCATAAAAGCTACTACTCAACATTTGCCTTTGCTCTCATCATGTTTAAAGACAAACTGATGGATTGCAAAAGAAACTGCTACTGAGGGCTGTTGAACTCATTAAAATGCTGTTTTTAGCAAAAAGTTCTTGCATCAAGGATGATATGAGCAGTTAGACACATGAAAAAAAACACACATTATTTTTTTTTTAGTTATTGTTGATAAATATACATTGCACTTTTAAATTACTGACATGAACAATATGTTTGTCTTCTAGCTGTTCACAGGACATCGAATAACTTATGTGTTCTGTTATCATTTTTGACTGCAGCTATAAGACTGCAAAGACAGCCACCTCAATCTGAGAAAAAACTCTCTATATTGCATTTCTTGAGCTTTGCTGAATACGTCTATACATGTCTCAGCTAAGCATGTTTCAACCTTGAGCTATAGAGACTTGACATCTGTTTTCTTAGGTGGCTGCACTGCATTTATATGCAACTTCTTGTCCAACCTAAGGTATTTCTGTAGTGAATGCAGCATTCAAGGACATTTTAAATACTCAGCTTATCAACACGGTTATAAAGAATGTTTATATATTTGTATGGGTGTTCTGCAATTATCCCACCTCTGACAGTGCATCACAGATGTAGAGTGTGAACCTGAACAGGTCATCTGCCTTTGTTATGTTTCAGGTCCCTCCTCTGTAAAGCAATGATAACAGTTACGGGCTCCAGATGTTGCAAGAATTAGATATTTAAATGGTTAGGGGTGGCTAATGGTAAAGTGTAAGGGACTGTGAAATAATTTTCTTCACCTCTCCCTTTAGATAGGCAGGAGGATTCAGGCCTTGTGAAAATACTGTGTAAGCAAAATGTTAACTACTCACAGCAGGAACCAAAAGAATACACATCTAGCTAGTGCAAAAAGGAATCTCAATTTAAAATAAATGCACTCATTTCTGACAGAAAACTGCTCTTTCAGTCAGTTCCCCAGGGCAGATGATCTTGAATGAAATCTCCCAGAACCTCTGTCTACAGACTTCCTTACTCTTAAATACATTTCATTCATGTATTCTTTCAGTGCCAAAGCCTGAAACATATCCAAAATACATCCAAGCCATGTTGAGCCGTCCACCACTAGGACCTGTTTGAACAAAATAATTCTGGGCCAGTACTCCTTGAATTTATACACAGTACTGCAGAACTGTCACTAGTGCATTTGTCATTCAAACCACTGGTGAGAAGCAAAGATTTCTTCTAATTTACGGATTTTTCTGAATTCATTCAGAAAAGGCATCTTTCAGAAAAACATCTAAGGCTTATGATGCTGTGAAATACAGTGTGACTTAACTGCTCCGTTGCTTTTGCTGAAGAATCGACAGATCAGGTCAAGTCACAAAAGCAATGAGTTAAAAAAGGTGGGGACATTTCCAGGCGTCTTGTTCAAATCAGGTCTTGGAATCAAGGAGTTGTGCAACCACTGAAGTCCTATATAGCCACAAACGGCAGAGCACTGCAATTTCAAAAACTCATCTCATGTATGTCACAGGTTCTGCATCTGTCACAGGTTCCATGAATATACCAGGCCAGGCTGGATGGGGCTCTGAGCAACCTGGTCTAGGGGGAGGTTCATGGCAGGGGAGTTGGAATTAATACCAACCCAAACTACTCTATATCAAATAACAGAAATATGTATAAAAAAGCAAAACAAAACTCTAAGAAATCCCAGATCACAACTTTTTTTTTTTTATCAATCAGATCACTTCTTTGTACAGTGTTGGACTGAAATAACAAGAGATTAACCCAACTTTGGGATGTCATTTTGCGTGGTGATATTGTCTAGAACAAAATTACAGAAAGGATTGCCAATAAAGTTGTGATTCCATTCTGAGGTTCAGATAAACATCATCATTCATTACAGTCCAACTCTTCTATTCTTGACCAAGTACATTTTTATGCATTCAACAGGTTTGGGTTTGTCCTGAGACTTTTGAAAACAATGGCATCCTGAATTTGATCTTTACATAGCATAAAGAGAGAATTAAGTGGAATGAATACAAAATAAATGGTTTTGCTGTTACTCACGTGTAAATGAAAAAAACATTTAATTGCAGAGATTTCAGGTGCCTAAAGGGCACGATTCTTTACTATCTATTGCAATCTCTCAAAATGATCCATTTTTTCATTATTTTTATATAACCATTGTACTCTACTAGATTAGACACAACAGTAAATAACGCTTACTGGAAAACAACGGCCAAACTATATCAGAATTTAATAAGTGTTTTCTATAATTTCTATCAATACGCCTTTGATGTATAACACAAGCTTATTGATGTCTGCCTATTACCATGAAGCTTTGAGAGGAAGATTTTAAAACTTATTTGTCTTTCAAATTCTTTTCAGATATTTGATAATGATATGACCTTGTTTTCCAAGAACACCAAACAGTGAAAAAGCTCAACAATTTACGGATTTCAAGTAGAGTTCATAACTTCAGAGAATCCAGTGTTTAATTTATATATTGTATTTTAGGCACTGCAATGCAATCACTTCAGAACACTGTACTCATTCTTTGAGTTTAAAACTTCAATAAATGAAGACAATTTCTGACCAGCCTGTACAAGTAAAAATTAATATAAACCTAAACCATATTTCCAAAAACTATTTTTGTAGCCTGAAGACTTCAACAGTTTGAACTCTGCTGAGTGTATCAACAAGACAAAACAAATGTTGACTAGTTTGAAGACTGCCGTGACATTATAGCATGGGAGCCTAATTACTGAGTGTAAGTGGAACAGCTGTTCGTTTTCCTCTGTTTCATTGCTTATGTACATACAGCCTGTTTCTGAGATCTAATGCGTTTGTGAAAGACAAAATGCAACCCTGGAAGATAGTACTAGTAGTTCAAACTGAAAACTGGTTGAAAATTTGTTTCCAGTTCTTTGCACCTACATTTTTATTGAAAGCCCTGTAATCCACTTTTCTTTCAAACGTCGGGAAGCTTTGGAAAGATTTTGTGTATTTTTCCAGAACAGTGGTTCCCAATCATCTCGACAGGTCTCACATGTTAGTGTAAGAGCATCACTGTGAAAGTGTGGATGTTGGGCTAATAAGCTTTGCTAAGCCTGTATTACCTTTGTGGGATGCATCAACAGTAGCTGCTAGGGAACAGCAATTCATCAGGGGCAGTGCATTTTAGTGAGAAGAGAAACACTGACAATTCTCTGGAGTCAGCGTATGCTACAAGATTGGGAATGATAGGTTTAGTTCAGGAATTAGAGATGCCTCATTAGACCCCAAGATACTTAACATGAATCTGAGCATGAAACACTATACAGAACGTGATTTTCATACTCTTGAATGAATGGAGCTGCAGCTGTATGCAGATGCAAAACACCTTGATTCTGTAAACATGAGGATCAGGAAATATTTAGTTGCAGCTTTCTTAGTAAAGTAATTGTCACTAGAACAGGAGACACTTGAGTTCTTGCTAAGCTTACCTTACAGAGGGAATCTACGTGAATATATTTTCAAGCTAACAGTATCCTTTCATTTCTAGAGATGAATGCTTCAATAAAGTACTGCTTCTATGTCAAGTACTGCTTCTATTTCATTCCATTGAAAAATGGACTTAAGAGGGAAAGCCTTCATCTCCAAATAGCAAAGTGTTGTTTCCACAACAACTACATACCTATTATCTTATCAGAGAAGTGCATAAAATAAAAGGTAAGAATTTATTGCTTATTGCTCTGAAACGCCTTGGTAAAAAGTTTCTTAGCTCTCATTATCTTTCCACTTAAAGCAAAGTGTCAACAGTAAAGAAACAGAAGTGATAATTGTGTAAGTTCAAAGAGCATATAGAAGGCTTTGTTTCAGCCCTTTAGTTCAAATCAAATAATATGCCTTTTTGAATTCTGACAAACCACCCACTTGAGCTATATATATCCTGTATTTACAGAGCGAAGAAGACAGATATGCTAAGAAGACTTTACCCTGTAGCTACCAAATACAGACTGTCAGGAGAGAGAAATCCTACTACAAATCTGGATTGCTTTATGACTGCAGGAAAACCTCTGAGGCTTTTTGTAAAATGATTACTTGACATTACTAGCTAAATAACTTAAAATTTTCTTATGACACGTAACTTTCCAAGCCTATATTCTCTAGTATTTAGTTGGCTATGATTGACAGTACAATAATACTGTTGGATAAGATTACAACTGTTACTCAAAAAAAAAAAAAAAAAGAGAAAAAAAATATCAAAAACAAGTAAAGCTCTTAATTTTTCCTCCTATCTTTTCATTTCTACTAGCCAACTTTATCAGTCAGGCCAAATTGGGCTGGTGTAAACTGATTATATCTGACCATAAGATGGTGCTAACGCTACTACATAGGAAATAAAAAAAAACACACTTATAAAGCAACAAGCAACCACACAAATGTGCTTCTGGATAACAGTTTCCTTTTCTCGTGACTTTTACAAGAGACATTTGCTGATGTCCAATAACAAGAACACGCCAGCTCTTGCACAAGCTTCTATAACTGCAGAACATCCTGTAGAAAGGGAGCTCAGTGTGGGAAAAGAAAGTGAAAGAAGAGCTGTTTTCTGACTAACAAATCTCATTCACACTTGGGATAGCTTGATACCTTGTAAACAATGGTATAGAGAGATTAATTTAGAGATGATTAATTCCATTTTATTCCATTCCATTAATTCCATTAACATTCCATGTTAATGTACAGTGAAAGTGACTATAGACATTTATGAAACAGAAATAATC
This sequence comes from Anas platyrhynchos, assembly GCF_047663525.1. Classification (NCBI taxonomy): domain Eukaryota; kingdom Metazoa; phylum Chordata; class Aves; order Anseriformes; family Anatidae; genus Anas; species Anas platyrhynchos. The sequence goes on from NC_092587.1 coordinate 175,482,246, forward strand.
CCAGTTGTAGATAAAGGATCTCCTTAGCCAAAAATAGGAAAGCCCTCCCTAAAGCACACTCTAGTTCTCAAAGTAAGAATGATACCCTTCCCAGTCACTAACAGAAATTAAAGATGTAATTGAAAAGCCCTGAATTTTCTCTTTGTGTAGCAATGGTGATCCTACACATTAGGCAGTACATTAATGTGCATGTATACATGCACACACAGCATACATGTACATGCAGTGTATTTTCAATATCTACCTAAATATTCATACCGAAATCCTTGTAACTCTTCTACCCCTTCTACCAATTTTCAAAATCTGCCAGCGGCAATACTCTGAACTCAAGGCATCTTTCCATCTATGTTTCAAGGCTCTTCTTTAAAGTACTTCTTTAAAGTATGAATGCAATGTTGTTTTTTTTCCCAACTATTTGAACTCTTGAAAAGTATATGCTTCCCTTAAACATTAATTTCACTATTCCGAAAGTTGCAGTTAAAAATCAGCATGAGATAAAGAATTAATTTACATGTAAATGTACTGGAATTTGGCAAAAATACAAACACTGCAAGACAAAGAGAATTTCAGCAACCTTAATTACAGGGGTCACAAATAAGCTTTCTAATTAGCTATTGTGTGGGTTGCTCTTTTTTTTTCAGTGAAGACATCTATTCAGTTTTTCTTACAGGCATATTTCTACTTAATGTTTTTCTACACTGCACTCCCTTGACCCCTCTCACGACTGAAAACTTGTTTATATCATTTTATTAGATGTTTTTCACTTCAGCTTTGTGAACACCTACCTGCACAGGTCGACCATCCTCTTGTCCGATCATGTTCCTCCAGTCCTGCAGCGAGCGCTGGAGGCTGTCGAGTCCTGTCTCCCAAAGCCTCACACCACCTCCCATGTCCACACTAACCAAGCCTACTTTGCCCAGAGGTGCCAACAGGGCATCAGCATCTGAGATCTTAGACAGCCAAGATGTATATGGAGAAAGAGATCCTGAGCTGAAAAACAAGAGAGAGTGTGATCAATCTTGAAGTTGCAATTAAAAATAGGGTGAACATTCCTTTAGTTAAGGTGCAATTACATGAACTAGTACCCTCACTCCATGACAGACCCTAACTAAGCCCTGCAGATCTTTTATATGAAAGATTCCACCTACTGAAATTGGATATGACTGGGATAGATACCTATTCACAAAAGCAGTGTAAAAAACCAGGCCAAAAGGGAACACATTGCCTAGTCCACTGTTGTATTTCATCTATCTGAAGAAAGTTAGTCTTTACAAAAAACTACAAAGAACATGAGAAAATTAAAAATGTGTTATAGAAAAATACAAAACTAAAAAAGATACAGGAAAGAACATGACCTAGGCACTAAGGAAAATATCTCTGCACCAACTAATACCTCTCTTTAACAAGAGCTTTAAGAAGTGCTTTAACAAAAGAAGAAAATTTAAACACTCATTTAAAGATGGCACAGCTTTATGTGCAGAGAATCTTAGCACTGTTATAAACAGTCAACTGACAGGCGAAAACTTACTGCTGAAATGGGGGTCTAATAGCTACATAACAGGAAAGGAAACTGGTTAAAGTAGGAAAGATTATTTGCACTTTTTCAGTACTAGTAGTCACACACATAATAACTTGCAACTTCCATTAATTAATACTACAATTCATAATTTAGACAAGCAAGGAAGCAGTTACTTACACACCTCTAAGACTGAAATTATCATGAACTAATTAAACTGAAGAAGAGTTACCTTAGCATTTGACCAGCATAACTATGCCAGGAGGAAGAAAGGTTTTTAGGTTTTAGCTTAGAATTATTCATCTATATGAAGTCACTTTACTTATCTGTTCCTAATTGAGTACCTTTTTTTAATCTGAAATTCTGCTCAGATTTATTTTGCAATAAGGAGCTTAAATCCTCATACAAGGTTAAGGGTCATGATGTTGAAGTTTAGTTTTGTACTTTCCAATAACATCTCAGTGTGGAAAAAAGGTGTCATTTTCTACTATTTCTCTGACGTGGTTTTCATGTTTTCTTTAAACATGGACATTTAAGAATGCCATTTAAAACAAAAAGCTTCACTATAGTTGAAAATGACAACTTGCAAAATACTTGCAAATATGCTCTATAATGGTGAGAGACAGATATTAAAACTATACAGAAACCATATCTTTTGGCTACCTGTATGTATTGTACAAGACACTTGTTTACAATGCAAGATAGTTGTACATGAAAGAATGTATGTTCAAAAAGAAGATCTAAAACATAAACAAGCTCAAGTTATTTTCCAGGTCAACTTTATATTGGACCTTGATTCCTGGTTTACTGACACCTAGTACTGGATCATTCTGCCTGTTAGACCTGAAAGATTAAAAAAAAAAAAAAAAAAAAAAAGGAAAGGAAAAAAAAGCTAGAAAATAGCAAAACAAGATGAAAAAGGGTAGGAGATAAAGTGGGTGAAGACAGGTAATAAGCAAAGGGTATGGAATTGAAATCTGAAGATAAAGCTGCTTTTCATATTTACTAATGAACTGTCACATTTTCATTGGTATCATGTAGAAAACAGAAAACTTTTGACAAAAATATGCTGCAATAGTTGCATTATTTTACAAGGTACGTGTGAATTTCTTTCACCTTCCACATCACAAGAAATAATTGCTTGTTCTGAAGTAATATGGCAGACTAAATTCTGTTTAATCTTCCTGTAAGGCACAGGCTTCTCTAATCAATAAAATAACTTACCTCGGAATAGCAATGTATTTGATTTTCTTTGAGTTAAGATCTGTTACTTCTAAGTATCCAGCAGCTTGTGGAGGAGTGACATCTGAAAACAAACAAATGTTATTTTCCTGCTGCATGATTAACTGGTTATTGCATTTGCATTTAGTAGATTAAGTTTAGGCATTTCATTATACAGTACCTGTCAGAAAATGATAAACTTTTACATTCAACATAGGATTATGACTTGCAAACACCGAGCCATGTTACTGTTATGATAGTGAGCATCTAGACAGGCAAATTATGAAAGAACAATGTATTTGTATAGCAAATGTAAAAATTACACATAAATATAGTCCTACTCACAAAAGCACTAATCAGGCATTACTGCAATCCTTAATTCACAGCTTTTATCTGTCACTGAAGATAATGTCAGCTGTACATCTGTCTCAGAAAGCATATTGAGGAACATTTCAAAACATTGTACTTTTAATTCTCACTTGAAAATTTCTCAATAATATTAAACTAAATGTTGCTGCCTGAAATTGAATCAGGTAGATTCTCAATATGCAAAGGTTTTATAAGTTCACAGTTAACAACTCTAGACTATCAGGCATTTACTATTCCATTTTTGAGAGAGTATAGATAACACTATGGTTTCTCTCTCAGAAACAAATGTGTGTGCTTGCTTGCCTGTGATGGTTCTTACAAACATGTGAGTACACTCTTCCTGGGCTCAGAAGTGGCTTCCAGTTAAAGTTGGCTTTCATCTACCTGGAGTAAATTAAGGAACTAAAGTTTTTCAGAACAGAAACCACAAGACTGAATTACCTTGCATGTCACGGGTACAAAATATTATTGTCACTAGATGAAAGCAAGTCTAGATTTCCTTCTGAAACAACATACCTTTCAGCTCCTTGAAATGAAGGAGAGCTGATGTTACCTGCAGAAGTGTTGGTGCTTGCATACAGCACGCAGAAAGACCAGTAAGATCAGAGATATAAGGGGACCTATCATTCAAATGAGTATAAAGAACAACCCACAGGAGCACATCATACATATCTACAATACCTATGTATCTACAGTATGCACATTTACAGTAGTTTATCTGCTGAATTTACTCACGTTTTGTAAAAATGTAAATATAAAACACATTGAAAGTAGAGAAAAAATCTGATAAAATATATATTTGTAGGCCACAGAGCATTCTGTCTAGAGCATTTTGTCTAGAGTTTATCATTTTTAAAAAATGTGCTCTCTTTTTGGGTGGTAATGGAGAATAAGATACAATTTAAAAATTCCAGTGAAGATCTAGAACATGTAGATATGCTAACTGGAAAAGGTAGAACTATAGGACAAGAATTAAAGAATAACATAATAAATTAGAGAGAGAACATAAATCAACCAAATCAAATTGCAAGTTAAAGGATTGAAGATTATGAAGCTGAAGAAAAGGTAATTAAATGTTTAAATTCAACCCAGGCCCCTAAACTGCAGTCAAAGATCTGTGATGAACAACGTGCATAGTACATAGATGCTATGATGCTGCCAGAGCATGAGAACAAAACACAGGCTTTATAATAATATGAACATTAGATCTAAATAAATGCAATTTTCTTCCCTCCTGATGAACACGGAGGGAGTAAAATAGTTATGCCCAGCTCATCAAATTAAAATGTAGACACACAAGACCCAGGGATGACAAAGAGGTTAGCACAGATGGGCTGTAAGGACAAATTTAAGGAATTAATTATTTTTATTTTTGGTCCCCAAAAAGAAGATTATAGAAATAAAGCACATGTACCATAATATCTTAAATATTCTTATAAAGGGAGAAGTATTATGCTGATTGAGCGGAGGTGCCATGAAGTATTCAGATTCATTTACAGCAAAACAGGCTGGATACTAGGTAAAGCCTTTATTATCCAAGGAGGGTGAAGCATTGCAATAGGCCAGTCAGGGAAGCTTTAGAATCTCTTTCAAATTAAGTTTTTAAGATAAATGCTAGAAAAACATTAGTCAAGAAGAGTCTAAACATGTAATATCCTGTTCCTCTACAAATAGGTAGGCCAGATGACGTGCTGAGGTTATTCCTGTAATTGTGTTGCATTATTTCATTCCAGTTACTGTCACACTAGTAGAGATACACGCTCAGTAACAGATTGTTATTTTATATTCATATATGGGAAGAGCTGAGAATCCAAGTAAATATTTGCTCTTAAGAAGCCCTCATTTCTATAGCCTTGTTTTTAGAATAAACATTAATTCTTAGTTGTTGGATTCTGCCATGAACTCTTGTCTAAGTTTACATTTTGTGGCCATACATCTATTTGGCAGTCTTTGGGGAAATTATTACTTGTTATGGTTTCTTTTCAAACATAACAATTACCCTAGTTTACTGTTCCGATAAAACATAAAGGAAATGATTTCTTTGCTTGTTATTCCTAGAACAGTTTTGGTAATACAGATTGGAGTGCACCAGAGTTTGGCTGAGCACTTTGAATTATTAATAGAAATGGAAGGCCGTGTGCCAGAACTGACCAGTTATCCAAGAAGATGAGAAAGAAAGCCTGACAGAGAAGCAAGCTGAAGCCAGAATACAGAACAACTTCTCAAAGGCAACATTAATGCAAGAATTTCAAGGGACTGCCACATGCTCAGTTTTGTGTGGTAGGACGCCTTTGTTTCACTGTGTCATCTCCTATGAAAGGATACAGAGGTTTATGTGCAAAGCCTTACACAACTCCTGTAGGTAAATAGCCACAGGTTTCCAAAGCAGAAACACCAGCACAGGAAAATCATCGAACGTCTGAAGTTCTCCCCATGAATTGTGTGGCACAATTCAGGATTAAGCAACACAGAACCTCCAAGGGTCCCAGACCGTATGTTAAGCAGCTACTGGTAGCAGTTAGATGTACGCTCAACTAAATATTCTGTCAACCGGTGAGGGGCAAACTCCAGAAGAAACAGTAGCCCAGCAGAGGGGGCTGCAAATATCAAATAGTCACAGTAAGGACTAGTACCTAATAATCTCACCTTCCAAGAGAGCACATGAATGCATGTCTCCTTTCTGTTACCCCTTTTTTCTTGGAAAGATTTTGGATTCATGCTGTAACAACAGCAATCCTAGGTCCCTCCAATCTAGTGTCCTGACTCCAGTGTAGCTAGATGCTTGAAAAGAGTAAGAACCACGGGCAAGCACACATAGGTGATTTTCCTCAAGTCACCAACCAGTTCCAATTCAGGGGCTTCTTGAGCTGGATGTGTTGTCTCTATTTTTATGTCTTCTTAGTAACATACCATGAGTTTTCCCATGAATCCATGTTTCAGCATTCACAACATCCTTTGGCAAATGGTTTCACAGGTTGATTCCCTACTCTGTGAAGAACCAACACTTTTCGTTTGCTTTGATGAAGTTTCTACTATCAGTGTCTGCCTGCTAACTCTGGTACCAAGTGTAAAAATTATTCATTCTTCCACATCTCCATGCCATACATGTTCTTGTAGAACTCCACCATATGCCTCTTTATTGTCCTGTCTCAAAATTCAGGAGATTTGTCTGATGCAATTTTGGTCTTTTCTGCCCTTTTCTGAACTTTTTCCATTTCAGGTATCACCCATCTTGAGATGGAGGACCACAACCGTACACAATTAAGAATGTATAGATTTACACAACAGCGCAATTTTTTTTTTTTTTGCCTCTGTTCCTCCCCTAATAATTCTCAGTATTTGATTTGCTTTTTTGACTGCTACTGAGATTTGGACTATTTTAATAAAAGTATCATGACTCCAAAATCATGCTCCCAAGATACAATGATCTGCTCATTTCACAGGTAATGATCAGCCCATCATTTTAGACGTAGATTTTAGACTTCTTTTCTTCCTTCACATACATTATACTTATCTACACTGAATTTCATCTGCCATTTTTATTACATGGTCAGCATCGCATGTCCTGTAATCCTCCATAATTCTTTATTCTGTGAATAATAACCAGTACCATCAGCAAACATTATCACCTCATTGTTCTTTCATTTTTCTTTTTTTTTTTTTTTTTTTCATGACTACACTGAGCAGCACAGATCTCTATAGGACTCCATGTATAGCTTCCTTTCCACTAGAAAAAAATGACCATTAACAGATAAATGGAAAATGTCTGAAATCTTGAAGAAAAGGTGATCGAATAGAATACCTAGAGTCTTGCTTGGGTCTAATTTAATTGTATCAGTAAGGTCATATTAAACATGATTCAGTTAAGATCAATTTTGGCAATTCATAAATTCAAACATGATTTAGAAAAGAAAAATCAATGATAATGATCTTCAAGATGGCCTTGAAACTTTCAACTCAAATTGCCATAAAGCACTTCACTACCTATAATGCATTAAAATGTCTATAAATCTAAAGGCATCAATCACTATTCATAAGCATGTATCACACCACAGTTGAGGAAAAAAAGTTAACATCTTGTTCAGCTGATATACATGAAATTGTTCAGCCACACAGAAGCCAATTCTCAGACAGAGAACCTGTTCAGTTCATTCATATCCAGTCTTCAAAAAGGACATCCTTTGTTTTTTAATTATATTTATCCAGTGTTATAAAGTGCTAATTTACAACAGCAACTTAAAAGACTTAAAAATGATGGTGTCAATTACAGCTTCTCATTTGGAAACACTGAATCTCTCCCTCACCCTCAAATTAATAAACTAATTGAACAAAAGCTCAGAAAATTTAACTTCTGAACTTTTCTACCATCCACATCAGGTTTTATTGTTGTTGTTTTTACATGTGAAGGCCTTAAAAAAAATGACTCAGTCTGATCCTTCAGTACTTTATAAAGTGTGATGAGATTAGTTCCAAGACTGTCATGCTAACTATAACTAACATTTTAAGTAAATTCTAAAGTTTTTAAAAGCTAACCTTTTCTTTGCAAATGTAGGCAACTTTAATTTTCTGTCCTGTTTATATCTTTGTCTTTGCTTTTTTAGCCAAAAACTAAAAGACTTGGACTGCTTCTCTAGAACTTCTAGAGCTTAGACGGATAAAGAAAGACTATTGGAAGCGAAGTTGGGTGAGATGGGTGGACTACAGAGATGCTGTTTGCCATTGGAGAGTGAAAATTTGTGCAGACAAAGCTCAATTAGAGTTGAAGCCAGCCATTATTGTGGGGAAAAATAAAAAAGGCTTTTAAAAATACGTTAACAGCAAAAGGAGGACAAGAGATAACATTGGTCCATTATATAATGAGGATGCTCACCACACAAGTAGGGACACAGACAAAGCAGAAGCATTTAATGCTTTCTTTGCCTCTGTCTTCAGCATTGATGCTGGGTCCTGGGACCCCCAGAATCCTGAGCTGAAGGACCATGACTGTGGAAACAATAAACTCCCAGTTAACTCTGACCTTGTGCAGGATTTGCTGCTCCATCTGGATGCAAACTTCTATGGGGCCCAATGGGATTCATCCCAGGGTACTCAAAGAGCTGGCTGATGTCATCACAAGACCTCTCTTGATTCATTTTCAACAGTTTTGGGAATCTGGAGAGATCCCTGTCAACTGGAAACTGGCAAATATTGTCCCAAATTTCAAAGGCTCCATTTTGGGGCCAGTTCTTTTCAATGTTTTCATAAATGACCTGAAGGCAGGACTTGGAGATACACTAAGGAAGTTTATACTAAGTAAGGATTTGCAGAGAAATCTTGACACATCAGAGGGATGGAAAATCTCCAACTGCATGAAATTTAAGAACAAGTGCCAGATTCTGCACCTGGAAGGGGCAACCGGGGACATACACACAGACTGGGGGATGAGATGCTGGAGAGCAGCCCCATGGAAAGGAACAAGGGGGTTCTGATTGATGGAAAGTTGAACATGAGCCGACAGGGTGCCTTGGCAGCCAGGAGGGTCAACCATATTCTGGGGGGCACCAAGCACAGCATTGCTAACTGGTCAAGGGAAGGGATTGTTCTGCTCTGCTCTGCACAGGTGCAGCCTTCACCTTGAGTATTGTGTGTGGTTTTGGGTACCACAATGTAGGAAGGACATAAAACTATTAAAGAGTGTCCGAAGGAGGGCAACAAAGGTGATGAAGGATCTGGAGGGCAAGATGTGTGAGGAGCAGCTGAAATCACTAGGATTGTTCCACCTAAGAAGAAGAGGCTGAGGAGAGGCCTCATGGCGGCCTGCAGCTTCCTCATGAGGGGCGTGGAGGTGCTGAGCTCTGCTCTCTGGTGACCAGTGTGAGGACATGAGGGAACAGAATGAAGATGCATCAGGGGAGGTTCAGATTAGGAAAATGTTCTTTACTGAAAGGGCAGTCAAGCACTGGAATGGGTTCGCCAGGGAAGTGGTCACGGCATCAAGCCTGCTGGAGTTCAAGATGCCTTTGGACAATGATCTCAGAAATATGGTTTGATTTTTGGGTGGTCCTGTGTGGCGCCAGGAGCTGGAGATGATGATCCCTGTGTCTCCCTTCCAACTTGGGATATTCTATGATTCTATGATTCAAATAAATGTTTGCAGACAATTACTTTTCTACTCTTTTAAAACAATAAATAAAAGGGTTTCTCTACACAGGGAAGTTAATCTTTGTTAAGTGAGAGCAGATATATTAGATCATTTATTTTGGAAAAGCAAGTTAATTTGGAATAAAGCATTTATTCTGGGAGAGAGAGTTCACATAGTACAAAGCAGGAATAGATTCTTGCACTGATGTATTCAAAAAATCTGCCCTTCTACCATATAGAAATGGTTTGGGGGTTTCTTTTTTGATAGTGATTTTCCCTTGGAGACCTTTGCAAAACTCATGAATACTGTTACTTAGCACTAATCAGCAGATATTTAGGTATTGGCTGAATAAGCTAAAGATACAATGGTAACAGAAAACTTGTGGCAGCACAAAAAAGTCTGAAGGTCTGTACTCTATACCTGTCTTATAAGTGATGGCTTTGCTATATGTGAATGTTGCTCATTGACTTGTACATGAGAAGTAAAAAAAAAATGTGTCTCTTCAGATTGGAGAAAAGGTAGGTGCAACTGCAATTTACAGTCATGTAGGTGATGTTCAAGATGAATGCAGATTTGTTATTCACCCAACCCTGCCTTGCTAGAATGTGAAGCACTTGATAAACCTTGTTAGGAGACCGGTTCATGACAGAGAGTAGTGAACTTGCGAACTTGCTGTGGAGACACACAAGTTCAAAAAGGGACCAGACAAATTTGTGCACAATGGGTCCATAAAAGAAGATTTAGAGGGTAAGGCAGGGATGTACTCTGCTGCATCCCTAATAAAACAACAACGAATGGTGAGATCTCAAGTATGAAAGGAAAGAAACAAAAGTGCCTGGCTCACATGCATTCTCTAAATAACCTTTCCTGCTGGCCCTGCTAGAAACAGAGCCAGGGTCTGTCTTCAAGCTGAGCGAGATGGATGATTGGTTTGACAAATATGGCATGTCTTACAATTGTGCATCCGAGCAAAGGTTGCAAAGCTGATTGCTGAACTGGAACAATCACATTCCTGTAGATGGTTCCCAGTGTGGGCAAAATGAAAACCCATCTGCTGACATATTCACAGTGTAGGTAGCCTGTTTAATACCTCAGAGGTACAGTTCGGCATGTTAATAAGATACAAATACACTTTAAAATTGGCAAAATGAGTGCAAATACTCTTATTTCTCCTCAAATACTTGCTCTGTAATTCTTTGAAAACATTTTGTAAAAATTCACAAGTGATTGCAGTTTTACAAAACAAAAACAAGTGTGTACAGTTATTGCAGCACAAGTATATGAACCTCTTACCTTTTGGGTAAATGTCTTTCAAAGGCACATCTCCAGGTGGTAAAATTCTGACTATTTGATTAGAAGCCAATAAAGTTACACAATTGGTTTGTTTTGCAGCTCCTCTTTTCCTCCGGGCTCCATAATAAAATGAATCAGAAGGAGAAGCATTGCGACTCAGAGAGGAGTTTCTTTTCCAGCTGTACACTTCACTGGGAGACTGCAAGAGAGAAGAAAAAAAATTCTACTGAAAAAAATAGTTACTATAATTGAGCCTAAGAAAAAATATTCCTTAGTAAGGTCCACTTTCTGTCTAATTTCAGATCAAATGCAGCTACAGTGGTTACCTGATATGACAAGAAAAAGACCTGGATTATTTTGTCATTAAAAACTCTTGTAAGGAGTGAAAAAACAGTAGATCTATACAAGCTTTAAGAATTCAGACTCTTTGAAGATCTAAAGTTGAATCAACTTTTTTTTTTTTTAATCATTGCACCAGGAACACTAAAAAAAGCACTAATCTGGAAGCAAACTCTAAAATGAACTTTTACCATAACCTAGGTTTTCACTAGTGTAGATAAATGCAAACATACTTTAGTTAATAAATTTAAAGGTAGATATTAAGGCTATGATTTGGTCCAGGTTTAAAGACAAAAGTGTAGGGGTGCACATATCCAAACCGTGCTTCATCTTTCTCTACAGTCAGTAGAGCCTAGAGAGTGAATCATCTGATCTTGAAGAAGGCTTCTACATTTGGTCAGCTGAGAACTACTTCTATGAATGAGAGCTTAGATACCTTGCTCATATGTGATAAACTCCTATACCACTAACACCTGAACTTAGAGGTCTGAATCAGAAGAGTTGTTCCACCCTCCTTGCATTCACATTTACATATTCATGTAAGGAAAGACAGGCCCCTAGTCTAAATCAAGGAGAACAAAGTGTTTTGTCACCAGTATTAGTACAGAGGTGTGTAGCACCTCTAGCACTCCCTCCTCCAGACTATCTCCCTTGTCCTGCATCTGTTGTCCCTTGCATCTATTTATAATGGTTATACGAATATACGATATATAATGAATATACTTTTCATATTATGAAAAGCTAGTGTATTCATTCTCATAATAATATAAATCCAAATCAGGTAAAACTCAAAAGCAAACTGCTAAGTCACAGGGAATGTTTTATTATCAAAGACATATTTCTGAACCTTCCTGGGTTTCAAGGTATTTTCTTCTATTATTTGGCTTTTCCCAAAATTCATGCCCATTAAGAGCTAAATTTTCTAATTTGGCCCAATCTATTAAACACATCACCTCTTATGTATTTCAACAGACAGTAAATGTAAGTATTAAACATACCACTGTTATCTTCCCTGTGTTTACCTCTAATCCTTGCAACAGCATTAATTATTGCACCATTAAGTTTCACTTTCTTTTCTGGTCCTTTTCTATTTGTGTCACAAAACTTTTGGATACAAAGTAGGCAGGATTACATGTGGTATTTATACTTAGCCATTTCATTAAATAGTGATTGTGGGCAGTTTTGTTACCATTTTCTGCATCTTTTTCTTTTTCTTAAATCTAGAGGTTTGCTAGCTGCTGGACACTGAACAAAAAGTTCATATTGAACAGTTCAAAATGATGCTGATATCATTTTTCTCAGTGGTTATATTTAAAAACAAACAAAAAACCAAACACAATTTATAAGATAGTCTTCTAGAAGCACCACCTGCAGCTTACCTACAGTGAATTTTGTCTGTGGTACACAATATCTTGCCCAGTTTCTTATTATTTCAAACTCCAATGAAACCCTTTTAGATTAGACTGTCCTAACAAGTGATTTACCATGAACGTACCATTTACTGTCATTCCCTTCTTCTCTATCATTTGGTAAACAGGTATTTAACTGGTTACAGAATAAATGAGATCATATTACATCATTGTGTAATAATGCTGAGTATTTACCAAGAGGTCTGGGAAACCAATAACAATAGTAGCGTAATTATGTTCATCTGAGAAAATCCTGTTGGGGGAGCTGATCTTTTGTCCAACAGCTGCACTGAGGTTTTCTGAAGATAGCTGGTCACTTGAAACTGCATGCGGCACACTCAGTTCTGATGCTAAACAGGGAAATTAAACAAAATGAAAGTCATTTAATCCAGATGTGCAATAGAAAACAATATTAACTACATGAGTGCTGAGCACTAATCATTGCTGCTACTTTGAGGATAAACTTACTAACAAGCTGAAGATTTGATTATACTATACTATAAAAAAGAAAAAAAAAAAGTCAGGAAATAATGTTATTTTTGTGAAGTTAAACACTTAAAATCAGGAAATAATTAGTTTTGTATTTGCTTATACCACTTAATTTTGCCCTCTATTGCACAAATGAGACACAGTCTATGGCATATAACAGCATGTGATCTCATTAAAGGTTGTTTTAATGCATGTGCACAAAAAGGCAAAATGTAGGTTTGTACAGGTATTTGTCAATTTGACATTTCTTGGTGGCCGTCTTTTTGTCTTTTCACTTTAAATAATGCTATTAGTAACACTTTTCTGGTAAATAATGGTCTAGTTTTCTTTTTCTTCAAGCTAAGGAAAACTAAATTTTATTCTGTGCAACTATAACAGCCCTTTACCTTGCCTGATATTACAAACAGTCAGAACCCCTGATCTCTAGTTCTGCAGCATCTCCTTTACCCAGTAGCAGGACAAAATCTTTCCTCTCTCACAGGATGAATGAATGTGGGTCAGTGGAAAACCCACACCAGTCTACCTTTTCTCCTGCCACAGGTTCTGCCTCAAACAATAACAGGCTGAAGATAATACATTCTGGGTTTGCTGGATGAGTAGGAAAAAAAGTGGAGAGGGAATATGATAGCCTTTCATATTAGAAAAATAACATAACAAAGGATAAATAAGGCACAAAAAGCATGCAGCAATACACTGTCCACAAATACTTTGAGACTGGAAATTGTAGTAAGGCTTCTACCCATCTAAGGAATGATACTCTATAATGGTTTCTAAATAAGGCAGTAAGAGGAAGGAAACTACTGTGCTCTGATGGAGCTTGATAATTTGATAGAGTAAACTATACAAAAGATAAAAAGGATCCTAGATATTTAAGCTGTGATAAGACTACTTGGTATCCAATTTGTTGCTGTTTATGTAAAAAATAAGCCTTATTTGTTGCTTGCCAATAATATTTGCTTGTATCATGTTTATGCCACGCTAATCTCATTCTTCAGACTTAAGCTAGCCTCAAGGATCAGGAAGAAATTTCTCCCTCTTTAAAAAAAAATACAGCGATTTCTTTTTTTTTTTTTTTTTCCTCTGCCTCTCTCAGACACACTGGAGACAGGTCAAAGCCTATAAACTGTCAGGTGGGATGCACACATACTTCTAGTGCTATTAAACAAGGCAAACTAAAGATTTTGTGCACCTTGATCAGGTGCTCAGGGTTGAAAGTATCACCAGATCTGCAGACAAGCAGAATGATGACCACTGGGGATTTTTGCCTTCTTCTGTACCATAAGACACGCTTCATTTCCTAGCAGCATCTGGGAATTCTACGGAGCAAATTCCTCCTATCTTTTAACATAGGTGTGATGGTGCACACTTTCTGCAGATCTTTATGATCAGTGACTTCTGTTAGGTTTTAACAGGAGGTCTTTGTATTTTCAAAAAATGCTAGACAATGTTTTCTAGCTCATCTGAGCATGTGTAATAGATTTACAACAGTATACAGATTGGGCTCATCAATATATTTGGTCCCTTCTATGTGCTAATAACTGCCTAGTCATCTTTTTTCATTTTCCATTTTCTATGCTTGTACATTTCCTAAAAGTCCATGACTGAAGGTCTTAAATGCTTTACTCAAACAACCTGAAGTTTAAGCATGGAATTTACCACGCTTTTTGGAAAGTTATTATTAACCAAGCACGATAAGGGTAGGACAAAAAGAGAATCTGAGAGAAGGTTACCCAGACCTTTAAAGCAAAGAGCCTTGTTTGTGCAGCTGCAAACACAGAAATGATTAAAAAAAAAAAAAAAAGAACAAGCCAAGCTTGCATTCAATACCCGTTGTTAAGCCAAATCCCATGTCAGCTGGCTCTTCATTCAATGCATACAGCTGGCAAACCTCACTGTCTTCAGCCTCCATATGAGCACGCTTGGTTAAAAGAAATTTCCTGTAAAGGATACACATTTATAGTAATTCCGGATTAAACTTGTAACTCTAAACAAGGACTTTTATTTTCTGAAACAGCAGAAAGATTCTACATTCATGTAAACAAGGTTATCAACACCTTTTTCTAAAACTATGATTTACCAAACGCATGTGAGACAGGAGAGGGTAAGCCAACCAGAGGCAGATTTATCTTCTGGTAAGTATTTACATACTTTTATCTGCTGTGCATTTATATAAATTTAAGAAAGAAGAGTAATATTTCTTTCATGTGACTAGGAAGTAAAGCAAGTAGGCACTAACTCTGGACTATGTGGCTGTATTTCCAAAGCCAAATCCACCAACAATCTAATTGCTAAAGATCGACACCACCTCAGTAAAACACGCATACAGTTAAATCTAGCCTAGATTTTCAGAGGTGTGCATGCAGGCATGTCCTGTAGGGTTCCTGCTCTACAAGCCTATCTGCACTTTTACCAAGTAAAACACCAACTGTTTAAGTCTAGTTATTCTTACAAATTGAAGAAACAACTCTGAGACCAGGAGCAAAACTCCTGAACATAAACCAGACATGAACAAGACATAATGAATCAAGAAAATCGGGTTTAACTAACTTATTTGTTCCACTTTCCACCAAGAGCCACCGGTCTTCAGCCACGAGGAAGACAGATTTCAGATTGATTGGAAGTGAGATGGTGTGAGTTTGGCCCTCTAATACGTCCAGCACGATAAGACGGTTCCTGTAAAATTAGAAGCCAAGAAAAGAATAATTAGATAGGTATGTATATGAGGTGATCCATTATAAATCAGTATAATACAAGCATATAATTTAAATCTCACCCTTCTTCTTTGTAGAACACCAGCCAGTTTTTGTGTGAAAACTCTCGGCACATCTTGTAGCTGCTCTGTACAAAACACGTCATACAGCAATTAGGGTTTGTTAGATTAGTCCCAGTGAGTTTCCCTGACTCCTCTCAAAGTGTACTCCATTTTTCCTTCACTTGGAATAACTCACTCCATTAATTACCTTTCAAAATGCTATCTAGCCTGTCTTGTCCCAAGTCCTATAATTGCATCATAATTTAGTTCATTATTTTGGACATAATCCCTTGTAACAAAATGTTCTGTTATTCCCAGCTCTAGTTCCAAAGAGGGAGGTTTTAAAGATACATATCCACAGACAATATGACTTATTTATATCTTTGATGTCACTACTCCATAACAATGCTGTTTTCCATCGAAGGCATTTAAACATACAGAAGTGTAAACAATTAAGTGCTTGTGCCCCCACAAACAGTAAAAGCAAAACAATCCTGGAGCAGTTTTTCCAATACTGAGTTTTGATTTCCAACAAAAACAGTATAATAGAGGCAGGTGTTACTCCTCACCGTCTCCTCCTTGCTGCTCCACCAAGACGTTCTCTTCGGAGACTCCTGATCATCTGGCGAGAGCAAAAGTCGGCGAAGGGCACCGTTGTTTGTATCCAGCAACAACACAACATTGCTCTGTAAACGAGAAGCAGATCTGCGTACATCTCAAGCCCATTTAAGAGACTACAATAAATCTGTTTGAAGCACTCTAGTGACCTAGGTCATTTCGAAAAGATGACCCAGACTTTGTTGGTAAACGTAGGCTCGATCTTGGTTCAATTTCAAAGCTCATGGAGAAATATAATTGTTCAGGTTACGTAATATAAAAAAGATGGAATGATATTTCAGTTTTTCCATAGTGTTTTATCTATACAGCTTCTGCATAAACTCTAGAAGTTAGACCAGTATGGGTTATGTGTTTAAGCTGTAGTCAGCTACATATGAAAGACATATCAGTTCTGCTTTGTCAAGCCACTAAAACATTTAGTTTCAGTTTTTATGTTTCCTTAGCATTACTCTAAAGTATCCATTGCTTGAATTACATTGAAGGTGAAAAACTGGTGAGAAGAGAACTGACTCAGTATATTCTTGCCAAGGTTCATACTTCAGATACCTTGGAGCCTATTAAAAATCCCAGTGTGCAAAAATCCTTCTGTGACCTGCATGCTCAAGGAGCTTACAGTATCAGAGGGAGGATGCTGCTGCAGGACAGCAGGATGACTCTAGAGGATCCATATCAAGGACAGGACACTGAACAGAGTGGGGCAAGTGTCCTCCACATAAAACATGAAAAGGTGGCATGCTAAATATTAAACCTCTTCAGATTTCTCAGATTGTTACTCAGTGCCCCAGGGTTAACACATCATGTCAGATGATGGGGAGCGTGAACAATATTTCCCCTTGTCAGCCCCAGGTCATGCACGGGGAAGAGACCACAGTATGTCAGTGATGCTTTCCCTGGCTGCTGCAGCTTGTGTCCAGTTCTGCGACCCACGCATCGCATGGAGCTGATCCACTCTGTGTGAGGTGCTGCAGCCAAGTCTGGAGTGGCTGCCATGGATGAATGCACCTGACACTGAAAATACACAACTTGGTGAACTTGCTTTTCTTGCAGGGTCATTTTAAAGGTGTCTTTTTACGTAGTACTATAGCTGCTCCTAATGGGTTTAAGAATTCAAGAGAACAACCATTCAGGGGCAACCTTAACTGCATCAAATGAACTTTAAAAGGTACATAAGAAGAAGTTAATTAAGTCTTGGGTTGAGCTTTTTGTTTGCCATTCAAGGAAACACTAGGTTCTGCTAAGGCTTACTAAAAGTAAACTGTCTACGTACAACATCTGCAATAACGCACGAAAGACGTTAAGGGAGCAAAACATAAATTCCCACAAAATTGTCCTAAATAAAACAAATACAAACAATCTGAGTCACAGTGTTTTTGTTCTTTTGGGGTAGGCTTCATATTTTCGCTAGGATTATTTGAGAGAATTAACTTTATTCAATAATGACAGTCATTTGAAGCTAAATATGGTAAAGCATTTAAAATATTACCATGTTATTTGGAGCATTTGGGAATTTCAGCTGGAGTTCAATACTACTAAAAAAAGAAGTTTGCTTATGCATTACAAACCAAAATTATAGAAATGCGGTTCGAGGGAAAAAAAAAGAAAAAGGGCATTTGCTTTGGATGTTGGTTTTCTGCCAAAACGTTGGTTTTATTTATATAATTCTGCAATAGCACTGCTGAACCGAAGAGATGTATTAGCCTTCTCCATGAGATAAAGGACACGTATGAATCAAGTACATTCTTCCACTTAGCGCTGAATTTATGAGAGTAGTTGGTAATATAAAAAGCCTCTCCACTCCACCCCTTTTGATGTTAATCGTTTCCTTCTGTGCTAAGTGACTGATGTATATTCTGTCTGTGTGTAAGAATAGAATTTTGCGTCACTTGCGAACACGTCCAAAAGCAGCTCTGGCAACTCTTCAAGTGGGCTGGGAAAAGACGGTGCTGTGCAATTCCGCTGTGTTTGTTCTTGACTGGGAGAAAAGTAACCTTTGGGCGACCTCCCGACCCCGATGTCTGGAATTCCAAACTTTGGACAGATGCAATAACCAATCTCATGAAGTGCCGTGCCTTTATTTTTAGTTACTGCAAAGTTTCCCTTTCCTTACTGCTGGCTTTATTTTAGCGAGCATTTTCCTCTTAAAAGTCCTTAAACCAAGCAGGGCTATGATTTCACTTTGCTGGTATGGGAAGTTGGTCCTTACGGTCTTACAGACAGCGCGGAGTTAGGGAAAATGATAAATTTCAATTTCGGAGTAGGACAGCATAAACAACTCAGTTTTACCCTTTGGTGTTCTTCTCCTCATGATAACTCTCTGAGTTTCATTCTCTTCTGCCCTCGATGCTGATGTCTTGAGCAAGCAAGCTTGTTAACACTCTTCTTTGCTGTCAGCTTCAGCTGAGGCTGATTTTTAGCTCTGGACAGTGTGCACTCACCTTGCCTTGAGTCCCACAAGCATCTTTTTTTTTAACAGTGCCACTCTATGACCTCTTGAGTAGCACACCCATAACAATCCTGACACTGTATATGTTAGGCATGAACACAAGGCAGTGTAGGCACAGACGTAGACCTATCCCATTGTTCATTAGGTCTAAGTGATAAAACTCTGCGTAAGAACTTATGGCAGGGTGCTCAAACCATCAAACCTTCAAAGGTAGAGAAATGCATGCAGGTAGATTATTGACCTTCTAATTAATGTGAATGGTGTCTTTCAGATACTTTGGGAGACTTGATTGCCCTAGAAATTTCGGAATATGGAGGACAGCAAATAGAGAGATGAGCTTTGTGCTTACAAAAAAAAACCAACATCTTTTTAAGATACAAAACTGTCTTTTTTAAGATACAAAAAGGTGAGAAGTACTGTCCGCTAGTTTTGAAAGAGTACATCCTTTTCCTGAGTGCATGTATCAGACTACCACGGGGATAAGAGGTTTCAGACATTACTGCTAGTGGGTTGTAAGTCCTTCCATTCGCAGGTTCCCACTTGTATTTCAGTCTAGATCACAAGCAGTTAAAAACAGTCTTCTTTTAAAGGATGTTTACATGCAATGAGTGAGGTGGATCCCTGTCAGCTCCTATGTCACACACTCCCTCTCTCACCACATGCTATCTGAGAGTTTCGACAAAGAGCTCCAGCAGCACGTGGGACAGGGAAAAGCACTTCCCTCCCTTCCTATCCCACTTCCCGACAGAGAAAGATAAAAGCAGAGTTAAAGGATGCTGGCAGGACACTGCCTGGGCAAAGTTCATTGTGCTCACTGAGGCAGACTGTGGGCTACTGTCGGTCTAGCTGTAGCCTTTCAACAGTGCAAAGTACTTGTAAGAAAAAAAGGAAGCGTGCAGTTAATTTATAGACAAATCAATTCTCAATATGAATTTTCTTCTTATACTTCTTATACATGTCCCATTTAAATCACATCTAAAGCTTATCAAAATTCTTTCCCTGCTGCACTAGCTATCTTTCCGAGTGGTAAAAGCAAAAGGTGTAGAAAGAAAAAGGGGAAAAAAAAGGAAAAAGAAGAGAAGAGAAGAGAAGAGAAGAGAAGAGAAGAGAAGAGAAGAGAAGAGAAGAGAAGAGAAGAGAAGAGAAGAGAAGAGAAGAGAAGAGAAGAGAAGAGAAGAGAAGAGAAGAGAAGAGAAGAGAAGAGAAGAGAAGAGAAGAGAAGAGGAATAAAAAGGGAAAAAGGGTGAAAAAAGGGGAAAAAGGAAAAAAAAATAAAAAGAGAGAAAAAAGGGAAAAGGGCAGGCATTTCCTTTATAGGAAATAGAAGTATTTCTACTGGAATACTTATGGGAAGAACTGGAGTACTTATGGGAAGAACAGAGCAAAGGCGTCACTACTTTAATAAGATGAGTATTTCTCCTTTACATTGCAATTTCCACCTCATAAAGAAATGACCTCTGAGATTTCAGAAGAGTCTTTTTAAAAACTATCAGCTCAGTTTAAACAAACAAAAAATGGAGTCAAAATAGGCTGTTCTCACTGAGATGAATGGCCACTGGGTGGAACAGTATCATCTAGCCTTTCTTCCTAGAAGATGAAGAGATGGCTTAAAAGCAAATAAATCTCTGATTTGTACAATTGAATTAAATCCCCAAGAAGTTAAGTTTTAGTAAAATTTTATTTAAAAGGACAGGAAGGAATGGTGATTTTCATTTTATTTTACTGGAGGGCCCTACTGCATCCAGATGGATGTAATATCTGAGAAATAAATCACAAGCTTATTTGAAGAGCTGCAATATCATCATCTCGTCCTTTCCAGCAGTTATCATCCATTTCAAATTATTCTTTTCTATTACGTAGTCATAAACATTTATCTCCAAAGAGCTTTATTAAAGCAAAGAAATTGGAAAAACTTCATAGCTTTTGATATTGCTTAATTAGTGGACTTATGAAATATCATCTGTCCAGTGGACTTCTTTTAATTTTTATAAATGCAACTTCTGATTTCTACAAATATACTTAATACTTCTTGGTCTTTTTGCAAGTACATACAGACAAATCTCTAAAGCATCACACACCATTTAGGTTTCTTGTTTTTCTTGCAGACCTGTTCGATGCACCCTTAGCACAAGTAGCTAATCCTTGGAGCCTTGCCCAAAATATAGATGTACCACTGATCTACTTGTATTAATATGTGAATGTTGCAAATTCTGAGGTTAAGGTTGCCAGTGGTCTCTGCCAGTGACCCAAAGGCAAGCATCTCGACTATTCTAGCTGTCCAGGCTCCTTCTGTAGCCAATGGAAAGAGAAAGGCACCTCCAGAAGGAATTAACTGTGCTTCAGCTTAGCCGGGATGAATTTTCTTTTGTACCACCTTTATCCACCTCATTTCACAGGTGCACCATGAAAGCACAGAAGTTCTCCATGGTTCCGCTGCAGGAAGCGCTGGGTATAAATAAAACCTAGGCTCCAAGTGGGAGAATTAAACTACTTGAGAATCAATCTTTCAATTAAGTAGGAATTAGAAACACAGAGATTGCATCACAAGCCCTAACATTAGGAAGGATTGCAGTGGCTGTGAAGAGTATAACAGGTGTATTTGGCTGATCTATGCTTTGGTGCCTCATTTAAAAAGCAATTGCAAATATATTACTAATGGTGTCCGTGGATATGAATATGAAATACACAAGAGAAGCATTTTGCATTTTTTTTTCTGTAGAAGACACTTACTTAAGTTACTTGATACATCTAAAATAACTTTTGAATGGTGTCCTAAGTATACAATGCAATACAATTTGCAATCAAGTGTGTAGTTTAATGAAGCACACTTTCACACTCAGTAAACTCTATGTTAGTATTAACACTGTGTAAAGAGTCCTAAGATTAAGGTAAAGCATTCAGAATATTGTAATTCTGTATTGCTTTCCAGCAGTATAAATATACTTATTTTCAGACAGGATTTGTTCAAATTAGCACTTGCTAAGAAACTGACAATATTCAAGCTTTCGTGAAAAAAACAGGAGGTTACAGCTCAATGTAAGTCAACTGGAAAGGGGCACTGAGCTAGCATAAAACAATCTTTATTTCAGAGTAAGTCATACTGTCATTGAAAAATATATGCCATGAGAGCAGGCAAAACCAGTCACAGAGTTAATTAACTGTCTAAAGCTTCACGGACAAACCTCTAATAAAACCCTCCGTGCTGAAACTGAATCCTCCTGTGATTTGGTTAAAAATGAACTAGCAGGACAATTATTTTCATGGTAGGAATTTCAAAGACTTAGAAAGCAAAGAATATTGCTTGCTGGGCTTTATATTAAAAAGTGTGAGACATTCTAAACATTCTTAGACACAAGATAGACTGCCATCTGTTTTACAGTTTCCTGCATTGACTTTGCCAAAAAAGGCCAAGGATTGTTTAGAACTGAACAAATTTGTCATGTGCATCTCAAAATAACCCAAATCATACTTCTATAGCTGCTCAAGACAACCACGCAGGCAATTGCGATAAGCAGGTATCTTCAGAATCATATTTTTCCAGTTGGCACTGGAAAGCGTCCAAGACAAAACTAAAGAAGGCATACACAGCTCTACCAAAGGCAGAATTGTGTTTCTTATAAGGTATTGAGCTTAACTGTCATATTTGGGGCCAGAAAGTGCCATCAACACTTGACAAATATTTCTGGAACAACAGTACCACAGAGACACTAGTTATGGAATGACTGAAAACTACTTAAATCCCAACTGAGTGCAGGAAAAGCTCTGCTAAGTTAGCTTCTCTTACCTACCGAAAAATGGGCAGAAGAAATTCAGAACAAAATGAAAAGGAAGAACCAACCAACAATAACGACCGCATTAAATGCTTATGTCAAACCACTGTGACTGGTAGGTAACACAGAGAATGATAAATATTAATTAAAAATTAATAATACTAACCAGCAGCATTTTATTAACTGTTGTCTCTTCTCACTCTTTGGCAAAGAAACTTTAAATTGGAAATGTTCCCATCAGTCACTGATAGTAATGGAAAGGCAAAAGTATGTGGAAAGTATGCATTACTTGACTCTGAAAAAAGGATTCAAGTCAAACCAACCCTAAAGTCGTCAGTGGTTCTAAATTTGCATTGCTGATACACTAAATGTCAAGGCTTACATAGCCTTCTTTCTAGTCTCAGTACTTCAGATGTTACAGAATAAGAAATACCAGGATTCAGAAAACAAACCAAAAATAGTGGCGTGAAGCAAATATAAGCAATATTTTACATTGTGACTCAGAAAATGTCTCTTTCATATACTGCTCAAAAAGCAAAAAGGGGACAAGACCGGAGCAGAACTTAAATTCACGGAATAAACCAGCTTGCTTTGTACTTTTCAAATGCATGTTGCTTGACTGAGACTCCTGAACTTAACTCAATCTTCCTTCTCTCATAAAGGCCAAGAGAATTAAGATAAGCAGATAGAACTCAACATAATGCAAAACACATAATGGGTTCTTTTAAATCAGCAAAAAAGTGCAAGAGAAAAATCTATACATAAATATTAAAGCTGAGGAAACTCTCAGGCTTCGAGTATAATGAAAAAAAGTACATTCAGAAGGGGATAGGCTTATCCACGCTATTTCCATCTACAGAGGTAGACTACCTTAGTGATTCTGACTTTATGACACTATTTAACTCATCAGCAAACTTTTAGCTGTAGTTTGCTGGTTGTGTGGGTTTTGTTTTGTTGTTTTTGCTGGTAGTGGTGGTGGTGTTTTTTTTTTTACCTGCTCTTCATGTACAAGCACTTGACCTTTGAGTGGATTTCCCAGTGGTGCCACAGTCACAAAAGGTTGCCAGACATTTCCAACTGTTCTTGGGAAGAGGTCATAGAAATCCACAAAGGATCCATTCTTACTAGAAACATTCATGAAGTACAAGGCAACAGGATTGCAAGTAGTAACATAAAGAACATTTTCAGCTTCATCTTCTGAAAGAGGAAAATAACAGAAAGGCTTCTGATATCGCATATTGTTATTTTGGAAACATATATTATAAACTAAGCAGATATAGTAAAATGTACAGCAAAATTACCACCATGACAATTACCATCACACAGGGAGATCAAGAGAGATAAATGGTCTCTTGATACTAACTAAATGTTAACAGGCAGATTCTTGCCACAACATTACGAACTCTTTAAACAAGTAGTCCAAGGCACATTTCTGTAGATACGACTACAGTGTCTGCCAGTATACACAACATCTGTCTAAAAGATTTTGTTTGTTTATAATTTTGGTTCTCCCTCCTCTATCCCATTCTCCCCTTCAATTAATATATTTAATCATTATTTACACATGGGACAAATGCAAACTTCGTGGAAAGTCTGGCACTTCCAGCTGGACTTGAGAGAATTCTTAAAATCAAACCAAGGCAATTTCTCTTTCACTGTCATAAAAGTTTCCAAATGTACTTGAAACTCAGGATACAGGCAGAAAAAGCAGCATTCTAGTATCGATCATCAACAATCTGTTTATAATACTCAGTGAAGTTTAGACATGTTTAATGATGAATCATAGAATCATAGAAGAGAATCACAGAAACACAAGGTTGGAAAGGACCTACAAGATCATCTAGTCCAACCATCACCAGTATTACCCACTAAGCTACTAAATCCTATCTCATAGCATCTTGTCCAGATGCTTCTTGAACACCCTGAGGGATGGTGACTCCACCACCTCCCTGGTCAGGCTGTTCCAGTGCCCGACCACTCTTTGAGAGAAAAAGTTTTTCCTGATATCTAATCTATATCTACTCAAGTGCAACTTGTGGCAATTTCCTTGAGTCTTATCATTAGTTATGTGAAAGAAGAGGCCGACCCCCTTGTCATCACAACCTCCCTTCAGGAAGCTGTAGAGTGCAATGAGGTCTACCCTGAGCCTCCTCTTCTCCAGACTAAACAACCCCAGCTCCCTCAGCTGCTCCTCATAAGACTTGTGCTCTAGACCCCTCACCAGTATTGTAGTCCTTCTCTGGACACGCTCCAGGGCCTCGATGTCCTCCTTGTAGTGAGGGGCCCAAAGCTGGACACAGTACTTGAGGTGTGGCCTCACCAGAGCTGAGTAAAGGGGGACGATCACCTCCCTGCTCCTGCTGGCTACACTATTGCTGATACAGGCCAGGATGCCATTGGCCTTCATGGCCACCGGGGCACACTGCTGGCTCATGTTCAGCCGAGCATCGATCAACACTCCCAGGTCCCTTTCTTCTTCACAGTCTTCTCGACACTCTGCCCCAAGCCTATAGAGTTGCATGGGGTTATTGTGGCCAAAGTGCAGGACCCAGCACTTGGCCTTATTAAACCTCATCCCATTTGCCTCAGCTCAGCAGTCCAGCCTATCCAGATCCCTCTGAAGGTCCACCCTTCGAAGCTACCTCCCAACTTGGTATCATCTGCAAACTTATTGAGGGTACAATCAATCCCCCCTCATCCAAATGAACCCTAAAAATATTTATGAATATTCCTATTAATGCAATTTCACTTTGGGACATAATAAATATGAGTAACTAAGGCAGGTTTGATTCAGTGGAAAGAATTTTGATCAGTTTAAGCATAGCACTATGCAAGATTTAAGGTTTGTATTAAAACTAAACTGACCAAGAGAAAAAGGAAAAAGTCAAATAATCATTTTCTGAAGCTTTATACATATCCTTTTCTCGGTTTGAGGATGCATATTCTAACGAAGACCACAATGTCTGAGATTATGCTCCCATATCAGTGGCTGATTATTTTTCTATTTCAGCCACTGTTAAAATAATAGCAAAAACAAGTGGAAAAAAATAAATTATTTAATTTACCCCCTGCAAAGATACCCAGAAATAAAGACTATTGAAAAAACACCAAAGTATTACTTTGCACATAGCCTTAGAACATTACATATTCGTATTATCCTTTCACATTCTGTCAGTGGCTATCAACAGGCACTTATGATGTCAATAGCCCAATTCTTCTTAATCTCCAGGGTATTTCATGTATTTATGATACTGGGAATCATTACAAAAGTTCCTAGCTTTTCTTACCATACCTTTTGTTACAGTGACGTCGCAAACAAAGTTAACTTCACCCAAAGGCAGTCTCCAAAAGGCAAGTTCTTCTGTGAAATTGAGGGACCGGGATTCATGTCGTTCCAGTGGAAATCCTTGAATATTTAGGTATATAGGGCCCTAAAACAAATGATAACAATGAGGGCTTGCTAAAATACTTTGCTTGTCATTATTTGAATCTAGAAGTCTTCTTCAAGACTGTTAATGCTATTAACAACAGAAACAATTAATAAATTATAGAGTAGATGAAATACTTCTCTGCAAGCTCTCTGAATGTTCATAGAGCCATTTTCTTCACAATAGAGAGACCATCGTGCCTTCATCTTAGTTATTTATTGGTTTGGAACCATTATTACTCAATGGCATGAAGGAAGTATCATGTTCTGATAAAACACCATCCACGCAAGGGAAAGAATCAGAATCTTTTTTTGTTTCAAAGAAGTTCAATGGCAATTTTTTGTTATATGAATCCCATGTCACATTAGCAGTTCAGGTTTTTTCCCTGACGCACTGGAGTAATAATTACTGAAGTTAGGCCAAGAGCTCAAAGCTGAAAAGGACTTTAGAGCGTTGACTGCGGATCAAATTGTACCAAAATTTCAGATTCAAACCTGGCAGTGCCAAAGACCCATAAGAATTCATCTGCATGTAAAATAAAAACAGGAAAACAGCTTTCTTTTCAGTTAGTCTCTGATCTTATCCAAAAATTGAAATCTGGGGGCTGAAGTTGGCCACTTCCAAGCATCCAAAACAGCCACAGAGTTCCTTCAAACACGGTACTTTCGGTGTCTTTATAAAAGCTCTTTTCAAGAACTTCTGACCAAATGTACTGATTTTTAAAGCACATCCCACACTCTGAGGGCTAGGTACACAAGAAAGGTCATTTTAGGTTCTTCACATCCCAATACATAGAAAGAGTATTTTGTGTATTAAAAAAAAAAAAAAAGACAAACCTTTACATCTATTTTCTGAGTTTCTGTGGGACACAGCAGTTTCTGTTGTGCATTCCCAGGCTGATCGATTTTCCAGTAGCCTATAAATTTATGATCTGGTAATGGCAGTCTGTCAAACAATGCAGGAACAAACGAATTTTTATATTCATTAACTTGCAACTGATATGGAATAAATCATTTAAACAACAGCATTTTTCCAACTAAACATATTTAAAGATTTTCTTTCAGAAAACACTTCCTTGCTCAAATATTTCATTTATTTTATGTTTTAAATCACAGAATTTTTAGCCTTCTGGAATACTAATACAATCACAACCTAAACAGCATAATAAAAGAAGGAACCTTTCATATAATATGGCCTCAAAAGAAAACTTTTCCAGTCTGAATTATTTGAGGTATGTAATAAAATATATCTGAGAAGTCTCTTGCTTTGTTTTATTCAGATCAGACAGGATGTGATAGTACCACTTACAGGAACAGCTGTAATTGACACACTTCTAAAAAGCCAGCAGAATAAGCACAGTAAACAATGTGGAAAGTCAGCTATGCAATAACTTCAGTGGTTTTTTTTTTTTTTTTTTTTTTTTTTTCATATATTTTGCCTCTGTTCACATGAACATAGGCAATGTAATACAGATGTGAGAGTCTGCCACTGCGTTCTGGCCAGTACAGCCTACAGCAAGGGCAGAGGCTTCTTTGAGAGCCTCTGTTGGTTTCATTGGTCTGACTTCTTCATTTCTGGACTTTTTTCTTAGGGAAGGAATATACAGGCCAAAGCAAAACTCATTTTAAAACTCATATAGGAAAAGAAATATGATGGCATATGACAGAGTAGCGTGACAGCAAATAAGGGACAACTTTTTTCCCCCTCTGTTCTCTCTCCAGTGATTTGCAACCACTAAAAGCAGTTTGACTGTGTTGATTGGCACAAATACATTCGAGCTAATGAACTCATCCTTTTGGTTTCTTTTATTTAGGATCCATTGCTCCTAAAGAGACCTCCTATCAAAACTGCATTCTGCGTTACAAGCAGTTGCACGTTATTGTACAGCTCCAGGACTTGGCAGGAGAACAGAAGACATTCCCTCTCCCAGTTTCTATAAATATCTCCAAAGTCTATTTTAAGGAAGTTCTCTTAAGATTGTTTGTTAAAAGCCTGTGCTCAGCCTCTTCTGTCCCATTTCATGATGTTTTCCTACTGTTCCATTTTTTCCCCTCTCCCCACAAACCAACCTGGCCCCTCTGGATCCCAGAGGTTTGTTTCTATTCTTCTTGATGCTCTTTTCAGAATAAGAAGTTATCTCCAGTCAAAAGTCCCCAGTTGGACTACATATGAATCTTGGCAATATTTACTATTTTTTTTTCATTGAGAACTTAAGAGAAAATGTCAGGGAATGAACACTAATATCCTCTAATCCTTCCAACTCACGCAGGAAAGATGCATTAACATTTCTTACTGGAATATTGACACCAAACCTCAAGCAACCTGGAGAAGCCAGTACTCACAGGGAGTCAGTCTCCATCCCCATTCTGCGTTTGGACCATCTGCCAAGGCAGTCAGATAGCCAAAGACACATTGGAAACAGAAAGTGGTTTGGATGCTACAGATCTTAGATAAACATCTAGCTGCCAGCAATACACCACTGGGGCACATAATGAGGGAAGTGTATGAAATACATTCCACCAAGATGGTCAAAGGGCTGGAGCACCTCTCCTATTCCAGCCTGAAGAAGAGAAGGCTCCGGGGAGACCTCATTGTGGCCTTTCAGTACTTAAAGAGGACTTATAAAAGAGATGGAGACTGACTTTTTACTTGGGCAGACATGATAGGACAAGGGGGGGATGGTTTTAAACTACAAGAGGGGAGATTTAGATTAGATATTAGGAAGACATTCTTCACTCGGAGGGTGCTGGGACAGATTGCCCAGAGCAGCTGTGGATGCCCCATCCCTGGAGGTGTTCAAGGCCAGGCTGGATGGGGCTTTGGGCAACCTGGGCTGGTGGGAGGTGTCCCTGCCCATGGCAGGGGGGTGGAACTGGGTGAGCTTTAAGGTTCCTTCCAAGCCGAGTCATTCTCTTAAGTCATTATTTTCCTCTCTTAGCCAAAGAACCAGTGGAGTATTTATTGCCTGTTTGTGGCCTATTTATGAATATCAACAGATACCGATGTTTAAAGTGTGATTTATTTTGCATTCTTCCTCACTCCAGTTTGCACTTTTATACCTTGCCTGATTTGTCCCAAATTAGAAAAAAAAAAAAAAAAGCCAGACGCGAAAGAAATGCAAATACAATATATTTTACTTTGCAATATTTAAGATCATTAGGAAAAAATGTTCAGGATGTACTGTTTCCACATATAGACAATTCTTAGATAAGTGCATTCACGCAGTCTGAAAAAGGGCAAAACAGTCCAGTCTCAGGATAAGTCAGTTTATCCATAAACTGGAATTTTACTTCAAGCATCTGTCCGGGTTTCAAAATGATTTGTTGGCAAAACTTTGGTTATGTCTTGAGCCAATATTGTCTTGTGTGCAAAAAGAAACTAGGGATATATATATATTTGGTAATGATTACTATGAGTAGGATAATCTCTGATATGCCTATAATCAGCAAGAATTGTTTCCTATTAGCTCAATGGTACATCAGCTTCCACAAGGATTTGGATTTAGTTTTTAATTCCTTACACATTACTCCCATGGACAACATCCTAGAAATAAATGGGTTCACTAATAATCATGAGTACTTACTAGATTTTAAAACAAAACATATGTTAATAACCAGCACTAACTGAATACCCTGCTTTATATAGCAACAGAATTACAGATCGCATTCCCAAAGAAACAAAACATTTCCACTCTGTTTCAGCTTTCTGGAGATTTGCTTTGTTAACAGTTCCTCTCTTCCCTTAGGAAAACTGATTTCTCCTTTCTCCCAGATCCTTGAGGTTTTGTTCTCTTCCCTGCTCCTGAATAATTTAGTTTCTCTAGGGCAGCAGACTCAGCCATCACGAACAGCAAAGAGGAGGGAAAGGTAGATCAGAATTTAGGAATAAAACAAAGAACAGAATTCATAATGTGAAGTTCCTTTGTCAGGAAAAGTAGGACCTGACAGTTATTTTTAAGTCCATTTCACTGCACAGAAACCTGATATAAGAAAGGCAGAGTATAGAAGAAGCTGGTGGTGGAAATCCTTCTGGAACAAAGTCCTTCTGGAACTAAGTGACCACTCTGGAGACACGTACACCTCTTAAAGTTTTCCTCTACTGAATATATATGATACACAGTGAAGTACAGAGACTTTTCTTTTCCCAGGACTTAGAGATAACAACAAAGTTTTGAAAGTAACTTGAAGTGACAGTGCTGGTAAAAAGCTTCACAAGGCACTCCTGACACTCTACAGTATTTCAACTGAATTAAGCGAACCAAACACTGCTTCCATAAAGGGCAGACAGAATACTGTGGAAATGCCACCAGTGGCAAAAATCTGAGACACAAAGAGATCCAATGAGTGTAGGAAAGTGCAGCGGGTGGGTAAGAACTGTACTGAAACTCCATGGCTATCTCCAGCTTTAATGTACCCCAAGCCATGCTTTCCTCAAAAGCTGAAAAGGGCTCAGAGAAGAGAAAAACCACACAACAGGCTGCAGAAATCTTGTAAGGAAGCCAAGACTTAAAAGCAAGTTCTAATGAATTATTCCTAATCACTTCTTTCCTTATGGATGTGGCAGTGTCTGCAGGTTAAGAAAAAATTTGGAATAATCAAATTTACTTGCTCCTAGTTTTACACCATTTTCCTTAAGATCACTGCTGTCAATGAAATGGTTACGTAAGAACATTTGTTCAGAAAAGATGATAGGCACAGGACTTACACTTGATGTGGCAATTCTACCCCTAACTATTATTTAGCCTGATTTTCTTCACACATACCGGTCTAAGGGAAGACAATCTGTTAAAAGATTATTCTCTAGCAACTTCTGATGCTGGAAAACTACTCAAAGTGACACCTACAGTATACTTTTTTTCACTTATTAAATTTAGAAAATGCATTCATTTTAGGCTAATTAAAAAAAATAAATCAAAAAAGTCAATAGATCTTGCTTTATGAACGTATCCATTTAAGTTTCTGAGAGCATACTGGAAACCAGCTCAGAACATTGTAAGAACAAAGTTTCACTGAATTCTCTACAGCCAGCTACCCTACTCGTACAGCGTCAGTTGTGAACTTTGACAGGTAACAGAACTGTTTACTACTTGATCTTGTAAACTAGCTTAGTACTGGAACAGAATGTAGTATTCAAGGGCTTAAACAAAAGTCTGTGTTCAGTCTAGCCGAACAGACATTTATCCCCCCTCTCTTTTTTTTTTTTATTCAACTTAAATAAGATACAGTTTGAATGCAAGAACTTACTTTACCATCCAGATCTCTGTAATGAAAATACTTTTTGATTAGAATATAAGCAGTAGATATTCAGAAAATATTCATGTTATGCTACCTGTTCCTTTATAGTCAAGTGCAAACACACACACACAAGTGCACAGGATGGAAAAGAGACACATATAATATGCATCAGATCCAGCATTTAACTACATGCTACCTGAAAGGACGAGACTCAAGAGAACAGCAAAGCCATTAAAATTTACACATTTGCATTACATATAAATGATACAGTTCATATAAAATGAATATTCAAGTTCTGGCAAGCACATAGAAGTGAGTAGCAAAAGGAGGGGAGAAAAATTGAATGGCAAAGCATGGCAGACAAGCCATCTGCTTTATTCACCATAGTGATCAAAAAAAAGCAACCACTCAATAGGTAACACCAGGAGATACTGACAATATCACAACATACTAAGCTGACAATATTGCACGTCAGTGTCTTGAAGAATGGCCATCTTATTTGGAAAATACAACCTCAAGGAAACAAAAAGGCCCAAAGGATTAGGTAGGAAAAAAAAGTAAAGCATTACTGTGCTTGAAAAACAGTAGGAAAAACATTCTGATAAAAACCAGGCTTTTAAAGCTTAACTCTGTAGTCTGTTTTGCCATCTCATTAAATCTTAGGAATTAAGCGGAATCCTATCTGTCTAATATTAGAATAGGAGAAACTTCCACACAACAAATATGCTACAGAAGAATGAGCTGAATACAGAACCAGGATCTGAAATAAAAGATACCAGGAGGCTAACATTT
The DNA here is from genome assembly GCF_047663525.1 of Anas platyrhynchos. NCBI lineage: Eukaryota > Metazoa > Chordata > Aves > Anseriformes > Anatidae > Anas > Anas platyrhynchos. The sequence continues at coordinate 175,514,040 of NC_092587.1, forward strand.
TATTTCTGTATCTCTGAACAGATGTAGAATTTTTCTAAAGGGATATCAATTAGTTCAGTTTGACAATTGCTTCACAAATCTCCTGAGAACACATGAAGTCAAAGAGAAAAGGTCTAATATAAAACACCAATTTAGGAAATAAATGAATTAGCATTTACAAATTAATTTCTCTCTTGAAAAAACAACTACTGCAAGAACTCTTTTCTAAATGGTAATTAGATACCACCTCAAATGCCTCCCAAGATTAAGTATGTTAATTCCAGAGCCTAAGCTAAAATTCCCATAAGGGTCACTGTTACTCTCTGTTAAATTTCCCCTGAAATTTCACTCGAATACAACCATCAGAGTTCCTTCTCTTGAGACTCTGCACTGCAGTGTGTTGCTCATGTGTCTCATGGTTTTGTTCCTACACTTAAGGCAATTATGTTTCAGCAGCAATTTAAATAATTGTAATTTCTCTAAGTTTTTTTTTCCTCATTAATAGATGACAGACAGACTTCTCAAAAATGTATTAAAACAAAAGAAGGACTCACAAATTGCTGGATCCAATAGAATCGTTAAGGCATGCCAAAGAGTACCTGCATAATAGTCAGTACTTCAGTATAGTCATACAATCATCTAGGTTGGAAAACGCCTTCAAGATCACAATGTTCAACCATCAACTTGACCTACTGAGACACATTACTAAAACATGCCCTTTAGTGCTACACTCATACATCTCTTAAATATCTCCAGGGATGAGGACTCTATCACTTCCCTGGGCAGCCCATTCCAATGCTTGGCCAACCACTCCATGAAGAAATTCTTCCTAGTATACAATCTAAATCTCCTCTGGATTAACTGTGATTTTGCAATAATTTTTCATATCCTAGGATCTCTGGAAATGCTTTTCTATTGCAAAACTTGTTACTTAATTTTACATTAAATAATATATATTAAGAACGCCTAAGTATGAAGGAGATCGATCGCAAAACAGATAAGGGGTGAGTGCAGGGTTCTGCAGAAAGGACCCAGAGGTTAACGTTTAAAAAACAGACATGAGTTAAAAGTTGCAAGAAATGCGAACACTGGAATTTTTAAATGAACTGCTTCATGAAACACATCCCTATATTCTATATTCTATATTCTATATTCTATATTCTCTTACTACTCCACTCAGCTCCAGCAGAAAGTAACCTGCTCATTTTCACACACCATGTTTAAAGACAGACATGAACCAAGTGCACGTGGGAATAAAGCAAACATAAAAGAAAAACCACCAGAGGCATTAAAAATGGGAAGACTGAGAGAAATGGATGTGTCTAGCTTTGAGATGGCTTTCTAATAGCAAGGATATTTAGGAAGAAGGCTGACTTGCTTAGGGAGCTTACAGAACTCCATCTCTGAAAGTTTTGACATGGATCAAGGGAAAAATCAGATAAGAAGGTTTTAGATTAACTTGCACCTTTTATGAAGTGAGCTGGACTAGATTAGCACCATTATCCTACTTCCCAAATCCTGCAAAATAATATAAAGGACACCTGTACTCTAGTTCTAAACATGTAGCACCTTTTCTGACGTGGTCCAAATATTATATACAAGTACTTCAATGTGTCCATTGCAGGATCATGTAATTTGGGCTGGAAGAGATTTTGAGACATTACCACAATGTTCTTTTACCCCAAGGCAGAATCAGCCATACCTAAACCATTCCCAAAAGATGTGTCTGTAATTCAGGGTAATCCACCTGTGGCTCAAAAGCTCCACAGGGTTTTATCTTACAACCAACAGCAATGTTATTATGGCAGAGAGAAGCAGGATAATCTGAACTTGCAGATGTGGGGGATGTAGGTAAGCTACTGAGACCAAGATCTCACGATCACAAGAGTCAGGTGTCAGCCTAGGCTCTGTCTTGCACTGTGAGATCTAGAAAAAGACTTGATTTTATCAATTGCTTGGGAACTGCTCCTGTAGTTTCTCCCTAATTTTGGCTTTCAGTGTACACAGTATGTTTCCTTGGCTGTCACTGAAAGAGTTTTTGATGAGCATGGGGTTCTCATAGGTCTTGGTGTAACCTGTCACATAAAACCTCAGTGACAGATCCAAAACGATCAGGTGATTATCCCTAAATCAAGATGATCCAATTCTTCTACCTTTGCACTTCTAGACTGAATAGTCCCCAGTAACAGCAGTCTCTCTCTTGTTTCCTAAGTCTCTTATTTCCTCATTGCTAGAGAATTCTCTCTGTACCGCCCATGTAAACCCACACCTAGTACTTTTAAAAATTATATAAAAATTATATAAAGTGCAAATTTCTCAAGAACTATGACAAACATAATTCGTTGAAACAGAAATTACCAAGTGACTTTTAGCAAAGAAACTATGGAAAGTTTCAAGTGTGTACTGTCAGTTTGATAGACACCGTAGTTGCTCAACCATCAGTTCCCTAGGCATGTAATTCTTCTGTCATCTGAACGAAAAGGTACACCACAGTCATTACACTGCCAGTTTAATTTAATAGTTATATGTAGGATGTTAGATAGGATAACAGCGGTGCACCAGTAGAAGAAACCTACACAGACACTAATATCAAGACATCATGTCCTAAGAATCAGTGCCTCCTTAGCAAATATAAAAGTAGTATGTCCCATGGCAAACTCAATTTACCATAAATCCATAAAGCTTTCTTCATGAAAGGGAAATATTTGTTTCTCCATGAACAAATCACATTAGAGTTCAAGCCACAGTAAGTTCTCTAACTGCTTTTCAATATGACCTACTTAAACCTGTCTATGAACTATAAGAATGAGTTAAATCTGTTTTCATTTCACAATTTATTCTTAAAAATAGCTATTTTGATTCTAACCTCTGAAAACCATATGGTGTAACATGTCAATTATCAATGTAATTAAAGAATAATAGTGATACACAGACACATAAATGATTCTTGGTTTATACGCTTAATTACATACACTGCTCTATTCTACAGAAGTATTTTTGTAGAGCCTTTTGTGAGTATCAAAGACAAAATCCCACTAATGCTGATGACAATTTATTTCTTTTGATATTGATTTAAATGGTAAGTAACAGGACAGAAACGTGTTGCAATTAAATTAAAAACACAGAGGAAGAAACAAGTATTTCCCTTTATTAATATATATCTGTTTATCATACAAACTATCAATATGTGCATGGACATTAAGTAAAGATTAAATATTAGTAATAAGCAAATACTCTATCATAAAGTAATTTAAATTGTTGTAGGAATATAAGTTGAACCAGAGGAGTATTGACTTCAAGTATTCCAGGTTGATTTAAAATCAGTTAGCAGCAAGATAATGCACTATAAAAAGTGATCATGAGAGACATGTCTTCTTAAAATAGATCTTATTTTACTCTTACTCCTTGGCCAGCAGTACATTGGTCGGTTTTGCTCCAATAGGTATCCCGTATTTGTGCAAAGTGCTGATTAAAATTTCACGCATTTCATTGTTGTAGGAGTCGAAGTCAAAAACATTTCGAACAACATTCGCCAGTCCTTCATTTGGGAATTTCTGTTAAGAAACAAAAGTCCCCAGATTTATTTTACTGAATATCTCTGTTAAGCTACAGGAAACAAATGAATTTTAAAGTTAATAGTTCTAACAGAAACTTTGCTCGACTTAGACAAATGCTCAAGTAAATTGAAAAAAAAATCTGGAACAAAGAAGGTAGATTAATTCAAGTCAGAATGAAGTCATTGACACTAAAACTGAGTAAAACAAACAAATAGGAGACAATTAGTTAAATAATCACATTCATTCATGTTTTGTAGACTCAGTTCTGTTATACACGTAACAAGGTGGCATTATCGCTGAGCTATCTAATAAAATACATAATGTATTTTTAAAATTTGGAACTACTTTCTGCTAAGTAGGAAGATCTGACACAAATACATATATTCATGTACTCAACTATACAATTCAGTTAAGAATTCTGATTCTTAATGTTGAATATAGAAAAACAGAAGATATATTGCTTGCTTACTAAATATGGGTTTAGGTCGTGATGGGCTTTAATGGAAACAGAAATCCACTTATGAGATACTTCTTTTTTTTTTTTTAACTGGTAAAAAATACTACCTGTCATGAGCCATATACATAAAGAAAAAAGGTTTATCAAACTTTAATTAGTATTTCCAAAAAATAAAGTGCTAACTGGTGCTATTGTTTGCTCCTCCAGAATTGTGCCACAGACCTTTTCATTATCGCTGTTCTGCAGGAGGAAAGTGCCTTCCTGACACTCATTTCCCACCAAGACCTGGATGCCAGTAAGAAAGTCAACTAAACTCATGTAGTAGGAATAAGTTGAAAAGACGAAAGGAGAAAAAGAAAAAGAATAAAGGAAAAAACTCCCACTGTCCCACTGATTTGCACTGGAACTCTTAAAGCACACACATACTCCCTTTAAATACTCTTTTAAAATGTAAATGAAGTCAATCAAATAAAAAGAATTAAAAACCAACCAACCAACCAAACAAAAAACCACTCAAACTACTATAGATCTGAAAACTTTACCACCTAGCTGCTTTATTTTTTGGTGTTGGGCAGAAGTCACTTTTTCTTCATATGCCTTTCATTCGAATACTGTATGTTTAAGATAAGGACCTGGATCCCCCATCTCAGTATACCACAGTTACTGTGTGGAACATAAATATGTGAAGAAGCATTTTATGGACCTGAAGTCTTCACTGTTTTTTTTCCTATCAGCAAGTAATGGCTGGTAAAAAAAAAAAAAAAAAGCCTTGAAGAAAATGATTCAGCTTGTGTCAGAGAAATATATCTTTACTTTATGTAATTTAAAAAGGTTTTTACAATGCTTAGTAATGAAAGTACTATATTCTGTAATGTAAGCTTAATATTCAAGTCCAGGTAGACATCATTGCACAAAAAAAGCCTATCGGCTTATAAAAATGTACATCAGAGAGTTAAATTGAAAACACACACACACACACACACAGAATTTCTAGGTTGGAAGAGACCTCAAGATCATCGAGTCCAACCTCTGACCTAACGCTAACAGTCCCCACTAAACCATATCCCTAAGCTCTACATCTAAACGTCTTTTAAAGACTTCCAGGGATGGTGACTCCACCACCTCCCTGGGCAGCCTGTTCCAGTGCCTCACAACCCTTTCAGTAAAGAAGCTCTTCCTAACATCTAACCTAAAACTCCCCTGGCGCAACTTTAGCCCATTCCCCCTCATCCTGTCACCAGGCACGTGGGAGAACAGACCAACCCCCACCTCACTACAGCCTCCTTTAAGGTATCTGTAGATAGCAATAAGGTCGCCCCTGAGCCTCCTCTTCTCCAGGCTGAACAAGCCCAGCTCCTTCAGCCGCTCCTTGTAGGACTTGTTCTCCAGGCCCCTCACCAGCTTCGTCGCCCTTCTCTGGACCCGCACAAGTAAAGCTACTTAATACTCAGTGTGCAGAACCCCATCTCATTTGTTTTAAAGTATCTTCTTTTTGGTAAGAAGAAAATGTCCACAACTGTGCATATTCTGTATAACCAAAACCTTTCCTTAGGGAATTATTTTAGGACATTTATTATGACAAATACCACAGTTTCTGTGTTCTTCCTTTCTCACTGCATAGTACAACCACGAAACTTGCACCAAGCTACCTTGTTTACTCACAACCTCCTCTTTTACCTGCCCTGCACTAAATACTGATGAAACCTTGGGGAAGTGCCTCAAATATTACCTGGTTTTCACTAGTAGTCTCCAACTGTTTCTGTGTTTCTCTGAATCACTGGGTAACTTCTGACTTCAATACCTCCTCAATGAATTGCACCAACACTTTTGTGCCTATTGTAACAGTAGGACATCACATAAATTTTATTTCCTCAGGTACGACTGATTGCTGCTGCCAAAGAAACCTGTTCTAAACACAAGTACTTGTCAAAAGGCCCTCTACTTCAGTTATTAAAAAATTGCAACTCTCCTGTTTCAATCAGAACAAACTCAACCCCTTTTTAATAACTGCCTGGATAACTGATTACCGAAGAAAGGCAATAACAGTTCACTTAGGAAAAAGAAAAGTTTGAACATTTGAGTTGAACATTTAAAGAAAACATTTGGTTTCTATTGATTTTTAAAACCAGATTACTGGAGAAAATATTGACATCTCATCAGTCTGTCTGGTTCTTATTCATTGACTCTTTCCCTTACAAGTAAAACCTGTGTGTACCTTACAGTATTTTCACAGTTTAGATTTTTGTCTCTTTCTCAAAATAGTAAGTACAATAGTTTTTATGTCTAACTTTTAAAAAATTATTTTTAATGTTATGCTTTTGATACAAAATTACGACAGAACTTGACTAGTTGAAAAATCCGATTTTTACAGATCTAACTTGCCATGACTGCCTGTATTGCTATAGTCTGCTTAAATGGTGTCAAGAAAAAAGTAGTTTGCTGCTACAAACAGGGAATCTTACATTATTCTGTACATGTTAAGGTCTACAGTACTTCTACCATTATGCTTTGAAAGAGTGGTTAGGGATTGGAATGGGATGCCCAGGGAAGTGGTGGCGTCACTGCCCCTGGGGGTGTTCAAGGAAAGGTTGGACGTGGTGCTTAGGGACACGGGTGACATTGGTAGTAGGGGCATGGTTGGACCAGGTGATCTTGGAGGTCTTTTCCAACCTTAATGATTCTACAAAAAGAAAGCAACAATCTGCCTGGTATGTTATAGTCCAGATAGCAGATCCAGGTTATAGTCTTATAATGAGTCCAGATTATTATTGTTTTAGATGTCTACCTTGTGTTTCCACTACCATTCACCTCTGCATGTATTCTAGTGACTTCAGATACCCGTGCTGCCAGCACCACCCTAAAGGCCCATCCTGCTCCCATACCACCAACAGATCTCCCCCTACTAATTCCTCCATGCCCTTGGCTTCTTCCTGTACCCCAATGCCTTTTTACTGAATGCTGCCAACTCTGCCTGTGTCTCCTCATTTGTCCTGTCAGCGGGGCAAGAAGCAACACATTTATGGCTCATCCTGAGCAACATCCATGCTAATTGATTAACCAGTGCTCATGTGTTTGGTGGGCATCATCTACTGCCAAGCAACTGTTCCCTGCCTTTTCATTCACAGGGAAGGGACACTAATTTCAGTCTGTTCCTCACTGTCATATAGCTACTGATTCTGATTAAATCAGCAGAAACCTCATTATCTTTGAAAACTGGTAACTGAGATTCTCTGTGGTTGGCCAAAAGGATAAAAGGTTATTGGTGTGTGTGTAGGGCAGCAAGGAAAGAAAAGGATAAAAATTGATTTGATAAGCCTAGTTTCCACTTGAGATTAGATGAATAAAAAAAGATACTAAGCACCTACTATCTAAGTACAAAAGCTTACTGGAGAGGCCTAAAAGCCAGATGATTAGTAGGCTTCAGGGCCAGAAGGTACCTTGGACATTTACTGCTCCAAAACTGTTATTCTAGTGCCTCCTAACAGAAAGCAACCTCAGATACAAACAAGAAAGAAGGCAGATCAGAAGAAGTCCAAAAAAAAAAAATCTTAGTAGAAAACCCATTTCCATTTTATTTGGACTAAATGGATGGATTGGGATGTTGCATGATCAACATCTACCAGGGACACTGGGTGACGCTGGACTCTAAAACAACATAAAACAGATTTAGTGAAAGCCTGTAGCTTAGATAGCCCAGAAACAGCCACAGCATACAACGCCAGTGGTTATGGGCAGCATATGGAGTAAACTCAGAGCTTCTGGGTTTGCCCGTAAGCCACTGCTAGCATAAGTACTTCTGACATTTGACACAAGCTGACAATTACAGGTGAGTGAGGCAAAATATATTAAGGCTGGTTGCTATCTAGAGCTGCAAGACCCAAATTCTCTACACAACCAGCGGGAAGAAATAGATGCAACAGCAAGTCAGGCAGCTGCAGACAACCAACTTCTTCATGCCTGCAATTACAAGTCTTCAAATTAGTTTGGTATCTAAAAAAACCCCACCCCTATTCTTAAGAAAAAGTTAATACAGAGGCAACTGAACTCTGAATGCAATGCCTAAGCTACAACTAATTTGCTATAAGTTCCTTATTTGCGTATTCATTATGGGAAGATGCCCTTGCAACTACGCTGTAGACACAATGCTGTATGTTGAAGATCACAATTAATCAGAATGGAGAGATTAGCATAATAATTACGTGTTGGTGTTAATCAGAATATTCTCTTAATTGACTAGTCCTAATGCTAAGATGCTCTCTCAGATAACAATAATCAACAGCATTTTTTTCTCTGAAACATCCAGCTCTGTTTTGCAGATGCAGAAAACACTGACATTATGTGAAAGGAATCAGCACAACAGTAAAAAGAGAGTGAGGCTGTGGAACTGCTGTAAGGGAAACTGTTTAACATCATGACTAACTTCCCTCCTTCCTTCCTAAGGACCAGCGATTTCATTGACTCATTTCCCTCCTTCCTCTCTCTTCTCTACCTGAAGACCTAACAGCTTCTTACTTTGGAATAACCATTATGTTTATATTCATTGTTTACATTTGGCTACTCCCAGCCTTTTTATTATTCAGACTGAAAAACAAGTTACAGTAAACAAAATGTTGCATCCTTTCAAAGAGACTGGGATCTTGAAAACAAATGCTACAGAAGGAACCAAAGCTGCAAGTTGGGGATTTATTTGGATAGTTAAACTTGACCTTGAAAGAGGTAAAAACCAGCAGACAGGAAACTTCCCCAGTGATCCGTGCCCAATACCCAGTTTGAAGTGACCACACTAATCTATGTAAGTGAAGGAGATGGAAGCAGAGAGTAATTGGCCTTAAGACAACCAGCAGTGCAGCTCTTCCAGTCTTCAACTGTATGCTGTTCACACCCAAAGAAAAAAAAAAGAATTAAGTTTTTATGTTTCAGCATCAGTTGGTAACAGAATACAGTACAACCTTAGATTATCTGGAGACAGAAGATGAAAGAAGGAAAGAGGAAGGAGGGAAGGAAGGAAGGAACTGCCAAAGCATCCAACAGAGGGGAGCTCATTTATCAAAAAACCTAAAACGTCAGCTTTTCAGCAGCAAGGTAATTGTTTCTCAAGACTAGGTTTTTCACTTTCATTTCAAATGTAACTCTGCGTTTAAAGACATAAGCAGTATTTCAAACATGGTTCATGTTCCTGTCAGTTTAGTAAGCAAATACCTATCAATTGGTATTGGATCCTAATAAAGTATTTTGCTTACACAGTTATTTGGATGGATTATTCAACTTTTTGGTTTGAATTTTGTTAATCCTTTGTACAAATTTATAAAGATAGCTACTATGGTATTAGTAATACACAGTGAATCAGTTTACTTTGTCTCAAGACCTCATTGAACCCTAGACATGAGACAAGACAAAAGTCTCTTCTCCCCAGAAATCGAAATGGACTGAAGATTTTTAAAAGTACCATTTCTAGGCTCCAGGATCTAAATGTCTGTATATATGGGGGAATGTGTTCCATAGAATCATGGAAGGGTTTAGGTTCAAAGGAACCTTAAGGATCATCTAGTTCCAAACCCCTGCCATGGGCAGGGGCATTTTCGACTAGATTAGGTTGCCTAAAGCCCTAGCCAACATGGCCTCAAACACCTCCTGGGATGGGGAATCCACAACTTCTCTGGGCTACCTGTTCCAGTGCCTCACCACCTTTTGAGTAATGATCTTCTTCCTTGAAGACTTATCACTGATCTCCACCTTGACACTGAGCTGTTGACTGCAACTCTTTGAGTGGAACCATCCATCTAATTCCTTATCCAACAAGTGGTCCATCCATCAAATCTATGCCTGTTCATCTTAGTGACAAGAATGCTGTGTGAGACAATATCAAATGCTTTGCACAAGTCCAGGCAGACATCAGTTGCTCATCCACCAATAATGTAACCCCACTGTAGAAGGCTACCAGACTTGTCAAGTACACTTTACCCTTAGTGAAGCCATGCTTTCTTTCACCAATCATCTCTGTTTTCCACGTCTTAACAGTTTCCAAGAGGACCTGCTCCCTGATCTTGCCAGGCACAGAGGTGAGACTGACTGACCTGTAGTTTCCAGGGTCTTCCTTTTTTGCCTTTTTAATAGTAGGGGTTATGCTTCCCGTTTTCCAGTCACTGGAAAATGGACTGCCACAAATTTTCGCTATGACAAGTAGTGGCTTAGCAGCTTCATCTGCCAGTTCCCTCAGGACCCTTGGATGAACCTCATTAGATCCCACAGACTTGTCCACCTTCAGGCTCCTTAGATGGCCTCAAACCTGATCTTTTCCTACAGTGGGTTCTTCATTCTGCCAGTTTCTGCCTTTGAATTTTGAGAGTTTGGTAGAGTGGCTAGAGCACTTGTGAGTAAAGACTGAGGCAAAAAAAAGTTGTCAAGTACCTCAGTCTTCTCTGTACGTTGTTAACAAAAATACAAAATTATCATTCAACCCAATTTTACCAATGTTAAACACAGGAACAGGAGGTTGAAGAATTTAGGAAAAAATTATTTTCTGATTGTACTAAATACATTAATTTTTCCTCTAAGCCTTTTTAAATCTACTATTTAGTAATTCAGTAAATACTCCATAAATTGATAATTTATCTACTTTATGATTATAAACAAAAAATAAAAGCATTACTATTTAAAAGATCATTAAGATATTTTACATTTTAAATACTTCAGATAAAAACTATCCTTCAATTTATAAAGATACAAGTCAGAATCTACCATAAACTTAAAAAAAAAACATCATTACATAAGAAGTTACGATTTTGCACTTAAAAGTGTGTGTAGGAAGCAATCATGGTTCCTATGTACCTGTTTGCTAAGTCATTATCCAGGCAACATTTTCTTTAGACAAATTCCATTTGTGTTATATTCCTGTTGTGCAACAGGGTATTGTTTTGCCCTGGGAAATTATTAAAACCAAAAATTCCATAGCAGCATAGCAAGTCAACAGCTGCATTTTTCTTGAAGTATACTATGCCGAATAGGTAATTTTATAATGTAGGCTATTATGAAGTTGCATACTGTATTTACTTGAACATTTTCCTCACATCAAACATTGCTGAATAACAGAAACACAGATATTTTGTATATCTACAAATAATCACACAGAAAAAGTATTTGCTTGTATACATTTACCCTGAACACCTGAGAATGCGATTATTACTTCAAAATGCAAAACTTTTCTTAAAAATTAAATAGAAATTAATGAACAGTAATGGCATATTTTTCTAAAGCCTACAAGTATTAAATTCCTAAAAGTCAGTAAGATCTGATGTACTGTACCTGTAAATGCTTTACAATATTCACAACTTCTCTAGTTGAATAGGGATAATTAATAATTCCTTGGTCAGCTAAACTCCTCAGTTCTCCAAAAGCAGCTACCAGTTTCTGAAGAATTGGCTCAGGAACATCAGGACCATATTGTCTGAGCATAGCAAGTTCAGACTGCGGCTTAGGATTATCAACAGCATGGCAACTAAAAATGTCCCCTAAAAGAAAAAAAGCATACTTTTAAATAGTTTATAAAGGACAGAATCAAAACAGCTCCTATAAAATTCATAAAGAACCATAAATGGAAAGGCAACATATCAAGAGGATGCTGAATACCTGCTTGTTAAAATAGAATAAAATAAGACAAAAAACACTTTGAAAAACATGAAGGATGAACTTGCTATAAAGAACACTGAGATTCCAAGAAACATAGAGATCTCTCCTACTATTTAATGAAGGTGATCACAAGGGAGAAATTAACTTTTAGAAGAAATGCAAATTGAAAGCAGAACAGAATAAAAAAAAAAAAAAAAAAAGGAAAGAAACGTCTAAAGAAAGAGTAATACAGGTTGAATGGGACCAGTTTGTGAACACCCTCAAAACACCACAGCATGCAGGGAAATCTTTACATTCAGGAATACCATAATGTTGTGAGGTCTAGAGGAAATACTGGATTTGTCTTTTCCTCTCTGCCTACCTTGAAGTACTGTAAGAAATATGGCAAGCTGTCTTCCACATACATTTGCATTACATTGGTCCCAATCATATAATCTATAAAATTGAGGGTATTTGTAAAGAGTCATTTAACAATCACACAAAACAGGGTTTAAAGAGTCAATATATGGAGGGAGATTAGGTCATGGAAAAGAAATAGGCTCTAATAAAAGCATCTTGGGTCAATATAATTTGGTGAAATTGAGAGCCAATGGATTTCTGCTATGGAATGCCCATTCACTGGGAACTGCATCTGAAAAACAAACAGCTATCACACAGAACTAAGCTTGCTCCTGTCTTTTTTTTTTTTTTTTTTTGAGTACATTATTATTTCTTGCAGCCAGAGCTAACAGATAAAGACATGCAGATTAAGGTGCCTGCACATAATTTTGACAATGATTCTAGGCAGTGGAGTCTGCAGGGCAATTCACACTGCCAAAGCTTTGCCAAAGGCCTACTTAGACTAACACTGGACTATACCTTACTACAAAACAGTGAGTTGTTCATTGTTCACCCTTAGGAAACATGAATTCTTTCTTTCTTTTGCTGTGAGATGAAGCTGTGGGGAATCTTTGCTGATACATAGGATTTTCAGTAACTACCTGGAGGTTTTTTTTATTTGTTTATTTTTTGTAAAGTAAGACTGCTGCTGGTATGAAAAACTTTGACATGAAATTTGGACAGAATTACCTAAAACTCTGGAAATTTCAACATCTTGTCAAATATTTATTAAGGCCTATCATACAAAGCCATGTGTATGGAGAAGCCAATGAAGATTAAGAAGCAGGTAGCAATAGTACTAACACTATAAAAGACAATAGCCTCCATCTTTAGAGGGAGAGAAAAATACTATCCATCAGGCTCCCCTGTCTCATACCGAAGAGGACAGAACTTGGCCAGTGGCTTTCTTGATATGGGAAAGAAAACACTGAGCAATCATGTTAACCACCGATATCAGCTATCAACTGCTTACAGATCATATTGTTGCTATATTTGTACACGATATATGCTAATTAACTTTTTTTTTTTCATCTTTGTCTGTTTTCTGTGTTTGTCCTGATCCCATATAACAATTTTAGTTGTACGCAGATGACCACGTATAGTTGTTCACTTCAGGGCAAGTTCCGTAATCTCACCCTAAGCATCTTATGTAAAACAAAACATTAATATGCATAAGGAACCTCTGTCCCCATGAAATCTAATGAAATAAAGATAGTCATTCTATTAATCAATTCTAATTAACAATCAGCATTTAATATGAATCACTTACCTAATGTGCCAAAGAAGTCATTACCCAAGAAAGGAAATCCAGGTCTATTTGCTAGAACTATCATTCTAAAATCAGGATGAATTACTATTACGTTTTCTCTCCCCTCTACATGAGCACGATCTAGAAAAGAGATAAAATGCATTAGTTGTACATTTAATCTTAGTGATTATCAGTGAATTAGAAGAAGTTAGTTAGAAGAATTATTCTTCGAATTACAAGAATAGTTATTAAAAATGCTCAACAGCTTCTTAGCAAGTCATTAAACTATGAGTGTTCTGAGTTTCATTCTAAAATTTCGTAATTTGTTTCATGAAAATTTAACTAAATTATTTCACTTACGAAAAAAAAGCATCAGCTATTATTGACTAGTTTTGGGGTGGGAGACACCTAAGCTGCTTATATCTCATTTGACCAAAATGCTGAAGCAAAGGGTGAATAAAACATGTTTTATATATGTATAACATTATCCCGTCTGGGAACACAGGAACAAAGTCCTCCTGAATATTATAAAAATCTGTGAGAAGCCAGAGGCACATGATGTCATGTGCCTGAAGACTCTGTTTCACCAGAATGAGTCAGACTGCCTTCTCTTCTTCCCTGCCACCATGTCTCCATTAGTACATGAGCTTTGGGAATCCTTTTATCTCCTCTGCAAAACTACAATAATAACTGAAACTGACTATCCAGTTATTTAAAAAATAGGCCCACCTACAGTTTACAATCACAAGCAAAACCAATGTCGTGCCACATGAGTGCTGAAGGGATTGCTCCACTCATATTTAAACTATACATATTACCAAAACTACCGTGTCTACTAAGTTCAAGATGACATTTTAAACAGGGCCTTTCTCTGAAAAAAATGTAAAAAGAAATTTAGTTCTTGCAGTTCTTGTGAATTAAACCCCACCAAATTATGAAGTATCCCTGACTTGCAGGATGTCTTTAAATAGTAAAAGCACATAGAGTATTTTACTAGATGAAACCTTTAAACATTCAACCTTAGTCATACTCTTATTTTACTACCAGATCTGGTCAAGTTATACCCCTACTATCCAGATGGGTATAATCAAGATCATAATTTTGTCAAACAGATCTGTATTTCTTACGGTGAATAGGAAGTGGAGAGGTCGGTTTATAACTGTTGGGACTTTTTTTTTGTTTTAATTCCTGAGAATTCCATTCATGAAAATGCCAATTTAATAAAACCTTTGTGGTTACTGCAAAAACAGTTTTAGTTAGGAAAAGAAAAAAAAAAAAAAAAAAAGAAAAAAGAAAAGAAAAGAAAAGACACCTCTTATTTTAAACTGTTCTTTAGAGAAAAAAGAAAATCACCGTAATTTCTTTAATTGCTAACCTTTTTATCATCAAGTACTTTTTCCATTTGGACTCCTCTGAGGCTTTACTTAGCAATGTAATTGCTGAAAAACAGCAACACGTTACCTTTTACTGTAAGTGATGAAATTGTTTTCTATCTACTTACTGGCAACAATTCGCCTTCCATCTGACAAAACCATTTCTCCACTTTCTACTAAGGTTTTTAAGATACAGGTAACATTCGTTGGTGCCTTGTCTGCCTCATCAATTACCAAAATATGTCCAAACTTCACTGCTTTTACCTGGAAGATAAAGAATCAAATCAGCACAACCCTCCAAAAATAGCTGTGAGAAAGTGCATTACTGGTATATCTGACAGTAGTTGCAAGATGCCAGTGGCAGTGAGAGAAGGGGAGGCAGAACAGGGCTGAAATACGACCGAACGGCAGCAGAGACAGAAGAGGAAGCAGGTGAGACAAGAAAGGTAGGTGTTTCTTCAGGATATGGACGGAAAGGACTGCACTAGGGAGGCTACCAAGGAGCCTGACTGAGAGTAGAAGTGCTGAACAAGAAGTGCGTAGCAGTTTGCATCTAGGCTGGCAACATAAAGCTGAAAGAACTGAAGAACAACTGCAAGAGCTGTCTGGAGTCCAACTTTGCAGGCTGGCGTGAGGCATTTTTACATACTCCAAAAGAAGAAGGGAAATGCCACTGTACCAGTTAGAATGTGTCGGGTTGACACTAACTAAATCACTTTTCACATTCATTTTGTGTATGTGCAGACCTCAGAGACCCTTGTCCTCTTTGGCATTTGTCACATGGCAAACATAACCAAATGAAAAGTTAATAAAATGTTACCACATTTACTGGCTATTCCCATCAAATCACTGAGAATTTTCTTATTTGAAAAGCGAGCATGTTTAAATACTTGTCTATACATTTCCAAATATGCAATTCAAATGTTACTACTGACCAGTGGTGAATCTTCATATATAATAAGACCATCTTTAACTGAAGGCTGCAGGGTAAGACTTTGTACGGTTGTATCCCTGAAATGTGGAAAAACAGAGAGTATTAATTGAAATACACAGGAATTTGAGTTACAGTAAAGTGTAAAATGACTAAATGAAAAACTGAAAATAAATACACTGAAAAGTGAATTTGTATCTTTTGCATGTAGGTAAATTACTACTGCTACTGCTACTTCCAGTTAAACATAGTTCATCTTTCATATTAATGACAAACAGGGAAATCTACCCTGAGCTAAGCAGGAATTTGCAGTATCATAGTCAAACCATTAATGTTTTAGTTGCTCTTCTCCACGTGACAAACCACCACGAAAAGAATAAGACTAAAAATACTTCTGTGGAATTCTAAAAATCAACTATTTTTAGTTCAATCTAAACCACACCAGATGGAATAGTTTTTACTAGCACTTGCTACACTTTGTATCATGAACAGAGTAAGGTCTTAGATGGGACAGAGGCTATAGTATAATAGGTTAGTATTTCTTTTTGAAGTTTTATTTTTCTTTGAGTTGCTCAAATGGTTTTTACCTTCAATCTTCAAATAGATTAATTAAAATCCGTAAGTAGAATATTCCTTTTTTTTCATTATCATCATCTATTTCAACCACCACTGAACGTACAAATAAATGAAAAACTGTTGCAATTCAGGATGATCCAGTAGCAGGTATCGCCACACTGGATTTGCCTGTATACTTTGTAATACCTTGTTAAAAAAAAAATAAAAAAAAAAAAAAATATATATATATATATATATATTCTGATAAGCTTCACAGGTATGGGAAATCAAACACAGTAGTGTTTGTAGTGTTTCTGTGTTTGCAGTAATCTATTAAATGGTCAGCTTCCAATTTCAGTCTGAAACTGACAGCATAACACACAAATTTCCTCTACTTGAAACTGTCAGCAGGATTTCTACCCCTACCAACTGTTATTTCCTTGTTTAGCTTTAAACTCATGACTGATTTTTCTCAATGTCTCCTATGCATGGCAATAAAACATAGGACAGGAACAGAGATTTTTTAATATTTGCCTCTTCATCTGAACTTTAATCCAGAAGAGAAAAGGTTGAAAGTTAAAACTACCTCTGCTTTAAGTAATAAAAGCACATACCTCAACTCCATCAACTGTGGCCTCTCACAAGCAACAACACTCCCTCAAAATACACTCAAATACGTATTGTACTCATATGCAGCAAATGCAGCTTTGCAAGTATTTTTAAAACCACTAAAATAAGCTGTAGTATGAATCTATTATCCTAGAAATCCTATTATGGAAGTAAAAACAAAGCTTCCACTATCATCCTTTGTGTCTGCTCACTTCTACATTGGGTAGAGAAATTGTTAATAAAAGAAACAGCAACAGAACAACCTTTGTTTCTTGAACACAGATCACTTAGGGACTAAATTCTCAGATTGTATCCATCAGTCTACCTCTGTTAACAGTTGTAACTTCTGCCTATGCAGAAGCAACTCTGTAGGTTCAAGCCTATACAGTTACAGATGTGGAAGACTTTAACAATGTGTAAACCAAACATAAATCCTTAGGATGATCTCATTCTTTAGGAAAGACAGAACTGACCATACCTTTGGGGGAAATAAACACTAGAAAGTTTACCATTTCCTTAAGGCCTAGTATAAAAGCTACATAAATCTGTAAAAATTGTGGAAGGAATCAAGATGAAAGAACAACTGAAATCCCAAATCCAATTTCTAACTTTTTTTCTGTGGTTACTTATCCATGGCTACCTCTTTTCCTCTTTCTTGCTCAGCACTAGTATTTTAACAAAATATTTCAGGAAATTTACAATGTATTGTAAAAGCTAAATACCCATCCCAAGACTAATTCCTTTAGTTTGATGATATAAGTGAATGCAAAACTCCAGTATGTACTTTGGATGTTACATTCAGCCAATGTATATAAGAATGATTTTACTAGGGTTAATACAGGTAAATATTCCTTTCAGAATCGTAAGCTATGCAATTAGTTTCTGTTATTTCTGTTCTTCAGAAACCTAATTAAACAGGGTAAAAATGGCTAAAAATAACTGCATTGCCTCCTTGAACTTTGTTTCTTAAATTTCTACTTTGTGATGAATTAAGTAAATGTAAAGACACTGAAAGACAATAATAAAACTATGCTACATCTGAAGTATTTTTGAACTATATGGCATGCAGATTTTCCAAAGTGTAAAATACGTCTGGCACTCAAAACATCAGACTGTAGAATTTCACTCCCACAGGAAACGTCTGAAAACTCTATTTCACATTTACTTATTAATATTACCATCTTAGTATTAACTAGGCTCTAACAAAGACGTGAATACAAAACCCTCATAATGTCATCACATTTGGCACCCAAGACGAAAATAGTTCTGACACACAGAAGCACAACTGTGGGAATGCAGAAGTGGGTGAGAAAAACTGTCTGACATATCGTCATCCCGCTCAACTGAACTGATTTATTTTCTCCTGATTGTAAAAGAAAAATATGAAAAACTCACTAATGTCTTTCCTAAGAACATATTTTTATCTTGCAAACCCTGCCCACAAACTCTCTGTAAGAAAAAAGGACGGAAAGATCTAGTACCCAAACCCAGCAACTCGTGACACTACCATTCAATTCACAGCAGCACTTCTGAGACTTCTTTTTGACTTTTTTTGTTGTTGTTGATGTTTATTGGCTCACATCACTGCCTTTTACTTTTTGTTACTGGTGCATTATATAGCCCAAAGGCAGATTTTTCAGAGGTCTACAGATTTACTCAATACATACTGGTTTTTGACAGTTATTATTTCTGTGACAGCAATACCTTCTTTCCAGGGAAGAGCTATGAGACATGCCAGAAGAAATTTCCATCGACCACAGAAAATAAGGGAACAGCAGATGTGAGGGAAGTGACAATCCTGCTAGACTTTAACCCAGCCTTACAAAACAATGCAAGTTAGAGAGGGACATTCTTATGGTAGTATACTCATTTTTTGTTATTGGTGAGATCATGCCTCAAGGAATTATGAACTTCCATTCATAATTTGAATAGAGGCCAAACAGATGGCAGTGACTATGGATGAGAGTGTATATATACATATACTTAAAAAAAAATAAATTACAAATGAAAAAAATGTATTTTTTATCTTCCCAAGACTGAACCAAAACTACTGTCCACCCAGGTTACACTCATACAATTTCTTAATGCTAACCTGGCCTGTAGTTCAAATAGTTAGAGTATAGGAGACTCAATGTCCCTCTTTCCCTGCGATCTGTTCTAGCTTATCTTTAGGACTACCTGGCTTAAAGATCGTTCTTTAGAGAAATGAGATCAATGCATTAAATTCTTCAGTAAGAAGGCTAGTGGTATCCAACTTAAGAAAAGGAAAATGTATTGCACTTCTTTGTTTTAAAATGTGAATTCCCAAGAAGGCTTCTGCCCACATATGGGTCATGTTATTAGAACCTCAGCTAACATTACCAACATCTGTATTCACTGGAATTACTCCGTTTTGACAAGTGCTGAAGAAGCCTGCCCTGGCTTTTTTATGCACTTACCGAGGCGGAAAGAGTAAGAGAATATCTCTGAAAGGTAACCTTGTGTTTTTAGGGCTGGTGCTCATTGTAACAAATTTAGGTAAATAAGATTGAGGATTGACCTACCTCTTATCCTCCAAGAGAAACTTTACGGTGTTCAGTTGGAACGAAGAATCAGAGAACCAGAATACATGTTCTAATAATTGATGCTCTTTGTGTCTGAGATGTATATATCCATCTAATTATCTACCTACGTACATGTAGATACAGCTATCTATCTTCTCAAGTACGTTTTAAACAGACCTGAATACATCCAGCTGATGTGACCTAATGTTATGAGTATTCAAAAAATAATTAGGCCAAGAGCCATCTGAAGTTAACTGCTTAGCTCATCTACTCACGGATTACCATGATGAAGAGCAAGCAATCTCAATGACTCTGACATGTACAAATTCTATTTCTTTAGCCAACAGAGAATATCATTACATGACATGACAACTAAGTTCAGGCAATTCTGAAACCCCTGAAAAGCCAACCAGCTTTCTCATTCTTTGTTAAAATGAGACTTTTTACCTTTCTCTGCGTGTATGGATAATTACATCCCTAATTTTTTTCTGCTAGACTATTATAACCACTCAGCAGGACATATATTTGTTTAAAATCAAAAGAATTATTTGGAGTATAAAAGTACTTATTACTCAGTATAACTGTGGGTGGCAGAACAAAGGCCAAAGGGAATTATATGTTTAATTCAGGTTATATAGTTGAAATCAAGTTACAATATCCATCTTTTAAAACAAGATGCAACATTTGCAACATAATGTGGTATAACAACAAAGTCATTCAGCCTAATTGCAAAATCCACAAAAGAAGAAACACGACACCCTACAGCTCCCCTTATTGTGTATAAGAATACATTTCACAGAGTATACTAGCTAGAAAAGCTAGAGAATGTTGCTTCAGCTATAGAAGAAAATGAAACAACCTGGTTTTGTAACCTAAGTTACTTCTCCATAGCAGTCACACAGCAGGATATTCAAGCTGAATTCAATTCCTACAAAAAGATAAATGAGTAATTCTCTAACACCTGGAATCTGACAATAGCAGAACTAGTTAGAAAACTTACAAAAAGCTGACATTTGGAAAAAAAGACCAATGGCTTGCATGAACTTTTTTGTGAGCTTGGCATTGCAACACTGAAGGTGTAAAAAACAAAACACCCCCCCCCCCCCCAAAAAAAAAAAAACAAACAAAAAACAAAAACCAAACCAAACCAACCAACCAAACAAAAAAACAAAGACACCTATTAAATGTTAGCCAGCAAATTCAATACTTTACAACATAAATCTTTGCAACAACAACATGCCTTGTTGTGTGTTTCCAAACCTGAGCTGCATAAAAAATAAAGGATGCACTGGTTACTTTGTCCAACAAGAAAAGAAAATACTCTACGCATACAGATTCAGGTCTCAAATCATGAGGAATGATCATCCAGCCTTTTTTTTTTTTTTTTGTGTGTCTGTCAACATACAAATACACACACACATACGTCTTCACTGTGTTCAATGGATTCTTCAAACAAACAACTGCAGTTTAAGAGCACTTGCTTCAGCAAAAGTTGTCTACAGAGATAGCTTCTCTGTGGTTGTTCACTTTAAAAAAATAAAAAAAAAGAAAAAGAAAAAAAACACCTGCACAGTTATATCAGCGTTTAAATTTCTTACATAGTCCTATACTCTTTCAAGAGAAGAGGACCAAACGTAGTTCTGTGAACAAGTGCACCATAGCTCCACAGTATTAGGTGCTCATCTATATCTTGGGTGAACTAAGTTACTACTTCTCGAAACAACTTTTTTTTGTTTGCTTTTAATTTGAATTTAAAAGAAAAAACAAAGTCAATAAAGCTGAAAGGGTAGTTTTAAATGATCTCAATAGGGGAAACAGGTAATTAGATTTTATACTGATTACGTGTGCCGAAAAAGAGAGAAAGAAAATTAACATCAAAAGATTAATGCACAGTTTGTAGTAAGTATTGCTTGTAGGGATACTATAAGCTCATTTTCCTATCCCAAACCTCTCCATTAATTTGATTGTTAAAGATCACAGCGAAATTACATTTATTTTGAAAAGGATAACGTATGTAAACTCAGTTAATTTTTGGAAGAAAAGATCATCAGATTACTGTAATTTATTAGAGAACTAAAAAAGGCACAGCACGAAGTGTAGTAGATGTTAAAAATGAACCACGTACCACACTTTCAAATCATCAGTCACTAAAGCAAACAGTAACTTTGATGGGTAAGTTCTTTGAAATGAAACATAACATTAGGAAAACCAGAATAAGGTAGTGCGGTGTCTTCTAAAATAATAGCAAGATTATCAGATAACGAATTCTTATAGCAGTCAGCATCCTACTGACAGTAGTAAGACATCAAATTTAAAACAAAGGCAAACTGCTTTAGCCTAGGTATATATTAATGCCTAGAAGAGTGGAAAACAAGTTACCTGAATTTGTAAGAAAGGATATCACACAGAGAACTAAGACTTAATAGGGCTAATTTAAGGGCACAAACCTCAAAGCAAGCACAACATTTTCAAACAGATTTATTTCAAAGCTAAAGAAGAAGAAAACTTCATATAGCCCCTAGTTTCATAAAAAGGTATCAAACCATACTTATAAGCAACTTTGACTTTTTTGACATTACAAAGAACAGCTCCTGTGCACTAAAAATCATTCCCTCTTTTAGTCGCATGAGTTTGTAAAGATTCCTATTTTCTTTTTGGGCAATAAACTGCTTCATATTTCACAACAAAAAAATAAAATATACATTGATATGCAGAAAAAGAAAGCTTGAACAAGAACTACTTGTTTTGTGCCTTCTGCACGGAGGCTCTGCGTAGCAGGAAATCCATTCATAACCCATCAATAAATTATTGATGTAGATTACACTGCAGCCTGCTCATGAAAAGCTTCTATTTCTGTAAGTGACCACAATGTTCTTACCCAACTAAATGACTGCTCATCTACATATTGAAGACACCAGAGTTGAGGTTGACTGGTTTTACTTACTATTACTTCAGTGGCCGCCTCTGTGGTAGCTCAGAGGGGGCATCTAGTTCTCCCCCGTTGTTGACAGTAACTAAGTTTCCATAGCAGTAGAAAGGACTGATAAGTTTTAATTTTCTTAAAGTTTTAATTTCCATATGGGAATGCCTGTGGCAGACACTCTGCAGAGATGGAGATGGTGAGCTGCAGTTTTTGTATTTCCCATGGCTGATCAATGGCCGAGCTAGCATGAAGCCAGCAAACATCTCAGAAAAATTTCTGCTAGTTATTTACACTTATATCAAAACATTAAATAAATCTTCTAGAAGTTATCAAACTTAATCCTATTACAAAAAATGTTCTTATTTTTCTTGTTCTAAAAACAATGAAATCTGAAGCTGCTTCTTAATTACTTCAGTTCTAATTACTTTTTGATACTGGCACATTTGGGTGTCAGCTAAGGACAACGCAAATGGACTCACCACATGGAACAACCACTGCTGGCTTAACTAATTTTATGAAGATGTGATAAACTAACTTTTAACTTCTTTCTTTTTTTCCTATTGAAGAATTTTGATTTAGCAGGAGAGGCTACTGCTACATAACTAGAATAAGAGATCACTGGGGTCATCCAGCTACTACTTTGCAGAAATTGTTGGTAAATAACAGAGTCACAGAGTGGTTGAGGTTGGAAGGTCATCTTGTCCAACCCCTGTGGCTCAAGCAGGGCTGGTTGCCAAGGACATGTTCATACAGCTTTTGAGAATCTCAAAAATCAATGAATGTAATTTATACCAACTTTACAAAGAAGGTACTAACACAGAAAAATGAAAATTGTGTCTTCCTGAACCAAGCAAATGTGCTGCTTGAAACACAGACCTTCTTTACACATGATTTTTCTAAAAGACACTATTGGGAGAGAGGCTTTTGTTTGCGTGCTATTAGAGCAATTAGAAGCACAACTCATGTCAGATCATTTCAGAAGGTTCCTATTGCCAGTTGCTCTTTTGGCTACATGACTTAAATCCAATTCAACACCAGTAGAACAGAGGTGGTAGCTTTCACGGCTGTACATCAGATCTTGGGTTGACACTACATGATCTCCACAGAATTTCTCCAGTGCTACTTAGCTGCCAAAAATAAGATTTCAGATGAGAACAAGTTATATGCCATTATTTCTTTTTCCCCTTTTCTTAATCTCATATATTAAAGACTAGGAGAATATTTAATGAACACTAAGATTAGACAACATATGACTTGTAAAGCATTGGAACGGGCTGCCCAGAGTAGCAGTTGAGTCACCATCCTCAGAGTTCTTCAAAAAACAGGCAGATGTAGTGCTTAGGGACATGGGTTAATGGTGGAGTTGGCAGTGCTAAATTAAAGATTGGACTAGATGATCTCAGAGGTTTTTTCCAACCTGAATGATTCTGTGACTTGAAAAGCTTGATGTACATATTAATTCAAACGTCTTGAGTATGTAAAATCTATCACCCCATCTATTAATCTAGCAGAAACAACTATAAAATGTATGTCACTGATTTTTCTTCACATTCCTTGTAAGAATCTAAGCTTTTGGGAAGCTTTATTTTAAAAGTCTCTTCATAATCCCAAACCAACCAAACAAAACATCTTGAGCCACAGATCAATCTTGCACTGGAAACAGAAGAGTGAATACTGTAGTTATATAATACCACACTACACAGAAATAGTAACTGCAAGGAAGAGAAATCATTGTCATTGAAATTTTAAAAAGCAGCTTGACAGTAGGACTGAACTCCAAGCAGATGCATAACTTTAAATGACAGATAAAGGATATTGTACTCCAGCAAAACCATTCCTTATGTACTATTCGTTAGTAATTTGATCGTAAGAGAAGTAAAACTCATCTTTTTTTTTTTTTTCTTTGATCACATCAAAGGAGCCAACAGTCTCAAGTCCACAGTACTTTCTTCTGATGCTTTTACACAGGAGAGCTAGGAGCTTACATTTTAATATTTTCAGGGCTAAGAAGGTTTTTATAGTCTTGACAGGGCACATGTTCTTGCCTGAGTCTACTTTAAAGATTTATTTTATTTCATTTTTCTTCTGTTGAATATTCTTGTTTCAAGAAACTTTGTAATTTACAGCAAGATATTATCAACTTTCATGAAAAGCTTTTTCTTGATTCAGTGAAATTTGTTTTACAGATCCATAATATTTACCAAGTTTGGCTTCAGATTTTTGTGAAAAACCACCAGTGATTTTTTTTTCCACATTGCTCACATGAGACATGGCAAATGTAGTAATAGCACAGTTCATAAAATTATGAGGTTTTCCAGAGTTCACACATTTAGGAATAAAACAAGTACTTCATTCTCTGTTACACTTTATTAGAAACTTTGATGTCCTCCAAATAAGTCATCCATCCAGTACGTGTCTGATTTCTACACAGATGTTGTCTTGGCCTGCGACTGCACAGGCCTCATAGATTTTCACCTTCTAGCAGCATCGTGAATGTGCACTCAAGGTGAAAGTGGTAAAACCCTGAAGTTTAATATTAGGGAAGATAACTCTGTGATATGTTTTATGACATGCAGCCAGTTCCCTGGGTACAACCAGCCCTGAGGGGTGAACAAAACTTGAGGATTACTGTGCCAGAACTTATTCTTTTAGGAAATGGACTAACTGGGAAATCCCAACATGTAAAAACTCTCTGTTCAGCATGGAAAGGAAGCAGGATGCTTCCTAAGTGCAACCCTAAACAGAAGCCATGCACAGCCTAACCCAAATTGCCAATTTCAGGAACAGTCCTATAAACCCAGCTGTATGTGGTAAGAGAGATCTGGTATATAGCACATTTTTCCAGTACTTACTCTTTTCTATGTCATGATCAACTCCTAATATTAAGAAGTATGTAAGCAAAGGCAGACAACTCTTTGAATAATTTATAAGCAAACATTTTTCTTAAATTTTTTCCTTATTAAATTTAATCACAGCTTCCTTTCAGTAAAGGTTTTCGGATTCATGGTCCCAAAATGGTTTATAAAACTTAACAAAGTTAAGCAAAGTCTTGTGCCTTTTTTTCCCCCCAAATTGGTTGGAAACAGAAGTGCCGAGTGCCAACTCCTGTTCTTAGTGCTGCTATCAGAGTGGTTCCAAAGAATGTTTATCAATATGGCAATAGGTGCTATATATATCTAAATTGCACCCCAGAAAATAAAACCTCTCAATGAGGTAAGCAAGGTTAAGGAGAAGGATTTATAACCTCCATAAGCAATCTAATTCTTTAGGTCAAGCTGACCCTTCCATGTGAATCAGATAGAACAAGTAAATACAGATGTCAGAAAAGATGTTTAAAGAAAAGCACTCTCTTTTCTGTCTTTCTCCTCTCATCATCTGTAAATACAAGACATAAATTTTGAGATCTTAAAATTATTCCTTGTATTGGCTCATTGCTTCTAAGAAAAATATTCCCTGATTTAATCTTGTTGAATATATATAGTGTTTAGATCACCAGAACTTCTTATAGTATTTCATCAAAGTAACCACCCCATGGAAGATGAAATGCACACACTAGATAATTTTCTAATAAGATGTGTCTGAGGAGGCTCAGGAGGCTCAGGGGCGACCTTATTGCTCTTTACAGATACCTTAAAGGAGGCTGTAGCGAGGTGGGGGTTGGCCTGTTCTCCCACGTGCCTGGTGACAGGACGAGGGGGAATGGGCTAAAGTTGCGCCAGGGGAGTTTTAGGTTGGATGTTAGGAAGAACTTCTTTACTGAAAGGGTTGTTAGACATTGAAACAGGCTGCCCAGGGAGGTGGTGGAGTCACCATCCCTGGAAGTCTTCAAAAGACGTTTAGATGTAGAGCTTAGGGATATGGTTTAGTAGGGACTGTTAGCGTTAGGTCAGAGGTTGGACTCGATGATCTTGAGGTCTCTTCCAACCTAGAAGTTCTGTGATTCTGTCTCTGCTATAAGCTACTGACTCTATTTCCCTCCCCCTCCAAAAAAAAACAAAACATCTAAAAGCTTAGTGTTCAATTTTGAGGGGTAAACTGTTTCTAATTTTGTTTTATAGTCCAAAAGTGTGCACTGACAATATTTAGGATTATCAGGATTACCTGTTTAAAGATCCTATAAAGTCCACTCAGGTACTATACAGACTGTGTTCTTCAGAAGGTATTTCAAAATGCCACCCAGGAAATAGAAACTTGTGATTTTTCCATATTCAGGAATTATTTTTGTAGAACCGCATAGGACTGCTCATCATTTGCCACCTATCCCTATAACACTGTGACCACAAACAGAACTTGACAGAGTCTACAGAAATTTGTCTCAACTAGACAAAAAAAAAGGCACCTTTTTTTTCCTGGTGCTCTTTCAAGTAGCGTACTGTAGCTAACATATTCTATGGCTCCATCACCACCCCAAACTGCATATTTATACAACACTCCCAGCCCTGAGCTGTCTGAATTTGTATTTACATATACTGTTCTGCTTAACCACGCCCCACAGCAGAACAATTTTTCAACAGGCACATACACTGAGCAAAGAGGAATACTGCAGCATTTTGTGAAATGAATGGGATTTACACAAAATTATAACATGTTTTATCCAGAAGGAGAAGGTGGCTGCTTCAAGCAGAGATGACATGAAAGTTAATGCAAAGCTGAAAAGTAACAGGTCAGAAAAGGAAGTGATGGAAGTTTAGGAGAGGAAGTATCTAAGAAAACAGCAGAAGAGAAGTGATGAGATAGAGCTATCCAAGTATTAGGAACGAGAGGACAAGACATTTGTAGACAAAAAGCTGGGGAGAAAGTGAGACAGAAAGTGTTAAAAGGACTGTGCTATTAAAGGGCAAAATACCAAAGATGTACATTTTTATTAGCACTATTTAAAAAAACAGTGATTATAGAAAGAGACAGGGTGATGAAGATAGAAGTTCAAGGGGGGGAGGTAAAGATTAGGAATGAAGCTGAGAAAGGATGCAGTTCAACCGAAAATGATTCTTCTATATCAATTCAGTCTTTGTTTCAGTTTACTGATCCACGCACAGTTCGAGTCATAAATAGCAGACAGATAAATCAGTATTAAAAGCTCTGCACACCATTACCTGTTGTTTATTTCAGCTTTTGAATTGTTTTCAATTGGTTTCTTGTATTGAAGTCCTTTTGTTAGCTTGCATATGAAAAAAATTATAATTTTCTAATCTCAACATGTTTATGGATATTAGAGAAACAAATATGCTAAGCAGCAATGCCAAATAAAGGAAACAATGAACTTTTATTATTCAGAGTATTTCTTATCTAATGAATGATGTATTCAAGCAAGTGCCTTTGAAAATTTTCCCCTCACACATGCTTTGGGAAATCTCCCTAGAAATGACAGCATACTCTCTTCTTGAGCATGGTTTGACATCAGTAAGCTCTATTTTGCTTCCTATTTTGTTAAGTAAAGTGATTCCACTAGACTTCTGTAACCTCCTTAACCTGTCAGCTTAACGCCTCTGCCTCTGAAAAGGATACATTTCTGCGGTCTATTTGTGTGCTGCCTAACATAACACGGAATTTGTTCAAACAAGAAGACCAAATTAAAGTTCAGAAACATGAGTTTTAAAACATGAGAAATCGGACTACAAACACAAAGTATGGAAATGTAACTCAGTCTTACCTATGCAGCTGTAAATACTCTCTGGGCCTGTTTAAAAGGTGAAGGAATCTGTCAACAATCTTGTTTTTCCCAACACCCTGTAGCAAATAAATATGATATGAAGACATAATTACACATTTAAGAGTGATAGAAGTTGATTTATGAGTTATTAAAGTTATAAAGAAGAGTTATTAAGTTATAAAGATACATTCAACAGCTACAAAAAGAGAAAAAGGTAACTTTCCAAAATTGTTCAAAGATTATCCAGACTTCTTTACAGGCAAATACAATTTTAGTTCGCATCAAAGAACTCTGAATGCAATTTAATTTTATTTTACATACGTATGTATTTACAAAACCTTTATGCGTCTTACTAGGAGAAATCAGAAATAGGACTGTGTCTCTGGAATTACCACTCATGCATATGCATCCCTTTATCTACCTCTGTTTGTTTACAACCCTTTCATTTCACAAAGGTATCACAAGGCTCTGAATGCTGGGAAGCTGGCTTGGAAGTTGAAAAGATACTTTTGATGGTCATAGGAAATATCCTGTAGCTGTCACAAGGAGTTAAGACATCACCTTGGTAATATCTGTTAATCCCACACCACTGGAAGTTAGCAAAAAATGCTCTCAGATTCAGAACTGGGTTGGAGATGACGCTCCTACTGCAGTATGTCTGCATTAGGAAGCTGTGCAGAACAACGATGGTGAGTTTCTGGAGTGAACCAGATGTTGCTACTACGCCACCGTGTCTTGTACAACTGTTTCAGAAGCTGGTACTTCAGCCCATGCCTAGCCTGGTTACACGGAAGGAATTAACAGATGGAAGGCATTAGGTGTGGAGCTGCAGAACATGTTCTAGCTCAGTCTCATCCTAGAGGAATCCAAGTCATATGTCCCCTGACGTGTACTAAACTGCAATAGGAGCTTCACTTCAAAAATTCTTATCGCTCCTGCAAGAAAGTGCAGATTGCTAAAGGGAATAAAGGAAAAAGATAAATGAGTAGAAAGAAAAGTTTGATTGTAACCCAGCCAAAAGCAGATTGAGAAGATACCATCCCTCTGTTTAGATTCATACTCTGACTGCATGAATGCATCATTAGTCCATACCAGTGTAAAGCAAAGCAGATAAATATAACCCACAGACAGATTAAAGAGATTAGATTAAACCAACTTGAGACCAGCTAATCTGTTTCACTTGGCACTGAAACAGGATAGGAGCATTCATAACTGCAAGTTATGACATTTATGACTAAGTTCTAGCTGAAAGATGGTAATTGACAGCTGCAGAATTGCAAACTGTTCAAGCTTCTCCGAAGGGGACCACAGTCTCTCATATGACTACATTCATGAGAATGGAGAATCACGCACATATGTGTGGAAGTTGAAATCACTGAAGGAAAGTTCTCACCACAAGAGCAGGGGAAAAAAATTACAGCAGAGATGACAAAAATAGAACTACCTAGATCCTACTGTAGACTCAACTTGAACACGGGGAAGCTAATTCAAGTTAGTGTTCTGCCACACGCCTTCTCATGAGCCTTCCTCCATCTGGTCCTTCAGAAGAACCTACAGCTTTATACCCAGTTGTAATAGGAAGCTACAACACACTTAATATCTATCACCTGACACTTCTGAAAACTATCACTGGAGACACAATTCTCCACTGCTTTGAAATGGGATGATATTGTGACTTTTCTAGAAACTCAGAACATATCTATTTGAGGGAAAACATGCAACTTCAGGAACTAGATCAGAAGCATTAAAAGAAACCAGAAACAGGACAAGAATCCTCTAGTGGCGCACGTGCACAAATGTATTCCCATTTGTTTGCTACTACTTGCAGTCAGATACTTAAAATCATAAATGGGCGAAAAAATGGGAATACTTCGAACATCAAGCACAAATATCCATGCTGAAAGCAGCTTCCTTTTTTTTTCCTAGGAGAGCTAAAAAAAACCTGGGCAGATGCCCACATGGAGTTTTCTGTACCAATCCCTAGTGGTCTGCATGTTCTTTTCCCTGCAGAGGGAAACTCTAGCCAGCTCTGGCAAGTACAAAGCTGAAGAAATATCTCAATCAACGTAAAACAGAGTTAATATCAAACAAATGGTTACTGTATGTATATGGTAGATTCTTAAAATAATGTTTGTAAAGAGTATTTTCCCAGCTACAAAATAACACATTTTTCCCCCCTCTGTCTCTTCTTTTCCAAGGAATAAAGGACTGCGTGGCTGGTTTTGTGTATTTCTGTCCAGGCTGTTATCACCAAGAGTAGTGGCAAGAACACGCCTTACCTTTGAAAGGATGCTCAGAAGACACCAGCATGGTGGAGGACCACCACGGAGGAAGGCAGAGAGCACTATTACCCAAGTAACACAGTGAAGTCAATGGGTGTTGTGTTATTACCACACCTCGCCCTTTCCTTATTTGTGCATCTTACCAGATTGCCTGCACACCTGCTTTTATTTCATTGTAAGGCTAACTTGATTTCAGAATATGGTACATTTTTAAAACGTGCATGCAGTATCCAAAGGCCAAAAGGCATTCCCACCAGATTTTAGCTATTATAAACACATTAACATTGCCCAACTTCTAGACTGAACTGCTTCACAGAGTACATTATGTGCCTTCACAGAGGCTGTGGTGTACCACAGAAAGTTCTTGGTTGGCAACAGTAGCTGGAGCAAAGTTCAAGTCAAAGCCCTTTGATTCTGTTCCTCCACATTCTTACTTCATGACAAGTTCCCACTTCTCTTTGTCTCTGTTACTGCATTGAGAAGGCATGATATATTAGAAAGTAAGGACGAGAGACCAAAGCCATTTAGGCCACTTTTATACCACTTCTTTTATACCACTAAAAAACTGCAAAAAAGAGCTCAGATGAGTTCCTTCCTTAAGTAATACTTACTAATGTAAGGCCAAGAAAATTTTATTCTGAACTCACTGCATCCTCGTGGCATAAAGAATATGTCTGGTAGCCTTCTTCAGATGAACACGAAACATGGGAAATGCTAACGTACTTTAGACAAAAAAAAAAACAACTTCTGAAATAAATTAGAAGCATCCCAGAAATAAGAAACCACCACAATGGCAACAAAATCGCCCTCCTCTCTTTTCATTCTATACCCTGTGCCAAGGATGGAGCTCTATCTTCCAGCCACCCACATAGCTCGTAGTCAGCTATTTAAACTGAAAGAATAGGAACTACACACGTCCTGTGAGCATGCTAAAATGCTCAGCTGAACTCAGCCTGGATTGAGAATGTCATCTCACATCATCTGCGATTCCTGCAGCCGAAAAGAAACCAGTTTGCCATTAACACTTTGTGCGTTATTTATAGATGTACCATTGCGGTTGCTTCATTTATCAGAAATACAAGCGTATGCTAATTAGAGGAAAAATAACATCTGTGTTGGTGTTTCAGCTGAAGTGAGTAAAAATATTTCAGAAAGCAAGTATCAGACAATTTTTACTCTGTCAGACATATGAGACAACTGAAAGAGGAAAATGGGAAGTAAATAACTGCACTAATGAATAACAAGAAGGACACTACGTAATTAGAAGGCAAAATAATCCCTTAGTTAAAATTTCTCTTAACTGACATTGTAAACACTTGTTACCAAGGATAAAATGACTTAATCTTCCAGCAGTAACTGCCATTTCAAGTATAAACAAGGTTTTTACAGGTCCCTGGAGGTGTTTTGCAATTCAGGATGCAGCTATTACAGTAGTGGGACAAATTTCTCCCCCGCACAGTCCAACTTAACTCCGTAAAATTATGGTCCAAGAGAACTGGGCCCAAGCTTTTGGGATTAACAGTTTGCCTCTTAGAAAAAAAAAAAAAAAAAAAAAAAAGCCTAAAAAAATGCTTCCTTGTTTTCTTTTAAATGATTTTCAGGTCATAGTGAAGCAGTTAAAGAGTTTAGCATGTTGTGCTGCTCAGTGCTGTCCTTCAGCTGGGGCACGGCAATCGAACCTTTTCCATTTCAGCACCAAGTCATCCTGTGTAGCTTTAGTCACCTTCAGCAAAGCACCTCTTTCGTTACTGAAGAATGAAACGAGTTTTTAAAACTGGTGAGAAAATCAGTTTGTCACTTTTTCATTTTGGCCTTTAAGGAATGTTTGTAATTGATTTTAAAATTTTATTAATAGGGAAAAAAGGACAATCTTGACTTCTTATTAAATTTCAATATACAATATACAGAATCCTCATGTCAAAGTTCTTAGTTTCTGACTTCATAAAAGAGTTATATTGATAGCATCATTAAAACAGAAACTTATGTTTCCTAAATGAAGACAATGATGACACTTTTGCTAATGAATGGTTTCTAACATTGAGTCTGGCACTGAACCATCTTCCATGCTGTAACTTGCCTGTATGTGCCAACGAAACATTTGCAAGAGTGCATGCATTTTGATAGTGGCTGCTATTTTTACACCCAAGGATGTAAAATCAGAACTACAGTCCTGATTTAAAAATAAAAAATGGTATCACCAGAACAACAAGTAGCAACCTATACAACTCTCTGAACACTCCTGGTACTATTAAGCTTGTCAACTCCTGCTTGGAACAAATACTTTTAAATCAGTAGTGATCTAAGTATTGCCCTAGCTATGATCTATATATTGGCCACAACAGTGCATTGCACAAGTGTTCTGTTGTTTAAGGCTCTCATTATTTTATTATTAATTTATCATCTGAGGCAAGCAAAAAAATAAGATTAAAAAACAATTTCACAAGAACAGCAAATAAACTTAATTTTCAATATAAATCGATTGTTTTGGATACATCTGACTACAAGTCTAGACAAGCTTGTAGATATCCTACTTTTTTTTCTGAATTTAAGCACAATATTTGGCATGGTGCACTGCTAGGCAAAATGTCATCTTTACATTTCCAGCGAGGCAGGACAGCTTGAAGTTCAGTGCAGAGAAAGATATGAAAAAAATAAAACAGAAAGAATCTGTGGGAAGACAACTCCCAAAGAAAACCAATTAATTGCTTATTTTTCTGTTCTTATTCTTCAATATAACTCGTAAAGGCAGAAAGCAATAATATAAGCAGACATTTAATGAGCATGCATATTCTCAGATGTGCAAATGTGGTTACGACTGTAGCAAATGAGACAAATACTTTCCAATTTTTCCACAACTGCCACACAGAATTCCTCAGGCAAAAAATACCATAATGGTTTGCCTAATTTAGTTCATGTAGAGCTCAATTTCTTTATGCTCATAATGATAATAATAATAAAAAAAGTAGGTTTAGGTTAGTACATTCTTGCCTTGCAGAGGAAGCTGTCCATTTTTACAAGTTGAAGCACGAAAACAAAGTCCTTTACACTATTTCTGGAGGAGTTGAGATGCTAAGCATTTGGTATTTCTAGTTTTGTTGGTGACAGATGTTAGTACACTCTCACTATCTATCTAATTCAATTTCACAAAGATATAAGAAGAATCTTACCCTAGAAAAAAAGACATATTCAAGCACATTGTTTTAAATATCTTTAAGAAAGATTCTATTGTTTGTCTTACTAAATTTTTCAAGAACAAAATACGTTCCTAGTGGTAGTCCATGAGTTCCGTGAAACTGATCTCTCATTTAAAGAAGGCTGAAGAAAGGATGCAATTACATGTTGATTTATCTCCCTGATAGAAGAGGAAGTGCCAACAGGCCATTACATTTCTAAATTCTTTTAACATATTTGTGACAGTCTACTTGCTGTAGGCCCTCTTTAACATTTTCACTAAGCTTTGCCAAAGATTTTGTCATGGTCTTCTTTCTAATTATATACAGCAATATTTAGCACCTTCATAGAATCCTTCATTCTTATTCTACTTCGTATCCTTTTCTCACTTCCCCTTACATATACATTGTCTAATTAGACTTGTGAAGTACTTAAAGGAGAGAAAAGAAGTAAGCAATTTTGAACAACAGTAAAAACACAAAGTCAAAATCCAAATTCCCACACCACCAAATGAAGAAGCACAAGATTTAGATGATCTCTGTATTCAGCAGTAATTTAATCAGTAACTTACAGCATATCTGATCATTCTTATTACCAACTTGGTGTTTCTTGTTGCAAAGTGGACATAACCAATATGAAAGAATAATAAACATCAGAGTGTCATATCTTATGTCTTAATATTAATTATTTAGGAGAGGAAAAAAAAGTTCTTCCTTATTATTGTTCAAGGAGAGACTAGCCAGTAACAAATACTTAAAAACAGTAAAAGTTGCTGATGGAGAAAACTACAAAGCAAAAGAGCAACTGGCAACTGTGGAAAGAGAAGAGCAAGCAGAAGATGTCACATAGGGAACGGTCCTGATGAACACCGAGGCTGTCCCAATGCATATTTCATTTCCTCTGTCCATTCTTCAGGAAGACTGACAGAGAAAGTTCTTCATTTTTGGTAATGTCTATACAATACGTACAGTAATGCTTACTTTTCCTTGCTATGCTTTACACTTTGAAAATGGTGCAAGGTCTACAACACATGATATAAGTGCACAAGACTCTGTGCACAAGACAAGCACTCTGTACCAAAGCTGGCAGGGTACAGTCAAAAAGAGGGGCATGAAGTGCTTAAGACACACCTAAGAATATCGCCTGCACATGGGGTGTGAGGCCTTGGCACAGGCTGCCCGGGGAAGTGGTTGAGTCACCATCCCTGGAGGTATGCAGAAGACTCGTAGGTGTGGTGCTCAGGGACACACACGGCCTAGTGGTAGACTTGGCAGTGTCAGGTTAACGGTTAGACTTGATGATCCTGGAGGTCTGTTTCAAACTAAATCATTCTCTTGAACAATTCAAAAAACGAGGATATTATTTAAAAGACCCATTATGGAACGGATAAGGGTTAATGAAGCATTAATGAAGATGTGGCTGGGGATTACATGTAGTTCTCAAGGTATGGCAGAACACCTGGGCCTTTGTTTACATACTTCAGTCATTTAAAAATATTTATACTTATACCATATGTATAGAGTGAATAAAACAGTAACTGTAAAGGACAAAATGAACTCATTTTTTTTTTATGAGATGCTTCCTGCATGCTAACTGTGAAAGCAGATATATTCAGTATTCATTGCTATGGCAGAACCTGCTCAATTTATGAGATCAGCTATCTGAACAGCTCATACTATAAATTACAGCAAAAGACTGAGGTCAAATAAAATAATTTTATTTTGTTTAACATGGGGTTAAGTGTTTCAGTACTTCATGGTTACAAAATACTTCAGAAGTGACAAGGCCACAGAGCCTTCTCTCCCCAGAAAGCCAGAAATCCCTCAGAACTATGAATATTTTGTTTGGTCTCTTCAAAGACAGCTGATGTTTGCCAAGACTTCACCTATGACCAATAAAGGTCATCCAACACCTCTCTTGAGGCAACTTCCAAATGCAAAAATTTTGTAACTCTTCTCTGGGAAGTGTTATATGTAAAATTTAATTGTACGACCAAAAAACTGGTTTTGCCACTGGTATTTTACAAGTTTTCCCACATAAACAAATTCTGTTTATTAGCATAATTTATCTCCTATTTGACAAAGGCAGGAAATTTAAGGAGACTATAAAAGTAGCCAATCCACAATCTGTACAATGTCCATCAAAA
This sequence comes from Anas platyrhynchos, assembly GCF_047663525.1. NCBI lineage: Eukaryota > Metazoa > Chordata > Aves > Anseriformes > Anatidae > Anas > Anas platyrhynchos. The sequence goes on from NC_092587.1 coordinate 175,549,469, forward strand.
AAAAAAAATCCCAACAAAATAGCCTGAAAGTTTTCCTTGGTAAAAATAATTCAGTCCTATGAAGCTCAGGGAATGATGTAAGAGCTATATGGTAATGATGACATAAACAGTCATTGTGAAGTTGGAAATAAGTAACCTTTACTAACCAGGATTCTTGTGGTCGTCTGCCTATTGCTTTGAGAGCAATAAATAGCTGCTGCTTGCTCGCAGCCAAGAAAGAAGCTGTTTATGGTTGCTTTGAGAAACTATGGATGGCCTCATTCACACTCAGACTTCAGGCAGTTTCTGGATGTAACATCAAAAACCGTATTTAAAATGTTGGCATTGCCTTTTATTAAAAACTAATCAACAGCTGAAAATTCTTATCTATCCACTGCCTTTCCCGAGGACTTGAAGAAACCTGTTTGCTTATATATCAAATTGAAGCACATTCCAGTTTGCGACCCAAATAAATCAACAAGCATTGCAAGCAAACATTTAGACAAAGCCATATTTTCACATAATACATGCATGCAGCAAAATCCCGGGCCGCATAGGCATCAAGGACTACATATGAATAAAGTCATTTATTTGTGAGGTTGAACTCCTAATGATTTGTTAGCACCCAACACTTGCCTTCAACATCTCCTTGGCTTCATTAAGAAAGGCAGATGAGAACATCCACCAAGATCATTTAGTTTTGACTTACTGAATTTCATCTACCAATCTTCAAAGTTCAAATCCTGAAAACAAGCCTGTTAAAAGGACTCTCTCCAGTCAGCTCACAACTAAAAAAATGGCAGAAGACACTGCAATTATAAACTCAGAAATCAAGAAAATGGGCTAAAGCTAACAGAAACTGTGTGCCCATATGTTTTATCAAAATCAAGGAGGTAAAAGAGGAAAACCAAATCCAGTTTGTAAAGAAAGACTATAGATCAAGCCTTGCACAATTATTAGCAATTGAAAGGAGATAGTCACTTATGCAGTCATAATTTTGATGGACCAAATTACATTCTACGGTACATGCAAACTCATTTAAATATCTAGGAAATGACACAGGCATTCAAAGGGATATTAGTCATGTATTTTGAAGGACCTAGGTTAAGAGTATTTGAATTGTCAGTTACTTACACTGATTTTCCATGATTTACTCATTCACCAACAAGAAGTATTAACAGAAAGTAACTCAAACCAGCATTTTGCATCTCCACACAAAAACGGCATTTCTTTCTTCCAAATGCAAAACACAGGTACACACTGAATTATGTATCAAGCACATGGTAATTACATTCTACCTTCTCATTACAGATTAAACTGTTAAAGTAACTGAACAGCAAAAGCTTTTTTTTTTAAATCATATGATTTACAAAAAGAGGATAAAAACTGTATTATCTTCAATGGGAAGATATTTGTGCACTTCACATAAAAACATATAGTTGCTTTTGCAGTACTTGTACAGGATTCATCACATGCTGCAAAAATTTTCAGTAATATACTTAAAGAATTACCCTATCAATTTCTAAATGGTTAGTAAACATCTGAAAAATCAAGGGTGATTGGTGCAGTCCCAAAAGACTGTGAAATGGCAAATAGAGTGCTCGAACTTAAAAACAGTATTTTTAAAAAAAAAAAAAAGGTCAGTTGGCCTAACTCAGTCACACACAGAAACAGTGGAACAAATTAGCAAAGAATAAACCTGGATGTACTCAGAAAGTATGTTAGCAATTAAAAAGTAAAACCCATAAGTATTACAGATTTGCCAAGGACAAATCACAGCAAAACAATCAATTTTAATGGCAGAACTGAGCGGATGTCTAAAATCAAAGCAGCATGTTCCAAACCTTCCACCTGGTTAAATCTTTTAACACTGTCTCCATTACAAGTTTCGTACGCTTTAAGAAAATACAGCACAGAGTAAATTATTAAAGATGAATATACTTCTGCTGGAAAAATACCTTAAAAACAAAAATCACACTAATGTAGTCTTCAATATTTTTTGTCAAGCTGGTACAACATATGAAACGTGTCAGGGGTTTGAGTGTACCACCAGGCTCTACAAGCTCTTCCATGCCCCACCTAGGGTCTTAGCTGTCTGTATTGGAGGTCAGCTCTGATAGCTGCTGAGCGAGCCCCAGGTAACCTCACTGAGATCCCCTTTCTCCCCATTGCTTAGGAGTTGCATTTACACTCGAGCTTTTCCTCATTTCCTCCCTGATTTACACTGCAATGCTGCTGTGCCTGGCCCTGAACCTTGCTGTCCCCAGCCCAGACCTGCTGACTTGACCTCAGACCTGGCTCGTCACTGCAGACCTGTCTGGCATCCTCGGGCACCTGGCTGCTGTCCCCAAGACTTCTCACTTGGACACTGTGGGACTGTGAACCTTGGACAGCAGGTCCTGCAGGCAACCTGTACTATACAACGTTTTCAGTAACAACTTGGTAGGTGGCACTATTAATGGAATAGGAAAAATTGATCATATTTCACTTATGAAAGAGTGTTGCTTTTTAATTTATGAAATCTGTATTTCATTTACCAATATATGACATCTTTTGGGAGAACCTGGCATCATCCAGCAAAAGTCTACAGAGGTTTGAAGTATGAAATCTCAAATACAAGCTCTTAAAAAGGACACTAAATAAGTAAGACTGCACATAAACATATGCCGTAATTTTAATAGATGCACTTTAACAACAATTACCATTTTGCATTCCTTGCTGTGTAGGTTAGACCATTAGTGCTTTGGGTTAGACTTTTTCCAAAGGCTATTGCAAAACATAAAGAGAAACATCTGCTACAAAATTACTGTAACCATGCTATGGGAAAGCTAAACCAAAGGGAGAAGATTACTTTATGAGGGGAAGAAAAATCAACCTGGTAGCTTGGGAAATCACTTTCCTGAACACTTTAAACATACAGAAATAATAACAAAAACCCTTTTTTAGAGCTAACTGGCAAAGCAAATAATTCTGTTTAAGTCATCTGACAGTTCCACTGATAGTTTAAGACGGTTTTGAAGAACGAAGACTTTTAAACATACCCAGTAAGAGAACATGTGCCCATACCTAACTTTGGAGAGACTATGAACTCTTAGAAGGTGTCACGAAACAGCAGTGACTGACTAAAAGAATGTCAGGCCCTACAATCTCAACAATACAGTCTCCAACAACAAAGAAGATTTTTTTTTACCAAAAAGAAGATTTTTTTTACCAAATAAGGTTTTTGTACCAAAGAAGAAAGTGAATCTGTATCACCTTAGAGAAAACCAGTATTCTGAATCAATAAAGATAAAATACATTTGAATAATACTTAATTCTACACCTCTTATCCTCACTAGAAATTTTAAAGAAGAGGTTTTGCTACTTATCTATGAAGAACAACCAAAACAATTGACCAAGTATTTTATTGGTAATTATGTTAAACATAGCCATTAATATTTTGTCTTCCTGCTCTGACAGCAATGTAAAAACATACAACAAAACACAAAAAATAACACTTAAGGCATTTACATTTTCCACCAACATGTGCTCATAAAACCAGTGAATGTTAATAGATAAAGAGTCAAAAATATGTAAATTACCTCAGTAGTACCAATGGATGCAATTTCAATGAAGCAAAACAGAGATTTAATTTCATTATTAAATAACGAGTTGTAAGAAATGTTTAACTCACCTGATTACCAACTAAAAGAAGATGTTCTCCCAGCAGAAAGTCTTTTAGCATATCTTCCATTACCAGCATGTGCTAGAGAAATAAAAACATGATTTTTACTCTTGTTTTTATACTCTCAAAAGTGTATATATTCCCTAATAATAATAGTAAACAAGAACTTTAAAGATTTGGGGCCTTTTTTTTTTAAGTTATACTAACCACTACTTACTACACAGCCAGTGCCTCTCAGCCAATAATAGCAGAAGCAATCTATCTAGTGACTAAAACAATGAAACAAAAACACAAACTCCACTTCTGCATTTCCTTTGCTCTGATCGATTCTGGGTGTTTGATTTTCCAAACTGTGTCATTCTCTGTAATCATTCCTAATGCATTTTCTTTTTAGCCTAGGTGAACGTTTGTCACCCAGAGCATAAGAACTTTCATTTATACACATATGACAAATTTCCAGTAACTCTACAGGCAGGAAGCAAAATATATCCTGGTAGAACTGTAAAGAAACCAAACAGGGAATTAAAGGGAGATTACATGAATATGTACGTTAAATACTTTTTTTTTTCTAAGTTAAACACCAAGCCTAGCTTAATAACAAACACACTTTCCTATCGTAATTAAGCTTTAGTTTCAAGGAAAATAAGGACAGAAAAACACAAGCTCAAGTCTAAAGGTGTTTATTGTGTTTCTTACAAATTCTAAATTAGACTGCCTAACTGAAGTCAAAATACAACATCTATTTTACCAATCCAGTATTATAAAATGTAACACACATTATACAAAATTCAACCTTACCATGCTCCTCACAAATAATTTGTTTAAAAGGATCAAAAGGATTTAAGGATAATGTGGCAATGCAGACTACTTTACTAGCAATAGTCTTGTATATTTCTCTACTGTACCTAGTGAAAATAGGTCATCTGTAAGTAGGTCAGACAAGCTACTTAGAGAAATAAATGCTTGCCTTTAGATAAACATATAGATAAACATAGTTTTTCCACATTATCATTCCATCTCTAGTACTTAATTTTGAAAAAAACAAACCCACAAAAAAAACAGTACATCACATGCAATCTCTGAGCATATAGAAATACTCAGTTTGCAACTGTGTGAAAGATATTACAGGTTTCCAAATCTCTCCAGAACGGAGGGCGGTGGTGGGGGGAAGAAACTCGTGTAAACATAGCTTAATACCACAAAATCTTACCCAGGCATGTCAAAAGACTACTGAACACTCAACATACAATTAATTCAAGAAGACCTCAAGGCAAACTACTGTATTTTCTGAAAGCACACACACTAGCAATTTATCACTGATGAGAGTAACTTTGACCAGATAGAGCATAAATTCCAGCGAGTCAGTTTTACCACACTTACTGATTACATTTTTTGATTCTACTGCTAAAGCATGAGAATTTCCTTCAGATGACTTCTGTTTTACGCTAAATTGGAGAAATACATGCACATTCTCGTTTCCTTGCAGAACAACTTTACTACAAGGTACTGCAGCAATGCTAAATTCCAGTGGAACATGTAATGCTTCAAGACCAAAACTATGCATTTCATTACACTGTACAGCACTGCAAAGGGCTGGGGATATAAATAAACCAACACAGAAGAAAATCGATGCAATTTTTAGATACAAGAGAGGAAAAGTTGCATTGGACTTGTGAAACAAATTTGCTTTCCAGCAGGTTTTGGTAAACGATCACTGCCACACTTGAATGGCTGAACTACAGTGGGAACATGCAATACAGAACGTTAAGAGTGAAATTCATTCTGAAAAGGGAACAGCTCTTCTGACAGGTATTTGGTGGTTGTTCCCTCTAGGATTCAGAATTCATTGCTACCAGGGGCAGATACAGAGCAGTTTGTTCTATGCAGCATTTTTAACAAATGTTGCCTAAACAAAACTGATGCATAAGATCAGTCACAGTTTTCTTCAGTGTGTTCATTTATAATTACTGAAGCAATAAGCAAGAAGACTGAAGAAGCAATGCATATATGAATCCTAGTGAGACTTCATTTCATTTCCAACACACTCAGATGAAGTACTTTACTGAAATGGCAACACAGAACAAAATCTCACATGAAATGTTACTGGGGAAGATGAAGAAGACTGTCATCTGTTCTCCTTGCATGGCCTGTCACCTTCAGTAGGTGATAGCCATGTTGCAGAAAGGATAGCCTTTCTGGGAAGAAATTACAAGCAAGAAAAGAAGAAAAAAATAGAGCAGAAGAGAAAAGGAAATTCACAAAGTAGGGAGATTCACACTAGTCTCCTAAAAAGAAAAATACTTCACAAGCTATCAGTGAAATATCATAGTCACTCAAAGGGTAATTCTCTGGCTAAGGATAACCTTGTCTGACAATTTTGAGGTCCACAAGCTAGATGGAGAAGACAGCTGCAGTACACCTACCTCTATAAAAGGAACATGGGAGAGGGTGGAACTAAAACAAACAAAAAAAGTCACCAAGCCCTTTCCTTTTATTGTGTTCACAAATTGCTCTTACTCTTTGCTACTGCGAACAAATTAACATTAATAACTCCAGCAACTAATTAATAACTCAAGTTATATAAAATAATTATTATCTAATAACTAACTACTAGCCCTAATTACTCTTCATCTTGCTTTTCAAGCATACAGCGTTAATTCTAATACAAGGCAGGTACTGCCGACCTGCAAAACTTCCTATTACAAGCTTGTAAAACACTCCATCAGGACGGAATCAATAACCCAGCCACAAGAGTCGATCAGGTCAGCAGCAGCAATAAAATCACTCAATAAAGCATCTTATCAAATCATTCTAAATAAAATTCAAGTTCACTCAAAGTTCTTTCGCATTTTATGAATGTTCAATGGGATTGCTACGACATCTTCAAAGGGACACAGTGAAGATGGATCTGCAATGAGCATCAAATCCCCTGGGAAAAAATTTTATCCTAAAGAAGCTGTTTCAGAATTACAACTTTCAAAATTAGTATATCATTTAATAAACGTGAATATGTGCATTAGTACATATTTAATGAACTTTCTGTACTTGAGAAGCCAGCAAATTCTACTTACTTGAGCATTTTCGTAAAACAACACATCAGGCACTTTCATTTTCTCACTTGGGTTATAAACTGGCATAGTCACAGATCCTATCTTCAGAATCCCATCATTTATTTCACCTAGACATTTTTCAGGAAACAAACAAGCACATGCATTACTTATACCATCCTCTGAGCAGACATGCAATCAATCGCCAATGCTTTCAAGTGAAAGTTTGCAAATTTTAACAAGGCTGTGGGTTGCTGTAAATGACTTCTATCTAAAGTGAACACTTGATAGATTATCTGTTAACAAGAGGTTGCATTATAATGAATTTGAATTCTCTTTATAATTGCAAAGAAGTCTACTACAATAAATGATGAACAGGTGATCTTATGTAAAAAATATCATAAAGTACACTAGGAGCTGTGACAGCTACCATGGTTTAACTTCATACTCTTGTTATTGGAATACCACTAACTTTGTCAGGCCACATTTCCTCAACCCACAAATTTTTCACTCTCTTCTATTCTCTTTCTATTTTCTCTAGTTGTCTCAGTAGACACAGCGTGTGGATGGGACTGAGGAGAGCTGGGACCAACCCATCACAGCAGTACTAGCGTGTTGATTTTCACATCCAGAATTACTTTTTTGACCAAATGGGTTAATTCTAGAAAGTGGACACATTTAACACCTGCTGAAAACTGAATAAATTTGCACTTGAAGGTATGACCTTCAAGTCTTCGAGAAAAAGTTAAAAATAAAAACAACAAATTCTTACACCAAGAAAACCATAAATTCCTTCCTTAGGAAAGCAGAAGTTAAGTTTATATAATAATAAAAAAGGATTATAATGTGTTCTCTTCTAAAATATCGGACAGAGAAACATGAAGAAATTTCAATGGAGGGATCAGGGTGGAAAAAAAATGGTAAGCAGATAGTGTAATGCAATTGGCAATATTTCTAATTATTTCATAAATAATTTTTACATACATATATATAAACACATATAATGCAAATATAGATATAATAATGTAATATTACATCTTATATATTCAGCTATAAGTGTGTACATACGCAGCCATTCATGCATTATCAGTAACACATGTATTCTATATATCATAGTATTATATATACCTACGCAGAGATATATATGCATATAGACATGCATACATACACCTATGCAGCCATTCATGCAGTATTATGCCTGTTTGTTTTTTTTATTTTATTTTTCACCTACATAAAAAAAATATAAAAATAGAGTCTATGTTAATTCGGACAAAAGACTTGTTTGCTACTGTAGAGATCTACCTGAAATCATAAAAGTCAAATGTATCAGAAAACTGAGAATGTCCATACAGAGAAATGACAGCAAATATAATACTGATAGAGTACAGATCAAAGCTGTTGAAAGGAAAAGTTTAGTGAACAGAAAATGGCAGATCACTCAACGTGTGCTACCTGATGGAAGTTATCAAAACTTACATAATTAGCATGAAGACCAAAGGACAGGCAGGAATGAGAAAGAAGTAAGAAAAATGGCAGAAGCAGAAATATATGTGAAGTACTGAAGGCTCCTTCAAAAGGATACAGGTTGCAGAAGGTAAAGAAACAAAGCCATGCTGGATAAAGATGATATGTGACAGCAACTTAAAGAAAAATTTAAAAAAAGAAGAAAAACTAATAAAGAATTATGTACCAGAATGAAAACAAAATACAACCCAAGACTCCTACAAGAGTCTTGATGAGAAAGAGGTTGATTTTACCAGTGAAGATAAAAAAAAGCAATGGTAAAGAACATAACATAGAAAGATTAAGATCAAAACAAAGCTGTAACTATGAACCATGCAAAACAGTAGTACAAATGATAATAATAATAAAACAGGTAAATAAATAAAAAAACATCAAATCAAAACAACGACTTAAGTCCAAGAGCTGGTCAAGTGCCTGAAGTCATCAATCTGTTAGACTGGGGAACCCTTAAACATGTCAAGGGCACTAAATTTCATGGGCAGGGAATGCAGCAGACAGTACATAAGTATCAGCATACTAAGGAGATATTACTTCCCACTATAACAAAGCCAAATGGGTGTAGCTGAAGCAAACTACATTTATTTTGAGCTCATTTAGTACACATTTATATGCTGAACTATCTGAGTAACATTCATGAAGAACAGGACAAAAGATGGCACAAACTTACAAGTGTAATCCTTCTCCTCTAGTTTCTTTGTGCTATCTGGACTTGACTCAATACCGGAATCCTGTAGATTTTTGTGTAAAGCCGATCTGGCAAGGTTTGGTAAAAACCTAAATGAAGAAATAAAAGAGGTAAATCATTTTTTAAGGAAGATTTTTTACAAGTTTTCAGTATTTTCTGTAATGTAAAACCAGTATGAAGCTTTACTTAGATCTCCAAACCCTTAAATGTCTATGTCTATGCCCTCGTATAAGTTGCATGCTCATTATAAAAAGCTTCAGTATTACGGAATATTGCAAGAAAATCTGCAACGTAGGATGAATTAGGACTGGAATTATGTAATATCCTCATTCCACTACCAGTAAGAGCTACTATAGAAACGATGTTTATTTGGAAACACCTCTACTCTTGACTCAGTTCCCATGAACCCAGAGCTCTAAAGTGAAATAAAGAGCTCTGTGGCATACAGTCTGAGGCTCCATCAGTTTTCCAAACCTTTTGTTAATTAAAATTTGCCTTCCTTAATAGAAAAGAACGGAAAACAAAACAAAACAAAACACTATATTCATAATTTCATATACAGTTTATAGAACTGAAACCAAAACTCCATCAAGCATCCAGCCATACTAGACATAAAATAACTCAAAGCAGAGTGTTTTGAGACAGTGAAATAATGTTGATAACGGTGACCTAACTTGTATGATTTCACTAAACATCATCATAAAGATGAGAAAACAGCACAAAACCATTTCAACTCAGCTTTTAAGTTTGAGAATACCACCAAAATAGTTTTGAAGAAATGACAAAATTTAAGAAGCTAAAGAGCAATTTCATTAAAAGATATCTTGTATGTTAGCAATAGACCAAGGAACTCTGGAACTTCCACCCATACTGGCACGTCTACCTGGAAAGGCAGGCTTTATTAACAGCATAGTAAAGGCTTTCATCTGGATGTTGTGACAGTCGCCGACAAATTCGCAACAGTTGTCGAGTGGATAAAGATGAAGCCAGGGACTGTGCCTGTCAAAAAATACAAGGTGGTTTAATTACTTCATCTCTGGGAATTGATCTCAGGGATTTAAACTGAATGAGTCAGGAAAAAATGTAATCCAAAAGTAATTATTTCAAGTTTTCTCCTAATTCATAAGTGCTTTCTGCCTCCTATAGTAGTGTGTGCTTTTTAATCCACACGTTTGTAATTCTGTATTTGTTGCAGCACTTCAGTGTCACGGAAATCATGATGTTATCTACAGATTTGCTTTATGATTTCACTTGATAAGCAACAGGGAAAAAACATGCTGATAACTTAATTTTCTGTGCTATATAATACCTAAAAGTAAACAGTATTGATAATAAAAAGGAGATAAGCCATGGTAGAAGGACCAATGTCTTAAAATCTATAATCTGCTCTTCGCAAGCTGAATATGAGCTCTGCAAGTAATGCTCTGGCAAAACGGTCTGGCAGGATTCGTGGATGTATAAACAAGACAACACTGGACAGAAGTAAGGAGATTGTATCACCTCTGCACACGCCTTTTGGGTGGGCCACTACTGGAACACTGTGTCCTTTTCTGTTGTCCATGTGTTAAAGTAAATGCTAGAAATTGGACATGATTCAGTAAGGAGTTACAGAAGTGATTCAGTGCCTGGGAAGGCAGACCTAAAGCAAATACAGCAGAATGTAAAAACAAACAAACAAAGCCCCCCAAACAAGTGGCCATTTATTTAGAGATATAACGACCGAGAAAGAAATCCTTCTATTCACTGCATATACCGGATGAAGGTATCTAATACAAACAGGTTCCTTATTTTAGCAGGAAGCACACAACAATGAGTGTGATCTGATAAGTCACGCCATGCTTTGCCTGGGTTAACCGAAATATTTTAATTAGGTAATTTCTGAATGTTTTGCTTTGGGGCATATAAATGATTTCTAACTGCATTACGATTTCTTAATATATTGTTTTAATCGGAAAAAAATCCTCAAATTTGCAATCAAGGAAAAAAATAGAAAAGGCAACACTTTATTAATTTCAGAGTCTTTTTCTCCCTTAATCATTTTTAAGTATGAGAAATGTGTTATCACCAACTCTTTCCTCTGGAAAACTGCAGTTTTGACGAACAGATGTTAATTTTTTTGGAAAGGATAAAAGCAATCAGTTCCACGAGACTGTGCAAAACTCAAAAGCTAAGAAGGCAAAGGATAGTATGTTTTAGCTCAGCTCTGAGCAATAAGCTAGGATGGTTTAGATTGGGATAACTGCTTCAATTACTACTCTTGCTTTTCCTATTTTCATTGATCAAAGATTGTGAAGCATTTTCTGAAGCATCATCGTTTACTACCAAGTATTACAGACATTGTGTTGTAAATGATGGCTTTTCAAGCGTTATCTCTGTCTCAAGACCTACACAGCAATGAACAAAGCATAGGCAAGTGAGAGGGGTGAGTGCTGCATCCCTGTCGTCCCTGCTCACCAGTCAGGACTCTCACTGTTTTGGGAGATTATATTTTTTGTAAAGAATCTTAAACACTTGAAATATTCTCAGGCTAATTATGTTTTTGTAAGGTAAGCAATCCTCCCAAGTCACAACCTACAGGATTGCATTAGTGGAAATTGACAGCTGAGCAGAGTAACTGAGGTAGCATGCTTCATCCATTGCACCAAGTGGGAGGAATAAGGAAGACACTCTTGCCTCGCACCATGCCACTCCAATCTCTAAGGAACACGGACATTTTAAAGTCAAAATTATATATAGCACCAGATCCTCCACTGGAATAAACAGAGTACAAGCTCACAGAGGAGGAACTGTGTCACATCATCTGAATATTGCAACTGGGAGTTAAAGTTTTGGAATAAAATGTCCTCTTTCTTCCTTACCTGTTCTTGATTTTTATACGTAATAGCTGTAAACTCAAAATTAGGTTACAGTCCTTGTGACAGTCTTTGTAATATATATCTATCAGGCATCTAATTCAACAGGATCTTGATTGTGGTCTCTAGGTTCTATTGTATATCAAACAAACAATTACAATGACGAAAAATACACCCACAGGCTGAATATGTTACAGGTATTCTTCTATTGTTAACAAAATCACTTGAAACAATGGCTAATATTTCAGGATAATCTCTGGCAGAGGATTACTTACTCAGGCAACTCTAAAAATAGCCTGACATACCTTAGGCACATATTTCAGCTCTCCACACAGGCATGCTATTCTTGACATGTCTCATGTCACTGCTCATCTACAAGAATCCTCCCTTGGTCCGTATCATGATTCACATCTTATCCAACATCATACACTTCATTTAGATACTTTACAATGCTATAGACATCCACATGTTTGGAAAGCACTTTTATAATGCTCTATTCAAGCATGGTATGTCTCCAAATATACCCAAAACTACATTTTTTCAGTCTACATTTGTCAAATATCAGGTGTAGAAAGTTAAATAGATGTTAATAACAACATTGTCCCATAGGTGTATTTAAAAGTCAGCCCTTTTATTTATTTTTTTAAGCTCAGAAGAGCACAACAGCCTTTCAATATCCCTCAACTACCTGAGTAGTAATACTATGAAAACTATTACCATGTTAAACCATGAAACATAAGCAGAACAGATTACAATTTGCATACCAGTTAAACCGCTGGATTCCACTAAAAATGTTTTACATTTTAGTTACATTGAAAGCATCCAGTTGCCATAGCAATGATTTCTTCTACTTTTCACCAAGATTTGACTATCTTTTTAGAGAATTTTGTGGTTACTATGTCAGCAGAACTTATTTTTCTTGATAAGACTGCTTTAACAGAATAACCTGTAGTAGTAACACAGATAGGAATTCTGGAGATTTCCCTTTTACATTGCTAATCTTTGCTGTTGCCCACTGGCACTTCATAATGGCTAGATAGTTTCCATTGCCGAAAAAGCCACAATAATAACAGCTACCAAAGTTCCAGTGACTGAAGTGAAGTAATCAAAACATATTTGGACAAACATGATTATCTCCATACTTACCCAAAAGGTACCTCGAGCATCTCTCATTGTAAACCACATATCTAAGCCCACTGACAGTGTGTGTGCTTTTTCTTCTCTAGGATTTGGGGGATTTCCTAAAAGCTTTATTTATGCAGATTCTAAAAGCGTACATAAAAATCAAAGAAGTTACAGTATCCGGTTCAGTAACTGTCAGCAGTAACTTTCTGGGGCTGGTTTTCAATAAGGCAGCCTCTAAAATAACACTATAGCTATAAAGCTTTACCCAGTCTTCCTTCAAAACAAAGCAAACAGTCCTAGTAGGAGAAATCAAATCTGTGGGGAAAAGAAGAGGGGGTAGGGGAGTACTCACTGTGGCATCATTTGTTTCCCGAAGCTTGTGTGTTAATGACAACAACTGCTCCACAGCAGCACTGGGTACATTTGGAATCTGCTTGAAACAAAAACAGTATTAATCTTACCGTACGATGGGTTAAGTTCCATACACAGCTAGCCATATATGCAATGAGTATACACATTCTGCAGTTGGTTTATGTCACCAAAAAAAAGGAATACAATTTTGACAATGTTTTTCTATTACAGCATCATTTAATATCATTTTAAGAATGCTAATTTATTCCAATACCATTAAAAGATAAGCAGGCTTTGAAAATGAAGACTCATTTGTGCTACGCTGAAATGGGGAGTGGAATAGCATAGCAAAATACTTTTATATAGCAAATAACCATGTTCAGTAAACAAGAATCAGCACGTGCCTAAAATACTGAACGTACTTACCATTTCTTTAATAACTTGAATTTCTTCATTCTTGCTTAAAGATCGAACATTATGAAAAAGAAACAGTGTCAGAAACTCTGGACCCAGCCATTGTTTGGTACTACTTCCGATGACAGGCGGTTCTGCTAGGACAACTATTCTGAAGGAGGGGTGTATTGGAAAGATAGACCTGCAAAACAAGTTTTATAAAATGCATTACTTGACCTAAGCATTAAATATCAAATTTAATATTTTTATTTTTACAATAGATGAAAAAGGAATTATATTAGTGTGCTGAGCCATATCACGATATCTTTTCTCATAATTTGCAAATGCAACTTTATTAAAAATAAAAAAAGACAAAGACTGCATAACATGACTTGCAATTGTGTAAATTGCTCATACTTCTCTACACTGAGAAGGGTACCCAAAGTCTCCACTTCTCATCTGCAAAATGCCTGCATGTCTCAAGATGGGCAAGCTGATGACCTGCATGTCTCATGATGGGCAAGATACCAGCAACTAGGGTACGGTTTACTGGTTTCTATATCCCAAATGGACACATCTCAGTAATTTGGTAAGATTTTTAGAAGTGCTTTACCTAAAGCAGTATGTCTAACAGGCAAATCAGGGAGAGAACATCATCTACTGAAGCTGCAGTAATGAGAATTTCTTTTACTCGATTAGATTGACAGAAAGGAAAAAACTGTGAAGATTGGCCTTGATATCACAAAGAGATGGATTTAGTAACACTTTAGGAACTTACTGACATTCTCTGCAGCCCCTGGAAAATCACCTAGTCGCTTGGGGTGTAATTAATGCCCCCAACTTCATAATATCTCGGAAATTTATACTTCAAAGGCCAGGCCAGTCACCTCACCTTTGACTCATTTTCAAGACAGCACAGGGAAACAGGTCCCTCAAAGAGCTGCTTAAGATCTAAAGAATTTAAGAAACACCTTACTGGGTCCTTCAATCTATCCATCTAGCTAAATGTTCTGTCTCGGATGGTGGCAGCTGGAGATGCTCCTTGGGGAAGCCTCTTTCAAGGCTTATGTGATAAACTACTATCAGCATTTAATTCCCCTCGCACTCTCCCAGCACCCACAATCATGCATTCAAGGATATTAGGGATTGATCTTTATTTGTTTTAATGCCCTTTTATCCTTAGATTTGTCTAATCCCTTTCTGAACTTCATCATCCTCTCTGTCTCCATAGCTTCCTGTAGCAATGCATCCACTTTTCACTGTGTAAATTTCACACTGTAGGATTTGGTGAGTAACTGTCTCTTAAATGCCTGCCTATTTCATTCCGCAGAAGATAACGGGAGCTTACTGAAACCAACACAAGCTTAAATATACCACTGCTGGATGCATGTGTTAGGGCAGTAGAAGAATGCTGCCTCTGTCTTGGGTGTTTTTCACAACTTTTGCCTGTCTTATCTATGTAATATTATCATATCTTTGGATTAGGAATTCATTTCTACTCATTCATCAGCACAACTTCATGATCTGTAGAAGTAAGAGTAGACAGTAACAAGTCAGATATGAAAGACAGTCAAATTATGCAAGAAGGGCCTTGTTTACAACAATTAATTTTTCAGTGCACTTATTAAAATAGCAGGTGTTAATTTGGAAAAAGAAAAGCAAGTGAAATTGAATTAGCTTATATTGTTAGATATGCCTGTTATCATGAGCCATTCCCCATATAAATTACAACATTTGAAATCATAACTCTTGGAGGCAAGTATTCCTCCTGGTTAAACTGAGGGGGAAATGAGGGTGTATAAGCAAGAAAATCCTAAGACACAATATGACCATTAAATATAAATTATCAAGTCTACTGCGTAGTAGGCTCATCTGTTAGTCACAACAATGAAATACAACAGAGTCATTACAGCAAACAGTCTCTTGTATCAAAGCAAACACAGGGGGTGGCATGAGTTATTCTCAGCTGAAAGTCATAAGCCTAGAAGCTATTCCCTGACTGATAAAAATAGAAATAGATGTCTGAAAACATCACATGAAAGAGGAACCAATAGGAATGTCACCGTCACTAAGCATAAAAGAAGGTCAGGGAACATTGGCCAACTTCATTATAGAAGAAAATGATCCCTAGATAGGATAAATACATACATATCCAGACTCACCTTTACCCCCATTACCAAGAAGAAAAACAACCCTCCTATAATTACCTAAATTCCCAGGACTAATTCTGGTCCTTCTGCAATACCATAAGAGCAAAAAAGCCATCAGCTTTCCATCGTAAAGGAAACACATCTCTCTCATATCACATCCACATTAACGCCTAATTCAGAGAGTATGGTGGGGACAGGCAGGGAAAGAATGCAGAGAAGCTGGAGGAAAGGAGATGAAGTAAAGGCAAGCTAATTTGGTGGTATCAGTTAAAGCTACTGAAGTACACCCTAGGTTTTGACAGATCACAACACCCCTGCTGTTGTTTCCCAGTTTGTAAACATGGATAAAACTACCTGGCTACTTCGAAAGCTGTTGTTTGCACTGATGTTTGAAATGTTGAAAAATGTCAAGGTAAGTGTATTATTTAAAAAAAAAAAAGTCGTAAACTACCTGATCCTGCAATGCTATGAATGTTCCAACCATCCATGATAGCAATTGAGGAGCTTCAAAGTTGCTCCACAGTATTACAGATCAAGTCCCTAAAGGAATAGAATATGAAGCTACTATATGGAGCTTTATTTCATAAGACAGAGATCTTTGACATCTTGTATACTTTGCAGATGAAGGCCAAATAAACGCATCTTATTAAAAACTTTTTTTAACAAACAAAAACAAAACCACCTTTTTCTAAAACACTTTTAAAATTATTGAAACTCTAGCACAGTAGGAAAACCTGGTGTTAGTGGATTAGTGCAGAGAGCCTCCATTTGTTTCTCTTTCTATTAAATGTTTACTGATAAAAGAGATAGCAGGGTGCTCTCTGGTACTAATATCTGTGTCCTTTTCACATCAGTCTTTAATTCCAACCAAGGATTACCACCACTGCTCAAGAGGAAGATCAGAACGCAGACTGCTCAGAATGGTTTTAGGGAAAGATTTTCTTGTTATTGACACATGGTTCAAAGCAAGTGAAGTTCCCAAAAGAACCAAAACGATGCAGAATGGCATTCCTAATGCCACCTTGCAAAACCAAACTGGGTTTAGTTGTCTATTGTTGTAGCATGGTTTTATAAATCTCACAGTCTTTCAAAATAAAAGCAATATTATGAGTTAGGGGTTGTAGTAATGCTAGGATCACAAATGACCTATCATTTTTTCCTTACTATTTTTCTTCAATTTCACAATATTCTAAATTTAACAGATTACTTTATTTGGAAAGCCACTAAGCTGAAAAAGAAGGGAAGGGAAGGGAAGGGAAGGGAAGGGAAGGGAAGGGAAGGGAAGGGAAGGGAAGGGAAGGGAAGGGAAGGGAAGGGAAGGGAAGGGAAGGGAAGGGAAGGGAAGGGAAGGGAAGGGAAGGGAAGGGAAGGGAAGGGAAGGGAAGGGAAGGGAAGGGAAGGGAAGGGAAGGGAAGGGAAGGGAAGGGAAGGGAAGGGAAGGGAAGGGAAGGGAAGGGAAGGGAAAAAAGCATAGCAAAAGAACAAAGTAAAAGCTAGAAAATGTAAGCAGTTAAAAACATTCATTGTTTTCAAAATTCACTTTCTGCCACATTTTATATTTGTCTCATCTACTATATATGTTGCCTTTCAACCTAATCACATGGAAAATAATCTACTGCCTGCAGGGCATTAAAACTAGACATATGTTACGAGCTTCTGAACAATTCTTATTATATACATATTTCTAGATTTTCTTGTGATAGATGGCTTTCTGCCCACCACACCAAAGCCTTATCATCTGTGTGCACGCTGGGAGTGTGGGTGGATTATCCACCCAAACAGGTTAAAAGACCGCCTCATAAGACAAACCAGCACCTCACCGCCTGTCTTGTAAAAGCCATATAAAAGCCACTCTACAGCATTTGTCTTAATTAAGTACATGTAATTATTCATTTCATAAGAAGATCTATGCAGAAATCTTGGATATGCACAGTGGATGAATGGATTTTTTCTTATACAATAATTCAACTAACAAGTAATCAACAGCTATAATTTCCTTCTATCATAGAATCATCTAGGTTGGAAAAGACCTCTAAGATAATCTAGACCATTTGTCAGTTTCTTAGGGGCAGCTTTTTTTTCTTCCTCTTCTCCCTAAATTATAAACAAAAATACTCAAGTTCCCCTTGTCATTCCTGCTAGAGCTATTGACCCACCGGTCTGAAGCCCTTCTCAGGAAAATACTAGTGGATGTGACAGATACAGAAATGTAATGAAATGATCTGTGAACATATAACTCACAGTCAGTAATGAAAAAAAAAATTAAAAAAGAATGTATTTTATTAGCTCTTAGAGAGATAGTCATACTTTTAAATGAAGTTGTCAGAAATTTGATTTATGAAAAATGGTATTAAAACCAGCAAAACGTGAAAACAAATCTGAACAGCAAGCAATACTTTCCCCTTTGTCTGACATTGCTAATAACACTGCCATAGTTGAAGCACTTTCATATTATTTAGTATAATACTGTTCACATTCTATATGATGTGAGGCCTGTAATTTCCTTTGGCCATATTGCGATCTGAAATACTATCCTCTTGAAAGTCTGAAATACTAACCTCTTGATTTATCATTAAGTGATATAGGTAGTAGTAGAATAAAAAGAATGCTGCAAAATCTGTGAGTATCATTACTGTTGAAACACTAAAAATTAAAGGAAATAAAACTGTGAAAAATAATTGTATTATTTGCTCTATCATTTTCATACAGGGACATGAAAGCTTTGTAAAAAATCTATCTTGCTGCACTGAAAAGGGGATCCCCTAGAACTTCTCCATTAACATCTCGAATTTTTACCAGAAAAATCTTCAGGTGTTTCAAATCCTCTTATAAACACACACTAAAAAAATGTTTACAGAAATGTTATCTCCTTGGTTAAGAACAGTACTCCTTTTATCTATCAGGAAATTCATGAATTTCCTGAAATTAGGAATTTATGAATTTCCTGAAATTAGGAATTTATGAATTTCCTGAAATTAGGAATTTATGAATTTATGAAGCATTTTATGAATGGAACTTGAAAACTGACTTTCTATGAAAATCTGAGCCCTAGTAGTCTACTAAAAATCATCATCAGCTGTTCTTTTCCATTATGAAAGATATATTTGCATGTATGGAACTCACAATCTGGTCACCTCATTTGTCAGTTTTTAATTGAGGCAACACAGAGGAACAGCTAGGTTTTTTGTATTTCATGAATAACTGCAAGTAGTGCAGAAGAGAGAAACCCCACACCATTCTGTCTCATGCACACACGCACAGTAATGATGATGTTAATAAAAAAAAAAAAAAGAAAAAAAAAAAAAGGAGCATGTACCTCATGTACTCAGTTTCTCTTAGAGATAGCAGGAAAGTACCAGTTCGCTATCACAGCCATCTTCCAGTCCCTAATCAGTGCTTTTCCTCAAATCCTGCCCTCCCCTAATCTAATGATCTCCTAATGAGGCATTTGCCTTCTTTTCTTCAAATCCTGGTCCTTCAGAAATACTCCTTTTTATCTTATTCTTTCATCTCCTCCATTTATGACTATTTTTAGCTACCTCATTTAGGCCCTGCTTGACTGTTCAGAGACTTAAAACTCTGTCAATGCACTTCCACTAAATCACTGCTGTACCTCTCAGTACGTGTTTTCCTCTTCCACTGTTTCTCCTATGAACTACCTTTCCCTGTGAGATCGGGTAGATATTAAAACGTTAATAACAAAAGAAAAAAATACTTTTGTTAACTCTAAAATATGTATGCTGTATGCCAAACTTAAAGCATATATTGATTTCCAATATATAAATGAGAACTGAAGTCTGAGCGAGATTTAGGAGAGGAAAAAAAAAAAAGACTTCTGGTTCAAATAAAAGTTGAAACCACTTTCCACGGGGAAATCCTTATTGGAAGAGTAACAGAAGTTTTCACGTGCCACTCAGCAAACAACCCAAATTAAGTCCCAGCAGAAAGAGGAATGACAACGTATATTCTGCAGGCCTTGGAAAGAGCAATTGTACTGAAATTACTTCAGTCCAATTCAGAAAATCTGGATAAATAAAACTCTTTCTGTGTAACTTTAGTATCAGAAACCCAGTCGAAGCCATTATTACACAGCAAAATACATCGTATTTTTCATCAGTGTGGAAAGCAACTCCCAGTCACGTCTTGGAAGCAAAAAACTGCCCAGGCAATTTGCTCATAAATTCAAGGTGCAATGTATTCTATACACTATTTCCACAAGGCAATCTTTTGCAGGCGAATGATGGATGGTTTGCGCCTTCCTGTTTTCTTGCACTGTGATTAAATCAGCTGTCAGAACCCAGATAACATTTGATCAGAAGGTGTCTGGGAAGAACACCTCACTTTGCACAGCCATTCTGCGACACTGGAAGGTACCGAAGCTTACAGTGACAGGTAACTGCTGCTGAAAAGGAGGAATAGCAGGGAGAATTGCAGTGCTGGAATCAAAGAACAACTCCTGACATCACAGCCTGGAGCAAGTGAAAGGTAGTGATGTTTGCAGAATACATTAACAGACCAAAAACATTAGGTACAGGATCAGGTCCTGAAACACCTTCAATTCCTCAAGATCTGACCAGTACAGCACCCCCTGTACAGATGAGTGGTCCACTGATACTGAAGACCACAGCCAAACCAAAGAAGCTGAAAGATTTTTGCACTACTTTAACTTGTCTTCAGTAGAGTGAAGACAGGTTACCCCTCTTTTAGAATGAAAGCTCATGGTCAGTCAAATAGGTCATTTAGTTCTTACCAATCCACAATAAACTCTCTGTTGCAAAACATTAAAGTTAGGTAAAAGGCTAACTTTTTAAAGTTAGGTAAAGGCTAGCTAAAGGCTAGGTAAAAGCAATGCATTGTGATCTGAAGGCAAGAGGGACATTCTACCGAGGAACACCAAAAAGGACTCTTGGGGCCTCCAAAGTAGCAAAAAGCTGTGCACAATATTTCAGTAGATCTACACTGAAGTACAAAGTTGAACACAAAGTCGGGATGAAATGCCAAGATGGATCCTTAGAGATTTTTTTTGCTTCTCTTTTCAAAGTTTGGGCTTAAAATCCTTATGAACACTTCACTGATACATAGTTCTTTACTCATGAAACAAATGCTGGAAATGCCCATCTAGGTAGGTGTATGGCTGCAGCAGTCTGTATACAAGTAGCAACAAACAGGCTTAGATTACATCGTATCTTTCAAAAATTAACAAATAAATAAATGTTAAAGAAAACTTTAAATTTAAAATGAAGTTCTTAAAAACAAAACAAAACAAAAAAAAACACACACCCCCTCACAAAACTCAACAGTGCAGTATTTTAGATCAAAGGGGAACCAGAAATAGCAAAACAACTATGCAATAAAAGAAAAACTACTTTTTTAAAGTCGTAGTTCTAAAGGGTAGACTATGAAGAAGATCAAAGAAAAAAAATTGTACTGAGCATGACAATTAAGAGAAACAGGGGGTGGTACGTATGAAGAGGTTGCACATCACGAGTGCATCCCTACCAGAACTGAGAATGTCTCTGGAAAGCTTGGGAGCACACACATCTTGCAGTGTAAATGTGAGCACAGTCATCTGACAATTCAAATGTTTTTTTTCGGAGATTTGAGCCATTTAAGAAACACAGCATGTTTAGCTTCTTAGATACTGATTATTTCATATATGCCTGAATTTTAGATTGTATTTGTCTTGGAGTACACTCTACAGTATCTTTCCCAGTAACTGCAATTTGTCATCAGTGTTTGACTATATATCAGGAGTGGCAATCGGAGAGACCTTTTCTATCTGTGGAATGTTTCTAGCAGACAAGTGGAAGTTAAGAAACAAAAAGCATAAGCATAATGGGTCCCAACCCATCCTTAGGATTTCCTGCTCCATATTAGTTGTAAATTAAATACCAGCTTTCTAGTTAATGAAGAAAAAGGAAGTAACAAGCTATATTTAATTTCAGTTTAGCTTTATTTTCAGGTGCTGTTAATAAAATGTTCCAAAATTAAGAATTATATTCTTTTACATTTATATTTTTATGTACTTACCATTTTCCTTCAATTTCTAACCCCTCCTGTTGAAGGATATTTAATGATTTTCTCTTAGTTTGAGCACTCTAAACAGGATATAATTTTCTCATGCCAAAAAAAAACCAACAACCAAACAACAAACCATCACGAGGAAACTGGCATTTAAAGTATGCCCTCTTAGTGATTAAAAGGTATCATTTTAAGAAGGAAGCATTTTGCAAGATGTTTTTGTAATAAAATAAAGGAGATTAAGTGCTCTACAGGATGAAAAGCTGTTTGCATTCTATAGCCAACACTTTACCTTTCCTGTAGTTTCTCATCAGTGATCTGTAATTCTTCTTTTAAGTTCTGATACCTGTCTTCCCTTAATAATCTGGTGCCATCATAGAGGGTCAGTTCTCTGTCATGTATTAGTCTGTTTGAAAATAAAAGATAAGCTTTATCTAGCCTTTAATTTCCTTCTATAATGCTTATTTCAACGAATACTTTTTTTAATAAAAAAAAAAGCTACCTCAGTTAACACAGGTCATTGTAAAAAAGAAGTTATAGCAGTTTAAGATGCATCCAGGTGTGAAGATAAAGTAATTTGCATTAGTAAATAGTTTCAATGCAAAGTCAGTTAGTAAACCTGGATTAAATAGAAAATAATGAGAAAATGAAAGAAAAAAAAATCTTTCAAATTAAGTGGCATTAAACAGCCATTTAGTCATACTGGTACCAAGTAATATACTTCTGGTTTGTTTCCTGAAGCAACATATTTCAATCGGTTTTAATGAGTAATATACATAGAGACACAGCTTTTTTTTTTTTTTAATGCAGACATTGATTATATGTATTTAGATACAGCACATGCATGTGTTAGAAGAAAAATCAGAAGGTAAAGATAAACTGATTTAAAAAGAGAAAGAACAGGCTAACATTCTTTCTTCTGCCTACTCTCCTCTGTATATATACAATAATCGAATTCGTAAAATGTTTTTGCTACAACCTGATTTTAAAGCTAATTATGTCCTGTAAGTTTATGAATTGCATTACACAACTCAGGTCAACAAAGTACAAGAAATATTTGACCTGATGTTACAGATTATTATTAATATAGTATCTGATATTACTACTTTTGCTTCTGGGAAGTTTAATTTATTTTTTTACTGAATTGTGAAATAATATTTCAAAGGAGTTCTTTTCAATCAAAATAAAGAGTGCTTTTACATGTAACTAATGATTGCATTTTATTTAGCAGCAGAATGCATTCACAGTATTTTAAATATTTTCTGACATCTTGCATTTTCAAATCATCGTGTAAATATTACTGATTTTTAGATTTGATAAGTGTAGAGTAAAACCATTCTTCAATTCAGACTTACCCACTGTATTTACAGAGAGCTGAAATTTTCTGTACTATTAGACTTCTAAAGAACATTAAAGAATTGCTTCTGCTTTCATGTATGTAAGGACTGAATATGTTCCATCAAACTTGCTCATCTTGATTTTTACAGTATTCTAAAGTTATGAACTCATATTCACCATAAGAATCTTAATTTCTCAATAGGCATGCGCTCAGTAAGCTGATGATGTGCATGCAACTTATCCATGCTCGTATCCTGACCTTTGAAGTACAGCTAGAGTGCCAGGGTTAATTCGATGAATGCCATCAAGAATAACAAGCTTTCCTTCCAGGGCAGCAGTAACAAGCGGCGATGGTCTCCAAGCAGTGTCCCCATTAGGAAGAGTATACCTCTGCTGTAGCAAATCTCTGGCTGTCATGTCCTGTCAATTCATCAGAATAATATATTTATACCATATTGCATTCTTCTACAGGTACCTGCTTTCTCTTTATAAAACTACATTCTGCTTTTCCTGAGAATATACCCAAAGAAGATTAGCAGGAAATCTCCAATTACTTTTTGAAAGAGTATTAGAAACATGCACACACACACGAACATTCACACACGTGTTATGTTAAACAGTCTTTGAAAGTTCTAGGCTTGCCAGTATCACCTCATTGACCCCTCTGAAACTAGAAAAAAAGCCTTTTTTATTTTATTTTGGTTTTGTGTTTTTTTTTTTTCCTTTGCCTTAAATGTAATGGGAGCTCATGAGAACTTGTACAGTTTCGTGTACAGAAGGGGGCAGCAAGTTACACCTGGCGCAAACAGAAGTCATTCATTTTATATAGAAGAAATCGCCTGAAGGAGCAAAGACTTCATCATTAATCCTAAAGTAACATCATAACACAAAAGAGCATGACATTGTACTTCTTAGAAGAAAAATACAGCGGAAGCTCGTCAGAGAAGAAAGAACAGGATAAGAAAGGAGCCAGTAACAAACACAATACCAAAAGTATGTAGAGCATCACAAAGTAAGACTTGGGGAATAAATTGCAACCAAAGACAAAATCTCGTATAGCCTCCAGTATAAATATTTTGAATGTTCCATTACAACAGGTATGCACTACAGCAACAAGGATGTAATAGCAATTTTGTGGCCTGAAAGATGAAATTCCTTCCTCAGTCTGTGCTGTGAACAGAACTTAACCTAAAATCAGATGAGAAAAATATTTGCTATTGTAGCTGTAGCTTTTGCATATGTCCTTTTCACAACTATAAACCCTCTGAAGAATAAAAATAGAATACATTACATCATATGGCCTGAATCATTTCCTCTTTCTGCATTTCCTTAAAAGCCTTAAAATAACAGGACAAAGTCTGATTCTTTCAGTATAATTTTTATAATTTAGAGCCTCATATTCAGATGCACAAAAACAGACAGTGTTTTTATTATTATACTTCTGTTTTTTAATGCACTGTTTGTGCATTCTACTGTTTGTGCATTTTATTAGTGACTTCGTAGACTAAGTAAGCCACTTTTAATGAAAGCCAGAGAAAAAACTGAGTATTTTTAGGACTTGTATCAGAAGTGTGCACTCTGTAGTTAGCAAATGCTGTATAACTGAATATTCAACTAACACACCTTCTGACAATTCACCTCTACAGGTATGAAACAGCATCCAGTATGAATTATCAGCATATATATTATAGCCTAATATGCTATATACAATGATGTCTATCTGTAATTCCAGCAGCTTGAGAACCAAGCGTTAGTTTTCTCAATATAAACTCATAAGTGTATTTTGCTGCAAAAATATTTTTTGAAATAAAATGAATGTTTATATCTTTATTTAAATGGCTCCATTAGGTTCAGTTTAGTGATGAACTGAAATGAAGCATCATTAACTTAACGCTTGCCCAAGCTCTGTAAGGGGTTTGTTTTCATACAATCATTAAGGTTGGAAAAGACTTCCAAGATCAAATACGTTTTTAATGGCAACAATTTACTGCTTCTATTTATTTACTCTAAATTTATTTTTAATACATAATATTATAAATGTAATGTTATGAGATATAAAAAGATAATATTCTGCCACTAGAAATTCTTCCCTTTGGAGGGGAGATGACAGAAAGGTATGAATCACTTCCTCACCCAACCCCACTCCTCCACCACCACTTAAGCAAAGCAATTGCAAAATTATACAGCCTTATGAAACAAAATTTTTATTTTCATTTCTAACCGTCATTGTAACTCAGCATATGCTTTATTGCATTGGTTACTTTCTAAAATACCTCATATACCAGGAAAAAAGGAAGTTCAGGAGAGAACACAAGCAGGGTAACTGCTTTCCTCCCTTTTGCAGCTATAGCAATCCAAGCCTCCCATTTAGCCATTTTCCACGGTTCTCCGTGCTAATCATGTTCTTGGCAATTATGAGGTGAAAAAGCTCTGTTTCCTGCTTTTCATGCCAGTTTGGACTCACATTTTGTTAATATTTCTCAAATAAAAAATTGGAAGGAATTTGTAAAGAACAATTATGAAGTCATACAAAAAAAAAGAAATCCTAGAAACAAAAACATCACAGTACACAAACACAAGTGATGTACTTAAAAGATTGCTTTTGCTGTGGAAGAGAGAAAGGAAGAGCAAGTTGACGGAAAATTGTTGTAACATCGCTTTGAATATTGCTTTTTTAGCCCTAAAAATCTAGGAGGAGAGATAAAAATAAAAGCAAAATGTTTTATTTTAAACAATTTAAAACAAAAGTTCTCTAGCTACAGTACACGAAACTAGCTGGCTGCTGCTTTTCGTTTGCTGTTCCTTAACTGCAGTAGGAGAACTTAAAAACAAATCCTTCCTAATCAGGATGAGTTTCTTTGGCAGGAATTTGCCTACGTGGGATTGTATATAATCAGAAATCTGTATAAGGATGTCAGAGATCACGAATTAGACAGGAATTGTTCAGTGAGGCAACTGTTAGAGATGATCTATGTGCTCAAAACATTTTGGAACCTTTGGTTTAGATACATTCGATTCTAACCTCACGACATAAAAGCTGTCGAGATTTTTCTGTGAAATCAATAGAAAGACCTAAGGCTCTTCACACTATTCAAATCAACTTCGGATGTAAAGGATGAATCAAACATTACCACAATATGGTCTCTCTCAAAAGAGCCAGAAAGATATTTTTTGAAGTAAAATAGAGAAATCTGTTCCATTAAACTTCTCATAGCCTTCATTGTCAATTACTGTATCAATTAATATTTAACATTGCCCCTGTCATTAACCTATGCTACTACTTTGCTGTGCGAAGTCACCGATGTGTACAACAACACATCAAAACAACAACAAAAGCATCCTTAGAATATAACAGAAGATGCACGGCTCAGCTGCAATCATATTTTACACATGGCTTCCTGTAAAAACTTCTGAGATTTTCTAAGACACTGCACATAGGAAATAGATACATGCAGAGATGCACATTTGGACATTGGGTAGACATGTCTATGTCTACACAATTTATAATTTATACCAAAAAAATAAAAATATTTTATAAAAATATAAATTCTAATTTATACCAAATGCTGAGCTCACAAATAATTCATTTTCTTTTGCCTTAGCAATGATGTTTCGTATCACCAAAAAGCCTCTATGAAAACTCTCTGCCCTTTTAACTCGATCAAATCCTGGTGAAACCAAAGGAAAGGTTCACTTCAGTAGAAAGTGCCTCAAATCCCTGACCTATATTTTATTTCAGTAGGAATTACAGATCTTTTGAAGGAAAAATGTTTAGTGAGTAACCAATTTCATCAGCAGCTCCTCCTATCATGCATCTGCAAAAAGAAAGTCTCATGCTCCTATTCAGTGAAGCCATACTAATTAGAAGTAGGATGTTGAAAGATAGTGGCCATATTTTTAAGCTTGTAGCACCAAATAATTGCCTAGTTTTGCTGGTGAGTACCCAATACCACACCGTGTACAAAAAACAAGGGTTAGGCTGTGTTTGTCCTTAAGTGGATTTGTCAAGATGCAAAAGTTCTTTTCCTGAGGCGATTTAAAAATATGTTTATGTGGATAAGTGCAGGGAGAAGTACAACACAGTTCTCACCCAGAAGCTATGCACCTGTCTTAACATTCAACTGTACACGAGGTAACAGGTGCTGCTGGGAAGCCAAATGTATTACCACGAACACAACCTAGCACTGATGGGCTGTGTAGCTTTGGATCCCAGATGTGCTCACAGCTGGCCAGGTTAAGGCATAAGAAAAGAGCTCCATTTATGCAGACCATTTCAGTGCCTGCATCTTTATAAGCTAAAGGCATTCTTGAGGAAGGAAAAGCATTGGGATCCTGTCTAGAGAGGTTCTCACCAGTTCAAGAAAACATAAAATGGACTTTTTCTTCTTTCATCACCATTAATATCTCTCTTTTCTATTCTTTTTTGTCTGTTTCAACCCCTCAGTGTCACCACCCCTTTTAGTCAGCGTCTCTTCTCTCCCTACATGCCATTGCAAATCCAAATCAGCTGCTGTTTCCTCCTTTGAAGGTCTCCGTGCTGCCCAGGAAAAAATTAAATAAGCAGAGGAAGGGGAAGAAAGAGACCGATGTATTGCTTTACATCTCACACTAGTGTTCCCCTACAACATTGCCTATTATCACTTATGACTGCAAACCCTTTTGCAGTCATATTTGGTGCATTTTGGCTCCCAAGGTCATGGAATACCCCTGACTTCATATTTCATTTGAGAGCAGTTTCATTACTAAAGGTTATAAAGAAAACCTTGCATGTATGATCCCTACTGTAAAAATCAAATTCAGTCACTCCACTTTTCAATCTCTTTTTTTTTTTTTTCTATTTATGTCATGAGGTTGTAGTTCACCAAGATCTAAGACTGAACAACACTCTCCAAACAAGTACCAAGTGACTGCTGCCTACAGATCACTGTTAAGCAGGACAGACCTCAGGGTTTTCAAAAAACTCTGGTGCTGTGAGACAGTCTGAAGTGTTGTCTGGATGAAACCAAGGGGAAAAAAACCCTATATGTAGAGCGTGCCCACCACTCCCCATTTATCATACTCCGAGACAAGTGACAGCTCCAAAAAACTTAATTCCCCTAATCTGTACGCCCAATCTGTCTAGAACCGTTCCTGCTTTTTCTATCTTTGTAAATACTAAACTTTAAATTTTACTCAGTAAAAACGTTCGCTCTGCCATTGCCTTTTCAGCTACTGTAAATTTCTTCCTTCAACTCAGCTACAGTAAGATAATCTCGTCACCACCTTCAAAGCTCATGGAGGAGGCTCTTTCCTCATCATTTTATCCCATAACTGCCATTCTAAGGCAACTAAGCCAGTGTGTCTCATGAAAAATATAAACACGCCTCTCCAAAATTCATTTTTAAAGCTACATCTATACTAAGGCCCCTTCCACAACATAAATAAATTAAGAACAGATAGGCTAAGAGCTTGAAGATTACTGTTAGTTTGCTATAGCACTGACAAATAATGAGCATCATTAATATTAATTCAATGTAATATGTGTATATCACATGTAAACACCATCTTCTCTACTGCAGTGCAGTCCCACCACAACTGTAATCATCAGGCTAAGCAAAAATGCAAAAAAAAAAGGAAAGGCACAGAAATTACAATATTGTTTAAAATTCCACATGATATGCACCAGAAAAAACAAACTTGTAAGAGGACACAGACAGGAGAAGAAATTAAAATAAATTGAAGATTAAACCTACAGAATGTGAAAAATAAAAAATTCCTGAGAAGGATTTAAAACTTTTTGTATTCTCAATACAGTAAAGAAGCTGTCTTCTGTAACAATAAAAAATAGTTTTAATCATGGTGATACATTATAAAATTAAATAGTATAAGGAAAAAAAAAAGAAAAAAAGTATAGGTATTCTAGAGAATTCCAATATACATGAATTACAAGAGGTCACCACTCTGGTCTAAAGGCAGGAAACATACTTCAAAAGGAGAAAAAAAAAGATCTGAAAAGAAGAAGATACAGAGGACAAAGTTTTCTTTATGACACTCAGTCATGCCAAATCACAAAACGAAATGTCAGTTCTCTGTGGCTAACAGAAAGATCACTGTGATAAATAAACAAAACATAAGGAGAATCATTTAAGTTATGTATCTTTCTTTTGTATTCCCAATGAAGTCAAAAAAATTAAAGTAAAAGAGTATCAGGGCTAATTTATATGTAATAACGTTGAATTAATATGTATTATATTAATTAGGTCTACAATAAAATGTTAGATGAGCATTCTAACCAACTAAAAAAATGCTCTAAAATGATCATAAAACTTTGCTTTCTTTGAAGTCTTTCCCATCCTCTTTTATTTTTTAACGTGTTTGATGATTATCGGTGATTTTAAAAGCTGCAGCTGTATATGTAGATGACATTACACAGAGAATCTGTGTGTTATATTTTGGATCATATTTACAGCATGATCATCAACCAATAGTTTACTTACCTGATACAGCATGATAGGTTCTATGCTGTATCCTAGTATATCAGCAAATTCCTTAGCGATAACTGTTTTGCCACAGCCCTAAAGAGTTAATAAATAGATAAATAAATAAGATTTCATTGTAAGGAACATGGGGAAAGGAGGGAAAAACAAATTTAAATTCTTACTTTTCCTCCAATTAAACACATATCTTTAACCATGTGGGACTGCATCATTTCTGCCAACAGCTGATCATGGCTGGAAGTCCTTACGAAAGTTTCTGATTGAGAATGCTGTTTTAACATCCCAGTCCCAGCTGGAACCTATAAGGAAAACAAAACAAACAAAACAAAATGCTAAATAAGCTATACTGTGATAGCTCTAGGACTGAGTGAGGACTGAGTTACACTTTTCCAAAAATACTGTAATATTTTGCAGATGACGGTCATTATCAAACCTAAAGCTTTTGTTGAAAAAAAAAAAGTTGTATAATTTGTAATAAACAACTTCCTCTACATCTCCTACTCCCACTCTTAATGGAAAACAATACAACAAAACAAAACAAGAAAACAAAAACATGAACCAATTCAATTATGGTACTGGGGTGTGCAAAGAACTTGAGGCTGCTTATCCTGGAGACAAAATATTAGAATCACTGGTATTTATTGCTTGTCGGAGAAAAACAAATGGGAAGGAAAATTTTGAAAAAAAAATCTGAAGGGGCTACAGAACTTTGGAGAGTAAAAATATTCAATCATCTTCCACATTAAGACACTCGCTCTGCCTCTTGTTCTCCTGGGAATTGTTTCATCTTCAAACTCCTAATGTCCTCCTGTTCCCAAAGAGACACTGTGCAGACATATTTTCAGAAGGCATCATTTACATGTCAGATGAAAGCAAAAATCTTCCGCTCAGAAAAAGTCCAATCAGATCCCTACAGATTCAAATTTTTCTGATAAATTCCTCTTTGCTGCTCTTCCCCTTTTCATTGTCATGGTACAAACTCTCTGAAGATATTCCTCACCAATGTGAAAACAATCTCTTTGTAACTCCCACTAATTCACCTTCTTTTAGAGACTCTCCAACCTCCAGATTCAACATTAAATTCAAGTTCTTGGATCAGTGTCTGTTTCCTGAATAGAACCTCATTTTACCACCTAGCGGGTCATAAACTTCTTCGGAAGAAACTCAAACTAATCATATTTGATGTGATTACTTTTGTTCCATTTTCCCAACATCCTGTGTCAGAACATTACCAAGCACTCATTAGATTTTATTTGAAGTATAGACAGACTATTGCTATATTAAAGAAAAAAGGGAAAGCAGCACCAAGAGCATCACAAGTATTCTATTATTCTAAATTTCTTGCTTTTTTATTGCATTAGAGATTTTCCTTTCATCCATTTTTCAGCACTTGCTTTATCATGATATACTTAAACTTGTACTTTCCTACATGTGACTCATTTATATAAAAATAAAATATTTCTTATCCATAATCTTATTGCTTATCAACATGCTCTAATAAATCATAAAATCAGAGAATGGTTGAAGTTGGAAGGGACCTCTTGAGATCATCTAGTCAAACCCACCTGCTCAAGCATGCACAGCATCATGTCCAGGCAAGTTTTGAGTATCTCAAGAAAAGGAAATTCTACAACCACTCTGGGCAACCTGTTCCAGTGCGCCATCACCCTCATGGTAACTATGTTTTTCCTCATATTCAAATGGAACTTTCTGTGTTTGAGTTTGTGCACATTGCTAACAGTCCTAACACTGGGCACCAGTCCAACCCCATCATCTTGACACCATCTCTTCAGACTGAAGAGTTTTATACACTGATAAAATCCCTTCTCAGTCTTCTCTTCTCCAGGCTAACCAGGCCCATCTCTCGCAGCCTTTCCTCATAAGAGAGATGCTCCAGTCCCCTAATCATCTCCATAGCCCTCAGCTGGACTCTCTCCTGTGGCTACATGTCCCTCTTGGACTGGGGAGCCCAGAACTGGACAAAGTACTCCAGGTGTGGCCTCCAGGGCTGAGCAGAAGTGGGAAGATAACTATTGTCTGGCTGCCAATACTCTTTCTAAGGCACCCCAAGGATACCATTGGCCTTCTTGGACAGAAGGGCACGTATAAAATGAAGTAAAATGTTACACTACCAAAAATCAAATATTCAGTGCAAATGAGTTTCAGTATCAAGTGTAAGTGTTAAATTCTTGAGTAAGTTTATGACAGCAAAATAGAGTTTTATGAATGTATGAATTCTTACCTGGAATGTCACTTCCTTGTCACCGATCTGGACAGTTACATCAGCCTTGAAGGGTTTGTTTCCTGGCACACTTTCTACTTTTGTAATCTTTCTTGGGCGCAAATGGCTTTTTGAGTCTTGAAGCTCAAAACGCTGTAAAAATAGGGGTTTGGAGGTATTAATTATTAAATACAATTTTCTTTTTTAAAACTGGTACTTCCAATAACAGGGTCAGAAACATAATATTAATTTCCTGTGAAGTCCTAAATCCATTTACTTAAACTTCACTTTACTTCATGTACCTGTGTTCACTTTCTTGACAGCCTATATATTTTACATATTCATTAAAACCAAATCAAAAAGACCTACCATTTACTTATTCTGACTGTAATGACAGATGTAAATTTAAAATGACATACAGAGACTTTGCAGTCTTATTCAGACTGAAATTATAAGAGAAATGGATGATAGACTTTAGCAAATGCAATAATAGAACACCTACCTTTGCAGGCCATTATAACCAACTGCAGATTTCAATTTCTGGCTGCCAATAAAAATAACCATCAAACATTACATTTATGTAGCCCCGCAGCCTTATCACATGGCAAAAACTGAGGATAACCTGTACAAATTAAGCCTTCACAGCATGTTCTTGGTATAACAAAGATAAAGAAATGGACTTTTGTCTTCCCAATCTCCTTTTGAGCATTGTACTGTATTTTATGCTGTATAGAGAAAGCATGAAAACCATTTAAAAAATCCTATAAAAAGTCTATTTTGTTGCGAAGGGGAAGTCATTATCAGGGGGGCTCAAGCACCAAAATACCCCACTAAAACTACTGAAGTCATGGTACCTTTTTATTCAACAGAGTGAAAGCTGAATCAACAGGAGAAAAAGAAGTATCAGCCCAACTCCTTAGAAGAAAAGTTAAACAGAAGTCACTAAAGTGAAATAATTCTTAAAAAGTATGTGGTTTTATTACTACTAGTATTCACAGCACTGCCTATTAAAGTTTAGAAAGAAAACTGAAATGCATTCATACAGACACTTTGGCTCTTCATCAGTTTGTAAATTTCCACTCTGGAGCAAAAGCCGATATAAATTTCAAGTTTAAACTTGAGTTTAAGGTACATTTACTTTAGCGAAAGACTGCCCCAAACTGTATTTTTAGTATAACAGCTTCAGATGCCATTAAATATTTATACAGCAGCAGCAAAAACGAATGCCTGAATCATAGTAGTACCTCATCCTGTGATTCGAAGAAATGCCCAAACTATGATTCTGTTAAATGAACTACGGATGTTCTCACTCTCACGTTCATTAGGAAATTTTAATATTCTTGGTAATTAAATGGCATTTTGGATAGGGTCAAATCTGCTTTGATTTGACAAAGCAAAACCACAAACTGTACACTAAAATCCCCTACTCAGATACCAACAGAAGAAAATAACTGAGCAAGCAGTAAGGTTATCTGTATCAGCAGCCTCTGTGTCAATCAGTGATGATGTGGAGACAGCAGTAGCAGGTCTTGGGAGTCTAAAATTCTGAAGGTGATTTTATGTATTTATTAATGTTGTTGAGGGTCCTACAGCTCATCTTTCAGACCCCAAAGCAGGGTCGAAAATTGAAAGATAGCTGTCAATCTCTGCAGATCTTTACTGAATTTGTGTGACACATTTGAATCATCACTTTTTAGCACAGAGATGCTGCTGAACTGGATAATTTAGTAATTAAATAAATTACCACATTTACACCTGGACAGGAGAAGCAAACAAACAAGACAACTCTTTGTGGCTTTCAGGATATGACAGAGCTCTGCTGTAGTTCTTTTAGAATTACAATAGCTAGATATGGAATCAGAAAGTGGCATGAAATGGATGTACAGCACATCGAGTTTGTCTGAGCCAGAAATGACTTCCTCTATATAGAATCCAAGTTGATAGTTGCAAAGGAAAAATGTTTGTGGCTTGGAAGGACAACTATTGAGTACATTCAGTATCAGTAAGTTTGGGATACACTTACTTGGAGAACCAGAAATGGGCAGCCGCATTGCCTCAGACTCAAGAGGAAAGAAAAAAAAAGAACAAACTATCCACCTAAAACAAGAGAAGAGGTTTGGCACTCCGTAACCATCAGGCCACATTCTGCATGCCTAGAAACATATGAGAATAGGCATGCCACGAAAATCAAAACAAGGAATAAGAGGAGTTCTGAACTCTTGGAAGCATCTAGTGATCAGTACCGTCTCAGGAGGGAAACTGCAAAGAACACACTGGTGCTCCACCTGGTCAAAGGAACAGAGAGGTTAAATGAGACATATTTGCAGAGAGCCACTCTGTTGAACCCACAGGACAGCAAAGCTGTTCAAAAAGAAATGTGCAGGCATCCAGAAGCAACTGATCTTTGCTGAAGATTCTCTTCACCGGAGGGAAAAAGGTTTTTTCAAGCAAGAAGGAGACTGAACTGTTTTACAAGCAAACTCTGAACTGCAAGCATAAGATAGGATAGATGGGGAAAGTCTGAAGGCAGAGATTCCACTGCAATGGTATGTATTGGCACCAAGAGCATTCATTAATGCAAAAACCCAAAGATTATAAATGACTGGGGGAGGAGAGGGCTTGTCACGTAGAGGGATAGAACAGAAACAATTCCTTCCTTAGACCACAATTTGCAACAGAAAGATCGTAGACTGAGAAGAACAAGGAAAACAATTCCAAGTTTCTGAAGGATTAGTCCACTCTCCATGAGAGAGTACCTATGTACTTTGAAGGGGTTCCCTACTGTGAAGCAGGGAAACAGATTTAGAGGAAGAGGTTAGGCAGCATTAAAGAGGGTGTGCAAACAAAACAAAAAAAAAAAAAAAGAAAAACGAAAAAGAAAAAAAAACAAACGAGTCAAAGGGAATAAACAAGCTCATACCTGATATAAAATCAAGACACTAAATGCAAAATTAATCACTACATAAAACCATTAAGAAAAATTCTAGATGGTTCTTAGAGCAAAGTTAAACATTTGGACAGTAAACTAAAAGGGATCTGCTGCTCATTTAGTAAAACAAATCCGATCTATGTGTTGCTTCTGAAATCTAATAGGAGAATTCTCTTCATTGGAAGTTTAAAAAAAAGTAATAAAATGAAACAGTGGATGTTTCTAATACAGTAAAAAAGCAAGCCTGCAAAAGGCACGTGAGAATTAAAAAGGCAAAACCCGAATCTCAGATGAACCTGAAGTAAAATACTGAAAGCTTATTGAACAATGAGGAAATGAACACAGAACAGCTGCAGCCTCTTGTGAGCCACCCAACTCAACTGCCATACAGATGACCAATTCTATAAATGCCTATCAATAATCGCACCTAGGGAAGAAAACTTCATGACTGTGAGAGACCATCATATGTACTTAAGCTCACTGTTCAGGAATGTTTCACTGAAGGCTGTTTTCCTTGAAGTTGGTGATTTATCAACATGTAAATCTTCTAAAGGAAAAGCTTAGGTTATATAACTTCTTGACTTATTTCTTAGAATTGCATTTCAAATGTTCATCTGTCAGTCAAAATAATTTGTCATGCCAGTATTTCATGTATAGAATAATTTTTAAAGGCCAGAATTCAAATCAAGTCATGCTATCCTTTGCAAGAGCTCCTACATTTAAAATCTTCTTTCAGAATAGAAATTGATACAGTTTCCCAAATGCAGTGACTTCATATATGGGTACCCAAAGGCACATCATTCTCAAGTCTGTTTCGGTACATTTGTCCTGTTTATCACAAATTAATAATCTAATGAATAACGAATGTTGCCAACTACAGTCCTTGTACAAATGACCTTTATAAGCAGCTCTCATGGTCGCTGCTGATGCTGGATTAGTGTGCAATCAAGGAACACTTTATTCAACACGAACTAGTTTGACACAAGGAGCCACATTTATATTATACGAAAAAGTTGGCAGACAGATAGCCTGAATTAAACCTAAGACAAGTTTAACTCCATCTAGATCCACTCAACAAGAGATTTGCATTTCAAAGGATCTTTATGCTTCCAAGACTAATTCTGTAACAAATTAATTTTAATCGCAGGGAAGGTGTAAGTCAATAGTTCATATTAATTGACAATCAAGAGAAAGAATTATGAGAAATACCCAGTACGTGGTGGAGTCCCAGTGAACAAGAAGGCATATATGGAAAAGATTTACCTAAGATGAAGATTTTGGTTGGGAAGACAGTGTGTGGTGGATAGAAAATCTTCCAGAAACATACGCAGGTTCTAACAGCTGCCAAAAGTAGCTGTTTAGCCTAACTGCCATCTACCTCACTTCTCATCTTTGGCTGCTGACTGAAACAGGCGATATCCTGAAAATAAGATTCATTATCAGGGAGATCACTATTTCTCCATGTCTGTCTCCAATTCAGATGTCTAAACTTTACATTTTACTATATGAAATTTGTTTTTGTTTTCTTTAAACATTAGTTAATGTTAAACACTGATTCAATCCTCACAAATCAACTTATCAACTGCAAATATATTTCAAGTATACCATTTTTCAACCCTCAATCCTTCCTAGCTAAAATTAATATTCCCTAACTGTATCCTGTTACACAGAAAAAACAGTTTTCAGTGGCAAACATTAGCTGGATGCTTTTTGGAAATCTGTAGGAGGGTAGAATAATAAATCACCTTGCTTCTGCCAGACTCCTCTCCCTTACATTTCTTGTGGGATGGAAAAAATCATTTCTTATTCATGTTTAATACAGTTCTGGCACTGCTACTGCTAAAATATCATTATAAACAGGAGTTCCTCAGTACAACCAGCTATTTTCTGCATTTTTTAAGATTCTCTGCTTAGCGCTATATGTTGTGTGCAAACAGAATAATATTCCAAGCAAGATTATACGGACGTGGTGATATAAAGGGACAAGCTTGTAAAACTAATGCTGAGGAAGAATATCCAAAAAAATGAAAATTAACACAGAGATGTTCAAGTGATAAGGAGGTGTTTAACAGTAGGCAGTCACTGAAGAAGATTTTACTAGTCAAATCCACCTGTCTTACAATGGATGCAAAAGCACATGCAACACAAAATTCATTAAAAGTAATGGAAAACGAAAGAGGCTGATGGTACAGAATATTAAGACATACACTATGTATAATTGATAGAGGAAACATAACACAAAAAATGTCAAATAAAGGCATACTGAGAACAGGAGTGACTGTTACTGCTTTGTTAACAGACAGAAATCTGCATTTCCATCCAGATCCTGGTTCTTGCAGGCAATTTCATTCACCCTGAAATGTGCTGGACAGGCAACACCACATGACACACTCAATCAAGATTTCTGAAGGTTTCCTGGAATAGCTTCTTAACACAGGTGCTGCAGTGGCCATGCACAGTGATGCACAGATGGCTCTGCTAATCACAAACAAGGAGCAGATCCTGCATTTCAGGAAACGAGACCGGCTTGTTCAGGGAAGTGGCAGGTATGATCCCACAGGGAAGGGCTCTGAAGGCCTGTGAAAACTAGCAGGATCTCCTTCAAACGCAAGGACTGTCCATCCCGAAACTCATGAAAATGAGCAAATCAGCCTGGCTACACAGGGAACATAGAACTAAGCTCCCATGCCAAAAGGCAGTATTCAGGAAATGGCAGCAGGGAGAGACTACAATCATTTCCCTGACACATAGGCATGGTTTCAGGAAAAACAGCTACTAAGCTACTAAGACTACTAAGTCAAGCATTTCTAAATATGCAGGTACAAATAACTTCAATTTTTCATGACTGAAAAAAATGGGTAAGATGCTCTAGGCTGCAAATGTTAATTTGCAGTAACTCCTTACAATGCATTCAAAAATTTGCTAAATTTTTGAAAGAAGGAATAGAAAAACCCAGCCTAATTACATTTGATAAGCTATTATTATCAAGCATGGCCAAAACAACACAACATCTGATCAAAAACAAGCAGTAAAAGGCTAATACAGACTAAAACCACACAATATAACCTTTAACCATGCTATACGAAATGCGTTTTTTGTCACATCATCTCTTTTTTTTATTTTATTATCTCCTCATAAAGGTCACAGGCAAAAGGCATTTTTTAAGCATTTGACTACCTTAACCATGTAAGTAGCTACTTTCAAATTAAACAAGCACTTCTGTAATAGCAGGTTTTATGTAGTCTTTAACTGAGGTCTAAATATTCTATACAACATTGAGAGTTCACCTATCACTATAATGGAATCTATGAGCTTATGTTTTTTTGTTTGCCTTGTTTTTTTTTTTTTTTTGTTTTTTCTTTTTAAATTAGCATCAGCAATAATGTAACCATTTAGATTACTTGTTTTTGTTTGTTTCTTTTGTTTTTTCAAACTGAGCTAATGAAGAAGCATTAGTCAGGAGAACAACTGTCATAATCCATCTTTTCCTGGAATTACAATATGCAATACTTACTTTTAGTGCATCTTTGACTGCAGTCCTGCCTTCCTTTCCAAGGAAAACATCATAGGGGTAAAGCCGTTCAATAACATGCTGGACTGACATCATAGGAAAGGAATCCTAATTCAAATTAAAAATACAAACAAAAAGAAAAAAGATTGGCTCGTTCTTTATCAGCTATTAACCTCAAAATCCAATATAGTGCTAAACTTAAAATAAAAATCTAAGGGCAATAAACAAATGACCACCACATCCTGTAGTTGCTCAGATGTCAACGTAGGCATTTTGTATGTTCAATTCATAACGTAAATGTCTAAAATAGGTCAGATAAACTATGACCCAAAAATTACTTTCTCTTCTGTTCATAAATGGAAGCTATAGTGATTAGCTCAGATATGTAAAGTCATTTCAGATTAGGAGTAACAAATCCCACCACATATAACTGAGTTTCATAGTATCACTAGACAAGATTCTGTATGACAAGAAATCTGTATTACAGTAATGATCTACTCATTCACAGCAATTTCTAGTATTGAATTCTAATTCAATTATACTGTACAGATTCTGCTTAACGAATCAATTCCTAGAAAATTCTGAACCATTGATCAAAATTTGGTTTGCTTTGAAGTGAGTTACAAAGTAGGCTTGCATAAAAAACTGAAAACAATGTTTCACACCTCCTTGTTCATCATAAGTAGCAATTCTTCTGCCTGTTAACTGAACTAGACAAATATTCCAGTTATTTTGCCACAGTAATAGCGAAAGAAATGGAAGTATATGAATATGGAAGTAAATGAATAGTCAAGAAACATACACACAAATCCTTTCATGGTGGAAAAAGGTGTTTCAAAATTGCTGAAGTAATGCCTGACCATTTGTTTTCCAGAAGACTTGAAAATTGTTAAGGACTAAATGTGGGCAACACCAGTGGAAAAACAGTTAGTCAGTGGACTGAAATAAGTATTGTAACTCAAATAAAATCAACCAATTTTCAATTACAAACTTGGATTATACAAACATTCAACCAAAGAGGAGAAGAGTTGCTCAGAAATAAAATAAGGAGATGCATATTTTATGAAATGCATAATTCAATTCATACTTACAATCAGTAATACTATTTATAATGTTCCATATTAAAAAAGCATTAGTAAAAATAAATGATTTAAGGGCGTTGTAGCAAATGTGCTGCCTGAAGGATCAGAGAGCCCGCTATTACATTTTAAAAGCGCTTTATATAGATATAAAACATAACACATAATTTGTCCACATTACCTCAAATTAATGATTACAGTGGCACATCCAAAATTAGCCTCTTCAGAAGAGCACCCTATAAAAAACTCTGCCTTCCAGTAGGCAGGAGTTTTCAACTTAGGAAACACGTTTTTGGACAACATGAATCCATAACAGAAGGAGACAATCTTTACAATGTATTCATTCCACACTGCTATATGGTTAAGTCAACCTAGCTAAAAGTGGAGGATGACAGTGACCCGGTGTGATGGAAAAACACTCTAGCTAGAATCAGTGAGAACAGTTGGCTTAGAAAACTGAGTGATTAAAACTAATTCTAAAAGAAACAGCTCTGGTCTATCCAAAAAAGACACTGTCATACAATGATAACATTTCACATTCTCTAATGTAAAATAAAATGCTTCCTTCATTCCATAGTTTAGATAATAGCTTACGGCTCATTTTCTTTCCATTACTCTGAAAGCCATCTGGCATTCATTTAAAAATAATTTTTCACTACAGGGCTCAAAGAATAAAAAGTTGCAATTTATTTTAAAATACATCATGTATTTCTTTCCAAAAGCCCTTCAAATACTGTTTCGCTTCTCTAAACTTGAATCTTAATCACCTCATACTATTTGATGCAATATCACTAATTCAGAC
The DNA here is from genome assembly GCF_047663525.1 of Anas platyrhynchos. Lineage (NCBI taxonomy): Eukaryota > Metazoa > Chordata > Aves > Anseriformes > Anatidae > Anas > Anas platyrhynchos. The sequence goes on from NC_092587.1 coordinate 175,589,616, forward strand.
AAAAATTAGGTCTGTAAGTACCAGGCACAATGTCTTTCTAGATCACAGCTGAGGGTACTGAGCACAACAGTAATACAAGCAAGTGACATCTTTTAATGTGTATAATCCAATAAAAGATGTAGGAGTAAACTGCCACTCTGCAGTACCACAGGTAAGATGATTGCACAGAAAATACAACAGATGCTCGCACCTTGGAGAGGAGGTTTGAGAAGCTGTCCTGGTATTTCACCCTACTGGGTTGACCACATCTTCCTGCAAACAAAAGTGTACCTGCCCTTCTCTTTCTTTATCAGATCTCATCTCCCTGACTTCCCTCAGGAGTCACCTTTTTTCACTGTAACTTTTTACCAAGCAATTACAAAGACCAAGGGACAACAGGCTCTCAGGGAAAGCAGACAGACTGCCATAGCTTTAGGCCTGACCCAATGCATCTGCCACCATGAAGCTGGGAAGTGTACAGTCGTTATATTTCCCTCTGGAGCATAGCTGTCAGGAAGTATCGTATCTTCAAGTATGCACAGCATGCATCTTCAGATAACCCCCATGTCTACGTTTAGTCTAAATCCACCAGCTAACCTGAAGACCTAACATGGGATTTATCTCTTACTACTTAACTGTCTCAGACAGAGGTGTACCCACATTGGAACTAGTTGGTCCTTTTAGGTGTTACAGGAGGGTAGTCGGTGTCCTTGTAATGAATGGAGTCATTATGATTTACACACATACTAGTAAACCAGAGAAAGCACTGCCTAAAAGTGCTTATTCCTCTACACTGACTAAAAGTGCTTATTCCTCTACACTGACTAAAAGGGGGGCTTAGATGACAACCTCACTGTCATCAGATATACTGTAAATGCTCCTGAAGTCACATTAGTTGATCAAGCAGAATAAAAACATTATTTTGAATGCTCAGATGTACTCCATCATTTCAAAAATCTTGTGTTATGCCATACTTTGTCCTACAATATTATGCTACATACTTGCTTAAAGTATTATCCCACAAACCATTTTTTTTTGTTTTAAATGTTCTCGTTAATCTTCTTCCAACAACATGAATAATCCAGTTCTAATTCTAAGAAATCTTAAGCTCATTCATTTTCACAGCACATGTGTATGCACATACCAAAATCTGAACTGCAGCCGATAAGCTGTCTAAAGGAAAATCTGGAAGTCCCAATGTAGAAGATTCTTGAGAGCAGAGAGTTGTAGCAAAAGACAGGAGCTGAGAAATTCTGCAAAGGAAAAAATAATTACAGAGTTTTATACATGCCATCTATATTTAAAATACTAAAGCCTAAAAAGTTAAATACAGTATAAGATCGGTATAAGAAGCTGAATCTCTGAGCACAAATAAGTAATGTGTGATCGAAGTTCTAAAGCATTAAGAATTCATTATATGTAGGCTGCATATAAAAAGCTGTTTGAACATACACCCACACATATTAAAAACTTGTTCAGTTCTGGTCTCTAAGTAGTGACAGAGGTTACAAAAATAGCAAGGAATCCTGAAAGAACACCACATTTCTTCATTAATTTTTTTTTTCTTTTAATTATGAAAAATTACCTCTCTGCAGAAATGTTTGATCCAATTGAATATAATAGTTGAAGATGGTCCTGAAAATAGAACATAAGATCATACGGTAAATTCATTTTGGGGTCATACTGCGGGTCATAGCTCATGATGTATGAGACATATTCTGTTTTTTCTCTAATTTAGATATCAACAGTCTACTCATTCCTGGGCAGAGAATTAATTTTACAAACGAAAAGAAATATTATTAAATCTTTCTTTCTTATTGTTTTATGGAAGTTATTTTTCTGCTGCAGCATTCCTTGGCAACTTGAAGCCTGCTTTTCAGGAATTTATTAGGTAGCAGTATGAAAAATGCCATTTAAGATAAATTTATTATTTAGGGATTCTTTTCAGAGGTGAGCTAAGTAAAATAACGTCAAAATATTAGCTCTACTCAGTACAGATAATCCAACTTTTCTGTTAGGACACTTACCTTGAAGGGCAGATGATAAACATCTCTAGCTTGAAATCTAGAGCGAAGGGGAGGATCCAAAGGGTTACCAGAATATTTAGGTACTGGCAGACCCAACGCTATTACTCGAAAATCTTCACTAACCCGAACAATCTTCCATGCATCTAACTCTGATTTTGTGTGTTCCTAAATTAAAATAAAGCAACAGGAAGAAAAAAAAATACATCATTAAATACTCCTCAAGATTAAGCTGCAAATGAACTAACAATCCTGGTCCTTCAAGCTGAATGTGGTATTGTTCTCTTCTTTCATTCAGAGGGTCTCAAAAGCACTAAACCATTCTGATTTGTGGATCGTAAAAGCAAGGTTCTCCAAGACAAATGTAGGCAGAATGTTTGATTAGGTGCAGCTTTCAGGCTGATAGCACTTTGATCATGGACTCTACAGATAGTCAAAGTTCAGAAGAAATTTTACAGCCTTGCTTTCACAAAAAAACAGAAAACCAACAGATGAAAACAGTTATTTTATTCTGATACACTAGAAGTGCATTACCATATCCCCCTCAAGAAAAAAAAAAAAACAAAAAAAAAAAAAACAAACTATAATTTGCATAAAAAGGTTGCATTTTAAAAATATGCTTTATTGTAAGCAATAACAAAACCAGAACTATCACTAGGCTCCTTCATAAGAATTTGATGTTGTTTATTTCAGCTGTTGTCTTATAAAAGATTTAATGCATACAAAAAATGCACCGTTTAGCCTTTCTGCATCACAGTCAAGTCTTCCTTGAAACTTCCTGCAGATCCAGTTATTTAGTAATTATTCACATAGGAGAAGAGAAAATGAACATTAGCTTATATAATATCATATTCTCCAAACAACAAACCAACAATATTAGATTTAGTATTATAGCAAGAGATTTATTTAATTCATCTATTAGCAGTATGCCTGAGGCACTCATTTTGAAACATTTTATCATTAGGAAAGTGTTAAAAAGGAAAAAAAAAAAGAGGAAGATGCTTTGCATAACTGCAAACAAGTCCTGTCTGAATCTGAATTCTCATTTTCAGTCTTGATCACATTTTAAAAGCTCATTTTCAAATTCAATAATAATGCTTCCAACAATTTTATCTACTGAATAAATACTTCAAATTGTTTTCAGAAAAGGCACAGATCAGACTTGTAACCAGAGATGAGATGTATAAGAAATATCAGTATATTTTCAGAAATCTGCTACAATACTAACAGCATCGTAGGCTAGTTCATGTAATCAAGATCAACGAGAAGGCTTATTGCAAATTTTCCTTTTATTTCACCTGGGTCTGAATCATATACTTAACCACAGTTATGTATGATAGACAGAAACATGAGTGAGAAGAGTTCAGACTGTTACAGCAGACCAACAGGCACGTGACTGGAAACTACAGCAAAGAGAAAGTAAGATACAGTGTACTGGTGGAAACTTTCTGATGACATGCACTGAGGCCCCCCAAAAGACTGAAAAGTATCCACTCAAATTTAAGCAGTGGGACTAAAAGCCTGAAGAAAATGAAAATGGCTAAAGTAGCAACAGCAGCAGACACTAAAATCCTATCAAAAGAAAATTCACTAACCATTCCCTGTAATTTGGATTGGCTGTTCATGCATACTTCACTAAATTAAAGGTGAGACAGCATTGAGGATTATAGTGTTGCCCATATTGACCTCTCTTTTTGTTATTCTAACATTTTAAAAGCTTAGCAACAAGCTTAGCAATGTTGAAGCATTTTCTGAACTTCGTGGGGACGCTTTCAACTGCAATCTCTTTTTACAGCTCTATTCTCTTTACTCCCAGTGGCTTTTGCATTTAAGAAGCATACATTCTTCACACAATATTAACATAGATGACTGCTTTTCATGTGGACAGAGGGGACACAGATTAGAACAATCTTTTAATTGCAACTCGTAAAGGAATATTTGGCTTCTCACATAGCTTTCAGCCTTTCGATCTCATCCCATATACACACCAGGTCTGATTTCATGCGTTTCGTTTGTAACTGTTATCCCCTTCATAACAGCGCAGGAAAACAAAAATAGAAAATCCAAATGACATTTCCCTACCTGCAGAAGTTTGTCATAACGTTCTGCAGACATGAGAAAGCGACCATCTTCAAGCTGCATTTCCCTGTTCTCCAGCAAATTGTTTAGCACCGGCAAGACGTTCCGCTCAGCCTTCTCCAGACCTTCCAGCACAAGGATTCTGCCTTCTGTGGCTGCACGAACTGCACACTTTTCGAAAACAAAAAAAACAGTGTTGGAGAGAAATATTTATTACGTTTCTCATGAAATCCTGCTGAAAAAGAATCTGCAGATACTTTGCAAAACTTCCCAAATTTTCATAAGAATCAATAAGATACACAGAAGTAGTGATCATGAAGAGTGACAGGCGATTGTCTTAACAGTGCTTTATATTCATGAGCTGGACTTTTATCTTGTAACTGTTACACAGAACGGAGAGAGAGAAAAAAATCAGTTCTGGTGTCTTGTATTAACAGGAAAAAAAAATATTGCAGACATTGATATATACTAGGAAAACATTAAAATGTAGCATCTTTTATTTTGGATGTTGTATACTGTTTTTTCAGGTATTTTAACATCATCTAACAATTCTGGGATAACTATTTATACAGAATATAGAGAACTGAGGTGGTTGCACACGTTTACAATCATATTAAAACATTAAGAAACAAAAAGTTATATATTTCTTTGCTTTTTTCTGGTTATATACCAGTGCCATTCCATCATGTGGTACATTACTTTAGTCTGACAAGAACATAAGTCTGTTGAAACCAGATGTGGGAGATAAAATAATTCAATGCTATAAACAATCAGATGTTTTAAAATGTTATAAAATTAAGAAGATTTAGAATTATATTCCCTGACTGAACATGGTCTTCTATAAAAACAGAATAAAAACTTAAGACTTTCACTTGTGAATTCTTTGGAGCCTTTGGGATGGGAATTTTCTATAGTTCATTTCATGAGTTGTTTATATACGTATGTTTAATTAAATGCTTAATGTGTAGCCAACTTGTAAAACTGAACTCTGGTGCTGGTGATTCCGCATGACTTCCTCACAGTAAATGACATTCACTCAAGTAAATTAACTACACTTCATAACTAGCATTCACATTTACTGTACAGTAAAAGATTCTGAAATTTAATGTTTTCTTGTCTATTTTCAATTGGCAGAAATTTAGGCAAATAATAATTGGGCATGTGTAGCAATCAGACAATGTCAAGAGCAACTGAAGAGTTTTCCTTTGCATTCCTGTTACATTTTAACATAATTTTCAACACATGCACAGTGGCAAATGGAGTTGCAATGAACTCCAGTGCATTTACTATGAACTCCTACAGATGAACCCATGTGATTCCATGTGATGCTTTGTATGTATGATGAAACTTTCAACTAAGATGTAAATTTCTGATGAATATAATAGATGTCAAAGACTGGGGCAGAGAGACAGAAGGAAGAAACTAGGAAGATTAATGAAAAGATGCCAAAACACACACACACACACACAAAAAGAACAAAAATAATTTTGTAAAAAAATATGTGTAAAGGATAAATGTAAGACAGAAACAAAGAACAGTTCAGTGTAACAGAATTGATGCATGGTACAAGGCACGTGGCAGCATCAGAGACCTATCTGAGAAGAGAAAGATAACACAAAATTATAAGACTCACTAATTTAGTTGCCTCTTATGCATAGTATGGATGCATAAACAACTACTGGCAAAATTAGCCATACAGTAAGCTTTTAAATCACAACATCATTATTAAGACGGTATTAACTCCTGCACCTAATCTGGATTAAAGCACAAATTACAGAAAAAATGCACTCACGTTGTGTACTGTACTTGTACAGTACACATCTCCAGATCAAGTTCCCTTCCCTGACATTTCTTAGTATCAAGCTTCATAATCAGTATCTGAGGAACCTGGAATAACCCCATTAAACAAGCAGTAGTCCTGAGATTGTTTCCCTTCCACTGAATCACTAATTCCTTCCAAAAGCAATCAGCATGTGAATTGATTTTATTGGTTAATTCAGAACATCATACTTCATCGGGCAATACAAAATTCCCCTCTCTTCATACCATTAATGTTGTATGAAGGACAAATTTTGTACTAACATTCTTCTCTAGAAAGGTCAGTCAAAAATCTGCTCCAACCTGCTTGAATAGAAAACCTGAGTCTCCAACACCCAGTCCAATATCGTGAACAAAGCGCTATTTTGTCTAAACGCACTTTAGGGATACAGCCAGAATATGCTTTAACAAACATCTTATTTGCCAAGTTGGTTGGATTCTGCATATTATACGTCTGTGAAGACTTTATGACTGAGTTTTACTAGCCAGAGGAAAATACACATTCTGTTCATATGGTTTCAAAATATTTTCAGTATCCATAGAATCTTGTTGACTTGCATTGAGACATGCATGCTATGGATGAAGGCTTGCTGAATTAACAGGCTGCCAGTACCACAGGATTACAGCATTGCTGAGGCTGTCAGGGAGCTCTGGAGGTCCCTGTCCCAAGCCCTGCTCCAGTAGTGCCCCCAGAGCAGGGTGCCCAGGGCCCCGTGCAGGCGCCTTGTGCCGCTCTCCCAGGAGGAGCCCCCACAGACTCTCTGGGCAGCCTGGGCCAGTGCTCAGCCACCCGCCCAGCGCAGAAGTGCTGCCACCATTAAGCCTCTCTCCTGGGCTTGTATAATCTGGTATAGGTGTAGACCACAAGTATTAGGAAGTATACAACAGGATCTGGAGGTGTTGATCAGTGCTTGCCTGAACATGAGCCAGCAGTGTGCCCAGGTGGCCAAGAAGGCCAGCAGCATCCTGGCTTGTATCAGCAATAGCGTAGGCAGCAGGACCAGGGAGGTGATTGACCCCCTGTACTCAGCTCTGGTGAGGCCGCACCTGGAGTGCTGTGTTCGGCTTTGGGCCCCTCACTGCAAGAAGGACATCGAGGGCCTGAAGCATGTCCAGAGCAGGGCTACAAAGCTGGTGAAGGGCCTGGAGCACAAGGCCTGTGAGGAGCAGCTGGGGGAGCTAGGGGTGTTTGGTCTGGAGAAGAGGAGGCTCAGGGGAGACCTCATTGCTCTCTACAACTACCTGAAAGGAAGGGGTGGAGAGCTGGGGTCAGCCTCTTCTCACAGGTAACCAGTGACAGGACCAGAGGGAATGGCCTCAAGTTGCAGCAGGGGAGGTTCAGGTTGGCAATGAGGAGACATTTTTGCTCAGAAAGAGCAGTCAGGCACTGGGACGGGTTGCCCAGGGAGGTGGTGGAGTCACCGGCCCTGCAGGCGTTTAAGGAAAGGTTGGACATGGTGCTTGGGGACATGGTTTAATGGGTGATAGTGGTAGTAGGGCAATGATTGGACCAGATGATCTTGGAAGTCTTTTCCAACCTTAATGATTCTATGATTAACTTCAAGAAAGAAGGTGCTCTCCTCTAGCTCTCACAGTCTTGAAAAGCACCCTAATACACTATCTTTCCTGCTGCTCACCAGTTCAAAGGTTTAACATTTTAAAAAGTAAACAGATTCCTGAGTTTGGAAACTATTCAAAGTTTTTATTCAAAATTATGTTGCTCAGTATAATACTTCAAAAGGCATGCTACGGCTTGTAAAAGGTACATGCAGGTAGCCAAAAACGATCAGCTGCAGGAATGGCTGAGTGCACAACCATGCTTCTTCACTTCTTAATCAAAGAATCCCCATGACAACAATAGCATCAACATCATCGTCATCTGGGTGCTAATTTACTGTGATGGTTTTTGTTGTTGTGTTGTTTTGCTTTAAACAAACTGTGCTTCTCATGTATTTTTAAAGCATATCCGAAATACTGGAAACTGTTCTCCAAAGTATAATGAAATAAATACACAACTTATCTACCTCTAAGGACCTTCTGAAAGGCACTATTAACATTAGAAAGCATAAAGTCTGCTCTTAAGACCAAAACGGCTGCATATCTCTGGCTGAACTATGATATTTATGCATTCTATTTGGTAATGACTAATAAATTTCTGCAATAAGCTAGGCATACTACAAGGCATCTTCTGAATCAGTATTTCAGTTTTATCTGGGTATTGATGGATTGGTTTGGAAACTAAAATGCATAACAAATAAGAAGAAGGAAAATAAGTTTGCAATCTGTCACGGAAAATCATTTTTTGAAAGATGCTTCCAAGAAACTCATCTTCGTAATTCTATAATGAAAACCCAGAAATAGCTGTGCTGTCTCACTCTCTCACTAGCCTCATTTTTTCAAAATGTTTAATATAAAATATAATTTGACAGAGGGGGGTTATATTATGCAGCCACGATGGTAAACCTGAGATAAAAAGTATTAATTCTTGCTAAAAGGCTGAGAGGGATTTGTTAAATGCTTATCTTCAGATTTACTGTAACTGCAGCCAGGGACTATTTTGCTCATCAGATGAAGAAACAAGCTCACTGCCGCCCACCGGTGCCCCTATAGATCTGAAAGGATGGTTACCTGGATACCTGCACCAGGGAATACGTGCACTTGTAACAGAGTGAGTTTCTTCTCCGAGAGCAGAAACCCATAATATAGTGTTGCTCTCGTAGCAATGGCCTTGTGCAACAAATATGTAATGGAGATTGCTCACCCTGGTTTCATTCTGCACCCACAAAAATGTATTTTTATCCTTAAAGGTGGAAATGCCTTAGAAACTAAACAACACTAAACAGGGTTTCACAGTCTTTTGCACAACTGAGCTCTTCCGCTTGAGCAGTGACAACTGCAGGAACCCCTCTCATGACATAAATCACAGTGTATAAGCACATGAACAAGCTTCAACATCAGAAAAGGAGGAAAGGACAGAAAATAGCTCAACATAATGCACATGCTGAACTGCACAAACACCAGAGAAATATGGACAGTTTTGCAAAACTAACCAAAATAGTTTGCAAGAGCATAAGAATTTTAACAGTGTTGTTTGAAATACCACCACTGAAATCTGTTAAGTTTTTCCTCAAGAAAATGCGTACAATAAAATCAGAAAATTCTGGTCACTCCAAAATCAGTGAGGAAGATTTTGAGGGGAGCTATAAGTGCTCCCCAGACTTGTGCATCTTTTTGAATAAAATGTACAAGCTATGTTTCAGAACTGTATTCCAAAAATGCTACTAAGAATTGATGAGCAGTAATTAGTAATTACAGCATCTCTTTTTCCAGGAGCTACCTGGAGATTTTATATATATATATATAAATAAATATATATATGTGTGTGTATATATATATATATATATAAATGTGTATATATATATATATATATACACACACTTTTTTTTTTTTTTTTTTTTTTAGAAGATGAGTGCCCTTTCTCTGAAAACTGGATCCCTGTAATGACATCTCAAGCCCAACAACAAATATTACAGCATGGAAAAAATATCAGAGTAAGTACCTCAGTGAACAAGAGAATTGAAGAGGTAAGGTTTCCCTACATCTGCAGCCTGCTTTTCAGATGTCCCTTCCAGTGTAGTATCTTGTTCCTTCCACCCGCACAACATCCCACACAAACTCATCTACCAAGATCTTTCCATTCACTCCTGTATCTCACACACATTCTGACAATGATATGTCCAGATGTCTCTTATGGTTAAAAAAAAATAAAAATCTTTAGCTGCCATCTGGTAAAGACAACACTAAAATCTGTCTGGTTTTGAGCTAACATGATGCTGCCTGGCTGCAGCAGGCTAACTACGACTTAAACTACTAAATTCATGGTGTAGCAATGGGGGGTGGGCATTAATTTGAGTCCCTGTAACCTACCAAACTACCAAATGCCACCAAACTGAGACGAAATTAGTATCTTCTAAATTTTGTTCCACGGGTCAAATATAAAAAAAAATCAAAACTTTCCAATGTAAATCATTAAAACTAACCAACAGCTAAAGGATATCGAGAAAAGAAATGGCAGGGATACAGAACGGATTACACGATAAGCTTTTCTTCCTTGTTTTACTGGGGAAGGAAGAGGGTATTGCCCAAGACTTTTAATTCTCTGAAAATGACTCAGGTTACTCATTTAAGTAGACATGGAACTAATGGAACTAATCAGATCATCAAGTTCTCTGTAATACTTGTATTACAATACAATATTGTAATGGAACAAAATGGAAATAGCAAGAAATTATCTACAAATTTAGACAGAGTCTAAAGATAGATGTACAGACAGATGTCAAGATCAGTGAAGCATATAAAGTTGTCACCTATTGGGGAATCTACTAGATTTTAAAAATATCTGGAGGTTAAACAGCACGTCTAATGGTATGCCTCTAACAAAGAATATAATTTAATAGATTTGTTCACTTTTTAGAACGCTTAAGTCCTTCGTTACTGTTTTCCCTCAGGAGTTCAGCAAACAGGAAAGCAGTTGAGCAACACTGAGATGGATGAGTATTTAATGAAGTAACAAAATAATTCCTCCAAAATAAAAATATTGTCAATAATCTAGCAGTGAAAAGAAGGGCTAATAAAGACCACTTTCAAACGATTTCAAGGCAATAATGACAAACTTATTAGAAAAACTTAGTTACCTTTTTCTTTAAATATTTGTAAAATCTGGTGCTAGTTCTTTAAAATAACATTTAATAAAAAGTACTACCAAATGCATAATGACATTCAAAGATGAGATTCAAAATAGACCTACTATTCATCTGAGAATGTCTATTCTATTTTTTGTTACATTTTTTCCCACTTTGCAGACTATGATAAACTATTGTTTTGCACTTAACAATTTAGACCACAAATATACTGAGTTATGTATGTTCAAAACATGATGTTTTTGTTTTATTAAAAAACAATAAAATAGTAATTAATGTGGTTATTCAAATAAAAAAGTACCTGAGGAACCAAATCATTCAAACATTTTCTTCATCTGTAATGGGGGACTATATCATCATTCTTCAGTCTACCTCCCCTGCTGTGACAATCGAGTGTTTTCTTTTTCTCCTCTGAGGCTAGGAAAATTACTGGGTAGACTGCACTTGTTTTTAATAATACTGCTATTTACTCGTTAAAAAAAGAAAAAAGAGACAATTCACAGTATACCATAGCACTATCAGCCAGGCTGGTTTGTACTGAAAAAGGGACTTGAGATGTCCAAGGTAGAAATGTTTTAGTGAGGAAGAATGGCCTGAACTAGTCAACACCTCATTCACAGTTCAATCCCATAAGACAGAAGGAAAAGCAACTAAAAATGAACAACCTGCATTCAATGGAAGTTCAGACCACAAAACTAAGCTACAGTTTACTCTAGGAAATGAAGCAACATATGATAAAATCATAAATAATGTTAACGTGACAAGATTTGGAACAGTCTTTTATTTCTTAGTCATTTTAGCTTCCTCCACGTTTTTGTTTTTTTTTTTTTTGAACTACCACAGATCAAGTGATCTGCTTTATTTCCATCACTCCTTCCCCTAACACTACAGCAGGTGTTTTTGAGGCAGTGACTGCAAACTATATTTCCAAGAGAGTAGGTCACTACTTAGACAGGATCTGGCCCTTTTAGCCAATTTACACCTGGTTCATTAGGATAAGGGTAAGTCTACATCAGGAACGTGGAAGAGCTTGCATGTTGGGCAGAAAGAATGCCCAGGAGCAAACAATCTGAGTTTCTGAAGGGATTTGCCAGTGCAATTATCTACAAACAAAGAAACGTAGTGTTTTTTTTAATCTTCATTCTACATGACACTTGTCTTCTGGATAGTAATATGGGAGATGAGTTGTTTAATTTTTTCTGTCTGACAAGTAGCTGAATAAAAAGGAAAACTAAGTACTTCACAGATATCTAAGAAGTGATAAAGGTACTGTCACTGGAAAATCACTTTGATTCACAGCACTACTCATCAAATCCATGTTGACTATGAATGGTATGACCCCACATATAACAAAGTGTATGTATGTTCCTGCACTGTAGGAACACTAGCTGAAAAGAAGTGGAATATGCATGTAACAGACACAAACACAAGAAAAAAGAAACCTCACACCTTAGATTTTAACCTATAAGGAATTATAAATATACAATCCTAATATTTCTTACACTACATCACAGCCATTTATCCCATATGGCTTCTACATCAAATACCGGATTCTTAACTGCTAACCTAACAGGTCCAGTTAAATGATGGCATCGACCAAATACTGTTGGCTCCTACCTAGTATTTCTCTGTTTTCTCTGCAGTGCTGCTCAGAAGAAGAAAATTACTAGTAACATTCATACATCTGGAGCATTGCATTCCAAGGTAGTAAGTTAACAAATCACAAAATTAGAGTTTGCATTCACTGCATTTTTTTTTTAAACAGATGAATCATTCTTGCCCATCTCTTTTCTAGAGTATAAAAAGAGTTTTTGTGACATGTTTATACCTATATATACATATAAATGTATCTACACGCACACATAGGCACAAATGTGATTATTGTTTCAAAAAATTAATCTCACATCTTACTTTTGTTTATTTATTTATATTATCTTTCTGATCTCTTTTGATTAAAAGAAACCAAACTCAATTCTGCGTAGTGCTACTCCAGGGGGTTTTATGTCATGTTCATTTTTCAGACAGGATAATTTAAGCTGTCATTTCTGTTACTCTGGATGTTTAATTGATTACTACATCAAGTCTCTCAAGTCATAGCAGATGATCACTTTTCTGGTATTTTGACAATCAATTTTGCATTTTATCATTGCATAATCTAAAATGCTGGTGCAGTGGGGGATGCAAAGCTATTCTGTCATAATGAGTATGCTCATTTAGTTCAAAGATACATCAATATTGAGCCTAACTCTTTGTATACACAGAAAAGGCCACAATATACATACTTATCCATTCAGTGTGTGCAGCTTAATTAGCAAATATTCAAAATGACATTATATTTTAATTTTTCAGCATATGACCATATAATGCTTTTCCACTTATTTGATCCTCAGCTAGTTTAACTATGCTAAATGGAAAAGATTGTTCATATAACCAAGTGTTCTGTGTTTGGGAAGTGTGTTTCATTTAATACAAAAGCTGGAAGATGCAGGGTAAACAAACCAGGCATTCCAGGCAATACAGTCTGTGGCACAGTCCTGGAGCGACACACCTCTCAAGCACAAAGTTACTTAGGTTCTCTCTCAGTTGCACCCACTGCATTCTTCTAGCGTAGGACTTCCTTAGTTGCAGCAATTAAAAATATAGGAGGCTGTAGTAATAAGATTTTAAACCAGAGCTGTGGCTTCTACAGCTGTACACACATGATAAAAAGCAAAACTGAATCAAAAATGGCAAAAAAAAAAAAAAAAGGTCAAATATCAAATTAATTCCGTGAATTTTGAAAACAGGATAGACTGAAATAAGAATCTCCACACTGGTTCAATCAAGTGGGTGGCTCATGTACAAAGAGCTAAAGAAACAGAAAGCTACGTGCAAGACCAGCTGTTTTATCAATAACTAAATGTGAAACTGCCATTTAAATATTTAAGTAATAAAAAGTAATCCAACTAACTACATGAACATAGCTAACCCATGCAATAAGTTACAGAACAAAGTCAAGAGGTTACTTATTGTTTCAGGAAAAGCAATAATGTAATTTCTGTGTCTTTTAACAGCCAATTAACAGACAAAAACCAAAATTAGTGGTCTATGGTAAAGACAAGAAAACAGAACTTTCTGTCAGTACTTGAATGAAAACAAATAATTCACCATTAACCCATTTTAAATCCTTTATTTTACACAATTGCAATTGGAAATGAATTTCATAATTCAAAGTTTTCCTTTATTTTAATGGTGCCTGTCATTCATTTGGTTTTCCTTATTTTTGATTTTGAAATGTATATATATACATATATATATATATATATATATACTTATTTTTCTTATCAGATCTCTCTTCTGACTTTATAACTCCAGAAGTTCTCCCATTTGATTCACTCCAGCACTAACAAATGCTGATTTGTGGAGATTTGTGATGCGCTAGCCCTTCAATATATACACGTCAATGCAGAACTTCAATCGCTGCCCTTGAGTCACCATCTTCCAAATCTATCTGAAATAACTACTGCCATCACATTCAGTAACTTCTTGTTAAAATAAATCAGATGTTTTGAAACGTCTGAGATACGCATTTACGCTATTTAATCTATCCCTATTAAATGCAGAGCTATAAACAACCATAATCCCTTAACAATCACTCACAGACAACTCTGCAAACCTTTGTGGGTCTGCAAACCTGATGATTCACTACATTAAATTTATTTCTGGTAACAAGATGCCAGCTTTCATTACGATATATTATCATTCAAGGTGTAAGATAACTACATTATTACACTGTGACTTGCAGGCAAAGAGGCTCATCTATCTCAGACAACTAACAGCTCCGTTTTATTTGAGCCACAGAATTAACACAGAGGACGTTCTGGAAAAGAAGACTTTTAAGCTTTGCTGTCTTCTCTTTGGTGTCATGAACAGCAAGAATGCAATTCCACAGGAAAGGAAATGTTGTATTACTCTGAAAAGCATAGCTTGTATCTTCAGTCTCTTGTGTAAGTTCACCTTTTCTTTATCTCATCTACAGCAATGGAAACAATCCAAACTCGTTCACGAGTAACTTTTTAAAGCTACCAACTGTTACCTTCTTTGTCTTGAAACCATTCGTGGTCTGTGGTTTAAAGAAAAGTAGTGTCTAGTTTCCGTAATGCTTTGAATTGGTAATTGCCATCTGAAAACCTTCAAATTATTAAATGAACCTCTATGTAACCTATAAAACTTTATTCCCTGATATTACTAAGATATAACTAGATCTGTGATGGTTCTAAATAAAGCTACGTACCATATTTTATGTGTCTTTAATTAAAATGGAGGGCTAGAAAACTTCAGCTAGAACATCACTATCAGGTACGTCTTTCATGTTTCTAGTATTTAAAATGTATTCATCTAAATATCAATGATTTACTTTCCCCTCAGAACTTAAAGATACATAGATTATTATGTGTGGTGAGTGTCTTATGAGCTGAAGATTCCTACCGAAGATTCTTACATGATTCCTACTGGTTTACTTGGTATCTTGCTAAAAGAAAATCCTAGTCTGAAATACTGCTATGCTGGATTCTGGTAAAAGCCATTTAACTACAAATGTCCAACAGATAGAGGGAGATCAGTAATCTTAGACCTTTACCGTAGAAAGGTAATCTTCACAGAGTGTTCTTACTGAAGTGAGATAATTCAAAACAGCTTGTACAAAGCGAAGCAAACCACTTCATATTTGCATTGGGATACAAATCTTCACACAAATACACAGTTAACAGATTATCTCACATCTTGCTGAGGTTTGTACGGTCCCTAAAACAGTGGCTTGTATAAATTTGAAGTTAACTAATACTTTTACCCTGAGGAAAAATTTACTTGAACTACCCTGTAGTAAACATGAGAGTAAGACTGTCCATAACAGCATTTAGTCACGGAGCTCATATGAGTTACTGAGTTAAACCCAACGTTCGCACGAATTAACTCATCCTCTGGTAAATGAGAGGTCATTTATAGCCCTAATTCACAGTGCAGTACTTTAAATTATCTCATATTGCGCAACCCTCGTATTTCCAGATAACCACGAAATAATTTGAAGTCCCAGAAGTAACTAAAAAAAGTTGTTATCCTTCAATCTGAGGATCATCCGTCATTCATAGTCATTTTATTGTGGTTTCATTAAAATCAACTTAAATGTTGGTGGTACTGATTTCTATTTTTATTTTTATTTAGAAAGGGGAAAATATTCCTTTAACAGAGAATAGATCTTTTATGCTTGCTTTCCTCTTCTGCTCCCATCTTACTTTCCACCCACAGATCATTCATATGATGGTGATATCATTTGCCTCTACGGTACTAACAACTGAAAACTTCTTTAGATAATACATTTAAATTCACACTATACGAGAGAAAATGACTCGCTCTAATGATTTAGGCACGTAACTTGTATACAAATTTAGGTATCTAGGAAGATGGACATTCTACACAAAGTATATATTTTACCTGCATAATCAAAAGGGAGACGTGACATTGATAAGAGACAGAAATAAAGACATTTCTCTTTGACAAACAGAAATCTTCCCTAACCTAAATCACTCTGTGGTTGTACTAAATGAGCTGATGAGTTGGGGAAATACTGGTAGCAGGAGTACTTAAATTATCATTTCAGTCTAGATCAGAAGTGAACTTCTGAATCAAGTCTCTATTTACTGTGCTTGGGTTTCACAACACAAAGCAGTCTTAACATACATGAACAAGACTCTTTTTCAATTAAACTAGATCAAAAGATTTATTTTAGAAATACATCTGACGTGCTACAGCTGTTAGGCAAGAGATATACCAAGAGAAGTGCTTGTGAAACAACAGCCTAGCTTGCACAGAATAGATTTCATTGCTTGTTATTGAAGCACATGAAAAAGACAGGCTCCCTAATTCAACCTAAATAAAAGAGGACAGCCCTGTGGTACTCCTACAAGAGAGAGTAATCTTGGACTTTGGTAAAGATAACATTTTCACTAACAGCAAGATCAAGAGCATTATATGAGACTTTCTAACTACATCAGAAACACATCAGTCATTTTGTAAAACATATAATAAGGTCTCATCATTGAAATCGTTATTTCCTTCAAACTAGTTGCAAACAAAAATTCAGTGGTGCGCGACTGCAACTTGCCTGATCGAGATAAAAAGCACTGCCATCTCGGATCTCTCGTCGCTGTTTGAGGTCTGTTTCTGTGGTGTCTCTTGACAGCGCAATATATTCAACCTCCCGCTTTGTTAGTTCCTATGGACAACATTCAGAGGTTATTACAAAAATAAAACTGTAACCGCAGTAAGTGAGCTACAACAATAGGCCTAATGGTGTAATTGTACAAAAGAGCTCTAGGCAGCAGCACGGTGATCTGAAATAACTCTGAACAAAATCTAATATCTCTTATTTTTAAAATGTTTACAGTGTGTTCTGCCTCAAACAAAATGGCCTGAATTTCTGCTCAATAAAATTTATTTTCCCCAAACCTGTTCTAAAAATACAATAACCAGCTATATAGCTGTTCATCTGAACATCTATAAAGTCCTCTAAGCTAATTTTCTGGATGCTGAAAAACAATCAGCATCTGCAAGTCATGAATAGAAATCAGAAGATTTCCATAAATCTCAAAAGCTTCAATCCTATTACTGCTCAGTAATACTTGTGCTGTTACACGGGTGTGATTATTACCTGCACATACTTTGTCAATACACTGATGTGTGATATTGTTCTCATCCCCTCTGCCCTTAGTATCACAACACGAAGTTTACTTCTGTAAAATCATAGACTGTTTCAAAATGGTGAATCTTCAGATTATTTTTTTTTTTAATTTTGACTCAGTAGGAGCTATACTTAGGTTTTTCTACCTTAAAGCAAAAACAAACAAACAGAACACAACACACATTTATACCCAATGTTCCTGCTACTTCTATATCTGGGATATCATATATTCTGCTAGGAAACAGATTCACGTTGAAATACCCTTAGCCCTTAACACTCAGCTAAAGGTATAAGAAACAGATCTCTCTTTAGAGACAGCTTTTAATTATAGTTGTTAAAAAAACAAAAAAGGCAAAAATATGAAAAAAACAGAACTACTTCATTTTCATTTTTTCTGTACCTTCTAGGTTACAAAGCCACCGATTCCTCTATAATGCAGGTAGGTACAATCTTTTTGTTGTTATGAATAATATGAAAACAAAAAAAAAAGGGGGTGGGGGGGCACCTCCATTTGTGATCCTTCTACCCAACCAGAGTCTGGACAGAGCTTATGGCAGAAAAAGCCCGACCCACATCATCTTTTGGGACAGACAGCCGCTCCCCTTCCCGATCACTTAAGGGCACCAGTGACTTAAACGTGAAATCTTGCACATGGTGCTGCCATGGTTCATGCAGATGGATGTAGGCAAGCGCTTCCCACATTCCATGAGCGGATCATACACACGTCTCCTCCTCCTAATCAGTCATGATAACTGTTCCCAAATGTTACTCCTCTCCTAAATCCTTTCCTTCATTTCTTTTTTTATACAATGAAGCAAAAACGATTTGTTGTCCGTAACAGCAGGCAGATAACTTAATCTAACATACATAATGCCTAGAACAAACTGTTTCTCCATTTGTGATAGCATATGGTAACACAGTTTTCCAACTATTTTTTTTCCCCTGGAGTTTAGACAGAAAAACATGTATTAAAATGTCTGTACTTTCTATTCATCTAAAACAAACTAAACTCCAGAAAGCATGTTTATGGAAAAAGTTATTTACCTCCTAGAACTGCTTGCTGTTAAGACTTTCTAGGACTACTTCCCAGAGTTTTGCTAGTAGAAGAGCATCTAACTGACATTAATGACTATTTCTCCAAGAATTTAAACCAACATACATACCAGATACTGCATGGCAATAGATCGCCGGAGGGGCCCAGGAGGACCAATAAGGAAGACATCTTGGCCGAGAAGATCTTTCTGCATTATCCATCTTAAATGCTGTATCACAGACTGGGCCAAAGAATCCGTCACTTTGAAAGAAAAATAAAGATAAGAACATATTTAATTCCAAACGTGTTAGATACCTGGCCATTTATACATCTTTTTGTTCTTATCTCCAAAACAAAAGCAAAGACATAAATATGTGTCACCCTAAAGCTAGATAACTGAAGAGCCGGGGATTCCACGCACAGTTTGTATTGTTTACATCAGTTTTATCAGTTTTATTAGTTTACATTTACTACTTAGTTTACATCACGGTTGATATACCTGTCTTACCCACTGCCTTTCTCTCTGCACAACTTCCTCCTTTAAAAAAGTAGAAACAAAACAAAAAAGTTGTTGATCCTCATTTCACACTGAGCTCATCAATGCAAAGACTTGTCAGCATCAGTTTTGTATAATAAAGACACGCTATTAATGATTTGTAAAAGAGTCATCCAACCTATAACCCAATGCTTCTGTGAATCATGAACTTCAAAAAAGCAAATACTCCGCTTGCATCACATTAAATAGATTAATTTTCAGGATATATTTAACTTGCTACTTCCTTAAAAGACAACTGCACTCCTGCTTACATTACACGTCTCAGAAATGAGCAAAAAGCACTAACTAGCACGGGAGGAGAGCAAGAACACAAGCAAGCCAGGAGGGAGGTTTATTTATGCCTGTGTATATATGGTTGCTTTCAGAACAATCTGACAAGAGCAATGATAGGGTCTGAAGCTAGGGCTTCGAGGGTGGCGCCTGGGATGCTGTAGATGCATCTGAAGTTCAATGAGAAAGAAGCAGAAGATGAAATCTTCAAATTAATAGTTGTTCATTTACCTTTTTTTCAATGTTGCTGCTGGTTGCAATTAGAAGCCAAATTTTTAAGAAACAAGCTTTGGTTTTACATTAGCTTTCCTGAGGCAGGGGAAAGGGCAAAGTCAAAAGACGGCAAGCAATAGCGACCTTCGACTCATGAGGTTTCAAATTCACTTCTGTGTTTTTGTGAATCAGAACCAAAATTCATTTTTGTAAAACCACGGAAAAAGTACAAAGATTTTATGAGGTTTAAGTAAGATTCTTCAAGCATAAGGGTGACAAAGGAAGTTTATCAAACATTTTAAGTGAAGACGTTGATCTGTCACTCAGGAAAACCACCAGAAATCTTTTCCCACTCCCAGTGAAATCTACCATATCCTTACCACCAATATGAACAGAAATAACACACACATAAACAAGCAATCCACGTGTTAGGATTATCAAATTAATTGTAAATACTCATTTCAAATTGTTCTGTTTTTAAACAGCTGTCACTGACCTGCCCAGGATTATTGAACATCCTGTTCTCTCCAATGTTGGTGCGGTAAAATTTTATGAATGTAAGAATATTTTCTTCTCTCTGCAATACTGTTTTTCCCCAAAGCTATGCACATCACGTGCACCATAGGCCAAACGCAAATAGATGCCTCACAGAGAACACCACACTCCTTTGTTAAATTCTCAGAAAATTAAGGAAGTTCTTATTAAGTATATTTCTCACGAAATAAAGGCTAATGGAGCACATTAGAACTTGGTCTGTCCAAATTTTGCTGCTTTAGAAGCACGGTAATTTGAAAAGCACCACACAAACAAGTGTTTTATTAAAGGTATCATTAAAATTGCAATCAGATCTCACTGAGAAGGCACGTTCATAATTACTTCTACCTGTTGTATGAATATGCTGTGTGTGCCTCTAGGGCATTTTTGTAGCAGCTGTTATAAAAAAAAAAAAAAAGGTTACATTACCTAAATTGGACAAATCTTGCTGAAACACTGAATTCTTTCATGTCAAGAGTCATGCACTGGAAGCATTGACAGAGCATGACAACAAACGCCTCTGGTGTATTTCCCATTAATATGTGTAGCTATCTTTTTTATTTTTAGGATGGCCTCAGGAAAAAACTCGGGTCAAGCTTAAAAGCGGCACCATAAATAGAAGCAGGATTTAAGAACGTTCAGCAGCATCTGCAAGACAAACTGGCGTGTAAAAGAGAACATAAGCACACAGCATTCAAAATCTAACTCTCAGGAACATGACCCCCACCCCGCAAACATTAATGCATTTCGGTGCGCTTATATTCTCTTGGTTAAACAGCAGAAATGTGCTCTGAAATACAAATATGCAAAATGCCACTTTAAAAATAAAAAATCAATTGTGCTTTCCTAACCTTGCTTTTGGGTAAAAAGTCACAAAAGACAGAATGACTCATTGATACAGTTAATAGGAAGTAGTTTCATTGCTTCTTCATTCAAATCATTCTTCACATGTACAGGTTACAGCTGAATCAATCATAATATGTTTTTAATACATTTCACACCATCAGCACACTGCCCATTTGCAAACTCACTCAAAGGAAATCTGCTAGGAATAATGCCGGGAATTCAAAGAAAGCATTTCCTAAAGTGATCTTCCATGACAGCAGCTTCCACTTTTCATTTCCTTCTACTCTGACGTACAATATCTGTACGTCTCCAATATATTAACCCTATTTCAATTTTCCAGTTATTTCCTTCTAAAATCAGGAAAATATAAAATTTCCTTTGCACACACATTCTATACTGCATAAACTATTTCCAAAGCACAGGGCACGTTTCTAAAGAAACATGAGATGTACGCATGCAGTACCTTGTATTATTTCTATATATTTAGACCACTTTTACTGTGGTATCTGCATTGCAAAGCTTTTCAGTCTAATACAACTTGAAAAAACCCCTCTCTGTTCAAGTGCTTGATGTTAACTTTACTGCAAGAGGCACATAATCATTCTCTATGACATTTCGAAGACAAGGCAAATTAGCTGAAAAAAGCATCAGCATGTATATTACAGCAGTTTTTATTAATTATCCCATGAGTCAGATAACATCTAATGCAAACGGGGTTTGCACAAGCTGTTTAGTGGCACTCTGCTGATTTGCACTAGCTGAGTAGCTGGCCCCATACTCTTAATCTGCAGGGTGGTGCGTAGGAAGCCTCTACAGCGTATTCTCAAAGACGCCATCTGGCACATGCAAAAGAGTAGTCAGTGCTACGATTTGCTATTCCTATGCATTGAGGATGGCCAGGGAAAGAAATGGCATTATACCACTGCTTCACGTGTGGTAAGAAGAACAACACCTAGCAGAATCTGCACAAAGATTTTGTAAAGCGAGCAGCTAAAGTGGAATTGAGAAGCCCCCAAATAAAGGAAATGTTTTAGACAGATTTTGCAGGAAATGCAGCAGCTGCTGTTGTTGTTTGATCCACAAATCAGCTTTTGATAAAAACCAAGACTGAAATGGCTATGCTAGCCTCGGAAATTTTCCAGTTCACTCATACTTGAATTCTTGGCATATGCTACACTCGCTGAAGCCGTAAGATTCACTGGAGATAGCAGACAGTATCTGCTGGCAAGTTGTTGTGTCCCACCTACAGAAGAAATCCCATAAATGACGGAAACACCTACCTCTTCCCACTGCTCAGATAGAGACATAAATAAACCAATTTCCAAGAATATCTATTCCAGATGTGATGCATAATACGTTAGAGCTCATGTCCCTGGATGACTCTGGTTTGGTGAATCACAAAATAGCCAACAGCACTCAGAAGACACCAGTGTGCACCACTTGAACAGAATAAAAAAAGACCACTGCATACCCAGACCTTTGCTATAGCACATGTTGAGAGTTCAAGAATGCTCTTCTTTTTCAGGAGATGCACAAGTTCATGAGAGGAAAAAGATCTCCTTCTCTTCAGGTTCCTGCAGTTTACACAGCCATTTGCAGCACATCCAGTGCAGGGGGGTGGTTACTCTAAAATATGGTGGAAGAAGCAGGGGACAAGAAGGGAGGTCTTTCTCTAAAACATAAACATATTTTTTAAAAGGAAAATAGTCAAAGATGCATTTCACAACTTTGTCGTTTATAGGGAGCATAAAGGAAGAGTATGCATTGCCCAGCACACTGAAGAAGGCAGGGTGGCTGAGCTGAAGAGAAAGGCACTCATGTGTGGCCTGCTTTCAGCTGCTTTCATTTAGCACTTTACAAGGAAAACATTGCTGCTCTTCCAA
Organism: Anas platyrhynchos; assembly: GCF_047663525.1. Lineage (NCBI taxonomy): Eukaryota > Metazoa > Chordata > Aves > Anseriformes > Anatidae > Anas > Anas platyrhynchos. Next base: position 175,612,266 of record NC_092587.1, read on the forward strand.
TTTTACACTGCTGCACTAAACCCAAGGAGTTTTCAAAGCCTCACAATGCGGTTGCATCACAGTCAGTTTTCATTGGAATACTATTTCTCCTCGTAAACTTTTCATGGAAACGGCCTTCATTCCAACAATTTTTGTTCTTGCGGTGGAAGAGAAACAAGTTGGGAGTCTTTGCAGGGGCTTAGAAAGGGGGAAGTTACCTCCCTGGATAAGACTGTAAACCTATTTATCATTAATTCCTCTGAGCTGACTGCTTCACAGGAATGTGTAAGATCTACATTGGCAGATCGTCTCCATTTGAGTATAAATGAAAAGGGAGTATAAATGAATCATGTAAAATCAAACATCTTTCTGGAAAGAACACTGAATGGGATTCAAAAGATTAAGTTTCTCTTAGTGACATACAAACGTGTACTGCCTGAAAAGAAGGTGTCGGCCTAGGGGTCGGAGCTAGGGGTCGGCCTCTTCTCACAGATGATAGGACCAGAGGGGATGGCCTCAAGTTGCAGCAGGGGAGGTTCAGGTTGGCAATGAGGAGACATTTCTGCTCAGAAAGAGCAGTCAGGCATTGGGACGGGTTGCCCAGGGAGGTGGTGGAGTCACCGTCCCTGGGGCTGTTCACAGAAAGGTTGGACCTGGTGCTTAGGGACATGGTTTCATGGGTGACACTGGTGGTAGGGGGATGGGTGGACCAGGTGATCTTGGAAGGGTTTTCCAAACTTAATGGTTCTGTGGTTCTATAAATGAAACTTTTCTTAGCTGGATGTACAATTTGTTGGAAAATACACAGCCAGAGCAGTTATCTGTAGCTCAGTGTCCAGCTCGAGAGCCATATCATGTCTGCTTTTGAGCACAAGAGCTCAATCCAGCATGGATACATTCAAGTAATTCTAGAAAAGACCTAGAAGAATGTCTAGAAATTTTAGAAGACGAGGGGAAGGTAAAGCTACTGGAATTCAGCCTAGAAAATAAATGAATGAAAATCTTAACAATTGTTTTCCAATATGCAAGATGCAGTGAAGAGAAAAAGTAATCTGTACATCATGGTTATGGTAGACAGAGGGAACCCCAATGAATTAGAAGTGTGTCCAAAAAGGTCTAAATGTGGTATCAAAACTTTTTTTTTCCCCCCCACACAAAAGAATCATTAATTATTGGAGCAATTTGTGCAGATTGGTTGACTGGTTCTGGAATCTATATTGATAGCACATTGTAAGAATACAGAGGATAAATAACCACCAGGAATGGTTCGGATGCAGCTCACCCTGCACTGAGGCACAAGGGACAGTCTGGACAACATCCTGAGTTGCACCCAGATCTTTGCTGAAGGTTTCTATGCCCACGTGTCTCCCTCTGCATCCCTTTTTGTATAGACAAAATGGGGATAATGGTGTAAAATTTTCAGAGCTTTACTGACAAAAAAGCACTACAGATTCTTGGTTAGGTGCTAAGAGGCAAGTAGCATATCAGTTGCAAGCCTACAGGAAAACTAAGTGCTGAAATAATCTCTGACAAGAGACATCTCCCCTTATGCTAGGAAAGAAGAAAAGTAATGACAAAGATCTTTGTTAACATGAAATTACAGTCATCCTGCAATCCAACCTGTCTCGGTAATGTGTTGCATTCAGCAACTTGCAGATTTAAAGTAAACAGAGAGGAGAAAGGCACATTCCAGCACAAAGCTGAGGCTCCGTAGAGCAAGAACTGAACACACACACTTGTTCTCTGCTTCTGCGAGCGGTGCATACCGTTCTGGGACAAGGACACGGAGGCATCTTAATGTTCAGGCAATTCTGAGCTTTCAGATGAAGCAGAAAAAAAAAAAGAAGCTGCTGACACCACTGATCCTAATACACAGAAATAGCCCTGATTTCCTCAACATTAAAGCAATCCCCTTCAACCACACAATTCCATTTAGTGCTATTTTCTTCTTGTATTTCGTTACTATATGCAAAAACCTTCTGTTTAAATTCCTCACGTTACCAAGCCTCCCATATATCTCAACTGACCAAACTACCAAGATTTATCACTTGAGTAAGAAGTGCTGAACCCTTTAAGGTATACACGCATTTCACTTTTGAGGGGAAGGGGCTCAGACTCCTAACATATGGCACAAAACCACTATTTCTTTGAAACTAACCTTTCACAATTCAACAAAGTTATCTGCAATACGTATGCAGCCACATTCCCAAATGCATTTGCACCCTCAGAGAGCGGAGCCCACGTGGCATTGCAGCCGAACACACTGCCACATTTCCTGTCCTAACGAGAATCCACTGTCATCGAACAAAGTGTACTGGAAGAGCTATGCTAGGAATTTTTTTGTCAAGATTAATAAACACGAAATATCAGGTACATTATCATTTTCATAAAATTTCCAGAAACCATTAACGAAAGCAGTGCACTGAGATGAACTCAACCTTAAAAAAAATAAATAATCTGTATTCTCATAATTCAATTTCAGATCTAAACCATCATAGAAAGCCATACAAAAGTTTCTCCAAAGTATAATGAAAGAAATTATCATGCTTTTCAGGCACAGTGAGATTTAAAAAATGTAGGTTTTATTTTAACTGATAAAAGAACAAGCAGAGAAAAATAAGTGCCCGCTTTCCAGACTGTCAGACATAGTTACGACAGAAGCCCCATTAACAAAATTCCCTTGTGTATGACTCATTTTTACTTGTCACTTATAAAAAGAAATAAGAACAATTTAGATTTTATGTACCTTTAATTATTATCTTCCAAGAAAAAGCCATTGGCTGACAATAGCAAAACAAATTAATGTTTTATATTAATGTACAAAATGGAGCACTCCATAGTGAGGCTGTACATACCTAACATAAACCTAAAAATCAAGGACATGAAAGCAGAAGGTAACCAGCAGCACATATCTTATGCGTTTCTATAAAATGTAACAAAAGGTTCAAAAAAGGACTTTAAAAATCAGTTTAATTTGGTAACATAAAGAATACAGTATTTTGGTATCAATTATGTGACAAAATGACAAAGGTTTTGTAGGTACTTAATACATTGATGTTCCTTATTGTGTTACCATTTTATTTTATTTTTACAGATTCCTAAGGCTGTTTTTAAGCCTAGAATAATACTGCTGTGTATAGAATAAGTTATAACATCCCTAAAATTCGCTGTAAATTATAGATATGCACTTTCAACATTACTGAATTTTACCATAGTTATTATCTGGCAGAATAGCAAGAGCAGAAGCTTACCCTACACATATGATGAGCTAGATAGGAGTTATTTGCAGTACCAGTAAATGAACTCTAACTGCCTCAGTTCCCTCCTCTTAGTTCTTACTCCATTGCAAACATTACAAGGGCTAAGTGACTCCAGACATCTTCAGGGGAATTTCCCACTTACCTGGGTGGTCAAACTATTCCTAGCATTAGTTCAAAGGAATTGAGGTAAGTATCCTGATCATTTTAAATTCAGTATTAGTTACTATTAAAGCATTTTAAAATATAAGACATATTAGTTTACAGATGAGCACAAATATGCAAGTTCATTTGTTTTACACCAAGACATCCTGTATCTACAGCACGATCTTTCACACAGTAAACCAAAAACTCACTTAAAAAACGTGCTCTGTAAGTAATGCTTATACTCTCTAAATGCCTCACAAGGAAGATAAAATTTACATGGAATCAATATAATCAACTTAATTTCACTAAGGGAGTAAACTTTGCTTTCCATACTAAATAAACATAGTATAAAAGTATATTTATATATGTATTTATATTTTTATATTTATATATAGTATAAAAATTTCCTAAATAGAAACTGCACAAAAAATACATACTGAAGTATTAGAAATTGATTTTGATTTCATTTAGCTACTTGAATACTTAGATTTATAAGCAAAACCATATGCCTCAAATAATCATACTATTAAGTACGTGAATACGGATGAACAACAATATTTCAAGCATGACATAGGCTTCTTGCAATTATGATTACCTTACAAGAGAAGCAACTAATAATACATGCAATATTTGCTAATAAACTTCACTTTTATTTTTAGAAACATATTTTAGCTAAAATCCCACAAATCTGTACAGTTTCACGAAACTAGTTTTCAACCACTTTTTCCTTCTTATAACCACTAACTAAAAAAAAAAAATCTTCTGATTTGATTCTACTATGTTTTCACACTCTTACTTTTCCAGTCCAAAGAACTGAAAGAGATGCTGTTGTTGCCACACAGAGCTAACATTTATGTTGCAGGAAAGCACAGATTTACCAAAGTATGTAATAAGGACTGCCAAGGTATGGAAAAGTGGAAGGCAGAGAGGCATTGTTAAAATTAACACATTTGGTACAGCACAGAAAATCAGAAAGCAAAACAACACAAAAGAAATGTAAATAAGAAAAATGGTTGTCCAGGTCAATGAGTACTCTGATCCAATGTACTTAGTTCGTGATCAGGATGATAAAATAAGCATAGGAAACAGTGATGAAAAAAAAACCCTATAGTTTATAGTTTGAGAGGCTATAAAAAGTAGTAACACAGAGCAGCATTTCTCAACTGTTTGGCCACGTTCCTAGGGAGCTCACAAGGTATGGGAAGTATTAGTACAGCCTAAAACAGAAACTCTTTCTCTGTGGGCTACCCCGTAAAAACAAGGAGTGACACATGCCATAGGACATCTTTGGTACCTTACATCACCTGGCAGGAAGGTGTCATGGCCTCGTGCCTCTGGGAATTAGAGGGAAGAAGTCCCCAGCCCCAGTGCAGAGCTGTCTGGCAGGCCTCAAACTAATCACTGACTGAACACAAATTAAATCTCCTTTTTGCTGTTCCTGCTACACTTCTGGAAAGACAAACAGGTCAATACACATTTATTATTTATGCACCTGAAGTTTATCCTAAATGCAAGGAAGTTGCAGAAAGATTCGCTTCAGGACGAAGGACTGCATTTCTCAAAGAGGATAGTTAAGGAATTAGTTGAAACATGGCAATAGTAACACAAGTCTACTAACCCACAGTCATTACAAAACAAGGAATGTCTGATGAACTTTGGCACTATTGCCTAAGAATGCAACAATATAAACCTCCACGCAGCAGCTCCTGCCCTTTCTAACCCTGTGCCAGGAGCACTCGCTGCACACCTGTACCGCCCCAAAACACAACAAGAACTACCCACCTTCCCATCCAAAATACAAAACAGACACGCACATGCACACCCCAAATCTCCCTGCAGTCTTCTTGGTGTCCTCCTCAAACGTCATGGAACTAATCTAGACATGTTGGAAAGCAAATTCACTTGAAGTGAATGACTACACTCAAGCTGTAGGATCTTGCAGGCCCAGCAGGAACAGGGCCTGGGATTTCTCAGCGTGTGGTCATCTCTAAACATAGTGTACGACCTACGTACCCCTTTAGAATAGCACGTGTGCTTGGGTTTGATTTGAAAATTGATCTGGGTGGAACAATCAGTTGCTTCTGTTTGCTTGTTTGTTGGTTTATTTTGTTTTAGACACCCGTATGTGAAATAGTAAGTGACCGTTTTGGATCCACAGGAAAGAGCTGGCCCGTACTGAGCTAGGAGATGCCACAACCAAAGCCTGACTCATTCACTGATCCATGGCACAAAAAGGAAAAGCTCAGATGTGTGTAGTCTCAACAAACAAAGAGGAGGAAATACAGGTGGCTATGAACAGTTGGTATTTTTTAATAAGGTACCAAAACATAATGTGAATCGATTGTAAGTATACATACGCACATTGCTCATTTGCATAGTGAGCAATGACTTTGGTTAAGTATTTGATTGTACTTTTTTACTGTGTGATTGTACTTTTTACCCACTTCTCATTCACTTGATGGATTTTGAAGATCATTTGCTTACAACAATAATATGAAAATCTGGAAATACTAAATATCACAGTAGAAAAATCTCATACATCTCTCATATAGCAGAAAATTCCTAAGAAATATAATCATGTTGCAACTGAATAATAATCTTAATCTCAATAATCTTAAACTGCCACAGTTTTACGATCAGTTTGAGATTACTGTAGTATTTTTAGAAGAAATTGACGGATCAGAAAATATGTAAGCATACATGAGTCCTTCTACCATCCCACTGACTAACGTGACAACTTACAGTAAAAATTAAGGGATTCAAAATAAGGGTTATAGCAGGTTATATAGGTTATATGTACTCAGTAAAGATAGCCTTCCCCAATGTGCATGCTTTTTCAAAACACATTTCTTAGATAATTTCAGTAAAGTCAGTGGGGTGATTAGAAGATGTAAAAGTTGTTAGAACAAAGCCTCGATACCAATTCACATGGAAAACAGATTCTTACTGTAGTTCTGTGGAACAAGTTCTGGGTTCTTCGGTGTTTTGAGTTTAAAGGACACATCTCCAATAGTGACAGCATCACCTAAAAAATAAAAGAGAGAGAGGGAAAAGCCTTTTAGTTCCTAGAAACTTGCAAAGGGTAAAATATGTTTATATTAAGTTTACAACATAAACCTGCTATTGTAAGGCTGATTACGTATTCACAGAGCAGCCTCCAAAGTGTTTGACAACTATTAGTTTGAGAACTAATTAGGCTCTGCTGTCTCTTGATAGATCAGGTACAGGCAGAATTTACATTCAATTAATGTTCCTCAACTTTTCCCTTTAATTGTTATAACCATAACTTACTTTGTTGGGAGCTATGGAAGTCAAACTCGCCATAGAACCCTCTTCCAGATGCCATTGCTGACTTCTTTAAATGAAATCCTTGTCTGGCTGCAGAAATAGCACTGAGAAAAACTTCTAGGGATGATAATTTTCTTGAGTATTCAGGCAGCCTGAAACGGTGTCTCTTGGAGGTACAAAACAATATATTCATACCAATGGGCCCTTCCTGCACTCCCTGACTACGCAGCTGTAGAATTTGGCACCTTTTCAAGGTCTGAGAGGTCTCGAGCATGTCTTGCTCTGGATTTCACTAGCACTAAAGCACCTGCCATTTTGTTTACTGGCCACTTACTAGGACCTGCCTGTCTTATCTGTCTTTCTGCACTGGCAGGCTCCAATTCAATCGCAAGGCATGCCCTGTGTACTTTCTCATGGAAATCAGAATTGAAATCTAGTTTGCAGCCAGGAAATGGGCGAGCACCAAGAAGGCAGTGGTCACACAGAAAAACATCACTACAGCCAAAACCCACGAGGCCAAGAAAATGAGCTGCAGAGTGGTAACAAACTCAAAGTTTTCTTTTTTTTTCAAGACCATCTGGGCCATGCAAACAAGTTCTGAAGCATTAAGACTAAGATGACTCCAGAAGAAATGCTGTTTTTGCCATTCCTGTTATTGGAGATAACGCCACCTTCACTGCCTAACAGGCGCTGCAGTGAGGATGGAGGGGATTACAGTGACTGTGCTCTGGGTGCAGTTTTGCCACAGCACTCTGATTACACCACCTTTCCGTGAACTGAGGCCAAGTTTTAGAACTGTTTATGCTTGTGTTTTTCTGAGAAACGAGACGTAGGAAAGACGTAGCCTGTGAACAAGATCCAACTCCACAAATCCTTTTGTTATTTTGTCCGGCAGCATCCAAGAGGAGGCAGCTTCCAGTTGCCTGGGTCCAGCACTACCTAAGGAGTCGATGAGTTCAGAAGGCTAATGCTGGAAACAGAAAGGGTGATACTGAAGAGGAAGCTTGTCCAAACCAACAGAGGCAACCAAAACTGCTGCCATGCATACGGCTGCTCTCCTTTCAATCACCAGTGACTACGCTTGTGCACTCCAATGCAGTTCTTTACTGGTATACCCAGGTGTAACCACAGATCTCACAGGACTGAGAATTCAGACTCTGATGCTATCCACACCACCCATAGGAAACGCTACATGTGTAGGACTAGGTTCATACAGCCAGCGAGGCATCACCTACAGCAACAAACAGGAAGCCATGAAGAAAGCACTGCAGGTGACTTACTCCCAAATTTAAGTGCTCAACCATGCCCCTGAGACTGGTTCCTCAGCCAGACATATATGCCTGCAATTGGGTTTTTATGTAGCCCCCCAAGCCCAAATACTTAGCCCACCATTTTTTTTTCTATAAAATATTGACAGCAGATGGCCAGCTGGTGGTTGTTCCCACATTTTATGCAATGATCCAGTGCTCAAATGGCTTTCCAGAAAGTGAGACACAACAGCAATGCTGCCATATAAACGGCAGCCAAGGGTCCATCCCTGGCCCTAAGCCCAAGTGGCACCAAGCAGTCCTCCCCCTCTCCCTGCCTGGAGCAGGTTCTGTGAACTCTTACATATTTTAAATTAAATTAAATTTAACCCAGAGAGAAAACACATCCACCACAGGTATTAAGAGACACTGTAGGCTTTGACACTCCCAGGGTTTTGCCCACTTCTCTAAGTTTTAAACCAAGAAATACTATTTTACAGCACAGACATTGCCTCCCATTCCCTTTCTTCTGCTGCAGCTCCATCCATTCCTTCGCACTGGGAAACAGCTGAAGGGTTTACCAAAATGCCTCCGAGTTGAGGAAAGCATCCTAGAGGCCCACTGCTTCCTGCAAAAATTGACACCTCTCTCATTAGCTCAGCTCGGAAGAATTTTAACATTCTAAAAAGAGCAGGTTGCCTGAGATATCCTCAGGAAATTAGTGCCAGTTTATTTTCTCACCATTCCCCAGCCAACATGCAAGGAGACATGAGTGTATGACTAATTAGCTTCTAGCTTGAATCACCTCAGCTCCAACTGTAAATACTCTTTCATGCATACACAGCCTTCCAAAACACAGGCGGGACAAGATGCCAGATGCCAAAACAACAAGGTGTCAGACTGCTCTAATACTCTGCAACGATGATATCGTCTACACAAGAGAGTTTTAATCACCTATTTTATTGGCACAGCCCTGAAAAGCCTTAGCTGCTTTCCTCTACTTAAAAAAAAAATAATAAAAATTAATTAGGTCGAGGTGAAAAATGGAGAATTCATCTCTTCTGGTGGTATTTATGTCAGACTATAAGATGCTAATCCCTGGCCAACACATCTTAGCGTTTCCAGAAATTCAGCAAGTATTCCAGCCATCAGTGGACCCTAGGTATTTTAGTGAAAATTGGGGTGGGAGGGAACTACAGGAAAGAGGTGGAGAGAGCTAAGCACACCAAATCCCTACCACAAAGTGCATTTGGCTTCTGACGGTTTTGTTGCTGGCTGGAGACAAACGTTGCCTCAAACTTGCATCTGTCCACAAAGCAAAAATACTAACAGTGTTTAAGAGAACTTGAAGCAATAACGAACCAAGACAGCAGAGTCTCTCTTCTTAGCTAAATGAGCACAGGGGGGATTAGCCCACTAATCTTATCACACGCTTCCACCTGGGCTAGATTTTCTTGTCTCATTTGTTTCTTCTGTACTTATTTTGAAACCTCACGTTTGGTTATTCCATTTCCACCGCGTTTCTGAACTCTTTGAGCAGAGATATCACCCCAGATAGGCTCTTCCCAATGTTTCACCAGCTGGCAAGGAACAGACAACAGCCTGCCTGGTAGAGCTGTGGTGTCAAAATCAGCAAAATTCACGATTTGGGAACGTGTATCCCAAGCGATTCGTCTCTGCTGCAAATTATGGTACACCCTGCAAATACTCCAGCCCAGCTCACAAGCTCCTGCTGCACTGTTGTGGACAAAAGCTGTAGAGGTGAAGAGGTGACAATGTGCCCTGGTTTCTCATCTCCCACGCAGAAAATAGTAATCTTGGTCATCACGGTCTTTGGGGAAAACAGTGGGATACAAGCACTGCCTGATGTACAAAGAGCCACGCCTGCTAAAAAAAAAAGCAAAAATAAGCCAGAATCTAAAGGTAAGTGGGACATCCCATACAGCAGGTGGTCAGCATAAAGACACAGCAGGTAGTTTAAGAGCAATATGGGTCAGCAATTGGGGGCACATAAATACAATGACCCAGTAACAGGACCTTGAGGAGACTCTCTGAATCAAGGAGATAGGAAAACAGCCTCAATACATGCAGTGTCCTCTTTTTACTACGTGATAGGACATCTGCATGAAATAAGGATCAACAGGGGTATATGCAGCTACCCAGCAAGCACAATGCACTGAATTTGCTGTTCTCTCTTCTTCAGAGCTGCGCTTCAGGTAAGTAACAATACGAATACACACATCTGCTTTTTCCCCATTAAAAAACAAGTGTTCTTTAGGTGAATTTGGGCTTATTTCTTCCCCTCGGTCCACTGAAAGGGAAGGGCACTAGCCCTTGCTCCAAGCCCCCGCGGCACAGAGGTGACAGATGGAGGCTGGCCGAGCCCTTTGGCAGAGCATCGCTGCACAGACACCCTGGGCTCCTTCTCCAGCATCTCCCACAAACAGCTCTGATACACAACAGGAGGACTCGATGGACCTCTCTTCTCACCCACCACAGATGCTTTTATGTGACCACCCACCTGCGTGCAGCCAGCAAAAGCATATTAAAATTGGGAAGGTGCTAAGGCTCACTAACATTCATTTCTATGGGACTAGATCACACTTACTAGAGAGAAATTCAATCTCTAAATTACATACAACTGTGTATTTTCAGGTCTTAATGTCACTATAATATGAAGAAAAAGAAGAAAAAAACACAGCTTTCAGCTGGTATTTATCCAGCACATGTGCATAAGAGCACAGAAAAGGTTGTCTGCCCTCATCTTTGAGAAGTCAACTTTTTTTAAGAAACAGAAACACTTTCAAATCATATTTTTACTCAACCTTTCTGAATACTTTCTTCAGGAAGCATAGCAGCCATGTCTACTCAACTTATTTCTCTCATTTCATGCTGGCTCTTGCTGGGCATCTTCACGGCTGCAAACGTCGTACCCAGTCACTGGGTAACATCAAAACTAATCCTGCATCTTGTGTGGGTCCTGGCAGCCTCTGAAACACATTGGTGTCACAGACAGAAACACACTCCCTGCACTCACCAGATTTGCTCCTGCACTCTTGTCACATACAGATGAGGTAGAGCTTACTTGCTGCTGCTGTGACACCGCAGGCTGACAGCACTGAAATAGCTGGGAGTCTACACAGCAAAGCCCATCTCCAACTTAAGCAAAAAAAAAAAAAACAACTCATTTAAGTTGCTTTTTTTTTTTCCTGAACAAAATAATTGGTTTCTCCTTTATTTCTAAGAAAACAAAATAATGACTTCAAACATAACATTTGAACATTACTCACTTTTTACCCAACATTTTTGCTAGACTTCCTAATTTTCTAACTTTTTGGTTTTTCAATTACCTACGTTAGCCTAGTGGTCCTCTTTACTGAAGTAAGTCCAAAGTGTCACTAAAACAAAATCTTTGTGCTTACTCTAGGAAGCGATCCTTTTCCTCCATTTCTGTGTATTTTTTGAGGATCAACAACGTGAATGTGGAAACTTCTCTGACATCTAGCCCTGACAGAAGCTTACAATCATTTCTTAGCCTAGAGCTATTTCTCATTTGGGCCACCAGCATAATCTAAAGGCAGGGACACTGACAGTGTGCTCAGTTGCACAAGTTTTAAGATATGAAATGAAAGTTTTAAATATGTTTAATGCAATGAGGATCTCACGAATGCTTGATATGCACATTTCAGAGTATGTCCTAGCAGTATGCTTGCCATGTCAAAGAAATGCTAAACTGCCCATTTCATCAGTTACCAAAAAAATCTTATAAATGCTGGTTGGCAGGGACTCTGAAGGTCATCTTCTCCAGCTTCCTGCTCAACACCAGCTTACAACCAGACTGGGTCAGACCCACTTTGGCTCTGTTTGATGGAGTCTCAGAACCCTTCACAGATGGTGAGTCCACAACCCTTCCAGCTAACCTCCTGCCCTGCTGCACCACTCTCCTAGTGAAAAAGGTTTGTCCTCTTGCCCAGCCTGAACCTCCCAAGCCTCAATTCGCAAGCACTGCCTCTTGCTGTATTATCCATCCCTATTAAATAGAGTTAGGCTTCATCTTTGTAATTATAACTGGAAGTTGCAAATAGATATCTCCTCCCTTAGGCTTCTCCATGTAAGACTAACAAACCCAGTCCGCTCAGCTTCTCCTCACCAGCAGGTGCTCTGAGGCCCTGACAATTTTGGTAATCCTCCAGCAGATTTCATCAGCTTCTCAGAACTTGCCCAGAATTAGGGAACCCACAACTGGACACAGTATTCCAGGCGTGCCTTCAAGCTATGGACTCTCCCTTGCATTGCCCATTCTCCTCCTAACAAAGCCCTACCTGTAGTTTGCTTTATTCTCTATAAGAGTGAAGCATCAGGTCATATTCAACCACATGCCCACTGCAACCCCACGTCCTTTTCTGCAAAGCTGCTACTTTAAGACCAGTGGCAGGACTTCACACTTCTTCTTAAACTTTTTCAGGTTTCTCTTGATCCAGTCCTCAAGTTTATCTCGGTCTTTCTGGACTCAAGATCCACAGCTTGTCATACAGGAAGGATTTTGTCCGTGCATATTAAATGGTACTTCTTTAAAGTCCTCTTCTGTTGCCTCTCCTTATTCCTTGTGGCATTTTTGTATGATCCTTCATTGTGCTTTAGTTCATTGAGAGGTTCCCTGCTTGGCCAAGCATTTGCTGCTGAAAGACCAGATCCTCCTGCACTGCAGGATCGTTTGCTCCTGAGCTGTCATTAAGGCTTCTTTAAAAAAGGCTCACCTCTCCCAGGCACCTAGTTGTTATCCGAGGGATTCTGCCTCCCAAATCTCCCAAATAAGCGAAAGTCCACACTCCTCGAGTCCAGAATCCTAGTTCTGCTGCTCTGAGCTGTTTTGAAAAGTTCCTATTTACTGAAAAGATAACAAATTAGACAACAGAGCCTTCAAAATTCACCATGGCATCTCCTACGCAATTATTTGTGAAGTCCCTGAGTTTGCCAAGCAGGTTCAGCTTCAGCCTTCTGGATTAAAACAGGCAGGACTTGCAAAACACACTGACACGTACCTTGATTGTAACAGCTGCTAAACAGGAAAACTTGAATTTTGAACAACTGCCAAATATTAAAACTCAGAAGCTATTTACTGACATTTACTCATGAGAACTGTGAAAGCCTACCAAAGACCATGTATACCCTGAAGGTTATCTGCTTGACAGCTCATCCCTTTCTTCCAGCTATATCAGTGAGTCTAATAAAAGACACATTTTTTTGCCACCAACCTTTCCTCTCTTAAATGTTAGAATAATTTTAAATAACTCAGGCATGACTCCATGGACAACTGGCTTTAAAAGTCCCTGTTTCCATTTGCTGCCTTCTCAGTTGTGATGGCACTGCAACCATTCATAAGGCCTTGCTGTAGTTTTGTGAATGAACAAGGTATTGCCACAACCACACTCCCAGCTGTCAACATTTTGAACTCCAACAAGATAATGACCCAGGTAAAGTCAGAAAAGGGAATTGTGAGTTAACTACCATCATCAACCACATCGCTTGGTTTTGGAAAGTGATAGACCTGGACAAAGAAAAATAATAATAAAAAACCTCCCATTCACAGTCTTCTTTCAGATGACAAATATTTACCACAATCACTTAGATTTGTATACTGATGATTAACATTACAGGACTTTGAAGTCTGATACAGGATTCACAATTGTCTGGGTTACATCCAGCAGACAAAACCTCCTGTATGTATTACTGACACCTTTTAGGCTTAAAACACAGCTATGTGTAGTGGTGTTTTTTTTTAATCTGTTAATTTCTCACCAAATTCAGCTTTTGTTTCCTCCAACTCCTTAAAACATCTCTGATGTTGCCTACTTCATCAGATTTTTTTCAAAAGTTTTCTATTACATACAGATAGACAGATGCAAGTAATTAAATGCCAGTTAACTGAGGTCCAGAGAACTGCACTTTGCTCAGCTAAAAAATGTGTTTAAAATAATAATTAATCACAAACAACACTGTAGTCTATAAGATCTTGATTTTTCTCCAGTCTTTTGGAAGGAAACATGAAACCTGCATTAAAAAAATGAATATTAGAGGGACAGCCTTCTGTGATATTTATGCCTATAAATCAGGTTTTCCTCATTAACTAAGCTGTGCAAGCCCAAACCCTTCCTAGCTACTCCCATTAGCCTTTGATCACCGTGTGCCTCAATGTTGCACTCTGACATTCCTCTCAAGCTTTACCACTAAATAGCTCCAGCAGTTCCCCCATAGCAAGCAGTTCCCCAGGCACCAGCAAGCCAAATTTGCGTTATCAAGACAGAGCTGAAAAGCTGAGCATGACTCCTTCACATACAAAAGGACAAAAGCAGATAACAGTTTCTCCCTTAAACTTAAAAAGTACCTTCACACAGAGCAAATCAGACCTGGCAGGGATGTCAGATCCAAATTACTGTGCACGCAACAATTTGCTGTTTACCTGACTGTTAACAGCTTCCAGCCCTTTAAAAATATTTTATTGTTCAGGAGGGAAGAGACATGCAACCTTGACACTTGTTACAGCAGGACTCACAATTAGTGCGGCCCCACAGAAACAGCAGAAATACATATTGCATACAACACTTGACACCATCTCTTCAGATCCTCAGTAGCCTCAGAGGGCCAGTAGGGCTTACAAGAGGACATGCGAGCATGTTTAAAATAAAATGGGGAGAGAAAAAAAAAGCACAAAAAGAAAATGAAGAATAGCAATCCTAGCAGCAAGGCCTCAAACCACTATGACTGAGGTGTCTCAGCACCTGAGACAGCAAATAGCTCTAACGTCACATCTTTCCCTGTCTCCAACTACTAGACTGTCTACAGCTTTGAGGCACGAAATTTAAATCCTCCTACCAAAACTCATTAATTGTAACTGGGAATGCTTTTACTATTCATACACATATCCAGCATATTCACGAATATTACTAAGTTACAGTCAGTTATGTCCCAAAACACTGAATTTTAACGTACTGTATGAAGTACCTATAGTAATAGTGCATTTGCTACTGCTTTATTTCACTGAATTTCTCTTTGTTCATAACGTTAGTCATCCCACTAACGGGGTGCAAGAAGCAAACACGTGTAAGAAATGAACTCAGGAAACTAATACACAAACTCAGGAAACAAAAGTGGAAGCAAATGGTGTGTAAGGGGTGTAACTAAGAGGTTTAGTGAGTGTCCGGCCACCAGAGCTGCCTCTCGGTGACTCTGTTTTGTCAACGCACGGCCGCTCATCATCCCTCTACGTTTAGCAGTTTTGATGCTTTTGGCTTTCGTCCCAAAAAGCGCCAGCTCCCCGTGGCATACGGCCCCGCTTCCCACCCCCAGCCCAGCTCCACACAGGGCTGTCACCTGTCTCAGAGGGCACCAGAGGATACCCAGGGCAGCCCGGGGCAGCCTTCACGTCATGGAGCGAGCTCAAGGTCAACCCCAGCGCTGTGACCAGCGTTTTGGGGAATCCTCTTCCAGAAACTCATACATGCGTCTGCCTTGGGAGCAATGACAGCAGCTTTGCCTTCGTGGCGTGCCAAAGCCCTAAGACACAGGCATGGGATGCACTGAACACAACTCATAGCAGGGGCTCCTCCTGCTCTCCTCCTGCTTCTCCAGGGGTGAGAGATACTGAAGGAGAAGCTACGGAGCGCCTCAGCCCGGCACCCAGCACCACAAGCCCCCAGCCCAACCCTCGGGGCTCCCCCGAGGGCTGGGGGCACACACACACACACACCCCCCCCGGCCAACCCCGGGGCAGGGGGCTGGGGGGGCAGCGTTACCTGAGCCGTGCAGCGCCCGCAGCTCCGGGCGGCCGGGCCGCGGCGCCAGCAGCTGCCGCAGGAGCAGGCGGACCCTGCGCGCTGCGGGGGCCCCGGCCCCGCCGCCCAGGCACAGCAGCTGCCGCTGCATGGCCGAGGGCAGGCAGCCGGGCCCGGCAAGGGAAGGAGGGGAAGGGAAGAAGGGGAAGGGAAGGGGAGGGAAGCGCCGCAGCACAGCGCCCCGCCGGAAACTACAGCCGGGCTCAGCGGCGGCCGGGGCGAGCAGGCAGCGGGGCAAGAGGGGAGGTGGGGGGCTGCGAGAGGCTTGTCCCCTCCCTTCAAGTCTTCACAGACTTTGGGGGGGTCCCCCTGAGCCTCCTCTCCTCCAGGCTGAGCAGCCCCAGCGCTCCTGGCCGCTGCTTGAATGCGAGATGCATTCGCTTCTCCGCGTCCCTTAGGAAAGGGGGGGCTGCTCCCCTCAAAGCAGAGTCCCAAATCCTGCTGGGTGGGCTACACAGCTGCACCGAAATGCAGACATGCACCCTAGCAAACACTGCACGGGGCTGCTCTTGGAGAGAACTTAATCTGCTATGTCGCCTTTAAGCAGTTAACCATGCCCCACAGCTTCACAAAGAAACAGTTCAAAGTGTGAAGCTTTTAAGTAGGAAAGGCAGGAATTTATCAATGTGAAGCAAGGCATTAAAAAAAAAAGAGGTATTGATGTATCAGATGGCAGGTTTAGGTTTGCATTCAGTAAGGATGGTTGGAGTGCTAGCTATGAGAAAGACATGATTTTTTAGACATGAAGTGTCTAAAGTCTGTAAAACATTTAATAAAGGTTTAAAACACCCTGAAAAACAACATATGGGGAGTAGCTCCTAACATGAATTTACATGTAAAAGGTATTCTCTAATTCTAATTTCTCAAATTCTGTCACAGCTTGCTAAATTCATGTGCCCTTCTATGCTAAATTCATGTGCCCTGGTGTCCCAGGGCCACCTCTTCGATACATTGGAAAAAAAAAGAAAAAGATTTTTTGTCACTCACTAAGAATTTAAACCAACACTGAAGTTCCTCCGGTGTGATATTTTACACACAATGTTTAGATATAAGACTTACAAAGGTAATGGTATGACAATACAGTTCAAAACTTTCACATTTTAACTAAAGTTGCTGCTCTTGAATATATTTAAAGGTATTTTGTCAAAGACTGAAACTTATATTAGGTCCAAATGTCAAAAAAAAAAAAAAAAAAAAAAGAAACAACAATGGTTTAGGACTAGTTTCAAAGAAAATCCACTAGACTTGGATCTTAGCACTAGTAAGAAGATAAATAAAGAGCTTAACTGAAGGTCAAAGCCAGAGTCAAGTCATCATCTTTGTTACCTGTACTTCATTTTTTTGATAACTCAGTATCCACAGGGCTGGGAGAAGTTTCCTCCAATAAATCTCCCATTTCGTGTCTCTTTTAAGCATTGAACAATTATCCCAAAGGACAACTGCTGAAGAGGAAGTTAATCATCTATTTAAACATAGACAATTTAGACTTCTAAGCCCAAAAAAAGATGTTCTGAGTTATGAATATATGCGATGTGCATATTGCATATATGATCATATGCACATGATCATATAACGAGCCTATATGCATTTCTGCAGATGATCATATAAAAAGACTATATGCATTTCTGCAGCTCAGAATTAGGTGCTCTAAACATTTCAAAGCTGTGAGATTTAGTGATCTTTAGTGCTTCACGTTGGCTGCCATGCTAGTTGGGTGTAAATTCTATTCTGAGTACCTAATATAGGTCTGTGAACCTGCTTTCTGGGTCTAAGGCAGAGTAAAATAAATCGAAACATCCTTTTTATGGATATTGCCCTAATTTCTTGAAAAGTGAAATCATGAATGCTGGAGGCTAAAGATAGTATCTCGAGTTCTGCATCTGCTTCTGCCCCCCTGGAACAGGAGAGACCTGGACATGCTGTAGAGAGCCCTGTGAAGGGCCACCCAGGTGAGGAAGGGCCTGGAGCACCTCTCCTGTGAGCAGAGGCCGGGAGAGCTGGGACTGCTCAGCCTGGAGAAGAGGAGGCTCAGGGGGATCTCCCCCAGGGCTGGGAATCCCCGCAGGGAGGGGGCAAAGAGGCCGCAGCCAGGCTCTGTTCAGGGGTGCCCAGCGCCAGGCCAGGGGCAGTGGGCACCAAGGGGCAGGCAGGAGGCTCCCTCTGAGCACTTCTGTGCTGGGCAGGCAGCTGAGCACTGGGCACCTCCAGAGGTCCCTTCCAACCTTAGCCATTCTGTGTTTCTGAGATAGGCTAAGCAAGAGTCAATTAGAATGCCAATGAGGTGCAATAACAATAGAATAATTTATGAAAATATATTGGCACTCTAGGATATTTAATTAGAAGATTACATTGATTCTCTGTCATATTTATAGAATAATAAATGGTAGTAATTGCAACATGTATCCAAGCAATTAAATACCTAACCTGAATACAGAATAGATTTTATGCTATACTAGAAATAAAGACAGTTTTCAAAATTTTGTACAGATTCACAGTAATTTCACACAGTAAAAGAAAGCCTTTTTCTGCCTCTATGTGTGTATATATGTATATATATACCTGTCAAGCTAAATGCTTTAAATTTCAGTCATTTCTGAGTCATGTATCTATAAAATGTTTTGCTTTTTAAAGTATTATCTTAAAATTCTAAATTAGTCAGCTTTTCCAAAACTTCAAATTCAGCCTTATGTGCAGCCTCAAACTTTCCATTTGCAGCAAAAGTAAAGCATATTTACCGACTGTCAAACCATTGCTGGGAAAGTTGTAATGGAAATGTTGTTATCTCTGTGCATAATTATCAGCATGGACATTTTATTGAATGTATACATGCATATACACAAGTATGCAAGCAATTAGATGCACAACTTGAATTTTGCATTGTTTTTGCTACATTATCAGTTGTTTAACCAATTAATATTTTAGTATGATTTAATAATGTGAGTGTATAGATCCTATTTTGTCCTATTCTACGTAGCTATGCAATATTACATTATTGCTTGAATATGGCATCTGCTTCCCTTGCTAACCATAACTGAGGGCTGTGTGCGTGCATAGATGATTTACATACATGGTACTTACTCACTCCTCTCTATTGAAAGCATCATTCGAGAAGTAGTTCAGTCTTGTCATGAAGTGGAAGGATTTAGCAGTCTGCATCTGGTGTGTTTGGGAAGGCTTTCACAGATGATTTACAACACTGGTAACAAACAGCTATTTCATATTTTCGTTCCCTAGCCTAACAGCATTCTTATTCGGAACGTGAAGTTTCTTAACAAAAATACTTTTCCTTTGATTAAACCAAAAAGAACTTATTCCAAGGAATGAGAGCTCAGAAGGCATCTCTGAGTTGACAGCTTCCAGACTCATCTCTGTAGTAGCTGTCATCTACTTTGGTGCATAGCTCTAGCTGCAAGACAAAATTAGACACAGGTGCAGACTAGCAAGAACAATGCACCATCTTTGCCTACTTACAGTCAGTTCTCCTACACAACAGCATAGAAGACAGCTGAGATGAAATCCTGGTTTTAATCTAAAGTTTGTAGGAAATATTCTCTGGAGTGCAGTGAGGCCTGAATTTCACCCAAGTGTTACGGTTGAACTAAAATAATAAGTCAGTCTTCATTTACTGATAAATTTTTGTCTAGAGGGTAGGTCTAATGTTAAACTCCTTTGAAACTATGTCCAGAAGGTGTGAAGAGGCAAAGAAGGAAGAACTCACACAATTCACCAGTGTTGTGGGTTCCATCTGGTGATTCTACAGAGGACAAGCCCTAGAGACAGACCTTGCTTACCGATAATTTTCATTCCTGAGATCAAGAGATTACTTTTATATCTCTTTTTAGTCAGGCAAAATTAGTTTTCTTCACTTAAAATGTGTAGTTGTTTTCTCAAGCTATCTGTAATCATTGCTGGCTTGCTTTAGATGCAGAGTCCAGCTTGTTTTCTTCTGGTTTATGTCAGTTGTGAACAAATTTAAGTACAGATTTCCATGAAGCCACTTTAATTTACAATAATGAAAGTCTCTCTAATACCAGAAGGTGCTTCTCTTATATGGAAGCAATTTGGAACAACATAAATCAAATCAAAATGGAAATGCACAGCTGTTTCTTTGTTGACGGAACCCTACATTTGTCCCCTGTTTTAATCTAAGTTGATTTTGAGAATGGATCAACAAATAAGATACTAAGTTTCTAATGTAAATTGTCTTTTCTTGTCTCCTGATTTTTGCCAAACTGGCTTTCATTAACAATTTCTTTCTGTACATCTCTTGATTATCAGAATATCAACCTTTTTCTTCTGCACAGCAATAAAATAGGCAAGACTCAAAGCTAGGTTTTGTACTACAAATGGTGTTTATAATAGATTTTCCACCCTAGACGAGTGTATAATTACCGCCTCTTCAGTTAAGGGTTGAAAGGTTTTTGTTCTTTGTTTGTATGACATCTTTCAAGAAATTAACATTCACTCCATTAGCTTTCTTAGTATGTGTTCAGAACCCTCTCTCTGTTATATTATGCTGTTTGAACTGTTACACTGAACGAAAACAGCAAGTAAGGATAAGGTCGTTATAGATTTTTATTTTTTTTGGTGAGAAGTAATGACATTGAGGTAAGGAGCTGCTTGCCATCTGATTGCTCACTAGAGCAGCTAAGGTTGACCTAGCAGCCTCAAGCTAGGAAGTACATATGGACTTGGAAGTACATTATGCTTAGAAGTACATTCCTTGAAGATCATTACTGCAGTCATAAAGCCTGCACATTTTTTTTTTTAAAGCAATGTAGAATGTAAGAAAAGCAAATATTATGCAAAATACCACTGCATATTCACATCTATATATGTGTTACAATATACATGTAAATGCTTGGAGTATGAAGGCCCTAAGTGATGGCATCTGTAATTTCTTATGCCCAACTCCATCTGTTTTCAGTAGTTTGTAACTCCACCATTCTTTAATAATTTGGGCAGAAGTTTCTCATGCTGAATTTCAGCCTGAGGCTGAAGACTTCTTTTGAAAACTTGAACAAAAATAGCTTAGCCACTTTTCAGAAAAGAAAAAAAAAAGTATTTTGCTCAATAGTGGCTGTAACCCCTATATGTCTGGGAAGGCTACACAACTCAGCAGCCACATCCCATGAGGGAAATGTGTACTACCTTTTCTGGTTCTGTTGAAGGGCGAAGGGAGACTAGGGAAGAATAAAACCTCCATCCCGCCTGATAAAACTGCATATGGTTTTACCCACATGAAGCTATTTCTTGCACCAGAAGCTTTGCTATTGCTCTGCTTTATAACCAGGGCTGGAATTCTGCTAAGGGAGTCATTCAGAAAGCTGCTGCTTGATGAGCCCAATTTTTGCTGAATCCTGAATTTCTGAAAACTGGTTTTGCCCCTCTTATTTCTCCTTCAAAGCCAGGGAGTGCTGCAGACAAAGAGGCTCTGATGTGCTTTTGGTGGTCTTCCTCCTCCTTTCCGTAGGCTGGGGAAGCAGAGGGGTAAGGAGCCAAGCCTGAAAGGATGGTTAAAATGTGGTGAGTTGAGCACAAGGAGCTCAAATGGAAAGGGGGGCACTACTAGAAGATGTCACATCCATGTAGACTGAGAGCAGAACATAAGTCATGAAGGATGAGATTAAGACAGACTGAAAGCACCATGACCATTATGTTTTGCAAGTCCTGGGCAACCCTAGAGCTCCCTGTATTCTGCTGCTGACAGAAACAGTGGAGAGATCCACCAAAGATAGATTGTCTGCTTCACTCATGCTGTTAGTTTGAGTAGTAGGGGGATCTGTGCTATTGTGCCTATGCATTATTGGGACTCTGGGGTGGGAGAGTTGTTTCTGTTTCATATCCATAGTTGTTTAACTGTAGAAAAATAAAAAACACTCTGTTGAACTAAAATAGCAGGTTAGTAATTTCATAACTGTGTGAAGTCTGATGTTCAGGAATTAAATGAAAAAAACTGAGTTTATCCAGTGTTCTTAATGTGGCTCCTTTGCATTAACACATCACCTTTAATTATATGCTTACAGACCTTTTTCTTTCCCAACAGCAGTCCTGCCTCACTCAGTGTGCATGATGAACCTGCGGTGGGTATGAATAAAGGTTGTACAGCAAAGGAAACAATTGGCTATTTAGGATTTATGTTCCACCTGTTAGGAAACTTTGAAAACCTGTGGACATGGCAGAAACACAAGAGAATTGTTAACATGTGTTTATGTATAAAGGGAGGCACGTTGTTTTTAGGCCATAAGGCCAGGCACTGAGGGAAAAGTAATAAACAGAATGGGGAACATGTATGAGTTTACAGTCAGAGGTCCCACAGAAGGGATTCAGAGGCAAATGAGGATCAGAGGACCCTGGACCATGTGCATCATCCCCAAAGGAATCCCAGAAGCTGCTTCCGAAATGGTGATGGTGGTGGAGATGATGATGAATACCTTTTAGTGTCAGTACCAAGATACTCTGTAATTTGCCAGGGTGCCGTCATGCCTAAAGGAGCCCTGCTGTGACTCGTGACTGAGCGATGAGGCAAGCGGAGGAGTAGCCATACGTGCAATGTGCAATATCGCGGGCATTGCTCTGCAACAAATGGAGCAGGCTGCCTAAGGGCAAGGCTGTGCATTAGCATATGGGATGCTGGATTTACAAGGTCTTACCGACTGCAGCCTAGTGTCTGAGCTACAATTATGTGTTGATTCTACAGTTATAAGTGCTGTTTAAATATATATAACATTGCCTAAGCCCTTACCATGGGTATACTCAGGCCTGTTCAGACATTAACATAGGCTAATGCACAGACTTCTTCATCATTTACCCATGTGCAGCATAAATTTTTAAGTTTTTCTTTTGCTGGTAGTTGCAGCTATGGAGCAAATCTTTTGCTGATATATAGGATTTAAACGTATTCTTAGATTATTGAAGCTAAGCTGCTGATGACATGAAAACTTTAATTTAGATGATTAGAAACTATGATTTCATTGTCCTCACAGATATCCATATCCTGATAAAGTCTAGCATGCATTAACAACGTGTATATGGGAGCTGATGGGGTTAGTGAGTATTTAGCATAGCACTAAGATGAGAAAAGACAAAGTCCCCTTCAAGAAGAGAGAGAAGGAAAAAACACACATCAAGATCCTCTCTCTCTGGCTGGAGAGCAACACAGGCAGTGACTACTTCCATTTAGGGAACTCACGAATGCGTGTTTTAATCACCAGTGTGGGTTATCAGATCATTTGTGGCTTACTCTGTTTAGCTGTACTTGCACAAAACATATGTTCATTAGCAAAGATTTCCAGTGTCCTTCCTTGTGTCCTTCATGTTGTCTTGAGTCCATAAAACAACTTTTGTAACAGCATGCTCCCAATGCTGATATAATATATCAGCTAAATAAATGTCACTGCTTTGTATTTAGTATTTTACTTTATTACTACAACTGTACAAAAAGTGGATTAGTCAAGCGGATGGGTAGTAGGTTGGTAAAATATAGTAGTTCCCGCACAATCCCATGTACCCATACCCTAAAGCTCTTCCTAAGCCCACAGCTCAAAGGTAGCCACAAAATATTGATAGAGCTGTCACATTAAGAGCTAAGCAAAATATTTCATCCAAAATTACCTGAAATAAATCTTTATCCATTTTCATATTGAAGTGATAGAATGCCTTTTTTTTTTTTTTTTTTTTTTTTTTTTTTTTTTTTTAAGTTATAAACACCTTGGCTTTTCCTAACATTTACGTCTTGATAGATTGCATTTTGCTATCTCCAGAATATTGCACAGAATAATCTGCACA
Organism: Anas platyrhynchos; assembly: GCF_047663525.1. NCBI lineage: Eukaryota > Metazoa > Chordata > Aves > Anseriformes > Anatidae > Anas > Anas platyrhynchos. Next base: position 175,635,804 of record NC_092587.1, read on the forward strand.
GGGTCACAGGCAACATGTGCTGGTGAGATAACATCATCAAGCAAAATGCCAAAGTTCCCGAAGACAGGATTAATCTTACTCCCTTATAATTCAGCGTTGTCCCTGTTCTGTTCAGGCTAATTCCATGCATCACAAAGGTTATTTAAATGTACAGCAATTCTGAGGCTATCTCACAAGCTCATGTTTGCTGTTAACGAACAAAACTTAACTTTTACTCTGGCTGCGGAACTTGCAACATTAGTTCGGTAGGGCCTGGAGTCATTTGTGTGTGTTACACAATCCCAAAAGATGAAAATAGTTGTTGCCTCATTCCTGAACCTTTGAACTCTCTGTAGGCACTACTTTCACAAAAAAAAAATCATCAACCTGGCTGGCTGACCACGGGGTAGAGCTGCGAGTGCCACACAGTGTGAGATTTAGCCCAGAATGAGGTGAGCACCCAACTGTGCCACACCAATATCCTAAATCCTTGCTGAAAGGAGCTGCCAGTGAATACCCTGCTGGCATATGTTCTGGGTTCATACAACAGTAATCAGCTGCCTGACCCCTCGACCTTGTCGAAGTAAAAAAACTGCACAAAATTGTGCCTTCTGTGCTGTCATCTGTGGGAAAAACTGGCCTGCACATCACGACTGCATTAGCATTGCATGAACACCAAATGAAAACCTTGACAGACCGTGCATGCACACAAGTGCAGGTATAAAACAGATCTAAGTGACCTGGTCTGAGATTTGAAGTCCCACACAGAGTTGTATTGATATAATCTCTTGGTTTTCATATAAATTAAGACAAAGGAGATGACTATTTTTCCAGGAATTTTAAAATGAAAATTGTAAGTGAAAATGAAAATGAAATTTTCAATGAAAACCTGTATTTTAAGAATAAACTAAAAATCTTTAAGAATTAAAAAATAAACAAACAACATTAAAAAAAAAACTATCATGAGGCCATGGTGGGATTTTCTTTCTAAAAACAAAGACCTTAAACATGTTGGATAATTCATCTCTCATAAAGGCTGTATCTGAAGTGATGTACAATCTTTTATTTCTCTGAACAAGATTATTTCACACAGATCCTAGAATGCTCTAAGTATTTGCAGTAATACAGCATTGTCTTCTACAAACCAGCCAAAGACAAACCTTACACAATTTGATTGTTGTTTCAGCTATTTGTTTTCCTTCTTGGTTATGTTCAGATGAAACAGTTTAAATTGGAAATTAGAAACATTAACTGCACCGAGTGAGAATAGCTTCCAAAAGAAAAGGCAGGTAATAATACAAAAATCTCATTCTTTTTAGGTCAACCAGGGTTTCGGTGTGTGAATATGCAACTTGCTTTCACCTGCTGTCTTTGATGTACAGTAGCTAACTATATAATTTTATCAGACAGTCTGGGAAGATGCAATTTTATGACAAGTGAAAGAGATGTGAAAATGGTAATTATGAGGAGATTAAAGTAATGCAGTACAAGTTGAGCTCATACCTTCAGAGCTGTATTTTTTCTTTCTTTTTTAAGTGGCTGTAGGATTTTTTCTTTTTGAAACAAGCACTTTTAAAGCCCCCAGTGGAGCCCCCTAAACAACAAAAGATCTCCATTTTCTCTGAATATGTTTTCAGAATTGAAATATGGTATCTCTCTGCATTGGACGGAGCAACCCAGCCCATCTCGACTTTCACTTGCTGTCCTGAACAACGGCCTTTTGCTGTCCTAATATCTTAAATGGATTAATGTTCTAAGGATGCTTAACCGGGATTGTGGAGCTTTCATTCACGCTCAGGACACTGTTATTCATTCATCATTCCTTCCTCAGTGTTCACCATCCGTTTGGGCTGAAGGTCAGTTTAAGGACTTGCCCTAAGCCTTACATTAATTCCTACATTTATTTTCTTAACTTCATAATACGTTAAAGTAGTTCAAGAGCACTGCAAAGCATGTCAGATGCGGTTTTGTCTTCAAAAGCTCGGAATTCAAGGGCTTAACCCAGTTTGCATACAACTAGTCAGTCATACTTTGATTTCAAAGACTAAGTAGTTATTCCTGGGGGTAGGCATTAGCAGAATAGGTCCGTGCAGCACAATAAATGATGAGTTCATGGGAGGAAAGATTTGTTTTGCAAGATCTGAGTGTGCTTGGCCTTGACATACATTGCACAAGGAGCGTCTGACAGCCCAGCCAGTTGCACGGTGTTGTATGGAAGGAGGTAGTACTGTAGGTAAAGGTAATGAGAGCAAGGTATCAATGCCTTCTTATGCCATTCCTTGTGGTAAATCAACATCTGAAATCCCTTCCTAGGTCACCACAGGTAAGCAGGGATAGGTATGAGTTCCTCTGTCTACTCTGAGCTGGTGGAAAATGAACCAGCTCACTGCCACGGGTGCAAATGTGCCTAACTAAAAGCACTGTGGCTCAGTAACTCAGTATGCAGGAACTTATCAGTTCTGTGAGTTTTAGTTGCTCTCATTTTTAATTATCATTGCCATTGGTACTAGAGGGCATTTGAAGAAGAGAAGGTGGGGGCCCAGTGAATGAGTAACTGGGTGTCACTTCACAAGCAGTTACTGGGTGCAGCATTTATCTAATTTTAAGACTTAATTGTGTAGCTAATTGCTTAATTACAACAGAATTCTATTTAATGTCCTACTTGAATAGCAGTGCCCTCTGGAAAGAGCACAAAAGGAAGGAAAATCAACAGTACAGTCTGAATGTATTCACAGGACAAAAATTCATGCTGTGGAAGAGGTGTGCCCCCTCAGACACCGAAGTGGCGGTTAATCATGGGTTTTTCCTTCTTCAGACCTGCATGTATAAACCTGAAAACTTCCCTCTGCCTATAAAATACTGCAGTCACAAAGACACTTGGCAGCCCACGCTAATGCTAATAATATTCAGCAACCACTGTCGGTGCAAATAAGCCCAAGACAGATTCCGTGCTTGTTATTAATAAATATATATTTTCACCCAAATTTATGGAGGGATCCTTTGAAAAATGGAGTAGGCCATACTATCTATAATCCTTCAAGAAATAGAATATATCTATGCCACTGAAAGATTGCTGGAGGCTTAGAAAAGGTGTTCCCAATTTGTGACGTGATTTAACTGTGACTAGCTTTAAGTCTTCTTTGTTTCACCAGGTCCAGTTCAGACCACTGAAGAATCTGCTTCATGCTGATCCAGTCTCTGAACTGATCTGGGAGACAGAAGAATCACTGAAAAACAATATGGTATAATTGTATTTATTTAAGCTGAGGAGAATTGAGAACACTTTGCATAAATTGTAGCCCAGACAGCTGATACCTGGGGCAATAGGAACACACATAAACTTGAAAGATGTAGTCATCAGGGCTGGCATAGAGGCATTGCTGTGTATAGATTACTCCGTTATGATAATAACAATGGAACCACATAGTAAAAATGAAGAAGGAAAAGAAAAATTGAAGATTAAAGGTTTTGCTGAGACGCAGAAGGGGTGTTCCACCAGGGGGAGACAAACTGAAGAAACCATCGCCCTGAAATCACAAAAAAAAAAATGAAGTGGAAGACAGAAGAGTGTAAAATTAAACACAGTAATTCCTATATTTTTTAATGATTAATGTACTCAGCTTTCTTATCTTACTTCATTGCTAGTATCAGGAAATCCAGATATCTATTTAAATTTTTAAATTTCTTGCTAATGATGTTAATTCAGGCAAAATGACTCTACTAAAAGTATCACATCTGTATTTCATAAACCCTATTTCTTGGTACTGGAAGGATTTCTCATTATTAACAAGTCAATGTGAAAGAGCCATCATTTAAATTCCTACTGTTTCTGGACAGGAGGAATGTGCAGTGCAAAAAAAGTTTAATTATAGCAGTATTTCAGATTGCTTTTATGTCTCCGGGGGTTTGTAAACAATTGTTTAGCAATATTCTAATTCTACAGGATTGACCAATATGTAAATTCTTCCTAATGAACAGACAAAATAAAGGATTTTAGAACAAGAGTGACGAACACATGTGTATAGCTGTTGGCTAGGGTCAACCCACTACAATCCTTTCAGAACCAGTACAAAAGTCTTCCTCATGTCAGTCATGTACTTGATGCATTCGTTACTCAGTGACTGTTCATATTCCGGGTGGGCTTGATCCTAAGCAAATAGGAGTTGGTCATCTAAGCGTGAGCACTCAACCAAAGGTCTGTCTTATAGCCAGAGAAAAGAAAAAATAGACACCGTGAAAGGGCAATTCATTTTGACCTAAGGCAGGCATCTCCATTCGGATGAATTGTTCGGATGAATTGTTCTCTCAGAACATCCATGGCTTTCTAATGGGAACTTTGCCTCACTATCTGAATGGGTTACTTAAGATACCAAATGTAAGCCAGATAAACCCAACGACTTAATTCTTTATCTGATTTGAATTGCTCCTTTTCGCATGCCTTTTGAAACCTCTTGGTGTATTGTCAACAGCATTGTCAATGTAACTGTCCCGTATTCCAGTTCAGTTGTGTTCCCCCTTCTTCCCAGCATTAGAGATGATCACCTACCTTTGCTTTTATAATGTCAGTAATTTTTCTGTGTTCTGACACTATTTCTAATAATATGTCTTCAGTAACAGCAATTAATTATATCACTTGTAGCATGCTGTACTGATTAAGCCGTAGGCTGAGCAGACCTAGCAAAGTAAGAAAAAGCCGAAACGTCATCTGTGACCTGAGCTAAATTTTCTAGTGCTTCATATGCTTACTTCCCTATTTCACAGCTAATCACCATATTTATCCTGAAGCATTTGCACTTCTCTTTCTTTGCTCATTAAAAAGTTATTTATTGCTGAGGAATGGAAAGGAAGTTTTCCCTAATTTCTTGTAAGGACAGTGTATTGATATTGCCCCACTTCCACCTAAAGAAATCCACTAAAAGTCTGTCTTATTTTTTGTAACTCTTTTACATCATTTATTTTCAATGCCTTTTAGAACAGTTGGAAGCCCTGAATTTTAAAAATTGAAAATGGGATCAGGAATAGGAATCCAGCAAAACCACTGTGTGAATACGTACCCCCTACTACACTTTGTACCCTCCTTTTCTTCCTTCCTTCCTTCCTTCCTTCCTTCCTTCCTTCCTTCCTTCCTTCCTTCCTTCCTTCCTTCCTTCCTTCCTTCCTTCCTTCCTTCCTTCCTTCCTTCCTTCCTTCCTTCCTTCCTTCCTTCCTTCCTTCCCTCTTTACTCCTTGATTCCTTTTCTCCTTTCCTTCTTGCTCCTTCTGTCCTTAATTCTTCCATTCCTCTTCCCCATCTTTCCCAAGCCTTTTAATCCACCAGCTGTCTTTTACCAGATGTTTCCTACCTCCTCATTCATCTACTTTTCTTTTACACTATGTCTGTTTCTTGTGGTGGAGGGTATTATCAATGCTACTACTCATATGTTAACTTGCATGTTAGAAATCCCAAATCTAAATCTTGTCAATATAGGTTAGACTCAAAATTTTGTTTGAGGGCAGTTTTACTGAAGTTAAAGGCAGATCTTTCTCTGACTAAACCAGCCACTCTATCCTAACTTGCTTTTGAGACTTATGTTGGTTGGAAAATTTTAGTAGGTTCATCTGAAACTTTTAACCTGAAAGGCAGGAAGTTAATGGAAAACAAGCTCTTGTTTTGCAGTCCCTAGTGGATAACACCCACTTGGATGAAGTTGCCATCTGTTGTTTTCTTGGATTGTGTCAGAATATGTGAAATAAACTGGAAGAGAGAGAGGCAAAACGGCAGACAGATGCAAGCAGAAAATAATGTTTGGAAGTTTACCGTTGAGGTTCTACAAAGCAGGAGAACAATGTTTTAGGGTAGATTTGGAAAAGCCCTGCTTGGGCAATAAAGGTGATTGTACTGAGAATACTGGTATGTAAAGAAAGCTCCCTGGCTGTCACAGATCCAGTGTGATTGTTCTTTATTTCTTTTTCTCTGAGTTTGCTATGTATAAGTGGTGTGTAACTTGCCACTGAGTGCTGGCAGTGGTAAGTGGGACCAGGATCATCCTTTAGACCATGGCAAGAAGGACAAAGCAGAACAGCTAGAGTTAAACAACATGTGGGTTTAATGGCAGAAGCTAAAAGTTTGACATTCCCATTATCCTCTTCCTTTCAGCAAGGCTGAGCTGTAATGAGGAATCCAGCCTGTATCTTGTAACCTGTCCCTTGTTATAGGACAAGAGAAGAGAGGAAAAGTTGAGCTGTAAGGTTATGATCAGTAGTTTCATCAGTTTAGTGATACAACATATGTTTTGACTTAGATATGTATTTAAAATAGTGTTTCAGGATTCAAAATTGTATAGCAGCAATTCTGTTTGTGAAAATTAAAAAGTATTCTTTATCCCCATTAAAAAGAAACATAGTTATCTCCGTTTTCCTCCCTTCGACTAATATTTAATAAATATATCTAATACATGTATATAAAGAGAATACAAATATTCTGAGCAATAGGGCACAAGACCCAAACTTGGTATATTGTAAGGAAAGTACGTTTCCAGAAAATCTCAGAATTTTATTTTAAAAGCAAATGCTTCCTCAAGCTGTTGTATTATCTTATGTACAGGAAGAGCAAAACTAACACAGTTAGTTCATCTGCTAGCTTCTGAAATTAAGCAATCACTTAATATACCCATAATATTTATTGCTGCTCTAAGATGTTATGCATGTCTGTAAGTAGTATTTAAATCTGATTCTCTTAAACTGAAACAGTTTTACCGACTCAATGATACAAGCATTTCCTGAAAAAGAAGGATATATTTCCTGTGTTTTCTTTATATTTGACAGCACTGATCTTAAACCAGTAGCAACATGACACTGATTTGCAAGACAGACTTTAAAGTACGGTTGAAATTCTGTATGGTTTTATTCCACATAAACTCAATTACTGAGCTACAATGACATAATAAATTCCATGTAAAAACAAACATAGACTCTGTTGTCCTTATTTCAGTCACAGTATTGAGCAAAGTTAAAAAGGAGAGACAACCCTGCTGATGAACTCACAGATGAAAATGGTTTCTGCCCATGCACTGAGGTTTCCTCAACTTCATAGCTGTGATCAGCAGAAGTAAAATCCATGCTTTGGGCTTCTCAAAGGAGTGAGTTTTGTCCACACTATTTAGTGGTAAAATAAACAAAGCAAACAAAGAAAACCAAGAAAAAACTCCCTAACTGGTCTTCACAGAAGGGGTATATCTCACTGAGATACTGCAAGCTTTTGAGAGCTGATACCAGTATTTTCAATGGAGAGAAAAACTTTATCAGTATTTTGATCAACAAGTCCTACCCGTTTGTCACAGACATGAACTTGACAGTTTTCCTTCTCACTCAGGACAGGAGTTCCTTTCGCATTAACTTATAGGCAAAACACAAATATCAGAAAAGAGCCTTTCAACCCTTCTAGCTCCCAGAAAAACACTAAGAGCATATGGCAGGAGCCTAGATTTAACAAAAGATTAAAAAATAGGCATTAGAGTTAGAAAAAAAAAAAAGTATAATTTCCTATTTAGATTCTTACTATATGGTAAAAATAGTGATCACCCTTACTAAGAGGATCAGGCTGAGAGCATATGTTCAGCTCTCTAGCTTCCATGACCTCAGATGCTTTGCTTTCCTCTTCTTCAAAGTATTGTCTCATAGGTTGCTGCCCTAAAACTTTGATAGTTAGCTTATCAAATGATTGAGAGGGCTCAGTCACCTGTGCTTTGTACTATTTGCCACTCCTGCAAGCCTCATTTCATACAGCAATGGTTGTCATTTGGTATGCATGTTTGCTTTGGAATTACTGATGATAATGTACTGTAGAAAAAGAGCAAATCCCTTTAGGACCTAATAAAGAAACCTTTTAATGATAATAAGGCATCTTTCAGTTAGTGGATTTTTAAACCACTGATTAGTGTCTTAATTTTTGATTGCTATAAATTCTTAGCCCAATTGCCAAGAGGTGCCAGATGAGATGCCTTATAGAGTATCCACACTTTCTATATGATCTTGAAAACTGCAAATACCACTTCTATCCACTGTTTCATATTTTATCATAGTCTCACAAACTTTGTTAATTGTAGAGAAATGAGAATGAGAAATGAAAAAAGGGAGAATCACATCCCTAGTCTGTATAATTTTGATAATATTCAAATATATGTGTATCCAGTCTCTTTGACTCATATGGTCACAATTATAAGACGGAAAAATCCCAGGTCTTATCCCAGTGCTATCAAGTAGTTTTAGAATAAATACTATGTATAAATACTATGCATTTTCATAATAGTGAGGTGTGCCCCAGATAAGAAATGCAGACTTCTAAAGTTCAGGATTTTCCCATTGCAAGAAGTGAATAATATTTGCATATTTTAATTTGTACTTGTACAAAATATTTCCTTCATTCTTCATACTCTATATAACTAGAATCTGGCACTTTTGATAAGACACAGTGGGTAAGCGATCTGAAATTCCCTCAGCCCCTCTTCTTTATAATGTCACGATGTCAGAATCAGAGGTTGGCCAACACTCAACTTTCCTTTGTCTTGTACTTAAGAACAGCTCAGAGTCCTAAAACTACTTCCCTGCTCATGATTCTAGGCATTATTTTTTTTCTATTCAAATTAGCTCTTTCCTTCATGTTTCCTTTCTGTAATCTCTTTCCAGCATTGCATTTACAGCCAAGGTGAAGTTGATCAGTTGCCCAAGTAACCAGAGCCCACATTGCCACATCGGTCATGTAAAGGTGAAGTGCTGTGAAAACATTTTGCCTAGTATTTTCCCAGATAGATTGTAAAATAGTCAGTTCTGCTAATGATCTAACTTAAACCTCAGAATTCAGGTCCCTATTAGTGTATGTTTTTTCTTTAAATCCTTGTTGCAGAAATTTGCAAGCTCATTCTTTTGGTTAATAAAATAAACTGAATATAAATAGAATAGCAACCTCTCTTTCTATAAGCTATTAGATAATTAAATCTTTGAATTCATATTTTATAAGTGTATTTATATAAAGGTATCTAAATGTTAGTAAATAGTCAGTCTTCTTCTGAGCTGCTAGTATTTTGAAATCTATTTTTGCAACAAGGTAAAAAGCGCAATCACTTTGTGTATAGACACCATACCAATGACAAGGATAGTTTTAAAAAGTGTGGTGATAGATGAGTAGCAATGCAAGATAATGCCAAATTATACCACCTACACTGTAACACTTGACACATGAAAGATATTTTTATAGCATCCAGGTGAATAGTAGGTTGCAGTCTCTTTACTTTTTTTTTCTCTCTCTACAATCAGTTTCTTGTGAGGAATATGTCAAATCCAGCCAAAAAAAAAAAAAATGTGAACAACTAGGCAAAACTTCAGTCATGTAGCACAAATTTATCTATATTGCTCTTGTTTGCCTAATTGAGAAAAGCTCATTTTGTCTCTGAAACATTTTCTCTTCCTATCCCTTCTTAGTTTTTTATTCTTCTTCTATGCCAAACAACCTGATGTAAGTCAACCATGAGCAAGTCAAAAATGCAGTTGTGCAGATACTTTAGAAATGGAATTACTCAGAAAAAAAGGACTTGTGCACATGAACTAATGAAATGAAACCATAATATTTGTGGGAACAAAATAGAAGACTGCTAATTCTGTTTAGTTTTAGTCTTTAATAAGATGAGACAATCATTATGGACAGCTGGATGACTTGCATTTCTCCTAATATTGGAAGGAAATTTAAGGCATGCTTGGCATATATATATATATATATACATATACGTATATATATATATATATTTTAAGTATAGATGCAGGAAAAAAAAAAACAGTATGTTAAGATTGGTTCAGTGCAAGAGGTTTATTCAGACTTTTTTGAAAGATGATGTTAACTAAACATCTCACAGGGGTTATTTCCTAAAGGGAAAACTTGCTGAGGCAAAGCAACAGATGGCACCAAACAGTTTATGTGGAATTTTCCTTCTAGGTGAGCTAGGTAACAACACAGTGCTGCATTACATTAAGGAATGTTTTATTGCTCAGCATGAGGATGATGAGTTTTGACAAGCTAACATATTGCCATTTAATAAAGGTGTTACATTCATTTAATGGAAAGAGATATAACTTATTCTCTGTACTCCCTTCAGTCCACAGAGGCACTACCAAGAACGCTGATAAAGGGTTTTCCTAACCTAAATTAGAATTGGCTGGACTTGTTCAAATTAGCTGCTATCTTCATTTATTATTTGTCAAATACCTTACCATCATATCTGACAACATATAATGGCAAAGAACACACTTCAAGACTATTGCTATTTGTGCTCCCCTTTCCTCTTGTAGCTGGGAGAGACTGAAATATACGTACCTAAATTGATAGCTTGGATTCAACAGGATCTGAAAGTGCCATGCAGCCCATTTAATTATATCAAGCCGTCCAATGAACATGGCTTGGAGGGGATCTAAATGCATTCTACATGCGTGAAAGGCAGCAGATGGATTTATTGACTTCAGATGCAGTCAGCAGACACAAAGTGACATTTATTCCTTAAGAACCAGAAACAACAGAATTCTCTAGTCTGCGTATCTGAGCACTAATACAACAGATTGTGACTGAAAGGTTTAGCCTGGTTAGGTACTTGCATTTAATTTAAATCCGTTATTATTGCATTTGATGTTTATGTTTCTATCCTGCTAATCTGATTTTTCAGATTGCTTTGCTTTGTTTCCTTTTTATGAAACAACCTGGATTTGGAGTCTGTTCTATATTAAAGGTTACTGACTTCCAATTCTCCTCCACCTCAATGAACTTTCTATTCCTTCAGGAAGAAAATCTAAGAATTGAGTCCATCTGAGTTTGTGTTTAAGATGTGGATGTGATGTACAGAAAAAGCAAATGGATGAATGCTAGACATAGGCAAAGAAAGAACACAAAATACCAAGTTTGGATTGCCCATTGTCCATCAGAAATTTTTCTGTCATGGTGCTTCTGTCGCCTTTTATGTCTCTCTAATTATTTTATTTTCTGCAGTTTCTAGGTTTAGTCACCTCTACAGTATTTTTCTAGACTTTTTTTTTTTTCTGCTCTCTTCAACTGACTTTTTGACTCTTAGGACTCTGCAGCTCTTTTTGACCCTTCTTTTCAAAATAATTCTCTCATTTGTACCGAGACTTTCAAATAAATATTTCCTTCAGCTTTTAATATAACTGTGACCTAGCAGAAGAAAACAAATAAAACACCTCACCCTTAGGACTGAGCATAAACCATTCATACTGCACTTTACAGATTCCTAAAAATTACTATGCAATACCATAATCCATGCATGAAGAACTAATTTCAGCTTCACTGCCTTCCGTGGAGCTGCAGAAATTATACATTTAGCCTGATGATTGTAAGAGTGTGAAAGAGTGTGTCTTACATTCTCATTTATTTCTGTCTTCTTGTATCCCTTTGCTTATCCGAGGTGGAAAGGAATATGTAATCAGTGTGGCTAAGTAAAGTAGAAGGGTATATGTGGAAAAGAAACCTATATACTCTTTTCACTTCTGCTGAAAGGAAGGCTGTGCACTGGCATATAGAAAACAATTGCAACTCTAATGTGAATAGACAGCACGATGACTGAGGAGTATATACACTCCTCCTCTCTTCAGACCTATAACTAGCCTTCGTTAGATTCCTATTTGCATTTTCACTCCTTTGAAATGTCATCTTTCTGCTGCTCAGTTCCACCACCATACATCTCCTTATTACTTCCTCTTCCCTCCCCATAATGGATGAATATAGGCAAATAACTTTGTAGTTACGTTCCCTGTGACGACTCTCAATGGCTTGGACGTAGACTTTGCTCCTGGGAATTCAAAACCACTGGCTATGTGTAAGCAAAAAGAAGTGTGAAAGGAGATGTCACTCTGCTCAAGTACAGAAGGTGAAGAGTTGCTGAAGTCTGCTTTCCCGCAGTGAAGCAGGAATTGGTGGGTGCCCATAGTTCTTGCTGTGCTGGGGCTGATCTCCCCATGCACACCTATGGTGTGAACCAGCTTTGAAAGCAGGATTGAGGTCTTGGACTTCTCCTCGCTCCTATGCTCAGCACAGAAGCTGAATTAGAGAGACAGAGAGAGAGAAACAAACAAACAAACAAACAACAAAAAAAGGGGGGGGAGCTTGATGCACTTTGAAAGGAAAGTTATCTGTTAAAATCAGCAATGAAGCACCTCTCTTGCTGTTTGTCCTCATTTCGTTTCCTAAACAAGAATTTTGCTGGGTCCACGTGGTGCCTTAATTTAAAAACATTCCCATTTTTTTGGCAGCTGCAGCTTCCTCAGCTTCAGAGATTCAACGTGTAAAATTGATATCAGCTCTAGGCAGGCTGTGCATGCTTTTAGCCCGTGATCTAGGAGGGAGCCGATCTTATCCCTGAAACTGAGGATTACTAAGGCTCTGTTGGTAACGTAATGTAGAAAACATTGGCTCAAGGCAAAGGTAGCAGTTCTCCTTCCCTGCCCTGAGAAGCTGCCCCTCTCTCTGAGGCACTAGATTTGGAGAAGCCTGTTAGGGCTTGTCTTCTTCACTTCTTCCTGGAAGGTGTGAGTAAGGGATCTGGTGCCCTTCCAGAGGCCAAACAGGCTCATCAGAAAGATTTCTGCAACCGGAGCAGAGTGCCCGAGGGCTGCTCTGATGTATGATGCTTTGTTTGTTCCCATTTGCCTCATAAGATTGAGTTTTGTTGTTGCTGTTGTTTGTTTTGTTTGTTTGTTTTCCCAGTTTTAAGTTCTGTGTGTCAACATCATATTTATCCCTGAATCTGTTGTTGTAACCCAATGCAAAATAGGCTAGTTGTATGACTTTTAGTAAGAGGTCAAGCCATGTGATTCACAACGTCTATCTGTATACCTAGAGATGAGGTGATGAAAGGGATTAATTGTATCTCAAGTACTTGGCGTCATCAATCATTGCATCATTAGTAGCTGCAGCAATGCTTTGCACCCTTTCAGACACCCCCTTTTCTGATTATTTACTAAACAGAAAGAGTTCTCTTCCATATTCAAAGGGTTTGGGTGGTGGGGTTTTTCTCTACAGCCTGGTACAGATAGGTGCTTCCTCATGGGAAAAATGCAGACCTGACAGTTGGGTGAAAATCTGCTTTTCCCCGGGAACAATGCTGTAGGATTCAGTCTTGTGAAACCAGGGAGGACAATGGAAGGAGGGATTGTCACTGAAGAGCTTCTGTGCATAGGGAAGCATGATTTCATACTTCCCTAGAGAAAATAGCTCCACCCAATAGTTCAATGGTGTGTGGCTCTTGAACAGACACTGCTGAGGTATGGTCGACATTTTCCTTCCTTTGGTAGTCTTGAGTTGGAAAAAGAGCCGGTAGCAACCTCTAGGCCTGGCTTGTGTAATGCTTTCCATTATTAGGGACACTTGGGCCTTGTCTGAAAGGAGGCATTTGGAAACACAACAGTGAAATTCCCTAAAACAGGTAAGTTAATCCATGTGTGTGACTTGTCCCATGAAGTTCTGAACATGGCTTTGCCACACCAGAGAAGGAAGGCATGCAGAGAGGTCAGAGGGTTGGAGTCAACGTGGCTGGTTAGCTAAGCAACCTTCAGGCTGACTGGCTGCTCTGCTTTCAGTCCACCTGGACGCGGGGTAAGAGGTAACTTGTCAAGCCATGAAGATGGCTTACTACACATGAAGAATAAAAAGAAAAATCAAGTAGCTTTCCATCTGGTAAATACCAGGTATGTTGTCATTCGAATGAATGAGGAGGGAAAAAATAGACTGTCACGTAATGAGATTGGCTCAGGCTGGGCATTTGCACAACCAGAGTTTGCACAGACTACCTTAATTTTGGTATTTCTTACCTTTATGACTGCTTGCTTTTGTAGCCTCAACATTCTTTGAAGGCAATTATTGCACTTTGTGCAACGCACAGCTCATAACAGGAACTTACGCAGCTTATTTCTGGAGGGACAGTTTTGTCATTGGAAACACTGAATACCACGTGGCTTAAAGAATGTTAAAGAAGAATACCTTGAGGGAGCCATGGATGATATTCCATGGAAAACATCCTGAAGTATTTTTAGCTGTGTATTTTCTCAGTGTGTGATGAAAACAAGCAAAAAAATGGGCTGCATACATCTTATGCACTGTATGGCGAGACTCTCAACTCTAAAACTACACCAGAATGTGACCTCATAGTAAAACAACAAAAAGACCATCAGACTCATTGCATATTTCTGAGTGGAACTTTTATGTGTTTTCAAAATGATGCTTCAAAAACTACCTCATGATATAGTGATTTTTTTATGCTTTGAGGAATTAGCACGCAACAGGTCTAGCTACGTGGTGGTTAATGCCTCTTCATAAAGGCTTGAGCTTTCGTGGATTCACATATGGAAAGCCATGTGAGATTCAGCACATCCAGTGTTGAATCCCTCCTTTGTCTGGGAGGATTGGCTGCTCCATTCCCTCTAGTGTGTTTTAAAAATTCATTCTACATTTTCAAAACATAGAGTAATGAGGTAGATCCTGATCTTGCTTTCACGCAGGCAGGTTCATCTGCCACCATGAAGATCAGTGGTGTCATTCCAGATTTTCACTGCAAAGACTAAGTTTGCTCTCTGTCCAGACTTCTTGAAGTCCTTGATTCTCATGTTACCTCCATGGAAAATTTTGATATTTTAATTCCATGCTGTACAAGGCATTCATCCTTAAAAATCAGCCCACCATGGCTCTTTCCTATACTGAACGTCCTGATGCCTATATTGTTGTTTTGTGTGGAATATTTGCTCCCAAACTAATTGCAAAGTTCATCTTTGTCACTATGCCTCCTTTGGGCTTTGAAAACTAATATAACCATTGTGACCCAACCTCTGACCAACTCACTTTTATGGTTTCCAAATTATTCATCCAGTTGACAAAGAAGCTATTCACTCTTGCAGATCATTCATTTACTACGATTATTACCATGATTAAAAGTAATTGGCATGCCCAGCTCACACAACACCCTCCCCAAGCCCAGAACTTGATGTAGGTCAGACATGAGGAAATTTAAACTCTTCCAAATAATGTCTACATCTAAAGAGACAAAACAGGAGTTTCAAGGTAATCCATCCTTTCCTGCAGCTATTTTCCTCAAAGTGTTCCTGTTTTGACTGGAGACTTCTGTTTGTTTTTTTCTTTTCAGGAATCATTGGCAATTTTAAAGGTATCACGGGGCTTTGCAGTACTGTTTGTTGTTGGAGAGCAGGCGCAATGAGATTACTCTGGTGTCACTGTTTCAACTGTAAGTTCAGCTTGGCTCTCAAGCTGTGTTTTGACAAGACAGTAAATCTGTTTTTTAGGACATTTAGTGTCAGATCTTAAAAGTACTGTAATCATAAGAATGCAATACACTGGTACAGAGTCATTCCAGTGATACAAATTGGTTAACAATGTTTTGAAGGGAAGAATTTGTCCTAGCAGATTTAATATAGAGTAAGTATTCTCTGTCTAGGCATCTCTAACTTCCTGCTGTCTTCCTGCAGCCATAAAATCCATAAAGCCAGCATAAAATTGAACATAAATACTGTTCTGTGTGCTCTGGCTAAACCAACAGAAACAGAATCATATACTCTTGCCTGATTTTGATCAAATTTGTACTGCTACATGATGTACAACCACACAGAGCTGGTATTAAATGATTACAGTGCCACTGTCTCAGTAGTCTACCAAAGCAACAACTCTGTGGTTAGAAAATTAAAGACATTTCATCTTAGCATCTGCTCTTCTCTTAGAATTACAAACACCCTCATCAGTGGAAGCTGTCATATCTAATAAATAGACAGTTTCAATCATTACTATCTAGGATGTCATCGGGAGCACAAGATGGAAGATGCAGATGATGTGCCTCAGCTGTAGGGTTCTTAATGCTATTTTTTATAGTGACCCAAATCTCCTCCAGTGACAAATAAATATTGCTTTTGGGGCAGGATGAGGATATTTGTATGGCCCTATTTGCTCTAATAAAATTGATTTTTTTTTCGTGTCCACAGAGGACATACAACATTTCCATGAACTCATAAGGTTCCCTGGTGATTATCTAGTCAGTAGAGATTACACACTATATGTGGTATATATGATTGTACATGCATAGAATAGTGGTATTTGATTATTTAGTCCTGTGTAGAGCAAGTTATAAGATACACATAAAGCAGGGTGAGTTTGAATAAAAACATCTTTGAAAAGAACATGCAGTCTTTTGTTAAAAATGTTGAACTGTTGAAGAATTTGGTGAAAATCACAAACCTTGATATGTTGTTCCAACGAGTAATTTATCCATGCTTAAAAATCTGTCCTTTTTCTCAACCTAATTTTAAACTTACAGTAGGTAGAGCTTCTGATAGCTTGTACGTAGAGTGAAGAAACACCTTCACCTCTTTCCTATTTTGAGACTTACAGATTTTAATTAAGTCACTTTTCAACTTCTTTTGTTAATCAAAACAAACTTCTTCAATCTTTAACTATAAAAAATGTTCTCTGACCTTTCAGGTGCTTTGCAGGTGCTTCCTTGCACCTTTCCAAAATAATAATCATCTGTCTTGAACTGTGGACAACAGCAACAGATGCCATAGCACAACAATGTTTACCTGAGTACCAAGCACGGAGGCAATATAACTCACTTACTAGCACCAGAAATTCTTCTGCTTATAAATCCAATTCTATTTAGAAATTCAATTTGCCATTCTGATCCTGGCTATTACTTTTACACACCTGGTTAATCACCATGACCCTGGAGACGTCTGAAAATCAAGGCATCCCCATAAAGATAAGTGTTTCCTACAGACTTTGTCTTTAAGTGCACAGCTTTGCATTTGGCTGTTTCGAACTATGTTTGCTTATGTTCATCTCACCAGCCAATTCAATTTATTTCAGTGTTTTGCCCTTTTTGTGACTTACCTTCAGTTCCTTCATTTCTTTCGTCTTCCTGACACCTGCAAATATTGTCAGTTAAAGTCTGCCCGTCTCTTATTTCTTCTCTGCTTGTTTCCATGGGATTTAGCTGCTTTCATCTTAGAATCTGATACCTAATAAATCTGGTTGACCAGGAACTGGTCAGTAGCTTTTACTTTCATCAGGTTGGTACTTTTCTATTCAAACTAAAAGAATTTCCTTCTTTTATAGCTTTACCCATAGGTCACAAAAGGAAAACAAACAAAACAAACAAGCAAACAAAACAACGACAACAAAAAACTCTAAATTTCTCAAAACCCATGAAGGAAAAAAAGTTGGTTGCAACTCCTATCCCTGTTCCTACACTGTAAGACTGTAGAAATGCATAAAGCAAAAAGCACCTCCAAGCTTTATTTTACCCTTTTGCTATTCATCTGGTCAAAAAAGTATTTGCTAATCCCCAAGTGCCTTGTTCCACCCTTCCTGACAAAGGAAGAATTAACTTCTGAGGTATTTCACAGATGGACAGATCAGATGTGTGACACAGGCAAACAGACCTATCTTCCACCCTCCTCAGGATACCAGCTATACAATGCTCCAAGCAAACAGGGAGGCCCCAAATACTTTCCCCACCATCCTATGACCTCCATGCACATGCTGGGCAGAGCTCACCTCTCAGACGATGCTTCCTGTTCCATCCAGTGATGAGGGATTTCCATTACTGTAGGAAAAGGCTTACATACCTTACCTGGCCTTCACCAGGTTGCTGTGTTAGACAACGGACCACCTACCTCACTGTTACACCTTCTTCCAGATTCTTAACAGATACTAAGTACTTCAAATGAGAGTGATAACATCAGTAATAAGCATAAGGGGGGCTATATTTTTTCAGAAATTAGCCCGTGTCACTGCCTTTTCTTCCCCACCTGTGCAGGAAGCACAAACAAATATTGGTGTCAATTCAAAGGGCAAACCTCATGGAAGTGCGAAACCTGGGACAGAGAAGAAGCTTTTTGGCTGTGTTTTCTTAGAATGTGGTTGTTCCTAAAATACCAAGGAAGATGGAGAAGTTTGCATGCTTGTGTTATGTTGTTATTTTACAGCAATATTGCAGGCTGGTAAATTGTGGTAATAAACTAATTACATCTCTAAACCCTGGTAGCAATACATACTCATTCATTACACCTCACTGTAGGTGAGTGTCAAAATTAATGTCAAAATTTTAACTGCAAATCTTCAGTAAGACGGTAAAATATATATATATATATATATATATATATATATATATATTTCCCTAAACAAATAAACATAAATGTGATTTACTTGTGGTTTCCATGGTAAATGACAAGATGACAGTCAACTTCAGGAAATGTTCTTTTTAAAATGAGTATTTAATAAAAGTATTTTTAATATTCACCCCTGTACATTTCCTCTTTATTGATCTAACAGACACAAAAATGACACTTTTATTTGCTTTTTTATTTATCTGAACTAAGCTTGTCAATATCTAGCCATTTTTAATTTGCACTCTCACATACATCATGATTGCTCCATGAATTAAGACTCTTTCTTTAAATTTCAAATGCAAATTAAATAACTTAAACAAGGTTAAAGCATCAAGAACATATTTTCTTTTCTGGTAAATTGTGCGACATCCTCTCCTTGTTAAAAAGTAAAAATAGCTGCACAAACCGTCAGATGGGATCCCTTGAAAGTAATGTGGTAACGCTATTAGAGCAATGACAGAATTTCAACTCCACATTAAGTAAGTTAATAGAATCTATGAAAAACTTTGTGGAGCAATTTGTCCCTGAGCTAATTGAATTTAAATCACAGGAATTATGGTAAGAATTAATTTAATCTTGTAATACTTGTCTCAATCACTAAAAGCATTGGTTTTCCTTAATGTCGGTATTTGTGGAATTATTGTTGTCAGAAAAATGTATCATCTTAGAAAAGTAAACAGGCACATCCTTCATCCTCCTGTTTCACATTGCTGTCTCTCTTCCTTCCTTCCATGCTTTCTCTATACATCAAATGTTTCTCTTCTCAAATCTGTCAATTTGCAGTGCTCCCCACAGAGAGTATGTGCTTTCAGCATGTGTTGGAAGTGAAATAAATGGGACAAACTGTGTGCTTAGAAGTAAGCATACCTCACTGTACCAGCCAAAAAATGTTCTTCAGTATACAGCACTATGACCGTGAACTCTAGTAAAAACTTGTTTTCTGCAATGACAACTATATTGACTCATTATGCTCTATCTTATCTTAAAAGAAATCAGGATCCTGACCACAAGTCCCTGTTACTTGTTCTGGATGACCTCACATCAGCATTTATATACCCCACCACTTCACATACATCTTGCTGCTTCTTCCCCTCACGTGTACCCTCCACTGGGATAAGTCTGTCTCCCTGGGTCTCTGCTGCTCAACAACCAGAAAAGGTTTTTTGTTTGTTTGTTTTTGGAAAAAAAAAGATCTGTTTAATTTTTTGTTTGAACGTATACCATGATAGATTGCAAGAAATGAGGTGACCAAAATAGGAATTTTACATATTGATTTGCTGTAGTTGGAAAGCTCCCAAATATTGTGCTTGGTAGAACACATAAAAAGATAAAAGGGATGGCTCCGCTCAGTGCCAAGTTGTTGGGTGGGCTAAATTCTTTCCATTTTCCAAACAAATCATTTTGCCACCTGTTTTCTCCTTTTTAAGTGCTATGAGGGAGGCAAAGTTCTTTTCCCCCTCCTCAATTTTTCTGCTATAAACCTTTAGTGTTTTATAGGTTGTTTAAATAAAATGTTTATTTTTGTGCTGAATGCTTCAGAAGTAATATAATTCTCTATTAATTTTTATGTGACTTTAAAGTATCACATCAGTAACCTATATGCTTTGCTATCTGTTTCTCTTTTCTTTTTATTTCAGAATAAATGTTTATCAGAAAGTTCCATCTGCAGAGCCTGAATGAACTCAAAGAAGCAAACGCTCGATTTTGTGCCAGGCTTCTCAAACTCTGAAACCACAAATGCAAAACCTTGTCAGAGGTGTTTGTCTCGTAGGTAAAGATGAGGGGAAGATACAGCCTGTGTTTAGTCAGTTCACTTCTTGTCTTGTGAAGTGAAACTTTAAAAAAAAAGGAGAGAAAAGAAGAACTGAGGAGTTACCGATCCATTCAATAAACTTCAACTCTCTCCAAAATTATAATGTAACTTGGAAGACAACATGGAGAGGAATAATAAATACAACTGTTTGAAGGACAGAGTCAAATAACCCAACTTCTTTCCGTGATGAGGCAACATACCTGTAGGTTGGTTATATGCCTTGTGCATCAATTTACTAAAGCTTTTGATATCCATCTGACATTTTTCTAGGAAACCACGTTTCAGCTAAGTATTCCCAGGAGGCTACAGAGAAGATGACAACCCATTGGCAGTCAGCCCTGGTTCATGTACAAACTGGAAGAATGTTTCAGTGTCCTTATTAACATGGATGATCAGCCATGAAGCATGGTCGTTTACATCTCCCTTGCACCGGAGGACCCAATACTCCGGTGCTCAGCAGAGGGGAAGGATCAACTCCCTTGACCTGCTGGCAATACTTCAAAAATACTTGGAAATAAAACTTGTGGAAGGCAAGAAAGTGGCAGGTGGATTATCCTTCTACAGCTCTGCAGGTCCTTTGGTAAAACTTTTCCCAGGGCTTTCTTCTCACTGTGGTTTCTTTCTTCATGAAGCTCTTTCCTAAGTCCATAGACAAAATTTTGCCAACTGCAGAAATAATTCCACCTTTTGACACCCAAATCTCTGGGAAATTGTTTAAAAGTGTCCTGTCTCATACAGGTACACACAGAAGCAGCAATTAGAGCAAGAAGAAGAAGAAGAATGAAGAGAAGAGGCACACAATGGAGAAAGTCTGTGAACAAAAATTGTAGACCAAGAGCGTTTTTTGAGGTGCCATGTGCAAAACAGTCCAAACAGAAAAAAAGACATTGTAAACTGGGAGAAATCTTCTTGAAGAAAACTACTATAATTTTTTTTGCCCAAACACCCTCATAGACAGAAAGGAGTGGGCTTCAAGGCAGGTATCAAGATTTTGCCAATAATTAATGTTATTAAATAAAATATATGCTCATTTTAAAATGTGTTTCTTGAACCATTCTGTTACTTCAGCTTTATCTGAAAGGTTGCCATGTAGAAAAGTATGTGCATTTTGCTCTGCTATTAATATATTTCTCATTTTAATGATCTACTGTGGGTTGCTACCACCTATCTGTCTGGCAGGGACAACCCAATTTCCATGTTGATCAACCCTTACCTTCAGATGTTATGCAAAATTACTTAACTGAAAAACAAAACAAAAACAACAGGCATGTTTACTATGAGGAGAATGAGCAACAACATTTCCTTGAAGAGTTTACTCAGAGTAGGCTTGCATATTCTGTGTGGAGAAAAGAAGGAAGTTTCATGTTAGCCTAAATTGATAACAATTAGTATATGCTCTTTATGTGGTATATGCTAAAGGAATGATGGCCAAATGATACAGCAAAATGCAGGAAAAAAAAAAATATTTTAAAGTCTTTCTACCTCAAATTAGGGCAAAAAATTGAAGGTTCAATTCAACCTCCCACCGCCAAGGAATGGAAATATTTAAGGAGGTGGAGGCTTTCTCTTGTGAATGTCTAAACAAAGCATTTGAATCAAAATCTGTATGTTTCAGTGTGTCCAACATAGCCAAAATATTTTGCTCAGAAAAGGAAGGCATGTGTTGCTATTTTCAATGCACTTCATGTAAAAAATGTCAATAATGAAACATTCACTTTGTTGAACCAGTTTTCACTGAGTCATTAAGGGCAGGGAACAGAAGAGACAGAGGGATATGAGGCATCTTTGAACACAGCGTATACAGCAGACTACTGAGAAATTCAAACCCAAATGTCTAGACTAAGTGGAAAAACCTGAAGAAAAAATAAGCACACAACTTGGAACAAAGTCAAAGTCAGGATGAAATGAAACACACCCCCAGGCTGTGCTGGAGATGTTTTGATGCCTGTTCCCAAGCCAGTTGTGAAGACCTGCCTCTGGTAAAGTCTTGTCCCAAACCACTGTCCCCTTCTCCCAGGGGCCAGCTGACCACAGCTCATTTATTGGGCTGCTCCTCTACCTATTCTCTAAGTTTATCCTTGCCTTGGGCCTGCCTGCAGTTCCGTTGCCCCTCTGTAAATGTGGCAGCATCTTGCTGAAATATATATATATATATATATATAAACTCTCTGATTCTGACTTTTATCCTCAAATTCCATATCAGCTTTGACAGAATTACATTTTTCAGAGAAATACTTTGCCTGTGATTTTCAACCAGTTCAGCCAAGCAGTGCAGAGACCTCGGTAAAACTGGGCTCTTCAACCTGGTGAGCAGAGCTCACACAAAGGGAAATTGTGTAGGGCAGAGCTCATCAACAGGCATGAATCTGTCCCCGTCATAGAAACCAAATTTGGCATTTTGTAGCCCCAAAGGACAGGCCTGATCTGAAATTGCATTGCAGCTTTCATTTAGAGCATGTAGGATCTCATTTCTGTCTTCCTTATCCAACAAGACCTTAAACTTAAGTAGGCTGTTGTAATCTTTGGGGGCCTGTACTAGCTTTCCACTAATAGAAACCAAGTTTTGAACACCAGGGGATGAAATGAGGTAAATGCAATTGTCTGTCTATTTAGTCACATGTATACGTTTTAGGACATGTGAAACCAAAAATGGGGCTGAGGGCACAGCAAGAACCTGTCTGAACTTCAAGGTAGAAGGGCACGTACAGCACCGCAGCTGAAGGAGAAGCTTGAAGGGGTGTGTTCCTAAATATGAGCTTTAAGTTTTCATGGTTCAACAAGGATGACATATATTTAATATTTGGCCGCTTTTGCCTCAAAGCCCTCAGTGTGGCCACAGACAAAGAGACTGGATGTCAAGAGGTACAAACTACCACCACGTGAGGTCCTGCAGCGCATCGTGAGGAAAGGAGGGGAGCTGGCTAATATTGCTTTGACACCACTTCTTAGTGCACAGCCCCTTGTGGGATGACATTCTTTAGCAGTATGTCACACCTGGGGGTAAAGGGAAGGAGAACAAACATCCTTGGACAACCATGTACTATTTCTCACCATCAGCTTTAGAAAGCTGTCTTCCAAAAAGCAACATACTCAAAGTCATCTTGTTTGCTTCCTTCTGAGGTTAGTCTTACAATGAGGGCAGTTCATCAACAGACCACTGATAAACTTATTATCAACACAAATAGTTCCTTTTTCTACTGCTGGAAGAAAGGCAGCAATCTCACTTCCCCAAATGAGCTATACCACTGTGACACTCCTTTGGGCCTGGCTTAGGGGTGCAGCACAGGATTAATGGGATTTTCTATAGGCTTAGTAAAATACAGATAGCACTTCACCTTTTTTTGGCAATAGTGCACATGCTACTTTTTCTAAACTGCCAATGTATTTTGCAAAAGTTAGAGCTCAGGTGGCAGCGTCCCAATTTTCTGTACGAAAGCTGTAAGTTGTGAAGAAAATGAATGCATCTCTAAATACAAGAAATACAATTTCCTTTCTTCTTTCCTGTGAATTCTGCTTTTCTGATGTTGGGAGTTATCAAGCAGATGACCCAGAGACTAGGTTTTGCGATCAAGCCCGATAGCTGCAAATTCCAAACGGCAGGCTGGAATGAAAAGAAATATAGAAAAGCTGGAGGGAAAGGCATCGTTTCAGATGGTGACTGAGCTTCATTTCCTAACTTCTCTGCAATCCTCCTCTTTCACATCTCCTGGCCTTCTGCAAGGAGGGGAAGAAAGCAATAAGTGAAAGCGTTGAGTTTGTAGGAGGTACGAGCTCCACTCGCAGAGCTGTAACACATTGGCTGGTGTTCAAGGGTGCGCTGGTAACCAGTAAACTGAGAAGTCTAGGAGCGTACACACTGCGGATTAACAACAGGCTCAGTGCAGGGCAGAGGGATCCTGCTGCTCCACCAGGCATGGTGGCCCCACACACATGGGTGGCGTGCGGTGCCAGCCACCTCACGGCCTGTTTTAGCACGGGGGCCACCGCAGGTGCCTCTGGCCCTGGCCTCGATGCCCACAGAGCCCCTCCGTGGGCAAGGGGCTGCCCACGAGGGGCTAAAATGTGTGTCCCCTTCCATCCTACATGGCCAAGGGGCTCCCCCCGATGCCTCCCGGTCCCCCTTGGGCTGGGGGCGCGGTGCGAGGGGCGGCCCGTCGGGGGGCTCCGGGCACCCAGCACCCCCCCAGCTCCCCTTGGGGGGGCTGTCGCCAGCTCCGACGGCCGGAGCGGCCTCCAACCGGCTTATACCCGAGGCGACCTGCCCCTAATCCTCGGCTCTTCCCCGGGGAGGGGGCGAGGAGCCCGGGGCGGCGCCTGGGGCCAGAGGGGGGGCCGGGGGAGAAAAGGGAGGAGCGGGGAAACGGGGTGGGGGGGGAAACGGGGTGGGGGGGGGGGGAGGAGGAGGAAGAGTGGCGGTGGGGACGTGCAGGGAGCCGGAGCGGCGGAGGCAGGAGGGAAGGGCTCTCCCCGGCGAGGTTTGGGCTACCTGCTGCGGGGGGGATGGAGGAGCACGGCCACCCGTACGGCGCCCGCAGCCCCGCCTGGGAGGAACTGGTAGGTACATGCATGCCTCGCAGCGCACAGGCATTTCCTACCCGCCTTCCTGCCCGCTTCCCTATTGTTCAGCAGGGCTGTCAGCCCTGTCCCCGCTTCCCCCCCGTCTTCCCTCCTGCCGGCCCGGAGCCCTGCCGGCTCTCGGGGAGCTCATCGGGGCGCCCCGAGCCTTCCCTCAACTTTACCGGGGTTAAACGGGGCGGGTTGGGGGGGGGGGGCACCGCTCAGCCGCCTCCTTAGCACGGCGAAAGCACCCCGTGAAGGGAAAGGGAGGAGGTTTCCAGAAAGAGACACTTTTAAAAATTCTCTTTTATTATCGTTATTATTAAAATTTTGCAGCCAGGCCACGGCAATCGTACAAGCGTCGTGTATCGGCCGAGCTGCGCTCGCTTACGGCGAAGCGGAGCTGGGCTGGGGTGCCCCGCGGTCACCTCGCCTCACAGGGCGCGGGTGAAGGGGGTGCCACCAAACTGGGGTCCCCAAACAGGCCGGGAGGGAGCTGGGGTGGCTTTGGGGTTTGTTTGAGCAACTCGGAGACCCTCCTCCCAGCCCGAAGGAAATCATGTCACCGGCATCCTCAGCGGGCGATAAAATCAGATTTCCCTTCTCGGTGTCGTCTGGTCCCGCCGTTGGGTTTTTCTCCATTGTGCAAACACACGCACACACTCACCAGGCAGGGAGGGCTAAAAATAGGCTTTGGGTGGCCACTCGGGAGATTCCAGGCTATCCGAGAGGTCAAGGCGAGGCTGGCTCTGGCCCTGAACTTGGGGAGATGGCGTGAAGCACGCACCCACGCCACTGCCAAGCTCCCCCTTGGATGGCTGTGCCTTTTTTTTTTGACATCTCACTGTGAGTCCAGGGCTCCTGGGTTTACTTGTAAACCCAGTTTTAAGCAGCAGCTGTGGGAGAGCCACACTTTGGCTGTCCCAGCCCGCTCGCTCTAATCCCCGGAGATACCCACAGGGAACTAAGATCACCCCTTTCCCCATTAGGATCTGTAGCCCCGTGCCCTCCCAAACACATTTTTACTGGCCTCGTTCTTGTTGTGAAGTTCAACATCCCCCTTCACCGCCCTCTGCAGTCCTCAGCCCCCGAAGCTGCTGCCGGAGATGCAGCTGTGATAGGGAAAACAGCTGTATGCGTGTTCCGGTAATATGGAGCTGACACCAAAAGGATCACGCAAAGGCGAACCCGAGATTTTTGCCTGGGGAGACGAAGACACCGTGGGAGGAAGGCGGCGAATCTGATTCCCCGCGAACGCGTTATCCTATTAAGCAGTGACATTTAAATTGGCTGCCGTCATCTGAAACTCAGATGAAACTCGGGAGGCAGATGGATTGCAGCCCCTCCGCTTGGAAATGCGGAGTCCTGGCTGAAGCATCCAAGCCCGCTTCCTTCTGTGCGCAGGGCTCAGATAAACAAGGAGCACATCTTTTATCTTTCCTATTTTTTTTCCCCCCTCAGCCTCCCCCTCCCCCCAGTAAAGGACAGGATTTGGGTCATGTTTATCATTTCATTGCTGCATTTGTTCAGAGTACACACATGAATGCAGTTTTAAGGTTAACCACTGCACTAATTTCCTTTACAAGCCTCAAATTTCAGCTAAAGCACTCAGTCCTCTACCTGGTAACCTGCTGGTAAAATACATAGTCTTTGTGGCAAAAGCCACATCGTTCTTCTTTGTATAGATGATCTGCTTTTAAGTGGGCTTTTTATTATAATGGGGACAAAGGGAGATTTAGGTGAAGGGCTGCATGATGAAGAAAAAAAAAAAAAAGTGCCCAGACCTCTCCCTAGCTCTCAAAACACAGAAAAAGAGCAACAGGAGAGGTGAAACTTTTGATTGCAGTTTATGAATCTGTGCACGGTAATTACCTATGCAAATTGTCAGAAGTCATTTGGAAGCACTGTTCCTACAGCTGTCCTGAGAAATAACTGACCGACATCAAATGGAGCCGCAGCTTCTCCTTTGAAAATGTCAGGGTTGAAATTGTCTGTGTGAAATTTCAGACATCTATAAAATCCTCTCCTTAATTCAGGGCTCACTTTTGAATAGACAACCTTCTCCTGACTTCAGTTGGAGTGGCATCATGCCCTCCATGATGTAGCTAAAGAGAAGTAACAGAAAATGTAAGTGTATCATCCTGAACTCTTCAAAGGGAGATACAGTTTTGTACTCAAAATACACATAATATATGTTACAAAGTTCTGTATCTTTCTTTCATGTTTTATATTGGACCTGAGTCTTGACTTTACCTTTCACCTTGAAATCCATAGGTGCGTCCTAACACATTTTCACAGCAGCTCTTTCTTTACTGTGCTGACCTCTGCTGTTTTACACCTTTTCACTCTGGAGCATACAAAACAGTTTTGTAACCTAGAGGTTGCTGAATGGTTTCAGCTACTCCCGAAACATAGACACTGCTGTAATACCAGCAAAGTAGTTACTCTCTTCAACAATGGTATGCATACATTTCATTATATTTTGGCTTCCCCTTTGGTAAGTAAGGAAGCCAAGTAAGAATAACATAGCTAACTTGATCTGCAGAGGGAGTGCAGACAGGCAGATCTGAAATTAATTTGCTCAGTATGGTGAGCCTGGTTAAAAACTATAGTTTTCATTAACCATCAAAATTAGGAAAGATTCAATAAAATCTTTTAAACAGGGCATTGCCAACCTGACACATATACTATTATTTGCCCAAACCCCCTCAGAACAACCTTCTGAGGTGAAGAGAAAAACATATTGCCCTTCAGTTTATAGATGCCAAAGTGACCTAGAGAAAAAGAGGTAAATATGCCTATTATGCCAGGAATCAATATTAGAGCTGGAATCATTTTTTGTTCCTGGAATCAAGTGATGCGTTAATCTGCATTAGAAACTATAATCTCCAGTGCAGCTGGAGCGTATGTGTATTTGGATTTTTTGTACATTGCATATGCTTTTTAGCGACGCATATGCTATTATCAGCACTGGAAGCTGTTCAGTTAAAACATTCTCACAGTGCATGTATTTACCCAGCACTTTGGAATTCGTTGAATATAAAGGGCAGATCATCTGCTGATATCAATTGCCGTAGCCCAAATGATGTCAGTGGAGCTGTTTTGTATCAGTTGAGAATCTCCCTTTAAATGCCAACCTTTCTCAACTCTTTTCACATGCTTTAGGCAGGACATTCAAAGAAATTATTAAGAAGCATGAAACTGAGGATGTTAAATGAAAGACATAACATGTGCAATTATTGGATGTGTTTTTAAAGGCTACATCTAGCCCTGTGTTCTTCAAGAGCCTGACTCAGAGCTTGTAGAAGTCTAGAGGATTTTACTGGTGCCATTTGTAGCACAGTACTCATAGCTATACTCCCTGAGCTGAAATCTGCTATACGTTATTTCTCATATTGCATCTGACATCAATCACTTGGGTAAGTCACTGCTGAGAGATGCAAGTGATGGAAGTCAAGTTGGCAGTCCTTATTCAGGCAAAGTCCCATGGATATCTCAGGCAGCTTCACCTGGTTAACGACTGAAACTAGACCCTGAGGATGTATTAATGCCTTTGAAAAGCAGAACTGGTCAAAACAGTGAGATCTGTAAAGCTGTCCCTGTGCACAGACAACACAGATTTGTAGAAACACCTTTCTACACTAATGTGACCGAATAACTCGAGTAATTTATCCCACATTTTCTCTGATTTGAGACACACTGAAAACACTAGCTGATGGCAGATTTTAGCACCTAGAATTTTACAAATTCCCTACATACCTTGCAGAAACCGTATGTAGAAACCAAACTGTACTTGTGGGACATTTCCTACATCTGCAGATCTGGGTTGTTACTACTCAGCTCTCCACATGAAGTGATGAGAGAACATTTCCAGTACTTCAGTTCTGAAGTTTAGCAAGATATGATGAAAGAGACTCACTTTCAAGTGAAAGGCTGGTGCCCTCCCCCTTGTAACTGAGTTTTTCCTCCAGCCAGTGGAGAGGAACACGACAATGGGGTAGCCCATGCAAGGACTTGTGACCCCCCCCTGCACAGTGCAGGAGCTAGAGTTGTTACTTAAGAACATGAACAGAAGCTGGAGAACTGTATTTATTGCCCATTTCACCTACAGATACTCATTTAACAGGTTTTAGGTATTTGAGGAAAGAATCTAAGCTGTCTATGCAGATATTGAAGGAGATCTGCAGCTCCTCCAGTGCAGTGCAGTTGATCGAGTGTGGCAGGTACTGTTATATTAAAAAATGCAAATTATGAACTTGTTTCTATTTTCCCAGTGTATTACCTACCGTATGAGAAGATAATGCATTTACATCCATTGCTAAATGGTCCAATGTTTTATAAAATTCAAGATGAGTTTTTGAATTAGCTTGCAGCGTAACAAAATGTAAAATTGGTTTGAAAACAAACCAGATTAGAGTCTTGTTCAGGAAAATAGCAATGCCATGTACCTATTATTCCAAAAGTCCATCGGAAAGCTGTTTTTAGAAGTACACTTTAACCACTCACTGTTTGCAGGATCAAGGTGTGAGTATTGAAGGAACAAGCAACAAAATTACATTTCATTCATTCATTCAAAAAAAAAAATAAAAATATATATATATATATATATTACCCAAAGATGCAAATTTAGGGTCACCAACAGGGTCAACTTTATGATCATCCCAAGTTCAAAGGTAATAATCCAAAATTACATATAATATCTCTCCTTTTCACCTTATTTTTGGAAGGTGAAATGTCTACTTGTATACAATTTTGCATGTAATTTTGCATAGGATGTTAGCCTTGTGACAGATACACAGCTGTCACATACACCATAATTTTGAATGCTGTTTTAGTATGGGAACAAATTTAACAGTGATGGAGTTGTTCATCTAAGTGCTGTTTAATTCAGTTGGATTAAATGGAGCTAGTGAGTGTTGCAGGCATCCTATTAGCACTAAGTGTTCCTCAAATCACAGTCTCAATCCTATGCAATACGTGTTAGCGTTAATTAGCAAACCTGGTCTTGTCATTGACTTGCAACATTCAATTGTCATTTACCTTCAAAAGGCTCCAATATTTCACCATTAATCAATACGGAAAATTTAATCTATTTTGAGATACAATGTCAGTGGTAAGACTCGGGCCCTATTATATTGTAGTAATAAAAGTAGGTTATACTGTCAAAACTCTTAAAATATACCTTAATAGTAGTGACCCTACACAGAGAAGTGGAGTAGGACCTCATTGGAAGTACCTGATGTAGTGACACAAAACCAAGACACAAAACCAGCAAGGCTTCATGGAAACATTTAATTTCACCTGCTATGAATAGGAGTCCCAATAAAGGAAATGGGATGTGCCAGTCTATGAAATTAAGCTCGCAGCAAAGTGTTTGCACTGTAGGATAGGTTGTATATTTCGGCTTTGTTTCTCCTCAACTGCTTCGTGTTTAGGTACTGCGGCACTTGTACTAGCGTATTAGAGATGTCAGTTCCCTTTCTAGAAATATAAATAGAATTGTGGGAATATAGAAGCCGCAAGTATTGATTGCTTTCTTATGTTTAATCCAGTCCGTGCACCCAAGATCTGTGCATCTTATTTAGCATCGCTGTGATTTAAGTGCTTATTTTGAACACTGACTACATGCAAGCCACAATAATTTCCCAGTCCCACAGTTCAGAACATGTGGTGACAAGGCTGGATCCTGCGAGCTGCCAGATCGGAGACGAACAGGGAAAAGTGACCCTTTGTGTATTCCCCCCAAAAAGGGTACTCTTAAAGCAGTAATTGTAACAAAGGAATAAGAAAATTAAAGGGTTATGAGGGAACAAGGGGAAAGCGATCCATGAGTTTGTCCAGTGCTTGAAAGATACGGGTGGTGGTCGCACACCTCCGTGCCACACAGTGGATGGGGAGTACGAGGTGTACGGACGTATATACGGCCATACACCCCATCCCAGGTTGCTGCCCGTGCTCCCTGCAGCTTGCCCCCAAATTCCAAAATAGCGTCCCCAAATTCGGAGCAGGACGGTTCCCTCTCCTCATGCCAGGAGGCAGGACGGTCACCACGGGAGGCGAGGTGCCCCCATTCCGCCCGCCGCCTTCTTGGCAGAGCGATAGCGGGGGGCTGCCCTCCTTCGGGCACACCTCGGCTCCACGCACCTGGGCAGGTGCCTCAGCCACCAGGGACACCCGCCACGAGTGTCCCAAGGGGAAAAGGAGCCCTGGGGCCACCCGGCTGTCGCCCCCGAGGGCTCGCAGCGGGGCTGAGGGCGCGGGGGGCCGGCCCGGCGGAAGATGGCGGCCGCGCTGTCGGCACCCAGCTCTTCCCCGGCTCGGTCCCCGCGGCCGCCTCCGTCCCCTCCCCTCTGCACCGCCTCCTTCCCCACCCTCCCGTCCCTCCTCCTCCTCCTCCTCCTCCTCCTCCTCCTCCCCGGGGAGGGGAGCGGCAGCGGCTGCCCTGGCTGAGCCGGGCTCGTGTGCTTCTCTCTCGGCAGGAGTCCGGGAAGATGGCCGGGGCCGAGGCGGGGATGAGCGGCGGCGGCATCCAGCAGCAGCAGCAGCCCCAGCAGCACCCGGCGGCGGTGGGAGCGGCGGTGGGGGCAGCGGACGAGTCGTCGGACAGCGAAGGGGAGCACGAGGGCCCCCAAAAACTCATCCGCAAAGTGTCCACCTCGGGGCAGATCCGCAGCAAGGTAAAAGCGGGGAGGCAGCCGCCCAGCCCCGCCGCCCCGGGGGCCACTTTGGCCGCCCCGGGGGCAGCCGCCGCATCCCGAGCGCATCCCTCTGCCCCCCGGGGCGGCGGGGGCGAGGCAGCTGCGCCTCTTCCTTCCTTCCCTCCCTCCCTCTCCCCTCCTCCCCGGCCAGCTGTTTTGGCCACATCTGTCCCCGGCTGGCAGAAAGCCCCCCGGGGCGGCGGGGCCGCGGGGCCGGAGGGGAAACCGCCTGCCAAAAGGCGGCCGGCAGCCGCCCCGCCTGCCTCCGGGGTGTGGGGGAAGCGGCGGCTGCCTCCCTCCTGCTCCTCTTCCTCGGCGGCATCCCGCCCTGCACGGCTTCTCCTGCACCCCCGGACCCGCTTTGGGAGCAGGAGGGGTCGTGCGAGGCAGGGGGAGGCAGCGCTGCCTCCGGGCTGTAGGTGCGAGGGCGCCCAGCAGCTGTCAAAGTTGCTCTGAGCAGCGGCTGGCTCGGGGTAGGGGGGGGAGCTGCTCCCCCAAGGGAATCCTCTGCTCAACTTTTGGGTGGCGGGCACATCGCTCTGCAGCCTCCCAGCCCCGTGAGGTTAACACGCACGTGTTTAGGAGTAGACAAGTTATGAGACTGAACTCGCACGGGAGGCTCCCGTAACCTCCTGCAACCCCTGGTCCACGTTCTCCGGATGCCCTGTTGGGGTTAGCTCAGGAACACGACTGTTTCTTTTCCTAAGTATCAGTGGAGCCTGTTTTTAGGGGCTGAGTGACTCCGTACAGGCCCAGACAGATCGCACTTACAGCTTGATTTCTGCAGGTCATGTGTTGTTTCCTTTACCCGTTAAAGCCAGCAAGGATCTGCCTTTGGATTCCTGCCGGTTTGGTGCCGTGCTTTCACCCTGCTTCACACGCCGCATCCCGAGTGCTGGCACCTTTCAACAAGAAACATTCGTTGTTTGATAGTTTCTTATCCCATTATGTAAGGTGGAAGGCAATTTTTTCCAGAAACCTTCTAAACACAACGTGTCATCCCCCTCTGATTGCTAAACGTTAATTTTGCAGTTGCAGATGTTAGGCCTGGCTGGAGGGTTACTATAGTAAATAATATACAACTGTTACATTGCGTTGAAAACACAGCCAGGCACCAACTTTCATCTTTAACACTGCTTCTGTGTGCCGGTCTTCAAAACGTTTTACAAGTGACAGAGCGGGATGCTTTTTCAACTGTAGTAGTGCTAAGTGTATTCAAGGGTTTGCTCTCTTAGAGGCTGGTGCTTGTGTAAAGAAAACGTGGGGATTATGAATGTTATTGAAACAGTTTTGTGAGCGTGAAGTGCCAATGAATTCTTGCCAAGTGTTATGGGTTGGTGGGATATTCTGTGACTGAGGGCTGTGAATGAGTGCCAAACTGTCATCTTCTGAAGTTTTAAGGCAACTCTGAAAGTGATGATTTTGCTTATCTTAGTTCTGTTTCTGTGAATCGGATTTGTATAGGAAAAACTGGCTACTGGCATAACTGGTTAGTACCTCTTTGTAAAATGTTGCTTTACTGGTTGCAATTTACAATAATATGTAACCAAGACTATAAATAACTTCCCATTTAATTAAAAGTGATATATCTTTGTTAAAGATGAGACCCGGGTTAAATAATTCAGTAGCACTTTATTTTATAACTCACGATGCATTATTTAAAAGTAGCTATATTTAGACAGTCAACTCCCATTTAGTTTAAGGGTGTTGCATGTTTGCTGTTGTAGTAGTTGGTGATCAGTGGTTACATGAAACCACTAGAGCAAGGAACATCAGGGAACTGCTCTTTTACCCAGCTAGTCCCTTTCATTCAAATTAGATTTGTTAAGCTTCACTTACTCTGTGAATGTGTTTGTAAGCTAAGGTTTTAATTAAATGGATGGGGTTTGTCTTACAGCTAAGAATAGACTTCTGAAAGAACCCAAAACATGTATATTACATTTATCATTGATGTTCGTGGGCCATTTAACACAGCGCTGTTTTTCTCCGGAGGTTGCTTATATACTTACTTGAAACATTTCAGCAACGTGGTATTGATTCCTTAGCGTAGAACAGTACCCAAAAGTCTCTGCTGGTAATTGTTTTTATTTTACTTAAGGAAGATGTTATTTTTAGATGTTTTGGTACAGTTGATCATTTGTGAAAGCTACCATATGGTGATTCTTTGCAGACAGAACCCTTCAGTAGTGGATTTTTTTTTAGCATCTATATAATAAGATTTAGCAAAAGCATGTAGAAGAGCAAAACCTTTTCCCTGGTGTAAAAATAGGTTTGTTGATCTCTAACACCTGTAGCGCTCAAAGTGAGTTTTGAAGCTTTGCCTTCTTCTTCCTAAGTGCAAACAATTAATTACTTGGCCAAGGAGGTGGGAAGGGAGTGAAAAACAGAATGGAAAAATGGAAAGAAAGAAAATGTAATTACACTGAAGTTCATTGCTTGCATATGATATGCTAATCGCATGCTTACTGTTCTGCTTAGAAATCTGTAGTCCAATTTTGCCACCACTTGCTCAAATTGAACACTTAGTTCCTCTGCAAATGGCTTGGTTGATTTCAGTGTAACTGTTTTTACAGTAAATCACTGCTAGAAAAGGATGGATGCTAGGCTGGCCATTTATGTAACTTGTGTTCTTGTTGTATTTTAATTTATCTCTACTTATTCCTCACATTTTTAGAGGCATGTCTTGTGTCAAAATATGGCCATGATTTATTTCCCCGATACAGAAAACCTGAGGATCAACATGTTTTAGTTTCTGCAAAACCAAGGAGGAGACAGTAAGTCGCAGCACAAGGGACTAAACTGTTCTGTGGGACAGCACCTTGCTTGCATCGAGGAGCTGTTCACTCCAGTCGCATACGTGTTTATGGAGTGATACTGTGGCAGTAGGGGAGCCAGGACCGAAATTAATTAGCACTTCTACAAGATTAAAGCCAGCATCTTTGAACCTTATCCTGGAAGCTGTTGCATCTGTGGAGCACATATGTGTTCCCTGGAGGAAGTGCAACAGAATAAACAGGTGGCAAGTGCCCTGTGAAGCTGAGCAGTTTTGAGCTGAAATCCCAAATGGAGAGTGTTGAAACAGTTCTTGATTTCATTGTGTCTACCCACAACTTCTTCCCTTCTGCGATACCTCAATGTTCAGTATGTAAGAAGTGTCTTGGTAAAAACTGCTTTTGAAATAGATGTTTTATTTTTATGATGATGCTGGAAAATTGTAGCCGATCTTGAAGCAGTGTATATGATGATGTACAAGCAGTGTTATATTGGGGATTTAAATTGTGGAAAGTTCTCCTTGCATCTGCGTTAAATATGTCTTCTTAACTTTTAAAGATGCTGGTTAAGACAGTGCTGGTGCCTTTCTTAAATGAAACAGATGATTTCATTTTTTTTTGGGCTGCAGTATGAAAACTCTGCCTGTCATCAGCTAGGTTCTAATTTCTTTAAAGTTAATTGCTGTAGTGTCAAATACACTTCTTAAAAAGAAGTTTGTTGTTTTAGTTCTTTATCGCTGGAACCTGTCGAGACAGGAAGGTTCAAATTAGAGCTGACACTTTTTTTTCCCCTCCCTGCTCATCTTGGGGGCAAGCACAAGAAAATAGATGAAGTGGTCCCTGGATGCTTGGAAGCAGAGCAGTTAGAAGAGTATGGTTATAGCTCCTGCTCCTGTCTTGAGTACTCTCTGCTACAAAGTGGGTATGAAGAATAGCACTTTCACTGCTGACCTGGCTTCCTACTGAGATGGGTCCATGTGCAGTTAATGGGAAAGCTCTGCTGGATACATGTTTTGCTCTCGAATCTGCGATTGGGTATCTGGCCTGTGTTTATTTTTGGATGAAGCAGACATTCTGGAGCAGAAAGCATGAATCAGGAAATGTAAGAAAATAGGGTGTATTTAGCGAGATAAATACACTTGCAGCATATCAGGGAGAACGCTTTCTTCACCTCCTTCACCCTAAGTGTTTTTGTTTGCTTGTTTGTTTGAAATAATGAAATTACTGTAGTGTGGGAGATTTGCTGAAGTACGGCTATCTTATAATTAGTGGAAATGATACAGTGCTATTTAGTTCAATTGCAAGACTTGCTACCAGAATTAACTTGTCTGGGGTCTTAATATATATATTTTTTTTAGATATCCTAAATCATTACAGAGTAATAAAAGTAAATTAATTAAATTCCCACTGTGTTTTTATTGGCCTTAGTGGATAACACCAGCCATTTAGGAACTGAGCCTTCAAAAAGTTTCTAAACTCTTCCATATGGTGACATTTCGCAGTGCCAAGTCCCAGTAGTCACTTCCTGTTTGTTTCTGTTATACATTTCTCGCCGATTGCTATAGTTTGTTAATTCAACTCAATGTAAAGCCCCGTGGTTGGTGTTGGTGCTAGGCTTCGCCAACGTCATTCTGTGTAATGTAATCTGCTTTATCTAGCTTTTATTATTTGGTAGGTCCTGATTTACTCAGCTAAATAGTGCTTGATTCCTTTCTGATTAAGGAAATGTGATTTTATGTACCAGAATTTCTCAAGAGAATGCCATGGTAGCAAATTTAACCCTCCTGTGGCTTCTCTGTGTGCATGAGGACTGCCTGAGTCCGCATGACTTCAAAATGCACTGTAATTTGCCATTTATTTCCCCACTGCGGTAACATAAGTAGCGTCACTAAAACTTTATCATCGTGTTTACACAGCGTGGGGCAGAACTAAGGTGACCCAGTGCGCAGCAATCACCCTCGCCCTCTTGGCACCTGGCGGCGTCTGCTGAAACGATTTAAGGGTGCTGCAGGGTGTCTGTCGTCGGCATTATATTTCCCAGGATTTTCGTCCTGCAGGTGAATTACTTGTCCATATACATCCTTGGTAAAGTGTTCCACCAGCTGTTTGTCACAACTGTCGCAAAATCTCTGGCAGATTTGATTCCCTGGAGTTCTTTAACCTCATTTCCAAGTGAGATATTTGGAATCAGGCACCAGTGCATGCCACTGATACACGCAGACACACGTACTAAAGCACAGAGTAATAAATGTAAGTTTTTGTATCCATATGTGTATTATTCAGTTCTAGAGAACGCCTGGAAGAATTAAAATAGTTTTCAGCTTGAAATGGTGTGCAATATGTGTTGCTTCCTGTACTTGATGCATCTCTACGTAAGGTTTCAAAAAAAGGGTCGATTAATGGAAAGTTTCAGCCAAAACCATGGGAGTTTGAGGAAGTTAAAAATGACTGAACATGCTCTGTTGAAGGGAGTAGGGTTAGCCTGGAAAGAGTTACACTATTTAAAGCATAGTGGTCATTACCACTCCAAATTCTGACACATGTTTGTATAAAACTGAAATGAAATCTGCTAAGGCATTTTAGTGATGCGTGTATTGGCAAAGCTTAAATTGCTAGCGAAGTATCAGAAAGGGGGAGCTTGAAACATTTTTCAGTGGATATTTGCAAGAGGGTCTTCAAAGAAAATGTTGCCTTTTTTATTTCTAGAATCATTAAAGGATTAATGCTATTTTGTATTGAAAAATAACACAAATCATACTTTTTTTTCTTTTTTTTTTTTTCCTTTTTTTTTTTCTCTCAGCCAGCTGGTGAGCTGTGAATGTGAAAAAAAAAAAAGACAAGATAATCACACTCTCATCTTTAACATAAGAGATTTGGATTGTTTTGTGTTTTGTTCTGAGGAGTTGGGGAATGCTTTTCTCTCAAGATGACCAGGTGAAAGACATTGAGCTTATTCTGCAATTTCGAGAGTTTTTCTGCTTTTAAGAAGCACAAGAAGAGAGTAAGTCAAGAATAAATGACAACTGGGAATCCTTTTCTTGATTCTTATCTTGTGAACTTCACGTGCACAGCCCTGAAGACATGTAACAGTCATGCCAGAGATCAAGAAAGGACTTTTCTATAGCTGGATCTTTATCCATGTAAGGCTATATAGATAATTTGTGGACATTTTAAGTCGTTTCCAGAAGTTACATCAGAATCCATGATACAGGACTGCTGTGTGACTGCTGGATGGCTAGCTGGGCTATCCAGCTTAGTTTGGATATGGGTAACAGAACACACAGAATTACAGTGATTTTGTAATTGAAGTAGTGATCAAAAGAATAGTCTGTCTGGCTATCACAAAGCCTTTATCTGAAAGGAAGTATTGAATCCTCTTGACTAGCTGAAGACGATAAAAGGCAGCTTAGACCAGTGTTCTTGCTCTGGAGCCACAAAAGCCTAAGATTTTTTTTTTTTTTTTTTTTTTTTTCCCCTCAATAGTGTTACTTTCATTTTCTTTGAACTCTGACCAACTGTGCTTCTTTAAGGGCTCTACAGAGCAGCATATGCAGTCTGGAGGCTTCAAAATCTAAGTACAGCAAGAAGGTTATTTTAAGTGTCGTGTATTTGTATGTGGTTTCATTGAAGCTTCGAATACGGAGTGTTGGGTAGAAAAGAATGTTTCTGTATTAATTTCCATGTTTTGGTGGTTTTTTTTTTTGCTCTTCTGCTAGTGCTGATTAATACATGGCTCAGTGTCTTGTGAAGGTGGTTCAGTAGCTCACCTAGACGGATGCTACTAGTGGAGGAGCCACAAGAGCTGTATTTTTTCTAGTTGGCCATTATTTTTTTGAGGTTCTTCTATTTTTTCACATAATGTTCTTTACTGTTATTTCTAACACAGGTGGATATGATATTATAAAGTTAATGACAGCATGGCTAGCTTTTTTTCCCCCCATTTTTATGCTCTGATACCTGGACCTTGTCTTTAATGAAAAAAATAACTCATCCTTTCATCTTTGTTTGCTTCGTTGCCCTTACTGTTTTATACTTTCTCATTCTATCTACCAAATGTAAGTTTCATTCTCCCAAATCTTTCTTTTTTAAAAAAAAAAGGATCAGGCTACTTAAATACCAGTGCAGTAGCAATAGCTCTATTATACTAAGTTCAAGCCACAACACTCATTTTGCTAGCAATGGCAAAAAGCCTAGCTTGGGGGCATCCATAACTTACATCCTCCACATCATAATAATGAAAAAATCATTCTTTCTGAATGTAAACATTGCATTTATCACAACAAACAAGCTCAACGCTGACCCCAAATAAATATTATTTCATTGATATGCTAAAAATAAGAACACAGCATTAGATGGTATTTAAAAAGAAATCAGAGATTTATTCTAGTAAAACAGTTAAGCACATACTGAAATACTTCAGTCGTCCTGTACACTTTTATATGATTAATTACTTCTTAAAATTAAGCCGGCGCTTAAGTGCTTGCTGGATGTGGGCCATCAAAATTTTGTACGCAAAGTCAGAGCGTGGTTGACTTATAAAACTTTTACCGTGTAGGAATTACCCTGATGTATTGCACAAGTATGAAGAAATAGCAAATAATTTTTTTTTTCAGCTATTTTTTTTTTCTCCTTGTTTGACTAATGTTCCCGTTTGGAAATATTTCACCGCTTAGATCCTGAAAGCACGATAACCGAGCTATGCCCCTTGGGAGGGTTCAGATTATTGTAATGAAATCGGCAAGACTTTCTACTTGATGCGAATTTATTTGTTTATTAGATGGGCGGCGTGAGATTTACGATGCTCTGAACTGTTCATCTCCTTGCCTTTAAACGTTTGGGTTTTGTAAATGGTGTGAGAGAGGGCTGCATTATTGTCACTTAGCAACCCTCATAGGTTTTTGAAGCCTCCCGTGCATCCACAGGGTGGGAAAGAAGAGGGACCCCTCTGTGGGGAGACACCGGGAGGGCTCCTGGCCAGCCAGTGCCAGGGTCTTTCGAGGTCTCTTTGTGCTGAAGGAAGCTGGCCGTGCCCTCGGTGTCGTTTTGCACTTCTGGCATCGTTTCGTGCTGCGAAGATCCGCCGAGGTCTTTCGTGCCTGTGGAGATTTAAGTGGATCTAAAGGGCCGTCATGCTGCTCTGGTCAGTTACATCCCGTTGTGTGGTTGCTTAAATTTAGCAACTCAGTTTGGCTGTCTTCAGTTTGACAGCTGGTAGTCCTGAGAGCTGCTGTAAATGCTCAGGAGCAAGAGGGAGGTCAGCGTCTTCCCAGCTCTTGGTGGGAAGGGTGGCTTGTGCTGGTGGAAGCAGCCAAGGACATCAGCGTGGCTCACCAGCGGTCCCGGCTGCCCGTCAGGCAGACCTCTTCCCTCCCAGTCCCCGCTTTGCGTTGATCGTGAGGACGGGCACATACTTGTGTGTTTGTTTTAATGCTCCCATAGAGACATCTCGCTGCTTGCTCGGTCTCCTCTTTCCTTCCTGCTGCTGTCACTGTTTCTCCAGGAACTAACTACAGCCGAGGAAGGGTGGCTTCCCTTCAGCCCGTGCCTCGACTTCTCCCGTTCATCCCCATGAAGACAGGAGCTTCCAAAACCTCAAAAGTTTGCTGGGCATGGAGTCTCACAGAGGCTGCAGATATATGAGGTTGCTCCTCTGGATCATTTCACTCCACGCTGCCTGCTTCAGGGGTACTAATCCATCTTGGGAGCACAGTTCACTGGGGAGCTATTGACTTGATAACTAGTGCACCCTTTTTGCTGATTTTTCAGCTGCTATTGCCATTTTTGTGGGGAGCTTCATGAGTTACTGTATTGACAAACATTGACTGGCCTCTGTCTCAGCCTCCTGTTCGAGGCAAAGTGAAAAAAAGAGAGTGAAAAGGGTAAAAGGGGTTGTGGTGAGTCAAGGATCCCATCACTGAAATAATGTGGTGTAGTTCTTGGTGTGTACACTAATTCCTCTTCCTTCTGAGAGGGTGCAAGCCTGTGGTGGGGAGGTAGGAAAAGTGAGTTACTTGGGCTTGAGATGAAGAGCAAATGTTTCTGATTAAACCAGAGCTTTTAAGGAAATAAAAAAAATATATTTTTATCATTTACACAGCTTCTCATTAAAGGCAAAATGAACAGGAATGCCCTTCAGAGCTTAGAAGCCCGAAGTCCTATCTGATGTTGTTAAACTTGATTTTCTTTCCCTTGAGTGAGTTAACCTGTCTGAGCAAACTTTGCATGTAATCTGGACATTTGCATTATATGGGGGGAGGAAACAGAATTTAAGAGAGCTTTCTTGTGTAGCTCAGTTGACTGCAACTTGAGGGTGATTTTTTGTTGTGTATCATTTGCTTTGTGTTTGTTTTTTGTTAGAATGAATGAAGTATGAATGAATCCTTGGCTAATGCACATATTTCTGTGCAGCTTCTTGCCTGCTTCTGGACAAGAAGGGACTTTCACCTGTACTGAATCCACTGCTTAGCTTCTTGTAGAGAGAACAGTTTGAACAATGTGCCTCAAAACTCAGCAAGGTAAAACTCAGACAAGGTAAAATTTACACCTGGGACACTTAACTGCTTAGGCCAGTAGTCTCCAACCTTCCCTGATCCCCACTGGCAAATAAGGTTTCAAAAGCTCAAAAGCAGTTAAACAAATTAGGGCCGGTGCTTCCATCCTGTCTACTAGATAGCAAGCTTCCTCCCTTGCCCCACTTGCTAATTTTATAAAATACATGAAAGAGAATCACTCAGGGCTTCAGAGGGCTGTCAGGTTTCTGCCTGTGTCCCTGATGCTGCATTGAAAGCCTGTGTTCTGCTGCTTCCTCAGCATTTCAAAGGAGAAGGAGATATTAATAAGTACAGAACTTCTGATGGGCTCTTGTCAAAAGGAAGCTATTAAATGTGCTGGCAATGTCAAGCTGCACGTAAAAAAACAACCATTGGTACTTTTGCATATTATCTCACGTTACCTGGTGCTACCAGGTAAATGCAACTGCAGTGAATAGCTGTGGTTTTTGAAAGAATACCTAATCTTTATTTCAGTTTCTTTAACCTTTGCATAGTCCTGATTATGCGTACACTTCAGGAGATCTTAATTCTTGCAGAAAGAGGCAAGTAATTCTGTGCATGTGTGTACGACCACATACCAATGTTGATTTATTTCATTTTTTCCTTTTTGCTTACACCATTTAGGGAAAAAGCAACTCAGTTTTTCACTTGGTTGGTGCCTCCACCGTCAAGGAGGAGATAAAAGGAGTTAACATCATAGGTTCTGCTCTTTCCCCACCCTTCCTCAGCAGTTTTACAAAGGGCTGCTATTTCAAATTACCCTTTGAGCCCGTGATAAACCTGTGTCCCTGGGAGGCTGTCTCACAGCAAGGAGTTGGAAATGACCAGGAAATTTTCTGTTTTTCTATATGAGTAATGAAAAGGATGATTATACCTTTTCTTTGAAATATAGACTAAGGTTATTTATAGCTAATCCACACTTTAAATTACTGTGTGTAGGTGTGAGAGGTTATAGAGAGGGGCTTTTTGTAGGGAAAAAATATTTATGGGGTTGATACAGAATCATAATAATT
This sequence comes from Anas platyrhynchos, assembly GCF_047663525.1. NCBI lineage: Eukaryota > Metazoa > Chordata > Aves > Anseriformes > Anatidae > Anas > Anas platyrhynchos. The sequence goes on from NC_092587.1 coordinate 175,677,381, forward strand.
ATTTGGGCTGGAAAGGACTTCTGGACTCCCAACCCCATGCTTAAAGGAGAGACATTTTCAAAACAACGTTAGGTTGCTCAGAGCCATTCTTTGCAAATAATGTCTTACAGATCACTAAAATGTGGTTCCTGGTATGTTTCAAATGCAGTATTCTCTGTCTCCCTTAAACACAAGTGTCAAAGATAACCCGTATCTGCTAAGTAAGGTTTGTCAGTATTTAAAGGCTTGTTTGAATACCTCCAGAAGCAAAAAATAAAACTACTTCTTTTCAAAGCTACAACTTTAAGAAAGGTCATCGAAGGTAAAAGTAGCTTTGCCTCCCTTCCATACCTTCTAACATGGAATAGGTGCGAAACAGTAGGTTTGCTGTCTATTCAGCAGAGGGCAAGTGCACACTTTTTGTACCTAATTAGGAGTATTTTAAATAACTTTCTGTTTGCATTACAAGTGATGCGAATGCAGATCAATGGCATGAAGCCATGTCAAGTTCTAAAACCTTTCTCATTTGTCTAAACCTCCCTGGAAAGTTTTCTGTCTACAATAGTACTGTTGGATTTGCCCTAAGACTGTATGCTGTTTTAGTTAAAATTTTAAGACTAGAATTTAAGAGACAATCAGAGGAGCTGAGAACTGAACTCCCTTTTGGCAAGAGGAAATTACAAAATCTTAAGTTATCTCCATATTTTCTGTCTTTCCTTTTTTTTTTTTTTTTCTTGTTCTCTTTTCTTTTTTTGTCGTTCTGTATGACCTAGGGTTTGACCAAGATGCAGAAAAATGCCATGGAGAGTGTCTGGGTAGTGCTGCACCGTCTTCACAGTTCCTCCCACATAGCTGGGTCTCATCAGCAGAGGTGATCCTGCACCTCGTGCAAGTGCTAAGGGGTGACTCAGATGTCATGAGTGTGGTACAGAATAGCACCCATCTAAATGCAGCAAAGAAATAACTGGCACAGGAACTTGTTGAAAGTAGGCTTCTTGGCCTTTCATGTCCGGGATACACTTTTAGTGTTTTCCCTCTGTAAAATACTTTGTCATCAATGTGATTATAATACTTTTCAAGCTATGCAGTTTATTTGAAAGGCCGCCTGTCTTCTCTTTGAGTCCAAACTTGATCTTCCCTCTTACTTGACCTTGAACCACTTAAACTTTGTGGGTCTTGAGTTGTTGCTAATACCACTAATCGGTTTTACTACAGCATATGGCTATGGAGCAATACTGATCCCAGCTCTTCTTCCTCAGGTGCTAAGCAATACTAAACTTGTGATTCATTTTGTGCACAGAGTTTCATAGTGTTAAAAAAAAAAAAAAAAAAAAACAACAACAACCAAACAAACAAACAAACAAAAAAAAGCTTTTCTGTGTTTTTCTTTCATTGGAGAGGTATATCATGTAATTTATAGAAAAATAGATCTGTAAGACAAAACAAGTATGTAATATCCACAGGAAAAAATAGTTATAGGTCATGCTGAATTTTGCTTGAAACATTTGATCAGTGATTAAAACCTAATCATATGTGCAAGTGTGTAGTCCTGCTGTGTTAGAAACACTTGTAATAGAACTTTATAGCATGGTGTATCAACTTATTATTCATCTGATAGGTATAAAGAAGGAAAAATGTTCTGGTACTTCTAGCATTTCTAACATTTAATGGTTGCTTTTGTTTTAATTGCAAAAATGCCTTATTTTTAGGTGGAAAGGTTGAAAATCTCTAGCAGTATCTTGTTAAGTAGTATAATAGGCTGAATTGTTCTTTCCTTTACAGCCTCCTAAATTTGACTGAATCTATGCTTAATTTTTACCCTAGGGAATGGAGCTTACCGTGAGAATTTCAATACATGCTATGTGAGAATTGCTTATTCTCTTCCATATTTCAGCACTGTGTATAGCTTGGCTATTCCCATCTTTATGGATGTTCCTTTCAGGTTTAAAATTTGGGAGAAGCAGTGCCAGGCGTGAAGCTTGAAGTTCAGGCAGTTCCCTGACAAAGTTCAGAGTAGTGCCTATTATAGAAGCACTGTTTATATTGTTCCAGTTAAGAACATCATAGCATGTCTATTACAACTATCTCCTTTTATATGTCGGCTATAAAACCTAATTCTAAACTGAAACAAGAATGTAGTCTTGATGTTTTATTGCTTGGAGTTAATATACAGTGAAAGCCCATTTGAGAGTATTCAAGAGTAAATGCTGCTCCTCATTACAGTCTCTCTTGGCAACCTGGGCTGGGTTCATTGCACACAGGCAAGCAGCTGTCTGAGCACTGGTGGGAGGTTTTTGTCTTCTTTGTTATTTTCACAAGTTGCATAGAGAAGAGTACAATTTGAAATGTCAGCATCCCGGGATTTCGACAGTGGGGATGGACATGCTTAGTGTTCCTAAAAGCTTCCGTGGAAGAGTGAAGAATGGAGAGGGCAGCCAGCACATTTCGTCAGTGCAACTTAAATGTAACGTAATGTGTGGGACAGCTTCCTTCTGAAGCAAGATCAAAGTGTGGGTAGAGGATTGTGTGCAAACAGCAAAATAACTTGGGAAGAGCTTTTTAGACCTGGAACTACATGTCACAGTAAATGCTTAACTTGACTGTTTCCTTCAGTGACTCAAAAGGTTTCTTTTTTTTTTTTTTTTTTTTCCCACCTGGACTTGGGCATAAATTTGCCAATGAATCAATTTATTTGTTTATTTTAATCAGCTTTTAGGGCATCTTCACTCTCATCATGGCCAACAGAAGCTTAAGTGAAAGCTCAGTGGAGGAGGGTGTGGGCAGTGCATCAGCAAGGAGGGTGTAGTACTTGATCTACTCAAACCCGATGTAAAGATAAACGGAGTAACACTGGAGTAGGAGTGAATGTGCATGATTTAGTGCTTTGTGCTCTATGCTCAGTACCCACCTTACCTTCTGTGCTCATAGTAAGCAGATCACACTGAGGACATTTATAGCAAACAAGAAACAGGGTTTAAGTGCCTCTAGGTTGTGCTCGCTGATGCATGCAAGCCCCTAAAAGTACTGTAGGGCAGCTTGGTCAGTAAGATGATCTGTGGGTCTTACATCTGTAGCACCGTGTCAGCTATTGCCTGTCCTAATGGCTTTGTAACAGCTTTTCTCCCAGAAGCTAGTGTACGTGACTGGTTGATGCTTATGGGACAAGCTTAATTCTGTGGGTGGATCTTAAAAGGGAAGATGTTGCCTGGAGGGCAGCATTCAGCCTATGAAAGTGCTCATTATTTTTCCACAATCTGTAGCTCCTGAGGCGCTCTATTCTTTGTTTGCCTTACTTCTCCTCAGGTGGGTCCCTATCCATGAATTTGTGATGTCGTTTCGCTTAAGACTGTGTTTTTAATTGCTGTTATCAGAGCCCAAGTAGTAAAACATGACTGCCTGTCTTCTTAGAAACCCAGCTAACCCATTCCCTCTTTCAGGAGTGCAATGTTGATTTTCTCAGCCTTTTGTGTCTTCAGAGGATGAGAACCAATTTTAATTTGAGGATAGTTTTTTCCCTGATTGTCTGCTAGACAAATGTGGAAGGTGGTGGTGTAGGCTAGTGGGATCAAAGGGCTGGGATGTGGGTGCAGGTACTGGAAGCCCTTCTGTAATTATGAAGTTTTCATTTTTCAAGCCTTGTGTGTTCAGAAACTTATTTCCCTGCTGTAATTATCTGTGTGGCTGATGACTGTACTTATGACATGACATTATATTTAAAGCTTATCTGCCGAACTAGAAAGGCTGGATTCTGCTCCCCTCCCTCCATGAGTGAATGAGTGAATTTCTGAGGACAAAGTTACAACTCCTAAGCTGAGACAGATACCACAGGATTTGTTGAACACTTGTTCAAAAAGCCTTTTAACTTTTTCTTTAGTTGAACCATGTACCACTTATCTGTGATTATGTGAGGCCTGTTGATTGCCCTCATGGAAAGGGGGAATTGCCACGAATGAGCTGTTACACAAAACTCATTTTTTATTCTTGTGTTTTTTTCTTTCCTAAAACAACTGGATGAGTTCAAAGGATTTATGTGTATCAGTGGACACTGGGGCAGGGTATTGGGCCATGGTGATCAGATATGGGAGACCAACGGTCACCAGCTACACTCTTGGCTGAGGTACAAGCAATTACTTGTTGTGAAAGCAGCCGTGTAGGAATCTGTGCTAAAGCAGGATCCACGCACTGCCTATCCACATGTCAAACACAGGAGACCCCTTGAATGGTGGTAGAACAATCAAAGCTTTGGAGTGTAATTGTATGTTCTGAGCTTTATTTTTTTTATAGTATATACTTTAGAGCTACTTTTCCAGGAAAAAAATGTGCTTCTTCATGTTATTATTATTATATTTTTTTTCAGCTTTATTTTCAGCTGGTATATTGTGGACCCACCTACCTGGAAGAGACAGTGGTGCTGTACAGAGGCGCCCTAGCTAGCCCCAAGTGAACTTGCTTGCCTTCTGGATCCAACGTAGCTGTGTTGTGCTTTGTTCCCAAAGGAGCTAATTAGCTGGGGTGTTACATCATGCTACAGCGGTTATCTTGCTTCCAGTTCCAATGTACTTCATGTAGCGATAGCTCACATATCTCTGCAAAACACTGCATTGTATTGTTCAGGCCTGTCCCAAAATACGAGGAGAGATTTATAGCAGGGTACTCAATCCTACTTCCTTATTTCTTCACTCTTTGTACAGTGGTGAATGAGCTCCTCAGACTGGGAAGATTTCTTCCATGCTGCTGAAGGGAGCAATTCTTTTCTCTTTTGTCTTCGCGTGGCTCACCACTACACGCACCTTTCCCCATCCAGAACAACCCTCGCTGCTTCACCTACTCAAGGTAACAATAGCCGTAGGAGCAGCCTGCCTTGGTTCTCTTTATTTAGAAGCATGATATTTGAAGGATTGTGTGAGGAGGGAGAGGGAGTTGTATGAATCCCCTGTCTGAGGAGAGGAGAATCCAAAATCTCGCCTGTTCTCTATAGGGATGTCATTTGATTTTTCTTCATCTGAATGGTGCAACTCCAGGAGCATCTTGGTAACTTACTTCACTTCAGGTGAACAACCTAAGTCAGTGGATGTCGAAAATGGTACAAGTAAGAACTGTCTTGAACCCCTTAGGTTTTTGTTGTCAGCAAAGAGTTACGTAAAGCTGAAGCAGAAAGAGATTGGAACTGCCCTAGTCCAAATAAAAATGCCTACGCTATGAGATGGTCTAATCAAGATCAGAGCTTCCCTGTTAAAAAATTTTCCGATGTGTGTTTGTTGCTTTCTTTATTTGTTTTTGTTGTGTGTGTGTGTTTTTGTTTTTTTTTTTTTTAATCGCCCATTGACCTAAGAAATATAGTTATTGTAGTTAACAATACTGTTATAACACACACTGACAAAATCCAGATAACTCAAAGTTGGGCTGACACTTGATCCTTTACTCATACTATTGTTCCATAATATTTTTTCCTCCATGACATCATGAGCTATGAAAGTGCCAACATTTTTTTTTCAAGCTGCCTAGCCTTTTCTTCCTTCATGGCATAACCTTTATGTTTAAAAATAACTCCTTTTCCTTTGTATTTAGTGCATATTTTGAGAGGAAACTGCTTGCCACGTGAGAATGTTTAACATCTGTGGTGGTTTTACCACTATATATTCAAAGCAGTTGGCACATGCATTTATCTGCAGGGGTACAATGACATTTTTCTCAGCAGCTGTATCCATGACAACAACTGGGAATGTCCATGCCTCCTCTTTAGTTTTCAGAAGAATATGAGTTCTTACCTTCCTAATGAAATGCCTGCAAGAAAAAGCTGTGCAATTTTAATCAGGCTGGATTCCCTTCAGCCATTAAATAATGGCCTCTCCCAAACGCTTTAGTATCAGGAAGTATCAAAAGAACAAAACTAAAATGCGTGTATCCACATGCACTGGGAGAAGAGTGAGCCTCTGTTTCACCTGCTACAACCCAGCATGAATTGTGATGGTAAAAATGAAGGTACTTTGGGAAGTTCACTTTATTTTCAGCGTGTACAAAGTGTGTAATTTAAACACTTAAGCCCAGAGCTGTAAGGAATAGCGTTATGAAATTCATTTCTGTTACACAACAGAACTGTTTTCCATGTGTGCAGGACAATGGAAGTTACTCCTGGGTAGTGGGCAGTCCGTCTTCAGTCTCAGTGAATGGTACAGTAAGTGGCACAGAAGTAGTAGATCAGGCAGCTCTTTAAGAGCACTCATCATCCAGCAAACCCAAAGTGACTTATTTACATGCCTAAATGGGTGTTGTTAATGCCGACTGTTCTTGAAAATCTGATGGTGGTTAAAGTGGTCTCTTATTATGAACAGTGCTGAAGTAGGAGAATAAAACAAAGGGCACGGGCAACTTTGTTTTCTCTTAAACAGAAATCTGAATTCAAGGATGAGGCTAATCAACCTGCTAATATATAGGTTGCCAAAACCCAACAGTTTCGTGGGAGCTGAGGTTTTGATTTATGTGAAGATGAAGGTATGAGGCTTGCTGCTTTGGGAGGCTTAACATCCATGTTAACGCCTCTTCTGCATGCTTTCTACTCTGTTCTCGAGTAGTTTCTGGACCCCTAAGAAGATCCAGACATACCTCATTCTAGGTTTTCAAGTTGTTCATTGCTTTAGAAAACAAGAAACACTGACCATGACAGATGGTAGAAGTATTTAAATTGATTTATTCATAGTTAACTGTACAAATGTTGTATAGTTTTTATTCAGGAGAATGTGAGTGTGGGAAGTGGGGTAAAAAACAGCTTTCTTACTATTTTCTGCCTCCTGCTGTCTGGAAAGGAGAAGGGAGGAGGGAGGGGTACTTCGCACCTTCAGCTTTTGGGAATTTGCAGAACAGGGGAGTCACAGAAGTGGTGGAAGGAGATAAATGCGAAGGGTTTTTAGAAGCCCAGAGCACACTCGGTTGAGGAAAACACTGAGAACTGCTGGGCGCTGGTCTACAAAGACGAGTTCAAAGATGGGACTCGGCTTCTGAGGCCATGGGTAATAAGGGAGAGGTTTGCGGGCAGTTCTTAAATGTTTCACTTGGCAGTTCTGAATCGTCTCTCCTGATAGTATAGTGATATAGTTCATTAATTATATGTTACAATGTCATATTAGTTCCAGGGTTTGGAGTTGTTTGTTGTCTTTTGCTAAGCCTACCTCAAGGGAAGGAGGGCGGAGGCTGGCTGGCTGGCTGATGGTTCTTCTGCCACACCACCCAACCTCAATTTATAACTGTAAAGGCTTGGATGAGAAGCCTCACCATTTCCAGGCAAAAGGAAGCAGATGTAACAAACTCGGGAGTTCCTAAGGGCCACTTGGAGCTGCTTCTAGAGAGAAATGTGTTCTCCAAAAGAGAATAACATATCTGGAGAGGCTGTTACAAAGTCATTATGTGGAAGAACTGCCTGTCTTCCCCTCAGCGCAGGGACAGGCCTAGCCTGTCTCATGGTTCGTGGAAGAAACTAAAGGCAGGACAAAAACCCTCAGAAGCGGGGGAGTTTTGGCATGTAGTAAGTCCCCTTCGCCTCCGAGCTGCTCCACAGAAGGGATATTGAAAGTCCTGTTGCTGGGAAGGGTGTCAGGACAGTTTCTGTTTCGTTCTGAGCTCTTGGTGAAAGGCCTTAGGACGTCTGCCTCAGGGATTCAAATCCTGAAGCTTTCATCATGGGTCAGGAACAGCTTCTCTTGGGTTTACTGCATGAAGTAAATGGGAGTGCTCGTTCACATCAAAATAAAAGCCAAGGTTAAAAACTATGCAAACTCTGGGAAGTTACTGTAGAGGATGAGAATATGGCCCCTTTTATCCATTCAGGAAGCATGGAAAGCTTTAGCAACCAATTTTAAAAAGATCATATCATATCATATGAGCGTAACTACATCTGAGAGAACTTTGATTTTGCAAACAAACCTGGTAGGACTAAACGTTTTATTTTACTGGAGTAGGGCCTCGCCATCCTTTTTGCGAGCTTATTTTCAGTTTCCGAAGCAGTCCTTTAGCTGTGAGGGCTGTGAAATGTCGGCACCTGCCTTCTCTGACCGCACGTGCTTGGCTAGACGAGGACATACAGAACACGTCGCTGAGTAGATCCGTGCCCAAGAAGGTGATCCCAGAGAGCGACCTTTGGATACAGCTGGTTCACTGGCTCTACGCTTAGGGTTTCTCTCCGTTTGCCTGCTATGGGTGGCACGGCTGGAGGGGTCACCTTCCCTTGCTCCCCCCCAGGGTGAATTGATGGGCAGCACCTGCCGCAGTGAGTCAGCAGGGCTCGGCTGGCATCTGCTGCGGCGGTCCCGCACCTGCTAATAGCATCTGTCAGCCAACCTTCAACAGTGTCAAAAAATAATGGTTCCAGGAGCAGCAGCCCACTCCACAATTGTTTTTTTTTATTGCTGTGTCTTGCATTCGTGCCCTCCTCTCCGTGCGGGGTTGTTGGGAGCACCATGCTTGCTTCTATTTCACAGCTTTTTTCTATTTCTTTTTTTTTTTTCTCCACTTTTAAATTTGTTACATCATCTCCTTGCGAGTGATGTTTGGTTTATGCTGAATGCATACCTGATGTAACTACTCATTTGAGTACTTGGTCTCTATGCCAATAAACAATATACCTTGGCAGTGCTGAGCATTTTTTTCCAGTGAACATGTCAATGGTTGCGGAGACTGGATGGAAATAAAAACTCATCTATGATCTCAAAATAAGATGCACATTTTTGACAGCTGCACCACACTTATTTTTTTTACACTTTGTAGCTTTGTAGTGTCCAACAATTTTATCAAGGCCAGTTTTCTCTTAACTTTTCTCAGAAAAAAAATGATATGCAGCCATAATATAGCAGTTGAATGAACTTCTTCATTTTAAACCTTAGTATTAGTTTGGTGAATCAATTTATCAATAGAACAGGCTATTCCACTTGAAAGATCTAAAAGAGGGATAATTAACTCTGTTGCTGATTCTGTCTGTCTGTCTTTTGTCTGATGGAGTCTGGAAGCAACTTAATAGAATATAAAGTATTTAAAATTTCATTATCTAAAATTGCTTTCCTTAATTCCATTCACTTTACATGTTGCAACACTGAATTAGCGTGTATTTTGTTCATAGCTGCTAATGAACTACGTTCCATTTACCTGCTTACTCCTAGGCTTCTCTAATAAAGTCACAAACTAATAAACTTCAGAGTTGAGGTGAAGCAGATGTATCTGGAAAAGTGTCTGGTGATAATGGACTGATCTTTGTCTGTTTTGTTACATACAACTTGGAAACAGCATAAAACTTATTTATTTTATGTTTTTAAGGAAAAGGGATGTTTTAGCTTTTTAACATCAATATAAGTTTTTAGTTAGACCTTTCCACTTAGGCTTGCAACACTTACATGCCACATCCATGTAGCATTTCTCAAGAAATCTTTGAAGGATTACCTTCAAATACTTATAATTTCATAAATACAAATATTAGCGTCTCTTTCATTAGAGGATTCATACTCATTTTGTTATGCCTTGCCTTTAAGAAACCACTTCATGATGCAAATAAATACAGATGACATCTGTCATCTGAAATGCTTTTAACCATCAATTTGAATATGACCATAGTGCTTTTTCAAGTGAAAATAAATTAAGTTGGAAAAGCTATATGAAAAATTGATTAAAAAACTACTTTACTCAACTGAATTGTTTTACAGAAAATATATGAAATAAACATAGCTATCAGGGCATAATAGAGGGAAATCCAACCTTCATATTGTGAATATAATAACTTTTTTAATAAACTCTAAAAGGAGTAGTTACGGTGGAATTCATTTCACTTCATTTCACTGATACCAACGTTAGTCATCTACTTTGTCACCCGAACTGCCTGTGTAATTAGCAGAAGGGAAGAAGTGCCTCTGCAAAGCAATTTATCCAATTTCTTCCCATCTTTTCTGTCTCCCTATTCTTTTTCTATAGCATTATATTATCTAGTCAGTTTTTACTTTACCCCCTCGATGCCTATAGACAATGCGATTTACTAACATGGAGTCTGATGGAGCAGTTTGCTGTTGATGCCAGAGGTTTCTGTGGGATATTGCTGCTTTCCTTCACCTGTCTTCCCAGTAATGTAGTTTTCACCTGTGTGTTAGCCATTCTGGGGTTATATTCATTCTCTTCTGCTGTAATGTACTTAATTTGTTCAGATAGCTTGAGGTGAGCTGCTGGGCTCCCAAAGAGGCAATTGTGTTGGGGCTTGGCCATAGCTAGCATTTAGGTCATCTGTGAGAAGCTGTATTAATTACACTCAAAGAGTAGTTTAAATAAGTTCAGTGAGAAACCTGAGCAAGGTAGCAGTCTGTTTGGGTAACGAGAACAATTCACTCACAAATAACTTTCTGAATGCTCCTGCTGATGATTTCACTCACTGTGCAAGGCAAATCTAGGCTGCGCAGATCTAATCTTTCCCATGCCCTTTTCCACTACATGAAAATGACTTTCGATAGGGCAGTCCTACCAGTTTAAGACCGTTCTGCAGAAGTACAAAGTGTCAGGCGTTTTGTGATTGATTTTGTTAATATCTTTATGGAAAGTATGAATCAGAATAGCATGGGAAATAGGACTGTATTTTAATTCTCCGAGTATAGTGGTGGGTTGAATTTGCACAAGGCTTAGGAGCTCAGCTAATTTTTACAGTACTGCAAACACTGTATGATAAGCATTTCAAAAGGATGCTAGCAAAACAGGAGAAATGCATCTTGTAATGAACACCTAAGCTGTTTAAATTTCCTTATAGATAAGTAAATAGATGATACGTGTAGATCAGGCACTTTTCCTGAGAAGAAAGGCAAGTGCAGCTCTTTGATGCTGGAATATAAATAACTAATTTTTCTTTATTAGAAGACTGCTTCAATCAACTGCTACTTTAGACTGGGGAAAAAGGATTAAAAAACAAAAAAAAGTTTAAAGATTAAAGGTTTTAGAGCGTGTAGACTAATCAAGGTGTCAACTGATGAGGTGTCCTTGGAAGGCAGAGAGCTTTTGTTCCTTAAAAGTTCCAGTATTTGCACTTCTTCATGTGTTTTTCATGCTTTTTCTCCCCCAGCTTTTGTTACAGTGCTTCCACACTTGGGTCTCCTGTGCCACCGTATCCACTCCTTTTTATGATTTCTGCCCCCCTCCCCATATTCTAGGTTCCTGCCCTCCTCGCTTGTGCCTTTCATATTTCAGTCCTTAAATTACCCGTGAGAGCAAGGTCATCCAGTGCAAGGAGGCTTTTTGGGGGAAGATGAAGCACGCTGGGAGATGAGCAGGAGTGCTTTCCTTTTTGTGCCTCCTTTCTTCTCTTCCTAGCCCCTACCTCTTCAGCGAGTAGCAGAAGGAGCGGCCGCTTGCTTCGAGCCGCACGCTGGTGCAGCCTCCCATTGCTCTTCACTTTGAAACCGACGGATGCTGATAAGAAATGCAGATGTTTAAAAATATCTTAAATAACTGACAGTGTTTTTAGGGCAGCTTATTATTTACTTGTCGATGGAAATTTTCGTTTCCTTCAAAGTTTCATGCGCATGGAACATCCAAAACTGGAAGCTCAAAATATTGCTTTATATAGAAACATTTCACTCCCAGCCCAGCTGTGCACTTTAGCCAATCGGATGAATTCTTTCTATATTAGATTATGCTAGGAGTAATAAATATAACTGAGGGTAGTGGCATATAAAAACCTTGAGAGACATAATATCCCCAGTACATGCTGGAAATCTTAGCAGATTTGTGAGGATACTCCTGGGAGGTAGGCTTGGGCTAGAGCCTTGATTTTGTAGAAGACATGGTTCTAGGGAATCAGTGAAGCAGTAAGTATTGTAAGGAAATTAAGACTGCAAATTACAAGCGTATATCTGTAAATACAGACTTATGTGTAAAGGCAAATGTCTAAGAATAGTGTATTTTAACTGAGCTAATTTCAGCAGTTGTAGTTATCTTCAGTAAACGTGTGGAATAAGTACTGTTTCTTCTAAAACAGATTTGGTTTTTAATCATCAGTATATTGGAGGAAATCACGTTGGTCTCTGTAATTCTCAGACATTCCTGGTCCTGTGTCTATGTATGCTTTATCTGTTGTTTCATTTTCATTTTAATTATAATTTTATTAATCCACAGCTACCTCTCTTTCTCTTCGTAATATATGCTGTTATCTACAACTGGCTTAATTTAGTAATATGCAATGGATACCTGGTTCTTCAATGCAGCATGTCTGTTTAATTTTTCTTTAATTTGGGGTACATACATTTTGTTTACTTGAAACTGTCTTTCTCCATTCCTCATAACATTTTCTTCTTAAAATTTTCATGTTCACTGACAATAGCAAAGATCCAGGATATTGCTGTGCAGGAATTGAATTTGACTTTGTGTTGCTCCTGGAGGCATAAAAATATTATCCTAGGTTTATTTTGATTCCCATTACTGTAAAGATGAAAATGATTAGTTATGAACACTTTGGGTAAAACTTCGCATCATGAGTTAATACAATAGAAATGCTCGGCAGCTTGTGACTGCCTTCATACTAATTTTCTTAATTATAATGTCAATTTTTAAAAATGCATTTTGGCAAAGCTAGTTGATCAGCTTTCTCTTTTTGCTCAAAAGACAGGTAGTTTGGAGTCTTACTTTACCAAAACAAGGACTTATTTGACACTGCAGGAGCAGGTATTTAGAACCTAACAAGGAGAGCATTACACTGTGTTGCTGAATGCTTACTGATATGCAGTGGCAGATAATTTGCTATTTTAAAATGCTTTATTTTCAAAGCACCGAGCAGCAAGGTAATGGTTGGCTGTTGAACACACAGCTGCTTTTGTCTTTCATTTCAGTTACTTGTAAATGTACCAAATGGCAACTTTTAGCATTGTGTAGTATTAAACAATTTCATGTACTTGATTTATTGATGTTTCTGTTATAATCTGTATTGCACTGTCTGCGTTGCTGTGAAGCAGAGGTGTGCTGTTGTTATTGTTGTCATCAAAAATATCTTCCCTAAGCTGTTCATTTCATTATATTGTTCTAGAAAAAGCTGTAAAATACCAAAAATAAAATAAAATAAAATCCAACCTCAGTCATGACTAAGTAAGTTTCCAACTTCAGGACTATAAAAAGTGCTGTAGAAATGGGAAGGCTGTTTGGAGTCAGTGAGTATGTTCTGGAAGTTGCTGGCAGCACAGATGCATCCCCGTAGGAGAACAGGGTTATTAAATATTATCATATATTGTTACATATTATCATATAGATGATATGACTGATTTCTCAAAGATCGAGGGAGATTAAATGCAAGGGTTGTCACTAGGCTGCTTAGGAGGTTAGGAAAGATTGCCTTCCTAGGATGTGCAATGGAAATGCAGATAAAGAAAAGAAGAAGAAAACTTGAAAGGAACCAGCCAAAAAAAAAAAGAGCATGGGTAAATGCTTTCCTTTGTTTGCAGAGGGGGAGGATTTTGGTTAATTCAAACTTGTATCAAAGCTATGAAACTAGCAAGCTCCACTGTATCAAAAGGGAGATTTTTTTTTTTCCCCTCCTGGTCCTGTGTTTGAAATGTCTGCTGTGCAAAAGAAGCTACTCCACTGTTGCTAACTAACCAGATTACCTGACTTGCTAGCATGTTGGAAAATACCATCTGATTTTCCCTCTTCTCAGCCTCACTGAACAGGATGCTTTCATCACAAAGTTTACCATTTTTCCCTAATGCGGACAGAGCTTTGTACTTTTTGTACCTTTCTCTGACTCGGAGTGGGATTTTGCAAGCTATTTTTCTTCCGTGTCATTATCACAGTATTTTGCATCCAAGCTGCCAGTATGGTGAAACCGTACTGATACTATTCACCATTCATTTTACTTTCAGTGATGAAAATAACTCCTTTAAAAATAAAATAAAAACTTGACCTGAATCATTTCATCAGCATAGTTGACCGGAGGGTGAAATACAGAGCTGTGACTGGGATGAGGGGCTGGGAAGGGGAGGGGGAGATGAGCACCTTGGGCAGGGTTTGCACACCAGAGCCAACCTGCTGCATGATGAAGTCTCCTGCCATCAGGAGAGAGAAGAAGATGCCTCTGAAGGCCTCCAGAGGGAGATACTATCCACCTAAGGTTAGGTGTCTCAGCTTTAAAGAGAATTCAGAATAAAGTTTATAGTATTAGTTTACAGTAATTAAGGTTACTGTAGCAGCTATTGCAGCTCCATCGTTTTCAAAAAAAATAAAAGTCAAAAATTACACGAATTGATCTCCTATGAAAAAATCTGGATAAGGTACCAAATCCTAAAAATCAAACAAGAACACCTAGTGTAACGTTATGATGCAATACTTCACTGCTTCTCAAATTTCGATATTCCTATTTATAAACTCCAAATTCCATGTCCCTAAATGTATGCGAAACAGGGAATATGTTTTATTTTTCATCTGCGCAGCTCTGTGTCGATATCCAGATTGCTATTTAAGGAAATAAACTGTAAAGTAAGGCAAAACAGCTAAAAATAGGACCCACTAACTAATACACGCTCATCCAAATAGAACATGTGGAAAACTTCCGTTGAGCATGCTGGAGATTAGTTTTACTAAAAAAGAAATATGTTAAACTGGGGATAAACACAGCCTTTTAACAGAAGAGGAGAGCGACGTCAGCCTGGGAGTTCTAAAACTAGAAAGGAAATCAGGAGAGGAAAAGGGAGGTTTGTGCAGCCCGCGTGGTGAACATGATCTGGCTCAGAAATAAGCTGGGAAAAGTTGGGAAAACAGAGATGAGAGAGAAAAAACCCTCGATGTTTGTTCAGGGATTCTGTAAGCCCCCTTGGCTCGTCCTCTACCGCTCTCGTTTTCATGCAGTCTTAGCCCAAAGTGCATGGCTTAAACAGTGGAGCTCCAGTTGAGTGATTTGAATTTGGTCAATGGGAAATAAATTTGAGATTTCATGATGCCTGCACAACTGCACTGTGAGAGCAAGTAGTTAAATTCCCCTTCTTATTTTTTTGGTCCAAATATTTTTATCTATTTATAGCATTTTTCGCCCACTTATGCGAAGAAGTAATTTTTTGGATTATTAAATCTAATTATGAATGTTCGGATCAGGAAACAATCTTTTTCTTTGACATTGGATTACAAAAAAGAGTAGGTAAAAGCAGATAAAATGGTCTAGAAGAGCAGCCAGAGTGATGGAGAGGGGAAGGCACGAGCTGACCTCGCGCTGTTGGTTATTGCAGCTGGGCGAGAGCTGACAGAAAGGCGCTGCACCAGGAAGTGCAAACAATTATTTGGAGAGCAAGAGTTGTGTGGGAAGGGGAACGGAGTCCAATCTTTCTGCTTCATTTATTCCAAGCACTGGAATTTGTACAAAAGCCTGGTTTAACTGGTCTGTCACTCCAGCAATGGTGAGGTTAAAATAATACACTATTTAGGAAATGTTTCCAATATCTTGAATTTTGCTGCTAATTTAATACCTGGTTTAATATGCATACCTTCTTATTTCGAGACTCCTGATAATATAAGTATTCTTCATCACTGGGTTCAGTTCAGCTTGTATAGAGGCAGACAGATTTGGAGAAACAAGAAAATATATATATATTTTTTTTTCTGAAGTTTTAATATCCCGATTCTTTCAGAAACCTATTTTTGAAAGCTTTTTGTAGGCTATTGACATATGTGCCTTCAGTGGAACGTTTTCAGCTTGCATGTGACATAAAACATGAGGAAGTTTATTTTGTAAATTGAGAAAAAAAAATGCAGATTAGATAACACTTACACGTTGAGCAGAAGATGTTTGGGGACCGGGATGTTTTATTTCTAATGTTTTTCTTTTTTTTTTTTTTTTTTCCAAATTTAAAATCTGCCCTAACCAGATTACCAAGGACTGTTTGCTTATTCATCCAGAAGGAAAACACCTGCATGCATGGGACCATATATATGGTGACTGTACTTTAAATTCATATAGTTTTGTCATTTACGACAGACACTTTGATGCACCAAACTCAACTATCTGATAGCACTGATCAATTAAAAAAAAAAAAAAAGGAAAGAAAAAAGAAAAAAATCTCTTGGGATAGAGTTACAGAATTGAGAGTGCTTACAAATTGTAAAAAATGTGATAAGTGGATGCTAGTGAAAACCAATAGCTTGTAGAAAATAAAGCGAGACAGGGAACTCTTGCAATTCGTTGTGATTACTCTGATTTAATAATTATGACTGTTTCCATGTTAATTCAGAAAACAGATGGTAAAATGATGAGAAATAAGCCATTATTATGCTTTGCCAGTTCTCTTGCAATTTTTTTGTTCAACTTTTTCAAGTAAGTCCCAGTGCGGAAACCTTGTGGAAAAGTGTGGAAAACTTGGGGTAGAGCTGAGATTAAGCCCCCAGACAGTACCTGACTTTCCTGAATGCACGATGCTGATGTCTCAAATTCTGCATGTTGAAAATGTGTTGATGGTAGCCCTTCTTTCTCCTTTTTTTTCTCTTTCTCCCACACTCCTGGTGTGGGAATGCTGCTGCATTCATCAGGTGGTGTAGTGAATTTGAGATAACCTGATCCTACTGTACCCTTTCCCCAGATCCACTGGTTATTTACCTTTATTTTAGTTATTTGTTTTTTTATGCTTTTTTTTTTCCTTCTCATCTTCCTCCACTTACTGTCTGTGATGAGCAGTAAGGGCTCACTGTTGTCATCTCATGACACATGGAATAAAAAGCCGATATTTTCAAAGAAAATAGGTAATTTTAAAGGATAGGGTGAGTAGTGTCATACAGGGGTAGCATCTGAGAGCTCCATTTTCTTCAAGCATAAGTAATACTTAAAGCTGATATTTCTTGTATTTGTAAGCACTTTAGATTAGACATTTTTGTCATATGTTTTTAATTAAATATATGGTTTAAAATTTTTGCTTTAAATATATTTAACAATTGAATAAAGTAATATGGTGTAGCAATAGAGAGAAAAACAGAGGCCAGTGAGTGATCCCAGTAAGTCACAAGAGGAAGGGCTTTTCCTTTGCTTCAGCTGATTTGCAAATACTCACTTCCATGAATTTCTAAGTCATGATTTTGGAATTAATCAGGGTCTTTGGAGGCAGGAAAACAGTAGAGTAGGTCTCTTTATTCCTACACTACACAGTCACTACAGAGCAAAGGGGGACTGGAAATAAGACTTGGTCTTTACTGCAGTAACAGCCAGCAGTCCAGTTTTTTTTCCTGTATATCTGATTCTCTTCAGGCAAAGTTAATCTTACTTTTGGGATGCAAATTTTGAGTAAAACACATAGCTGAGATTTTGTGTACACATATACAAATATATATATATACATATATGTGTTAATATGTACAAAATATTCATACAAATGTACATACTTTGGGGATATATCTGCATATTTTTGATATTTTCTTTACATATATGCATATATAGCTATTTTTATACATATACACTCTTTACACAGAGGCATATACATGTGCATATATACATCTGTACACACTAGGTATGTAAATTGCATACACACGGAAATTTTTAGGGGTTTTGGACACATGCACAGATGGAGGTAGTTTTGGTGTTGTGTTTTCTCCACTCTATTTTTTCACCCCAAAAGCCATTGAGGTGAATCAACATGCAGTGGCATCCCTGCTTTATCTCAAAGAGGAGAAAATTGTTTGGACATTAATGCTGGTTTTAAAGGCCATGTCTTCATTGCAGCTTTTAAACAGACGTGTAATTGGTGGATAGGGCTGGCTGCTTTCCGTCAATATTCTGTTAGCTACTCCAGCTGCTAGCAGGCAGTATCTTCTGCATCGTGGTTCTTTTCTAATTATCCATTTCCAGTGTCCTCTCTTTTAATTTAATTTAATTTGGCTTTCTCTGTGTGTGTGTGACCACACAAGACCAAGTTAGTACCAGTGGAGCTTCCCCCTAAGTTTCTTAGTCTTGCTTGTAAGTGCATGTGTTTTGGTACATTAATTCTTCTGCTTAATACTCAGTAATTACTCATTTCCCCCCAGTTCTTTTTGTTGGGGGCATTTCTAGTTACTTAAGATAGTATGAGAATGCAGGGCTAACTTTTCCCTCGAGTCTGGTAGGGAAAGAGAATCATGGATTTAAATGGTGCTACTGAGAACTGTGATGCTGTCAATTCATTGTGAGGAAATACTAAAACCATTAAAGAGGGTCTGAGAGCAAATGCCTTTTTTTAAACAATCTGCTGATGAGTACATATACAAGATCCAGTGAAGGAGTCAGTGGAGTAATCAGACTGGTAAGATGATGTTTCCTTTTCATACTTGATTTAGGCATCTCAAATAATTTTATGACATACAATGTTAGAAAATGTAAGACTTTTAGTTGCCTGATTGCTAATGCAGTGCTCGCCCATGATCCATCCAACTTAACTATTCTTCATAGTTTTGCATTATGCCTGCTTTCCTTTACAATATCTTTACCTCCAGCCCACAGTCCTCTCCAAAACTGTTTGTGCATGAAGTTAAAAAAAAATATATATATATGTAAAATTTCATCTGATCACTGTAATCAATTGCTCTTGGGATTTTTTTCAAATTTAAATTTGCTTTGCAATATATTCTGGATAGTGAGAGAAGATCATTTTTGTTGTACATTTTCCATCATCTAATTTAATTTTATTTTGCTGATAGTTTGCTTAATTGTTACATTGATAATTTTTAGAGAGAAGAATTAAAAAACATAGTTTTATATGTGCATATTTTTGGTTGATTTTTGTGATGTTGTGTTAGGAACTGTAAGTACACAAGCCTTTAGCAGTAGTCAGAGGTGGTTCACCTTTTTCTTGCAACTTTATATCTCTCCCATATTTAATTTAAATTTTGGCTGAAAAGCTAATGTAGCTATATAATTCTCTTTTTAACTTGCTAGAGGGTTTTTATGCACTGAGATTGCAATTAAGGCATTTTAGTCTTAGGTCAAAAAGAGGTGTATCTTTAATAACCATAAATTTTGAAATTATGTATTCTCAAATTATTTGTTTTTCATTTTAATCTCGTAATCTAAATTGAAATGTGCTGCTGAAATGTAATTGAAAACTTTTAGGGATTAAAAAACTTCGTTTTATCAGGAGGTATTTCTACTTGCAATAGGCTTTAGAACATTTTAACCTAAAAGTTCAGGCATCAGTCTGTTACCTCTACTTCTTTAGCAGAGGACAGATATACTAAAGCCTGGTAGAAAATTAATTGAAAACTAAATTTGAACATCTCCCTCAATGTTCTTTATTTTCTATAGAAGGAAACCCAACCTATTAAAAACAGACAAGTTCAGTGTAAAAATTTCTTCCCATTAAGAAATTATTTAAGATGTTAGTACATCTTAATTAAAGTGAAAGTGAGTTTTTCTCCTTCCTGCTCGGTCTCCTGCCTCAGAGATTTTTTTAAATGTAGAGCTGCATTGCTAGTTATCTTCAGTTTTTGCAATGGAAAAGAGTTAACAAGCAATAAAGCTGTTTGTTACTAAGCAGAGTGATTACTTGGAGAGAGCTCAAGATAACATTTTCATGAATATATAAAATCTTATATCTCCCATACACTGTAGAAGCCCAGGGACCCCAATATCAGTTGTAATTCATGGGACTTGCAGATACTTAACAACTTGAAAAATTAGATTTGTGTTATCTGAAATTGGTAGTCAAGAAATGAATTAAACAGAACTTGGGATGCCTAAGATGTTTGCCATAAATCTGTTCATATATGCATTTTCAACTGTTCTGGAAACTTGAAAACTGCTTGGGTACAAGAGTTTAAGAAATGACCTGCTTCTCAGTTGTCTCCTGTATTAGTTTTGTGTCTTTCTTTTACCTTACATTTACACAAGCAACAGATACTTTAACCTAACAAATGATAGCTAGCATCTGCAGAAAAGTCATCCATATAATATTAACATGACATTTTTTCCTTAGGAAAAATACATGTGTAAATTGATGAAATAATCTATTCAAACAGGCATATTTTTAAATTAATTTCTGCTCCCTGATGATCAGTGATTATTTTGCATATCATTCCTCTGATACACGTGTTTTGTTTTTTTTAAATGTCAGATTGATGTTTGGGTAGAGAAGCTGCTTGTAAATACAGAGAGACATAAAAATGTAAATTCTAGAATGGTAGAAAAAACTATTTTTAAAATGCTGCTTTAATGTTTCAATGATTTACTTTGAGGAACAAACACTTCATTTTTAAACATCCTGCTAGATGCAACTTTTACCAAAACTTTTTAGTTTTTACAGTCCAAAAAGCTAGCCTGTAACTCTTTTTGTGCATCTCCTCCTTGCTCTTGTATGCTGACTGTTCACATACATTCTTTTTACAACACGCAACCATATTTCTATGTTGTGAGGGTATGGGAAGGCTGACATATTTCATTAACTTGCCTGAAGTGATCTGGAGCATGATATTAAAGGCTGAATCTCTCCAACAGAAGAAGCATTTGACTTTCTTGACTTCATTAGACATATGACTGAAGATGGTACATTTTGAAAAGAGATCTACGTTGCATTTCTGTAAATAGTCAATCCATCAGTTTATTTGCATTTGTGTAATATTTCCAATGAAGAAAAAGTGTGTGAAATCAGTGGATCTGTTTGTTGTTGTTGTTGTTGTTGACCAAGTTAATGTGAGATCTCCAACTTTTTAGAAATAATCGATGTGGATATTTTTATAGATGCTAGATAAATGCTAATGATTTTTTTCTTAAACATAATTCAGATTTATTTGATTTAAGCACTGAAGCTCATGTAGAACAGCATAAAATGCTCCTTTTTTCAGAAACATCCAAGTTAGTCCTGCTAATTGTGTGTGTATGCTTCTGTGGATGACCGTGATCTTTTCCTCTTCTTGCTCTTTCTGTATCTTCCATTAACCCTAAAACGTGTGAATTAACATAGGTCCTTCCTTCTGAAACTGTAAATGCCTCAGATAGAACAACAGCTCACAGCTGTTGCTGGCAATCTGCTGAGACCTGACTGCTAAGATATGTATGTACTATTTCAGCAGCTTGAGTCCCAGTCTTAAAGCACTTTAATAAAGAAGCAGCATGTGAGAAATAAGTGCTTTGAGCCTGCTGTTCCCTATTTAGATTACGGAGTATATTCCTTATTTCTTTCCAAAGGGAGGAACCAGCTGGGCAAGTTAGAAGAAAAGATGAGTGGACATATTGATAGACTAATGTATACATGCAAAAATCCCAGTAGTGTGAAAAACTACAGTGGATAATAACAGATAGAGCCTAGGTCTTTATTCAGCCCCTTTTGCAGTGACTCTTAAGCCAGCACTGGGTGCATAACCAAGCCTCTTTTGCAATTCATATATGGACAGCATTCTGCAAAAACAAGTCATCTACTTGGATTCTTGCTGTCAGGATTGACTTTCATCTGCTTTGATGAAAGTAAATCCCTAAGTTTACCTGTAACCAAAACCCTGGATCCAAATATGACATTTATACTTAGCTTTTGTGTTCATTACTGTTTTGTTTGTTTGTTTGTTTGTTTCAATGAAGATAGTGTTTTTCAGGCAGAAAATCCACCAGAAATTTGGTTAAGAATGAGTCTCCAGTAGTAGAAAATACATATTGGAGTTGTAACACAGAGACAAAATTGGTAAAGAAGTGCACAGAAAAATGACAAGTGTACAGGTCATGCTAATCAGTAACAGGGAAAAAAGGCAACATAGAAATGAGTCTAGAACAGAATAGAGAGGAAAAATGACAGACAGGTAATAATCATCTTACTAATATTGAGCCAGTCATTTGCACTTTATAACCAGTGGAGAGAAGGGAACACTCTTAGGCTGATGTCTGACCTGGTTTTGGTGCCTGCTGTAGGATAAAGTGCATCAAAAAGTAAAAGAGTCTTTTTTGCACTGTCTGCACAGGTGGGCTAGGAGCTGGCTGAGAGGAAACCCCCAGTGGTGTCTGCTACCTGCATCAGCCTGCTAGGATAACAAAAGGGTATCAAAAAAGATGCCTCACTTACACAGGGTTTCTGTTGCGTCGCTAAAGCCAAGCGTGCAGTTATAATCACAGATAGGGCTCTGAATTATGAAGGAAAGAGCCTAATGACTCACAAAATGAAACTCATTACAGGGAAAAGTCTTCTAGCCTCCAACAATAGGGAGAAACCTAATGAAGTGATGACAGAGGGTGAAATAACATTTTCCAACTTCATCTTGTTCATAGAGTTCATTCCATCCGTCCAAAAGAGGATCCAGCTGTACTCTTCCATGTGTTTACTAAGCCCATGCTGAAAGCACAGTTCAACTTCGGGCAGTTTTTTTCTCTTGTGTGTGTTACGCTAGAGAAAGAGCCTGCGCCTTTTCCATGACTGAATAATCCACTGACTAATTTATTCTCGTGCTCGATTTGAAGGATAGCAGGTGGTTTCCTCTTGCACAGCATTCAGTTCTGCCGGGGCAGACTTACAAGGGGGACAAAGAACATGCAAGTCCTCTCTTTTGCCCCTAATTAGTGAATATATTTCTGGTCACCATATAGGGGAAGAGATAGAGCAGTTGTAGTACTACCCACGTTGTACCTGCATCCAGGTGTCACCTCTGCACTTCCTATTACATCCCAGATTGGATTTTAGTGACAACTGAGAGCTTGACTGTTGTTTTCAAAGACATTAATGGTCCAAGACATAGCTGTGACAGAGACTGCTTTATGTCTGTACTTAGAAAAATAATTTCATTCCTGTAGCTAATCTGACACTGGGGGAAAAGTGCTCAAATTTTAAGCAGGACTTTATAGTTTAGGGATGTGCATTTTGTCCCAGTCCCAAGAGAAGACTGGATGTGTGGAGGAATACAGATGTACTTTCCCTTTTCAGTCATTAACAATACAGTGCTGGATGTTTTAAGACAATCTAATGGTATATTGATGTTTCAGGGCAATTAATCTCCTGCAATTAAGAATCAAATCAGACCTGTTGAATGCATTTCAATAATGAATGGTTTGAAGAAATACTCCTCTGTGTGGATGCCACAATGCTAAAAGGATGATTTGGCAAGATCAGTGAAAACCAAACCATTCGCTCAACTTTGAAAAAATTAGTCATAATGCTGTATACTCTTTTAAAACATTCCTGATGTTGTTCTATTGAAAAAGAGGAGCCGCTTTTTCACAGGGTTTGGTATTTTGAGCACCAGAACAAGGAGATTTCAGTGTTGTAAATTACATAGAGGGGGGACTTTTTTTTTTTTTCTCCCCCAAATCTGTTTGAAGCTGCATTGTAGGCTATTTTCCACAGAAACCTCCATGAAGATTTTTTTTTTTTTGTACAGCTTACTTTGTAGGTCAACACTTAAGAGCAAAATTGTGATAGTTTTCTCTGACAGGGGCTGTGCTTTTGGTAGCTACCGTTGCAGAGGATCTCTCTTCTCTCCAGCTCTGAGCTGCTTCCCTCTTGTTTCCATGCTATATCTTTGGGAAAAAGGACGTATGAAAAAAATGATACAGCCTCAGGCAACATTATTTTGATTGCACATAGTTTGTAGACCAGGAAGAGTGTGGGATGGAAAAGGAAGAAATGAGGTCAACTTTGCCCAGATGTGGAAGTATCATATCTCTGAGGTGAATGTGAGATTTGTGCATTTATCTGGTCTTTGGCTACTGCTGCTGACTGATGAACTACACTTTTAATTATTTTTTCAAGGGCACCAAAAGTCTGCAGTTGACGTCCTTTTATTCTAGGTTAGGTTGTCTAACACTTTTCATTATAAAAGCTTTTTGTACTCTGTTATTTTTTTAAAAGAACATTCTATTAACTCTATTATTTACTGCAGGTCTTTGGAATTCAGCAGAGATAACCACAAAGCCAAAAAAGTGCTTTTTCTTTGTTGCCTGAAATCCTATAGTGTTATTTTAGCTCAGTTACAAAAGATTGAAAACAGATACTCTTTTTTTTTCTTGTTGCTTTTGTTGCCTGCAGAATTTTGGCAGCTTGTCAAAATAATGCCTGAGCACAAATATTCTTATCAAAATCTGGTCCCACACTGCTGTCAGCAGCACACGGTGCACTACTGGGAAGGAGGGAGGGAATAGTAGCACTGGGGAAGAAGAAACTGCAAGAGGGACAGGTTTTTATTTCATAAGAAATGGCAAACAGAAGATGGACAGTGCTCCAGGCATTCAGCAAGGGGAGGAGGTAGCTACTAAGGCTGTAGTTTGTAGGTCCCATGTCTCACCTGATAGATCATCATGTGTGTGGAGAATGAAGCTGAAGATTACAAGGACAGGTGGGCAGTTCTTTGGAGTTAGGTGAATGATATACAGCAGCCTCTATATATAAGACTTGCTTCTTCCTTGCTTTTAAAGGATTACTTAAAGCCATTTTGGGATGTATAGACACTAAAATTATAAGTCATCTGGCTTTGGATGTTATTTATGGCAGAACTGGGTTCTTACCACTTCTGAGGTCCATGAGAACATTAAATGCTAAGTACATTTGTGATCCACAGGAACGAGCGATCTGCGAAGTGACTGGTGACAAGTTCGGATGTTCTGCCCTCAGCTCTATCAGTGATTCGCTCTCTGTGTTTAAAAAAGGAGAAAAGCAACATATTCTGATCCACGGGGTAGATAAGAAGATAATGTGCACTGATACTTGAATGGCATGATGGTGAGAAGTGCCTTACTAAAAGTAAATTAATAATTCTGAACCCAACATAAAGACTGGATGGCATGGCATATCCAGATGGTCAGGATAAAAATGAATACACCATTTTCTTGCTTTTTGAGTACCTTATGTCCTGCTCACTGACTTGAGTGAGGCTCCAGTGAGAAAAAATAGTGTCATTTTGTAATTATAGGACTGTAAAAAAAAAAAAGCTTTACAGATCTAAATTACAATTGCTAAACCAAACAAATCTGAATTTAGTTAGCTTTTGACTGCTTGACTTGGTCACGTAAAAAGTTTTTGATAAATGTAATCTGATTATACTTTTGAAATAAAGATAGAGACAGTATAAATATTTGTTTCTTTGTTCCTCTTTTTTCCCTGTGATTGTAAAATGCTTCTGCTGCTCCAAATAGTAACATTTGTGTTGATAATGATGATTGCATAATTAGGGTTTTTAATTTCCTGCATGAAAAATGGGAGTGTTTTTTTATTTTGCTTGTTGTTGTTTTGTGTAAATAGCAAAGTGTTATGGAGTATAATTAGATGTCTTATTCCAGGCAGCATCTTTGCTGCTTGGTTTTGTATCAAGTCTGGACAGAAGTGGAAATTTTGCAGTTTGCAAGGGGATCATATGAGTCTTTCTCTCAGGCTTCTTCCAACTAAAACTGTTTACCAAGAAATTCTAGTAATAATTTTAGTAGGAAAATTTTCTATTTATAGCTCAGCTCTCTGTTTGTACTCCCGTGTTTTTTTGTTGTTATGTTCCTAGAGAGCTGTAGGAATGAAAGAAAGTACATCTACCAAAGTATTCCTTATACAAGCTGCTTAATATACTATGTACAATATGGTGAATGTTTAAACAGACTTATCATCTCCTATTTATTTTGAGAACATGGCATTACCTGTCATTTACCTGACATTATCTGAGGTAAGAACACAACAGGAAAAAAGCACTATTTATTCCTTGCTTCCTTGCTTGGGATTTTGGTAGGAATGAACAGCTTTTGGTTACAAAATCCTGACATAGTTGCTTCCGGTTTTGTGGAGAATGTGACTGGTGTCATTAGTTTAGCAATAGTATTTTGAATTAGAACAGTTAGTTCAGTATTAGTAATTAGCTGGTTTAGTATTAGTATTAGAATACGGAGACATTGTCTGAGCAGCCAGGAATCAAGATAGGAAAGCTAAAGCCCAGACAGAATTGAATCTGGCCAGGGACATCAAGGGCAACAAGAAGAGCTTTTACAAGTACCTCAATGACAAAAGGAAGACTTTTAGAAATGTGGGCCTTCTCCTGAAGGAAACAGGGGACCTAGTTACCCAAGACGGTTAAAAGGCCGAAGTGCTGAATCTCTTCTTTGCCTCAGCCTTTACCAGCAAGACTGGCTTTCAGGAATTGCAGGTCTCAGAGGCCTGGCTGAAAGGCCGGGGCAAGGAAGATGTGCCTTTGCATGAAGAAGATCAGGTCAGAGAATACTTGAGCAAATCGGACATTCCTAAGTCCATGCGTCCTGGTAGGGTGCACCCACAAGTGCTGAGGGAGCTGGCAGACGTGCTTGAACACTAGAGAAAACCAAATGTCACTCCTATCTGCTAAAAGGACGAGAAGGAAGACCTGGGGAACTACAAGTTGATCAGCCTCAGCTTGATCCCTAGGAAGATGACAGAACAGTTAATCCTGGACGCCCTTTCCAGGCACATGCAGGTGGAGAAAATCATCAGGAGCAGTCAGCATGGATTCACCAAGAGGAAGTCATGCCTGACCAACCTGATAAGCTTCTATAATGAAATCACCAGCCTGATGGATGAAGGGAAAGCAGTGAGTATTGTCTCCCTGGACTTCTGTAAGGCCTTTTACCCCATAAGATCCTCACAGAGAAGGTGTTGAAGTATGGGCTGAATGAGCAGACAGTGAGGTGGATTGGAGACTGGCTGAATGGCCAGTGTAGTGGTCAGTGGTACATCTGATTGGAGGCCAGTAATGAGCAGATTGCCCCAGGGGTCACTACTGGGTCCAGTCCTGTTTAACGTCTGATAAGGCAAGAGAAAATGGCCTCAAGTTGCACCAAGGGAGGTTTAGGTTGGATATTACAAGAAATTTCTTTACTGAAAAGGTTGTGCAGCATTGGAAATAGGCTGCCCAGGGGAGTGGTTGAGTCACCATCCCTGAAGGTCTTCAAGAAATGTGTATATATAGTACTTAGTAGCATGATTTAATGGTGGACTTGTCAGTACTAAGTTAAAGGTTAGACTAGATGATTTTAGAGGTCTTTTCCAGCGTAAATATTTCTATGAATTTAAATAACAATCTGACTGATGGGGTAGAGCGCACCCTCAGTAGATTTACGGATCATACAAAACATGAGGGAATGGCCAACTTCCCACAGGGCCATGCTGCCTGACCTTGTCAGGCCGGAGAAGTGGGCTGACAAAAATCTCGTGAAGACCAACAAGGAGAAATGCAGAGCCCTGCACCTGGGGAGGAACAAGCCCAGGCACCAGGACATGCTGGGGACCACCCAGCTGGAAAGCAGCTCTGCAGAAATGGGCCCAGGAGCCCTTGTAGACACCAAGTTGAACAGGAGCCAGCAACGTGCCCTTGACCCTAGGGAGGCTAATGGTATTCTGGGCTGCATTAGACAAAGCATCATCAGTAGGTCTAGAGAAGTGATCCTTCCCCTCTGCCTAGCAATGGTGAGGCCACACCTGAAGCACTGAATCCAGTTCTGTGTTCCCCAGTACAAGAGAGACCAGAACATACCTGAGAGAGTCCAACAAGAGCAATTGAGATGACTGGAGCACCTCTCCTGTGAGGAGAGGCTGAGAGATCTGGGACTGCTCATCCTGGAGAAGAGGAGGCTCAAGGGGCAACTTATTAGTGTGGATAAATACCTGAATGGAGGGTGCAAATAGGATAATTAATAGGACAAGCTGTTTTCGGTTCTGTTCAATGCTGGGACCAGAAGCAATGGACTGGCACACAGAAAGCTTGAGGCAGCACTCCTGTGCTGTGCAGGCAGCTGAGCACTGGCCCTGGCTGCCCAGAGAGGTTGTGGAGTCTCCCTTCTTGGAGATCTTCAAAAGCTGCGTGGATATGGTCCTGGTCCCACTGAGGAGGAATTTCTCCAAGTCAGTGAAACTGCATATGGATGTCCAAATCTGTTTGACTGCTAAACCCTCATTTATTGTTTCACGAGACTAAATTAGTACATGAATAGTTTAATAACGTGTTACATAATAAGGGCAACAAGAATGTTCCAAGAGCCTGAAGATGCCATGAGAGAAGAATTTTGTCTTTAGGTCTCTTGATTTCCTTTTTTTTTTTTTTTCTTAGTTTTATTGAGAGGGCAAAGGAATTTTGATCTGATTTAAAATCTGATTTGATTCTTTAGATATGCCCTTGTCTATGGCACCTTAACTGAACATTTGAAGAGTTCCTCGTTGTAAGAGGAAGTGAGAGAGCAATTAATGTCTTTCTCCTTAACGGTTTTCTTCTGATGATTTCCCATCTGTGCAGCCTCCAAACTCTTTCGGTTTTCTTGGCTGAGTTAGAACTTTCTTTCAATGGAAATCTGGGCACTGAAGGGCAGTTGGCAAACTGCTACGTGTGGATGTGGTGAAGGAAAAAGGAAATAAAAAATGAATTATAAAAGTTTTGAGTCTTTCAGTTTGGTAACCAAGAGAGCTGGTTCTTTGGGATGGAACTTTTGATAACATAAATGCAGAGCCAGAGAAAAGAAGTATATTAATGAAATATGTCTTGGATAAGGGTGATTTCCTGCAGCTTGCTTTTATTCAATAATATCCTACATCTTCATTATTTCCTTAAACACCTGACCTGTTGAATAGAAGTCTGCATCAGAAAATTAAACTAATTATAATCTACTGTGTGGACTCTATTCAAATTCCTTAAATCTTAAAAAGAAAAAAAAGAAAAAAAA
Source organism: Anas platyrhynchos (assembly GCF_047663525.1). Classification (NCBI taxonomy): domain Eukaryota; kingdom Metazoa; phylum Chordata; class Aves; order Anseriformes; family Anatidae; genus Anas; species Anas platyrhynchos. The sequence continues at coordinate 175,705,927 of NC_092587.1, forward strand.
AAGTGTTTTTATGACCAAAATGATCTGGAAGACCTGTTCCATGAGAACACTTTTTTTTTTTTTTTTCTTTGTGGTGCTTTAATTTTTCCAGTGTATAGACTTCAGACTTCTGTTGACAGAAGTTACATACATTAAATTGGATATACATGATATATATACATAAACTTTTAGCCAAAAACCATAAAGCAAAACTTTTAAAAGATATATTCTATTTCAAGAAAATTGCTAGACCAGACATAACATGCACTAGTTTTGGCAATGTCCTCCTTAAGTAACTACTAAAGGTATCATTCTTTGTAAAATCAGCTGTCTGGTGGCTTGGGTTATCAACTATAAATAGCAGAGGACACTGAAGAAAACAGTTTAAATCACAGATGATGTACCACTTATTTTTTTGATGTAATATATTAAGTCTCTGTTTTTTAACAATGCGCATAGCAAGTAAATAGGATCATGCCATCTCTTCAGTCCCTTCTTTTAGTGCTTAACTAAAGTGCTTAAATTAATTTGCAAACTCTACAGGAACAGATTATACTTCGTGTTCTCAGGCCAACCTGTAGAATGATAGCCTATAGTGTATTTTGATTATGCTTACTATTGACATTGCAATGTTTAATTGAAAAATCTATTCAAATATCCACTCATACTTGCTATTATGAGAGTATATCTTTCCATTATGGCCTTCAAACTCATGAAGTTTGTAAATAACCCACATTGCCTTTTTAATGTCATGTTTCTATTTTCATTTTCCCTAAATAAAGTTGCCCAGTCACTTTTACCACCACCTAAGACTAACTTTTTATCTTTCAATGAGAACATCATGAGGAACTGTCAAAATTCTTGCTGATGTAAAGATATAGAAATAGTATAGATATACTTTTGCTATATTCTCACAGTTTTGTTATGAGAAAATTACTGTGATTTAACATATTTTTCAACATTTTCCTAGGAAAATACTTCAGTCATTATTTTTTGTCTCTCCTTTTAATCTCTCTCTCTTTTCTTTTAAAGATAAAGACAGTGTTTTTCTCTTAGGTTTTTCTGAGCTGTATTTCCCCAAGTCCCTGACTTCTCAAAGGTTATTGGCGATGTTCTGACATTACTTCTGTCAGATACAAACAAACTTTGAGAACTGAAGTCTCTTGCCAGTCATTTCTGGGAAGGTGAAAGAAGGTGCTTGAAGTCCCTGCTTGTGCAACTGCTGCTTGACAGCATTCATTCTCCCTCCTCCCCCTTCTCCAGCAAGAGAAATCTCAATCTCCCTGGAGCAAAATGAGATCTAGAGATTTTTTTTTTCTTTATTGCACTATATTCATCATGTATTAATTTTGTTTTAATGACTTGCTGCAGTTGAAAAAAAAAAAAAAGATACAGTGGAAAAGCTTTCCATTTGAGGCAGTCTCCATTAGGATCAGATTAAACGATGAAATGATTGTTGTTTAATGGTCAAACAATTTCAGGAATAAATGTCATGTTGCAAAAAATAACCTCTTCAGTGTCCTTTGGTTATCTTAAGGTTATAAGCTCATTTGCCTATGTCTCTGTAGTCTGGAAATCAGTGTCAGTAGAGATAGCAAGTATGGGCCATAATTACTGGTTCGTGGCAGGATGTTGAGTGTGAAATAACTGTGTGTCATTGAAGAGGTTAGATTAACTGTTAGAGCTGACAAGATATAATTGCTTATGAACCACTTTCTTTAACAATGAAAATTGTGTTGCTCAAGGCTATTGCTTTTTAGCATAGTATCTGTGTCCGGCTGTAGAATTGGTTTTAATTAGAGGTTGAAACAGCCGAAAAGTAAGTTCTCACTTATTTTTAGCTAGGATAAGTATCACTAAAATAGATTTTCCTCAGAAGTATACGAAAAAGGGTAGTGGCAGACAAATATTGGAAAATGGAGATACTGGTAGCTAACTGAGTTGGAAACAAATGGCTTCAAGCCCGTGGTATACATATGGAGTGCCTCTCTTCTAATGGATTTCACCTTGATAGTGCTGAACACTGAAAAACACCGTCTTACCTGAATGTCTTGGTAGTGTCAGTGTGTAGACTCTAAACAGACCTTTCCAATTTTCTGGTCTTGAGTAGCAAGAGAGGGTTGTTGGTAGTGTAAATCTGACACACGTTGTCAGAGCTCACTTACTTGGTATGGGTTTGGGGAGGAGGGTTTTATATATCAGGGTTGCTGCAGGATGCTAACAAAGTTCTGACATTATGAAATTGTGACAAATGACATATACAAAGAGGCCCTTGTTAATTTCAAATATTGTTCTGGACTAGACTTTAGAGATAACCAGTGGCTCTTTTCTCCTAGATTATTATTTTTCGCTTTCCTGGGGCAGTACTAAGTTTGCTGCACCTCAGGAAGGCCTAAGTTCTTCAGAGAGAGCAGTCACTCTTACAGCCCACGATGTTCATCCAGAATCTACTGAGGGTATTTTTCTTTTTTTTTGGCTGCCTTGTACTACTGCCTTATTCTCAAAAACTCTCATCCCTGGAAGAAAGTAAAAGTCCTTCCCATAGTGAGGGTGGTGGCTAAACAGTGGCTTAACACGGAGCTGACCCACATCACGCTGTGTGATTTATTCTGGAGGGTTGTGTGTTGTTCTTAAATCAAGAATGACTGTGCCTGGTCTGCAACACAAAAACTTCCTGTTTCATGTTCAGCACTAATGTGGTGGGTCACCAAACCTTGAGGTGTTTCGTATGATATTCTGGAGCATGTAGGAAGGGTAGTCACGTGCAGTCCACCTCTTTGTACTCCAAATGCAAATAATCTTGGGTTTTGTTAAAAACACAGGAAGAGATTTTGATAAAAATGTGGGAAGTTTTCATTAAAAAATAGTTTGTTAAAAAAATGTTTTGATAAAAATATGGGAAGAAAACTTGTCACTCCTCGAGAGGAATTGATTGCTTTTTATAGGACTCTACACATCAGTCAGGTAACTAAACAGCCTTATATGCTGCTTTATATTAATATTTCTCTCTGTAGACTCAGTTTATGTTGTTGGAAAGTAGCTCAGTTTTCTACTGTATTTTGAAGAAAATTTGTCAAGGCTTTTAAGAGAAAATGTCAAATTTGAGCTCATCTCTTCTTCCATCAGTCTTTGAAATGATAGGTGAATACAGTAAAACCTTACAAACTGGGGAACTTCAGAATGTGTTCTCAGGTCTGTAAGACTTCCTGGCCTGATGTTTGCCCTTTTCCCTTCTCACTTTGCTCTCTTTCTTCGTGTATAGAACTGCATGAGCTCAGCATCCATTAGCAGCCCCCAGGGCAATATGTCCTGGGGAAATTGGGCAGGGCTTCAACCAGAGTCACAGAATGGTTGAGGTTAGAAGAGACCTCTGGAGGTCATCTGGATCAACCCCCCCTGCTCAAGCAGGGACATCCAGAGCAGGGTGCCCAGGACCACATCCACGTGGCTTTTCAAGATCTCCCAGGGGAGAGACTCCACAACCTCTCTGGGCAACCTATTCAAGTGCTCTGTCACCTGCACAGTGAAGAAGTACTTCCTGATATTCACAAGCAATATCTTGCATTCCTGTTTGTGTGCACTGCCTCTTGTCCTGGTACGGCACACCACTGAAAAGAGCCTGGTTCCATCTTCATCTTCTTTGCACCCTCCCTTATGTATTTATAGACCTTGGTGAGAGCCTCCTTGAGCCTCCTCTTCTCCAGGATGAGCAGTCTTATATATCCCTGCCTCTCCTCACAGGAGAGGTGCTCCAGTCATCTCAGTTGCTCTTGTTGGTCTCTCTCTGGTATGTTCTGGTCTCTCTTGTACTGGGGAACCCAGAACTGGACACAGTACTTCAGGTATGGCCTCATCAGTGCTGAGCAGAGGGGAAGGACCACCTCTGTTGACCTACTGGTGATGCTTTGCCTAATGTGTCCCAGAATACCATTAGCCTGCCTACAGTTAAGGGCACGTTGCTGGCTCCTGTTCACCTTGGTGTCTACCAGGGCTCCTGGGCCCATTTCTGCAGAGCTGCTTTCCAGCTGGGTGGTCCCCAGCATGTCCTGGTGCCTGGGCTTGTTCCTCCCCAGGTGTAGGGCTCTGCATTTCTCCTTGGTGGTCTTCACGAGATTTTTGTCAGCCCACCTCTGCAGCCAGTCAACATCCAGCAGTTTTGATCTGCTAATTCTCTGAATGCTGCACAGTTTGAAAACTGTAGGAATAGTTTGGTCAAAGTTAATTCAACGCATCAAATAAATCCATTCCCTAATATATTCTAATTTTTCAGTACACCTCCATTAAAACCAAATATGACCCCCAGATTGTTTTTCTTTTGTGCTTAAAAAGAAGAAGGACTGATATCCTTTAAACTAGTATGTATCAGGGACATCCAAAATACGGGTCATCCTGTTTAGATGAAACTCCAACTTCTAAAAACTCCAATACATGCTCAGGACATCAACGTCACATATGTTGTCTGGTAAAGGAAGGCCCTAGAGTGGGTAAAAAAACAGCAAGGCTGAAAAACTGCCAGACATTTATCTCCCCAGTGTTGATTTTAAGCTGCCTGCTGCAAACGAACTTCTGCAATGAGAACCAGAGCAGAAAGCATGCAGCTTTGTTGGTGGATGCTGCTTTGGAGTTTTTCTGCTAGCAGTGGCTGGATCGTCCTAAAAATATGAGAAGACTTTCACAGATAAAAGAAACAGTTTCAAGGAAGTCTGAACATGCCTTGTAATGCCTTGCTCTCTATAAGTACATTAAAGGAGGCTGTAGTGAGGTGGGGGTTGGTCTATTCTTCCACGTGCCTGGTGACAGGACGAGGGGGAATGGGCTAAAGTTGCACCAGGGGTGTTTTAGGTTGGATATTAGGAAGAACTTCTTTACTGAGAGGGTTGTTAGGCATTGGAATGGGCTGCCCAGGGAAGTGGTGGAGTCACCATCCCTGGAGGTGTTTAGAAGATGTTTAGATGTTGAACTTAGTGATATGGTTTAGTGGAGGACTAGTTAGTGTTAGGTCAGAGGTTGGACTCGATGATCTTGAGGTCTCTTCCAACCTAGACAATTCTGTGATTCTGTGAAATACAGAAGCAGGGTATCTACAAGTGCTCTAAGGGAGGCAAGGAGCACAAACCTGTTCACCTTCAAAATTCTTTTTTACTTCCATGTGTTCTTCTGCTGAATAGTTGACCAGGTTGAAGTGGGTAGGTGGAAACTCAGGGGAATTCCATACTGGGGAAGGCTGTGCAGAGCAGAGTATGTTTCTTTGCTGCTCACAAGGTGGAGTACCATACAGGCATTTTTACTGATGGTACTGGCATCACTGGCATGTCTTTTTTATGAACATTGTTGTGAAAATTTTTGAATGACTTAGCTTGCTTTTGTAATGACAAAGAAAATTGCGCTTCTGCGGTCTTTTTTGGAAGGACGCATGGGTGAAAGAAAGCTGCTGCAGCTATTTTCTGAGTAGTTCCAGAATTAGAATGGAATGTGCATTTGGGAAACTAAAAGGTGAGTTGAGATATCTAATGGCCAAGCTCTAAGGAGAGGAAAAATACCTGCCTTTTCTGGATACCTTCTATTTTTTGTTTTGTTTTGTTTTGTTAAGACTTTCCTGAGAGCAAGGAAGGAATCCAGGCATGTGGATGTGTTGCGATAAATGGGTAACATAATGAGCTGTTTAATGAATGTTTTGAACAGTCAGAGGGACTCTTTCCAAGGACTGCATGTCAGAAAACATCTTGCTTTGTTTGCCTGTGAAGGCTTATTGGCAGCACGGTCCGTGCTGGTGTGTGCACTGTACAAAGCTGAATGCTTTGCATGAAATCGCATCAAGATATTGATATAGTACCTGTTAAGATCCATGGTGGTAGATCCTTCTGTTAAAAATATGAGCAATGTAGGAGTGGATTAAGGGAGGAAAGGGAATCTCGTGTTCTCAGACATTTTATCATACCTAGAAGAGGACTTGTTTGAAGAGCTTTAAAGGGCATGTATAGTACCTTAGAGGTCTTGAAATACTGAAGATTTCAAGAATATGTGTAAAGTATGTAATAATCGTTGACTACAGAGCCTTCTTGTTATCATCCAGCATTGCTGTTCAAATTCCTCCATTTCCAAAACATGTCTGTGAGAATTCTCTCTTCTTTTGTTTCTTCTCAGTTTTTCTCTCCTGATCTGCTTTTTTGTCTTTCCTTTGGGAAAACAACCATTGACTTTTTCTCTCCTTCCCTTGAGGTCACAAGAATTCCTTAGACACATTTGAGTCTTCATCAGTGCTTTACCTGCTATTAAGGAAAGTCATCAGCTGTAGGGAAAAAAAAAAAAAGAGTAGGAGACCAATTCAACTTGCACTCACCTGTTTTAGGATGACACAACTGCTGTCTCACAGAAGATTATCAAACATCATGAGCTGATTGCATAAATATCTTGGAGTCTGGATCCTGCTGCACTCGTCTGGTGACCCGTAAGAAGTAGGCCAGATGTGCGAGCTTTATGAATGGTCTGCCTCACAGTTTCATCCCTTCATCTTGTGTTGTATCATCCAGTATTTTAATTCAGAATCATGGCTTTCATGAATTTATGTCTCTTGTTTTTCTTGGTGATAAGATCCAGGAATTTTATTATTGTTGTTGTCACTGATGGGGAATTTCCCAGAAAATGAACTGTTTGAGCACTGTGATGTTTTTACAGTAAATAGTCTCATAGATACCACAGCCCCAAGAGCTATATTGGAAACTGGAATGTTATCTTCTAACTTGCTGGAGTGTGTTTCTCAAAAGACAGCATTTTTTAGTTAGTGTCTGGGGATATAGGCTTCCAAACAGTCATAGAGAAGGGCAGGCCTATTGTCTGAGAGTGTAAAGCCTCTATTCAGAGGTCTGTACCTTGCTTTTGGGGGGGGTCTTCAAGTAAAAAAAGTTGAAAACTCCTGAGATAGAGCTACGGTTGAGTACTCTGCTTTTACATAATGATCACAGGTTTATGAACAAAGCAGAACAGAGTGCAGAAGGACCTTAAAACACTTCTTCTCAATGGCATGGTGGTTAAGAGGCCATTTTGATACTCAGGTAATAATGGATGTAACACACGCATCTGAATTCTGTATCCCAAATAGTCACTGACTGTGTACTCACTCTTAAGTAGGAAGCTAATGTTGGGTCCATGATGACCTGATACGGTGCAAAAATTCTCTAGATTTTATGATACTCAGATAAAAAGTCAGGCTGTCCATGTAGACAGAAGAGCATGAGGACTAATAGTTGGAGGACTTGGCAGGTAATCAACCATTGCTTTAGGACAATTATACCTACACTGCTGAAGTTGTCAGCAAAGGTATTTCAGTGTCAAAACACACACAGCTTTAAAATTGATATAATGACATGTCTAAAAAATCAGACATTTTATAGTAAAATTGTAAATTCAGAGCACTGTGTCACAGGTTAACTTGACTTATTTTGCTTTTAAACTGTAGATAACTATAACTTAAGCCATAAGTACTATTGGAAATGCCCTGGAGTGAGATCCTTGACCTTGATGATTTGCTCTGATTAAAAGTCAGACCTGAGATTCTGTCTATCTGAGATTTATTCTATCTGTTACCTAGGTTAGAGTACCTGCCTTTGTTATTGTTCAATTTTCAATGACTAAACTAGAGCAACTTTGCAGGTATGAATTTGAACACTCTTGAAACATTCTTTTTAGGATTCCTGCAGCTAAAATCATCCTTTTCATCTAAACAGTTCATATGAAAATTGTCTGCTTTGTGTAAAGATTTTTAAACATACAAAGAGAAAGGTTTTATATTTAAAAATAAACTCTTCTACTCTAGAATGTCCTCAGTTAGAGTCAAACTTTTACCCTTGTGTAAAGGTAAACAACTCTCCTACATTTGTGGGCTAATGAGGTAAATTAAGAGGCTGTTGTCATCTATGCAGGCATTGAACTGACTCTGGATGCTTCCAGAAAATATAATTATAAAACCACTTTCTTGGAAGATGTGTATTAAAAACACTTAATAGGACAAAGTACTATTTAACACTGCTATAATGCAGTTAAATTCATCATGCTATACAGTCTTTTCACTTCTCTGGAAATCTTGTATGAATGCTTTTTTAAAATAATAGAAGGTTCACTTCTGATCGCTCGATAGACTGCAGTGTAATTTGGTATTGCATAAGAATTATTTGAAACTTCTGCCAGTAATGCCTGCCTGTCTAACTTATTCTGGATATTAGAAGGACTCCCATTGCTATTGTGTCTGAATGAATCATCAAAATAGCTAAATTTTTCTTTTCCCTCTTCTATGAATAAGAAAGTATTTTTGCTATTTCCAACTGTGAAATAAAGGTAAAAAAGAAAAGTGAAAAGTTGCCTGGTGCAGCAATCAGGAAGGCTGAGACAGGTGGGAATTGAGTCCCCATCCCCAATTCGCAAGTAATGCCTTTGCAGCTCTGTTTTTCCTGGGCTTCTTACAGTGTTTTGTAAAACTAATAATTTTTCAGTACTGCCTATATTCCAAAAGAAATCTGTACTTGTAAATTTATTTTCAGTTGTGATATGAAACTACACAGGATATAAAGTATATTTCCATCCACTGCATCTCTCAGGCTCCTCTCTTGTGAGATGACATTAGCAAAGAGTCACCAAGACATCTAAGCTGACTCTTAACACATTGGCTGATGTGAAAGTTTGTAAGAAGTGTTGTTTTTAGACGTAGTATGGTAAATATAACCTAAAAAGAAAAACAAATGTGTGAAATACAGAAAATGTATTTTTATACTTGGAGTCAGTTTGATGCAAAATTTGAAACCTTAATGTAGGTTGTGCAGGCTGTTTTTGAAATTTTTGTTCTTTAAGTCTAAATGTCATAGAATATCAACACTTGACATTCACATGGATTCTTGGATCAGGTCTGATTCTATTGAGGATAAGCTTTCCATAAATACATAAGTATTTTGTTATATACAGTGTAAGCAAAAGCCATGACTTTGTTGTCCTAAACAATGTCACCATGTTTCAGTGCTGATTTTTCTCTGAAAGAAATGTTAATGAAATAACAGTGTAATGGGTAATTGTGTTTACTAATTATTTATGATTGGCATTTCAGTCTTGGTTGTTTACTGTTTAGCAGTAATGTATTTTGGGAAGTAGATATTACTTCACTTCCTAAGAATTAACACATGTAAATTGCTATTACATATGCATTGCTGTAGGTCTGTTATCTCTGTTTATTGAAAGAAAGAGTAAAAATAAGAATTCTTTTATAATGCAATTATTTTCTCATATATTAATTTGTCTAATGTATAAAACTTCCTTTTTATTCAGTACTTGCAGACTACAAATATTTTAATGAACACAAACTGCAGACCAGTAAGTTGCCAAAGAAAACATTTGCATTGTTTGCTGAAACAGTCCTTATCCTAAAGTACAGAAAGATGTATGATTTTAGTCTCACGCATTGTTTTTCATAACACAAAATCATTCTGCCTTTAGGTGGCAAGAAAATGAAACATGCCAAACTGTCTTGTGGGCTGATCTAAAGTACAGTAGGAACAGATGGGGCAACACAGACGGTTAATTCTTCATGTGTGTCTGAGTTAGCACAAAATTCTGGAGTGCTCTGAAATTTACATCTAAGTGGAATATGCATCCTATTTGATTACAAACATTCATGGAGATTTTTCTGTTTGTACCATTGAGCCGAAAATAAGAAGGGGGAAAATGCGATAGGATACTGTGATGAAAAGCCATGGAGGTCCTGGGGTGTGAAGGTACTTGCAGCAGATGCTGAACTGTGAGTTCCTGGAGAACTTAATCCTCCACTCACAGAAAACAAAATAATTTTTGCTGTTGACTTTGAGAAGACCTTGAATTAGATCCATGCATTACAGGTTGCCACGTCTGCTTCTGGGACTGCTGTATCAATGCAAAAAGGAAGAAACTGTGCTCCCTGTTGAGAACTCGTGCTGGAAAAAAAGCAATTTGGCAGCTGTATTCAGAAGTACTTCCCTGTATACGTGTTCATGACAGCGGTATCTGGATGCATAGCACAAGATATCACGTGTTTTTGTTGTGTCTTGAATTTCATCCTCTCAAAGGCCATCACACTAAATGACTGTAGCTTGTGAAAACCTCTATTTGGGATAATCTGCAGCCTAGACAGTAGAGTGTTAATGTTGTAGAAGGGTGTTGTTTTTTTCTGTGATAGTTTGTTTTAAACAAATCAAAATTTCAGCAACCAAAGTACTTGTAGAGATTAAAATAGCCCTGAAAAGTTGTAAACTGACTTGCTAAAACCAGAGTATTAGTTGGCAAAGGAGTGAAAAATATAGCAGCTGACATTCAAAAAGAGTTATTTTGGGGTACTGGCGATTAAGGTAATTGATGTGTTGATAGAGTAAGAACCATAATGACGGGGGATTTGAAAAGGTACAAATGTAAGACTGAGATGCTAACCTAAATATTTATAAGATTTTGTGGTCTAAATAGATCCATGAAACCAGATTTTGATTGTTTCATTCTGGAAATAAAACTGTGCTTTCTTTTCCTCAGTTAAAGTTTGTGGATTCAATAGAGGTCGAGTAGCATTTCTGAAGGTACTAAAGCACCGCTCCACCATTTCTCTGGTATGATACAATCCAAGGCAGAAACCATATTTTGGTTAAAATTTGCTCTTCTTTTGTTTTAGATATTGTGCTCATTTCACTTACGAGTTGAGTGGCAGAAGATGTAACTGTGTAATTCCAGAACTTATGCCTGAAAAATCATAGTATTAAATCCACAGAGTGATGCATCAAATGAAACAAACAAACATCAACACCAAACTAAAAAGCACACCCATAACTGAGTTTTCCAGTGGCTGTATAAGATAAACTGCATGAACAGCTGATGGGGCAGAGGTCAGAACCTCAGTCTTCTGCTTTCTGGGAAAGTATCTGTCAACACATGGAGTCATGCTGCCTTTTTAGAAGCCTTTAGGATGTTGCTAATTATTTTTTGCAAAGTGGTACGTTGTCAGCAGAATGAGTATGGCATTGCTTCATGGCTAAGCAGCTTCTGGTGAAGTTATTGTCTTCAAAAGGGACATGGGGGTTTGAGCCCCCTGCAGCTGAGGAATGGAGTGCAAACATTGGATTTACAGAATCATTAAGGTTGGAAAAGACCTTTGAGATCATCTGGTCCAATTTCTTGCATCGTGGTCCTATAGTTTAAACTACCAGACCATCAGACATCCTTTTGTGTGCTCCTGAATAGAAGTGATTGTGATTGTTCTTCTGTGAAACCTCCTTCCTGGTGGTATGGCCTGGGTTTTGTGCATGTTTGTGTTGACAACACCTGCCAGATCAGATATCCTTGTGATATTCAGAGAGTCCCAACCATGTTTTGACGTGAGAGAGGATCAGGAGTGATCAGTGCTGGCTAAGAGGGGGCCAATCCAGGCAATTACAAAAACAGACCTTTAGCCCCCTATACAGAACTTGCAGGCAGTGATGAAGAGAGCAGAAGGTGGGCATGTATTAAAACACGTGAGACAATGTGCTTTAATGAACACAGATTTTAGAAATGTGCCGTATATAGGGTAAGAGGATTAAAAATCTGTAACAATTTGTCTTCAGTGCCGATCGACAGGATGCACTGCTATTAGTCAGAGTACTTTGGAAAGTGTGAAACCGAAACTGCATCAGTTGTATTTAAAATTAAGGTAGTGGGTACACTCTCATGGGCAGTAAAAATCTGGAAAGAACAATACACTGTTCAAACTTCGTGAACTTAAGCTCTTTGCCTTACAGAATGGTTCCCCAGTTTGTAATGAAACCGCTGATTTTTCATGTCCCCATTAATTGCTCTCGTGCTGTGGTGAGCGATCAGGCATCATCGTAATGGGAACACTAAAGACCTTTACAGTGGACTTAAATCCTTCTGTACTGTTTCTTCTTTTGTCCTCCCCTTGAAGCTTTATGATTTCCACAAGCTTGCTCAGATACTAGAGCAAAGTAGTAGATTAGCTGTTAGTAACAGACCCTCAGTTTTGATGTGTTCACTGAAGCTGAGAACTGGCTCAGTCAAGAGCCCCTTCTGTCTCCACTCCCACTAGGGCAGGGATGGTTTACTTTATTCACATTAAATACTTGAGCTAGATCTTCTTGAAATTTTGGGTTTAGATGTACCTAAAGAAAAGCAAGTCACAGAATCTTTTCTAATCTTTTTTACTCAAGAAACTGTAATTGTGGTGGGTTTTTGTTTGGTTGTTTTTTTGTTTGTTAACATTTATTCAGGCTATTACTCACCTGCAGGTTGAAGTCTTGTATAAAATTCAGATCCTCTAGATTATGTTTTCTGAGTTGTTATTATGTGGAAAATTACTACAAGGATTTCTTGAAGTTAGTTCATGGCTGAGAGTCAGTGATTTTACTAAAGAAGTTTTTTGTATTTAGGAAGCAGATGTACATGAGGTTTTTCTTCAAGTATGTTCCAGACTTTTGCAGAGTGCCTACAAAAACTTTGCCTTTGGGATTTTTTTTTTTTTTTTGGTATTAATTCTCCTTCTTTCATGTATTTTCCCATGTTTGTTAGTTGTTCACTTTTCTTCCAGACCTATGATGAAGTCCAATATCATGTCTGCTGCTATTTTCCCTCCCCTTTGAGAGATTTATGCTTGTAAAGTATGTAGCCTGTATCCTGCTGCTACTATTATAGTTCCTATGAGTAAAAACTAAGCTTTTATTATGATTATTTTTGACATTTATCCCTGTATTTGATCTTTGCTAAATGTGATTACTATTACTACTGTGATTCTTTTGAAGTACCTTGGCTGTTTGCTGATGTGATGCTTCCAGATACGTTTGTATGGGACAGCTAGAATTCCTGGAAAAATTGGTCATCAGTGATGGACCTAAATACATAATAACTTCTGTGTGAATAATTAAATTCTTTGCTCAAAGCCCCTTTTACTGGCACACCCACAAAAAATAAAAGTTCTGTTTTAAACACTGAATCCTTCTGATAGGTCCTGGGGTATGTTTTTCACGATTGGATTTCCCAATACACAGTAACTGGAACCAGTAACTTTCCCAGTTTATCACTTCAGAAAGAAAACCTTGGCACATCAGTTTAATCAGAAGCATGATTCTGTGAATCATGATTCTTACATAGACTTAAGAAGTGTTTAGGGATTTGGGAGGGGGGGATTTTTTTTTATTATTTTCCTTTTTTCCTCTTTGCCCCTGGCATTTTGCCTGCTTGACCCTAACAGTGTCAGAGGCTTGCCTGTTAGGAAACCTCTCTATATCCCCAGTTACAGATTGCTTTTCTTTTGGAGTATTTACAAATGCTGCACATTCTTTGCAAGGGCAGTATTTATGATTCACTTGACCGAGCCACGTTCTGTTCGTGCTTGCCCGCAGATGCACGTTCAGTGAGCGGGGTGCCGGGAGGAGGAATGGTTTTCTTAAAGTCCACAAGTGGGGGGGTTGGCACCTGGCTTCTGCTCCTGGCTGCCAGCCTCCCTCCTTAACCCTATCCTAGGCACAAACTCTGCTATTTTTTTTTTTTTTTCCTAAATACACAGTGGGTTTCCTGCTTCTCCTATGTCTTGGTATAAATGAGTTTGTAAATGCGTGCAAGCGGACCCTTTCAGGTCTTCCGTTGAAAAGTTTGGCATTAAACTTTAGGCATTACAAATGCTTCTGTTAAAATGCCAGCTGTCCATCAGCAGCAGGTGTTTTCATTGGAATGAAAAAACCCAGTTTCCAAGAAATCCGCAGCAGAGCCCTTGCCAATCGGCCGTGGGACGAGTGGCGGTTTCTTGGTAGCGTTTGCTGTGATTGAGTAGCAAAGTTCAGAGCTCAGTCTTGCTTCTGGCTGATCTGTCCAGAGGATGCAGGCAAGAGAGTTGCACATCATCTCCCTCGTGGAAGCGTGGCATGGAGAGTGCAAGTGGTTGTTTTATGGTTGCTAAACAAATGTAGTATGACCCATGTACTTAACTATTTATGTCTTTTTTTTTTTTTTTTTTTTTTTGGAAAGAAATCACTTCTGTTAAAGCCTGAGATTTAACTAAATCCTCCCACCACAGGTCACATTTTAGCCTTGGCCTCTGTTTCCTGTGACCGTGATGCTTAGAGATGTAAGGTTGGGTTATTCCATCATCTTGACATAGCCCTGTGCTGCTGGCTTTTGTCCAGCAACATTAAAGAAATATTTTCTCCCCTAAAAATAACAGCTTTTGAATTTTTTTTTTTCCATGTAGAGATGTGACAATACAATCTGGTCGAGGCCAGATTGCATCAGTCTGGTGAATAAATTAAGTTTGTTACAGCACTGCTTAGCCCCGTTCCTCTTGAGCTGTGAGCTAATATTCTCTGTTGTATCCCTTAGGGTTCAGTTTACTAACTTCTCTTGGAAAAATATTCTCATAACTAGGCGTTTCATGCCATTAAAAATTCGAAATTTTGCTTTTTTTTTTTATTTTTTTTAATCCTTGCCTGACTGTTGCGTTCAATGTTTGCAGCAGCTATTCAGAGCGTCGCCTGTCCATTTGGAAATGTTCGGAGGTGCCCTTTAAACTGCCTCTGTTCTTGCTGCAGAAGTTCGCCTCCCACCACCGAGCAGATTATGGAGTCTTGCCACTTAGAAATCTTGAGGGAAAAACACTGTGTTCAGAAAATGCTGCTGTATTCGGAATCCTAGGACTTGTTCTAAAAATAAACTTAATTGAAAAGATTTGTTTTCTTTTCTAATGTGGTTTACATCACTGTTTTATTAATATTTAAATAACAGAATGTCGTAACCCAGAGTACAGAAATACTTCTTCTGTACAGAGCTCCCACCAGAATCTTGGAAACCTTACATGAAGCATTATTATGTTTATTTTGCCACTGGCAATTTTGTTGGTTTAATGTTGCAGTACAAAGGCAGATGAAACTCTGCGCTTCCTCCAGAATGAAAGCTGGATGATTAACGGGTTAAAAGGGAAAGTAATTAATTTTACCAAGTCATTATGCTTACTCAGGAATAATGCTTCATTTGCCAAGGTTATTACTTGTGAGAATCTCTTCAGAAATTACTTGGAAATTTTTGCATTTTCCCTTAGGCCACCAAAATATCTGATGCTTTAGCACAAAGAGTAAACCTGCTTTTTTTTTTTTCTTAATTTTTTTTTGTATTTATCATATTGCAGTCATGAATGAAAAATGTGAATTTGCTATGCTCTCAGATATATCTGCAGAAGGCGAAGTCAGGTTTGAAGAATCTGACCCTAGATAGGTTGTACGGGTGTTTTGGCATTACACATCTTTGATGTGAAACCACCAGAGGGTACACAGTTGGGTTGAGTAGGAATTGATGGAACTTTACTCCTTCTTGTGTTCATTTTCCTACAGCAGACAGCTCACACTAAGCAAAGCCCTTTAAGTTTAGATGTAGGAAGCAAGAGGCAATCTAAAAGTTTCCCATCACAGGCAGGAAGGTGGAAGGCTGTTGACCATCTGATTTGAATACTGAGAGCTGTATAAATGTGATACAGCCAAGTTTTCCATGCGGGTTATTTTTCCTGGGTATGTAGGATGGAAATGAAAAAAAATTTGCATTGCAAAAATTCAGTAAAACGGCTTCTCCTTGTGATGGAAGAAGTGTTTTTGCCTGGCTTTCAGTTCCAACCGCCGTTGAACAAGGAAGGCATTTACTCTTCAGAAACCTTTTTTCCTCCGAGACCCAATTCAGAGCTGTGTTACCAGGATGTTAGTCAGAGGTGGCCACAACCCGTTTCCCTCTCTTGGTCCTGCAGGGGAGGACACCCGGACAGCTAAGAAATATTTTTTCTCTCTGAACATAAATACCTTCCCCTAGTAAAAGCAGGGAGCATCACTGCTTGAGCAGGCTGATTCTGGCTGATAGAGTGGGCAACCAGCGCATGGACTGGCTGAGCTCATGTTTTGCTAAATATTGGATCACCCACTGAGCAATTTACCCAGTCCATTTAAAAAACAAACAAACCAAAAAAAAAAAACCTGTCTCCTTCCTCAGTTTCTTTCAAAATGTTAATAAATGGCAGAAGAAAATAATTTTTTGCATCCTTCTCTCTCTTGACTTCCCTCTGGACTGTGCATTGAGAAGAATGCATTCAATGAAATTTGTTCTGCTTTTCTGAAGGCTTTACCCTTCCTTGGATATTTGAAGAGAAACTAAAATGAGGCACTTATTTAAAAATATAAAAAGGGGTGCTCTACTTGTCTATCAGGATCACAGAGTCAGTATTTGTTTGTTTTTCTTCTTTGTCACTCGGTGCTGTTAGAAATGATTATGGATAATTATCTTTACCAGATGTTTTTCTTCTTACATTGTAAGGATGGAGCCGTTTAAAAATCCTTCCCTCTCTGCAGTTCTTTTTTAATATGAAGATTACTGAACCAAATCTTATACCCTGACAAGAAGCTGAATATAGATAAAGTAAATTTTGATAAATTATATTTTTAATTTGCAATTATTTCACTATATTAAGCACAAATTGCCTCGCTTCCTATCTATTTCCCAACAATTATCCTTCTATATTGTCTTTTAGTAATTTGAAGTGAAATAATTGGATTAATGCAAAACTACAATGACTAGCTTGCAAATGAAAATCAATTTTCCAAGGGAAAAAAATTATTTTTAGTAACTTCACAGTTGCAGCTTCAGCTGAAAGCTTACGGCAAGCTGGCATCTCTTACAGCAGCTACCTTGGATATATTAATGTGGATCTACTGAGTATATTGATTTCTATTTCCTTTTTTTTTTTTTTTTTCCTCCTGTCTGTATGTCCTCCCATAACCCGGTATGATTATTCTAAGTGTGGTCATGACAAAAATAGGTACTCAATAAACTCAGATGCAATGAGCCTAGGGTTAGTTTAACATAATCAGGAGCTGGCTTATGAACAGGTTTATGACCTAGGTTTTATCTCGGCAAGCTTGAGTGGGAGTACAGAGCAATTTGGGGATCAGCCAGTGATTTCTGTTTGTCTTCGGGTACGAAAGCGATGGGAAAGTGGTAAGCAGTGGTGCTTTATAATCACTCTTCAAACGATTACTTTGTATGTGTGTATAAAAGTTTCACTTTTGTTATTATGTGAAAATTCCGTGTATAAACTTGAGGATTTTCTTGAAATCATTTTTAGCTGTGTGAGAAAATTAGAGTAAATTAGTAATGATGGTGAAGGGGAAAGCTTTTCTTAAGACCAAAGGAAAGCATGTTCATTACTCTTTTTACAGTAAATCACTATTTAAATGTGGTAAAGATGAACCGTTTGGACACTTTGTGTATCTGTTTCAGCTCCAGGCATCCGTCACTGTCTGTTCTACGTGGAGTGATGGTGGATGCAGTTGTAGAGGTGAAATTTTTACTGGGCTTGTCTTCTCACCAACTTCCAGCTGTAATTCTGCTGACGCTAATGGCAGCTGCATGACCCTTTTAGACTTTGAAGATGTTTTAAAATATCCAGTTATCTACCATAGCGATGTGATATACCAGGAGATAGAGACAGAAAGTTAACCAGACTCTAGTGAAAGCAAGTTTCTCACATCTGAAGTCACCTATGCTTAAAAAAAAACACAGTATGTTTTCATTTTTGGCTGTCCAGTGCTTCAGATGAGCAGCTATTTTTAGCAAAATATAGCAATATGTAGCTGTTTGCCTGAGATCTTATCTTTTGCTGTGGTGAGATCACTTAGCTAGAAACAATTAGATGACACCCTTTCTTCTTCTTTTCATGCTTCTTCTCTTTGGCTGTGTCGAAAACTCTCTGTCCTCACCTGCTCCTTTAGCCATGATTTTGGAAGAGGGGTCAGTGCGTGTGATATAATGGGGACTGTTTTGGCTCTGATTTTCTCTCCATCCCTTCCCTACAAAACTGCACTTTGAGAAGGTCTGTAGTTCCTCAAATTTCCTATGAAGTTGTCTGCAGATGGCGATTTTTGTCCCAGTTCCTACTGCTGCTTTGTTGTTTCTTGGTTTGAACCTGCCGATCCCAGACAAAGACCAAGAAGGATATCATCTTCCACCAGGAGAAGATGCTCTATCAGCCTTACAGAAAAAATCTGGTAGCCTGATGCCACCTACAGAGGAGAAGATTTGAAATAGGGCCTCTCTGTATGCAGATATACTTGCAGTGGAAAAGATTTCTGTAAGCATCGTGTCCATCACTGGTGCTCACACTCAGGTTTCAATGTGCACAAATATTCTTCTTCCATCATTTGGTAACTCTGGAAACTATTCTCTCTGTTCATGCATATTTACGAGAATTATACACAAGCCTTTTAGTCTGGGTGTAAATATTCAAAGCGACTGTATTTCCTTAGAAAGCTACCGTAACATTAATTTTTAAGCGGTCTTCTAATGAAGGTTATTATTAAGTTGAAGTAAAACTAATGAAATGCAATTCATGGGGGTTTATTAGAGTGATAATTTGGCATCATGCATCTGATTAATGCAAATGTGGGGTGAAAGGTATATTTAAAAATGTCATGGCAATGCACACCTGGCATCCTGTGACATTTCTAACAGGTTACTGAATCCTACTAGTCTCTATATCACAACTGGGAAGGAGCATTTAATTCGAGGAAAACACTTCTGTGGCATTGCTTGAAAAATTGGAAGAGTGTTCAGAGCCTTCTGAATCTGCACTGTGCCTTTGTGCTCATTGTGTTGTGTTTTTTGTTTTTTTTTTTTTTTTCAAGTGACTTTTTACTGCTGGTTCTAAATTGGGTGACAGCTATTTGTTTTTAATTTAAAAAGGCCCGATTGGTCGCAATTAGCCAACTCGCGCTGAATTGCTTTTGGTTTCCTGGTTGCATAAGCCTACCAGGAAGGTTGTGGGAGGTCACGCTGCCGGGGAGAGAGCGGCTGCAGTTTGGGTGTGCTCCGTCTGAACTAATCAGAAAAAAAATGTTTGTAAAGCAGGGAGTGGTTCCGTGTTACTTTTTGCGTGAGGAGAGGAACTACTTGCATCTTTTTTTTTTTCTCTCTCTCTTTTTTTTTTTTTTTTTTTTTTTTCCGGCCATGCAAGAGGGCTCAGTGAATGTGATTACCACGTGTATTGTGCATTGCACTCTGTCCATAATTTGTAGGCACCTATGGATTTTTTTTTTTTTTTTTCAGGCTCCTCACGTGCCATAGGCAGGGAGATGAACAAAGATCTTCCATACGGTTGTATAAAACTCCCCAGAGCAGTGTTAGGGAGCTGTTCTTCCAAATTATTGTAACAAGTAACATAGCAATATAAGAAAGCGATGCTGCTTCAAGTGGGCTTCCTCCTCATTCTTTCCTTTCTTGGATTTTCTTTGCTGAAAAATGCTTTCAGCAAACTTCATAAGAAGCTCTTCATAAGAAGTGATTTACTTAAAGCTGTCTTCTGCCCTTCCCTTGCAACCAGCACCCTTTTTACTCACAGAAAAGGAGGATGGATAACTGTAAATGTGTTCTTTCAGCAGTGAATGGTAGATTTAGCCCTGCTCTGGATCAAGCAGCGCTAAAGCAAAGCAGGACAAAATTATTTAGCTTGTTAGGGGAAGAAGCTGTTGCAGCCCTATTTTTGTTGTGGCTCTGGAGATGCAAATTTCTGATGGCAGTAAATAGAATAGGCTGATTTGTATATTCCACTGGTGGAGATGTGACACATCAGTGGAAGAAAAAAAACTGTTCTCTACATGCTTGAAGACTTTTACTATCCCCACTTCATTGGGGGAATAGAGAAAAAAATTGTACCAAAAAATGATCCTTCACATATGCCAGAATATGAAGATTTTACACAAGTGAAATACTAAAATTATCCAAGGATGACTGCACACCTCTGCATTTTGTCCATTCTGTACACCACTGCATGCTGCAAATTATTGCATCTCAGATTTAAATATCACACTTCCCGTAAGGTTTTCAGATTTTTTCTAGTTATGAAACTGATTTTCCATTGGCATTTGTGAAACTGGCCAATCTTGTGATATGAATACTCCCAGTTTTAGAACATTTGATCTTAAATATTTTTCTAACCAACATGAATAATGCACATGTTGTGGCAAAATGTGGATCTTATTTATTTATTATTATTTTTAAAATAGGGTATTCTTTGTTAGAAAAATACAGAAAGAGAAGGTATAAGGAGAACACTTATGCTTCTGGAGGTCATCACTATAAAGCTAGGGCTTCTAGTAAGCAAAAAGTCGTGCTTTCTGTGTGAATTGTGATTATTTGGTTTATATCCATTGCAGGATGCATTGAAAATAACCTGGCACACTGCAAAATGCCTGGAGATCAAACTGTGTCCAAAGGCTAAATAAATACTTCCTCGCCTTCTCTGATGGCAGAGGCATTATCTGCACTTTATATCCTGGGAAACTGGAGTGCTGGAAGATGGTAAAGGCTTTCCAAGGTTAGTTAATGAATCAGAGGGGAGGGGTTTTGCATCTGGAAAGCTCAATCCCAGTCTTCTTTGCCTAAAATACCTCATTTCTTTACTCCAAGATAAATGTTTGGAACTAAGTGTTTTTTTTAAACTTGTTTAAAAATTACACCTGCCCGGCCAATAAATACTATATCAATCAAAAATGACAATTCTTCTGTTTACTGGTCTATGGTATTTGGTGCTCTGAGCAGCTTTATTTTTTAAAGCAGGTATATATTTTCTAATGAACAAGAGTACTTTTACCACTGTATTAAATAATGCAATCTTTAAATCCGTGAAGCTTGACTTTGTTTCCAAAAGCATGATGCTGACCAGAAGAGTTCTCTATTTGCTGTTGCGCTCTCGCCTTCTTCAAGTTTTCCTGTTTAATTCATAAGTGTTTGCTGTGTGTGTGTCAGAAAGCAGGGTGGAAGAGCACAGTCTGTCCTGGAATTTTACTGAGTTTATTTCCATGTTCTCATCTTAAACACATCGGATTTGGTAAAGATTTGGGGCCAGCTGATAGTTGAATTGTTCTCCTGGAAATGGAATGTAAAGGTCGTGATTTTGACACTCGCTCCAACTAAGTGAACCTCCTTGTTCTGTCCAGCTTTAAACTTAGGAAGTGATTGAAGGATGCAATCTGATCATCTCTTTACCATTGATGAATTAAATTTACAGTTAATAACAACCTTTTAGACTCGATTCCTTCAGAATTAGTTTTAGACACGTGCTCTTGCAGATCTGCTCAGCCAGTGCTTTGTCACAAAACCTGAACATCTGATTAGATGCAACCCAAGAGAAGCATTGGTCATGGTCCACATGGGGTCAGGATATGATTATTCTTCTTATTTTTGCATCAGGAATCTAAACAGTGTCAAAAAACACCAAAAGTGTTTTTACTGGAGTTTGTTTAATTCTTTTCTAGTACAGCTTATAATTCTTCAGACAACTGATATAACTTATGCTGGCAAAAAATCAGTTTGCTAATAGATCTGTCTGATTTTCACAGCATCTGTGAAAGTCTGTTGTCATACAGACGTGTGTGCCATTGCAGCTTCATGGAGGCAATGTTTCTCATGCAGTTAAAATGCAGTGTTTTTGAGGCTGCTGTCTTAAAAACCTTGTTGGGAGTTGTCAGTAGATTTTATTTTTATTTTATTTTCTGTTTCTCTTCTTTCTTCTGTCTGGTTTTCTTCTAGAGTAGTACCCATATGATTGCAGAGCCTTGTTCAAGGAGTAACCCATATCACCTCATGTGCTCTCAGCTAGCAGCTAATGCATCGTTTTTCAAGTCTTGAGCAATCGGTAACAGAAAGTTTCAGTTTGGTAGCTTTAGGGGAGTGAAAAGATGTGTAGGAAGTGCTTATAGTGGCACCATCACAACTGTCTGCTCTTTTCTGTTTGAAGTTTATGTTCTTTACCTTCTTTGGTTTTATTTTAGTCTTTCCTCAGTTACTAGGTTTGCTTTCAATACTTTGAAAGATACTCAGAAATATATATTAAAAGCACTTTATTGTTATCTTTCAGGTACTTTAGAGGGCTTCACATCCACTAGGATGTTCTTTAGACAGGGTCAGTGAACTAACCATTTCACGGTAGCCTCCATGCTGATTCACACAACCAGGTGTGTGATGCTATTTCCAGAGTTTCGCTCTGGAAATAGAACAAGTGGCCTAAGGAGTCTTTGTGCGATGCCTGTCTCTCGGCAGGATGTCACATCTTTCCTACTTCCCATAATGTGACCGATAGTCTGTGCTGCTGCAAACTTGGAAGGTATGAGGAAATTGCAACAGAGTGATAAGAAATTCAACTATTTCCTATGTGCAGCAGTTTATACATTAACAACCAAGTTCTCTGTCCCTTTCTTTTGGTTTTGCTGGTGAACGAGGAGATGAAACAGAATTGTGAAACTGGGACCTGGCTGATAAATGCCAACACTTAAGGCAATGCTGATTCCACATGAGGAATCTTCAGGGTGAAGATTTGGGTTCTTCCTTAACCTGGCTGGGGAAGTACTTTGGATACCTAAAAAACAATCTGCATTGCCTTCACCTAGTCCTGAGACGTACAGGGACTCTGTTGAGCAGGGACAGATTAGCTGCATTTATGATACTCTCCTTGGCTTCATCAAAGCTTTCAACTTCGACAGGGGAAGCAGCTCTTACTCCTGTCAATGAAGCTTGAAAATTGGAGGTTTACAGATTTAGATGAAGTGCAGAGGAGAAGCCCTTGGTATTTACATGGACTTTTTATCCATGTTATCCATAACAGTTGCAGACGATGTGAGATTTAGACACTATTCTTTTTTTTAAGCAGATAACAAGAACTTCAGTACTCAGTTGCGGGCTACATTGGTTTTCTTTCAGTCTTCTTCTTCTTAAGTCCTTTTTTTTTTTTTTTTTTTTTTTTTTTTTTAATGGGACCTTTCATGAGAACTGGGATACCAAACTTTCTTGGGTCCTTTGACATCATTTATTAGTAGCTTTCAGCATTTTGTGACAACCAAGTCATTTTCTGTGAAAAATAAACTTATGTTAATTTTTTCTCTAGCATGGAACAGCTGATTCCTGAAAAATATTCTGTGTCATATTTACAGATCTGTTGATATATAAGGTGTAGCTCATTTAGTGTGTCATTGGGGGGTTTTGTAGAGACATATTCCTGTACGTGTTCTTAAAAAGCCTTAAAACTAATATCAGTCATCTGTGAATGCTGAACTTGACTCATTTATCTAACATTAAGCAAGGATATAGTATGACAATTGCCCAAGTATGACATGGGAAATGAGATCACAGAAGTTCATTAAAAAAAGGAATGAAATCCTTGATTGATTTTCAAGGGGGAGCTGTAACATGAAAAATTCCATTTACAAAAGCAACTTCATGGTTTGAGGGAAACATTGCATAAAGGACCAACAGAGTAACTAGATGTGGGAAATGAGTCAATCCAGTAGTCTGAGCATGGGATTAGGATTTAGGTTCGCTTTTCTGTTGGTGCTGACTCACCATGACCTTATGCAAGTAATTGCAGTTTTCTACGTATCAGCAGCTCAGCCTAAAAATATGCTATCCCTCCTACCTTCTTTTAATGCCTGCAAGCTTTGACTGGCAAACGAAAGGATAGAAGTACTTTAAATAATTTTTAACATTTTTTCAATACTTGTCATATTTTTGAAACACTGATTTTTTTTTAAGCTTCTTTTTCCTGTTTTTATTGCTGTTTTGCAATGTCTTTCTCTGCTGCTCTGAGGAAAGCTTTACAAAGAGGAAGAATTGACTCTCTATTTTAAAATTAAAGCAACAGTATTATAAAAGATTTAGCAAACATGCAAAGTAAAAACAGGAGTAACTTTTCTAATGTCCTTTGATTGTGGTAATAGTAAACCTGATTAAAACAGGCGTATTAGTTGCCAACGTAGTTTTGCCAGCACAACCTGTCCAGCCTTGTTTGGCTTAGGAAAAAGGGTATCAACTAACAAAGGAAACCCTTAGGGATTACAATAGTAGGTAAAAGCATTCTGATAAAGCAAGATGGCATTGTATTTAATCAGACAGCTGAAACTCCTTTTTAAAAGCAACCTCATCTTCTTCAGACAGCATTGGCATGGCAAAGGAAGTTCTTCACAGTTCTTGAACTGTGTCAGGTTTTGCAGTAACTGCTGAAGACGATACAGCCCTCGCTTGTCCATCACAACTTTTTCTGCTCTTAGCACGAAGCGCCTTGCCCCATTCTGTTTCTCCTTCCTGTGTTTTTCATGGGTTGTCAGAGCTGAAGAATTATTTCAGATGTAGCTGCTGATTTAATGAATCATCCTGTCAGCAAAGAAGTTCTTGAGCTGGGGATTAAGCAAAGCAGGAATGTGATGCTTTCGCTTGTGGGTAAGAGTGACTGCGCATTGGGTTACGGACCAGCTATTGCGCTTTAGCGTCAAACACTCCCATAATCTGCATTCACTTTCGAGTCTGGGCAAGCCCTTAACAATACTCATTTAGATTTGAGTACAAACGCTGCCTGTACACAGCTTGTAGGAAGGCTGGTGTTTATTGACTTTGCAACGTATTGCTTGCAATAGCATTAGGAAAGAAAGATTGTAGAGGAATAAATCAGTGGACTGTGGCTCAGTTGGGCTGGCCAACTGAAAGACTTCTTTCTTTTCCTGCCCGTATACTTCTGAAAATTTGTCTCTAACCACATATAGCAACACTACCACATAAACTTTGAACTGTTATATGAGTAAAAATAATATATATTTGCAATGTACGTGATTATATATATAAAGTCTGTGAATCACCATAGCTGGATAAGAACAATTCATAACGCACAACCAATTTGCTACAACACTTAGCTGCACTGTAGGATCTTGTATGTACTTATAGCTACTTATATAGCAGGTAACTGCTTTTGTCATTTTTCTCCTCTATTGTGTTTGCTTTCAGTACAAATCTAATAAATATTTATGTACTTACCTTAAAAAAAGGTAAGTGGCTTTCACAGGACTGACTTGCGAGTTAAATATACCACAGGCTGATGTAACTATCAGAAAAAAAAAAGATTGACTCTATTTACACTGAAAAAGAGAATAGGACTTAATGTTTCTTTTGATAAGAGTAGAGCCCAAGCATTTTGTATTATGTATAGAATATGCAAATCTATATTTAAAAACATAAATATATAAACCACTGATAAATTACTAACTTCTCTTAGAAAACGTTTACTCTTTTGTAACTTAGTGATTGAAAATGTCACTTTTCAGTAAATGATTGCCAAAACCTCTTTCATATACTCTTCACTAAATGTGAATTTGTGACTCTTCCATTACAGATTCTTTGTAGAAGAAAAGGAGGTTACACCACTTCTTTTCTCTCATAATTAAGATTTTGATAATGCAATCAGCCACATGTATGTACACCCCTATAGTTAAAGTATGTGTGCTATAAAGAGTCAAAGATGTCCAAAACCCACCACAGCAATGCACTCCCAAGCAAGCGCTAGGGTCCCTGTGCTCTGCTCAACAGAAAACACTGCATGGGCATTGCCATCACACTGCTACCCCCCAGTGGTCAGGAGCTAGAATTCAACTTTAAAAAACGGAATAAAAGCTTCATCTCTGGATTCATCTCATTTAAAAGTAAGTTACTATTTTTAGCAGGATGCTGCTTGTGTTTTCTCTTAATATTTGCTTAAGACATTAGATAGAGGTTACTGAGAGATTGTAAAAATCAGCATGGGTTCTTTGTTTCGCACCATTTTGTCACACAGTCAATGTTACACTGAAGTTGTTGTAAGAACAGGCTTTTCCAACAACTTTTATGGATTGCCTAAAGAAATAACACCTGGAAATTTCAGTTACAGAATCAATACAAACATTTTAATATACTGTAAAACATAAAATGAAACATATCTAAAGAAGATTAACAAGAAATTTCACTGGCAACAGCTATTTTGTTGAATTAAAATATTACAAATATTAAAATATTGGTATCTACCTCTAAAGTAGATTTATGCCTCTGACATCCTGCAATGTAAAAGAGCAGTGTAAAGAGTAAATGTGATCACAAGAGACATTAATGAAATAAATGGTTGGTTCAAAGGAAAAAATAACCTCTAGCAAGGTGTGGAAATACTGTTTGTCTATGTGACTTTTCTATTTATTGTAGGAAAAAGAATTAGTAATTATAAACATGTTTATCATCTCTTTCTAGGAAATAACAGGTGGGCATTAATTATGTGTATTGTGAAATGCTGACACTAAATTAAAAATATTTTTATTTTTACCTAATATTTTTTATCATCGCAATATGTGATACATTTGTAGAAATAATAATGATTTATTCATTGAAACACTGCAGGAAACATTTGCCTCATAATGTGTTATTGCTTCATAACGATATCTCTTAGAACCAATAGAGGATTAAATTATATTCATGTTGGCTAATGATATACCTTTAAAGGTTATACCTTTAATGTCAAAATTAGCACTATAGTATCTAAATTCTAAATTTTGTCTAAACCAGAATTCCTTATAATTAGTATCAAGTTAGTACTGGAGCTGTCTTTGCATTTTGCCTTGTAAACTTGGCACATGGGTATTGTATATCCTCAGTATATCCTCAGTTACATGCGGGTTTCGTGTAAATTTTGACATCTTCATACAGATAGCTTCCATGTACTTCCTCCTCACCATTGGTTCAACTATAGCAAGCCATTTCTAGGATTGTTTAATTGGCAGTCTTTGCCAAACATCAAGACCCAGAGTAACTCTGCATCTGGTCTCTGTAGCTTAGCATCACAGCATATGCTGGGGTGGTTCATGGTTAAGAGGGCTTTTTCTTCCATTTCAAGAACCTGCCTCAATCTTCTGAATATAAAAAAGGGTGGTTGGTGGTCATCATTTATTATTCAAATCCTAATTTGTAGATTATAACAGATGAATCTTTCATGCAACACAGAAAAGAAAAAAAAATCTATACTAATAAACCTCTCTTCTGCAATAAACAGTGGTTCCTACTTTTTTTATTTTTTTCATTTTTTGCTGTTAACATATCTGCTTGTACTCTAGTTGGATTCTGTTCATTGAATATTTCTCTTCCATACTGGAGAAATGTTAGTGTAATCTTAAAATTGATTATATTTATTCTTTTTTTTTTTTTTTTTTTTTTTTTTGTGGCTCTTCAGTCAAGTGGTTGGAACCAGCTAGCAAATATATTTAGAACAAGAGTATTTTACTTTGTGTATGAATAGGTATGGAGATGTACTTTATGTCACTCTCCTGTTTAATACAGCTGGAGCTTTCTTATCCAGAAAGATGTCTCATCTCTTCATAGCAATGCTAATGCACATTCTCTCAACAAAGGTTTTTGTTTTGATATTGATTCTATGTGCTCAGTGAAAAGGTTTCCAAATAGGTGAATTAAACAGCTAAACTCAACTGTATGATTTCAATGACACCATGTATCAAATGACAATAAATGCTATTAATAAATTTAAGC
Organism: Anas platyrhynchos; assembly: GCF_047663525.1. Lineage (NCBI taxonomy): Eukaryota > Metazoa > Chordata > Aves > Anseriformes > Anatidae > Anas > Anas platyrhynchos. The sequence continues at coordinate 175,733,293 of NC_092587.1, forward strand.
TGAATCTCCAAAGTGTAGTTATTCTCAGTGCTTTATTATTCATAAAATATTTAAATGGTTACTGTAAATGAGAGGATGTAAGCTCACGCTGCAGGAGACCCTTTCTGATTTGTGTGTGGATTTTTCCAGTATTGGCAAAGATGCCAGACTTTATAATCCTGTCTTTTTTCTTTATATTGTCCTTTCTTCTGTGTCAATGCTGCTATAAGGACCCTCCTTCTCATTTCACACATCATGCCACTTGTCTGTTTCCATTAAAAGTCTTTAATCTGCTTTTGGGATTCAAATGGTAATATGAAAATAGTTGTTTCTCAGTTAAAAACTGATGTATTTCTTCCTTGGGCGGTTATAGTGCATTCTTTTTGTACCTTGATTGTTTAAAACTGCAGGCTCTTTAGGGAAGTAACTTCTTATTTTGTGCCCTGGACCGTATTCAGTCCATTTTTGGTCGAAGTATAGATAGCACCAAAGGGATGCTTCAAGGTACAGCAGGTTCGGCATTCAACTTAAGTGATTAAAACATCAGGAAGTAAAATTACCCTAAAATGTCTTTAAAAAAATCTCAAAAACTGTGAAGAAAACACTTCCCCCCTCCATTTTCCATGCTTTATTTGAGAGAATATTTTTAGTTATGTTTTTTATTAACCTTCCCTCCACTGAAGCCAGATCTTAAAATAGAGGAGTATAGAAAAAATAGTCTGTACTGGAAATGTGAAAAATGCATCATTGACCAGGGTCTCGAACTTGGACAGACAATTTATTTTTTTTTTGCATATAGAAAATGAATATTGACATTCCACCAATCTTAAAAAAATAAGAAGGAATCACCTGCCTTCAGAATTATAACCCCAAACTCTTTCCTAATGCAGATAAAAAGCAAAAAGCCTGGTGCCTAGCAGGACCCATTAATCAAATGGGCTTCTGGGGCTTGGTGCTGTGCTCCAGATGGATGAGGTGGTCACAGGGAGGATGGAGGAGCCCCATTAGATCTCAATAACCAACCTACCTCAAGGCTTCCTGCCATTCTCATCATGTATTAGCTTGTCAGTGCCCGTCCGCATTTTTTCCCCTGTGGGCTTCTCTTGTGAGTTTTAAGACCTTCATTAACTAACAGGTATATAAATTAAACCGTGACTGCCATTGGAGCGTAACGGGGCTTAAGGACATTGTTTGTGACTGCACCCATGGCACTATGTTGACAGCACATTCATCCATCGGCCGTTTACCACTCCAGTTAATGAAAGAAAATATAAGCCCAGTCTTTTGTACAGCTTCTGCCTCTTCTGAGGGTAAGGGAGCTGCATTTTGACATACAAGTGAAAGCCTTTGAAGGCTCTGCAATTCTGATCCGTAGTTCAGAGAGGAAACTCCGGTGAGATGTTATTTCTGTTTTGTAGTTAAAACACCTAATGCATTTGCTGTATGCTCATATTTGTGCATGGAAAACTAATTTGAAGTTGTGCCGATACTTTGAAAGCATCAACTACAGCCTCATTAGATGCATAGTCCTCTAGCACTCTGCACAACTTTAGAACAAATGAGCGCACTTAGAGGCTGCTGCTCAGTGAAGCTTGGTCAAATGCTCCCTTGAAATCTCTGGCTGTCATTAACCAGCTTGGCTGATTGATCACCTTTCAGTTAGCAACCTGAAAAATAGGCTAGGAGCTGTGGTATTAGAGAAAAATGGTTAGGGCCTCTGCAGCTGATGGGATAAATCGATGGAACCGCTTTTAAATCAGCACAACTGATTTTGAGCTTGTCGTAGCTTGTAGGAAACATCCTTTTTTTGGGGTGCTAACTGTTGCGTCTCTAGAATTGCTAGTGATGGTAATTTCAGCCCAGATGAATGAAGCCAGCGTATCATATGTATAAAAAGACAAGTGTAGTTTTTCTTCTGTTTCCACAGTTGAATCAGCAGGGCTACAGTAGCAAGATGCAAAGTGCGAACGTGGTTTAACTGGCTGAGGAGGATCTCTGGTGTAAAATTAAAAACAAAAAAGAGGAGAAATAAAAAAAATAATAAAAAAGAAGAAAAGAAAAAGTAGTATTAATGACTTTTATTGCCAGACTTCTTGCTAGTATATGGTGACTTGAAAATTACTCTTGGTGTAGGAGCTTTTGCTTTATTAAAGCCTTTCTCTCATCCAGGTGCCTTCAGCACCTTTAACTACTGTCTGGAACCAATTAATAAACAGTATCTTTGTGCAAATGAGATTTTGGACTAATCATATTTTCTTAAAGTATTCCCAATGTGTAGAATAGCTAGAATTACTTTTCTTGCAATTAAAATAGCCTAACGTACTAATAAAGCTTTTCTTTGAAGCCTAGCTAGCTGAAAGGAGATTGAAGATCACCCTGTAGATTTAAAATTTTCATCATACACCTTAGATCTGTTTAATACATTTTTAATTTTTTTCAGCTTGTTTTCTATGACTGTGCATGGAGAACGTTCTGACATAACTCAGCCTCCAGCACAAGTGTGCAAAGAAAATGGGTTGCTTGGGCTTGGAAGTTTTGGTGGGTTCAGTGATTGCAGTGCAAAGAAGCACTTGCCCTGCCTTTTTGCTCTGGTCCTGAAACATGCACGCCTGGGTCTCAGCCAGTGAAGCTCATAATACACTGTCTCAGCTCAGAAATACTGAATATTGATGGCTGCTTAACCTGTAATGCTGCACAGTGCCCCAAGGGTGGCTGCCTGTACCCTTCTATGTCACCGCACGGGGGAGAACCAGGTGGCACAGGCATGATTTTGTAAGGTTTGTCCAGCAAACTCCTCAGATTGTCATTACAGGGAAAAGATAGGCCGCAGACATTCCTCAACTACTTAATTGCTTAGAAATTGGGTGAATCTCAAAAGTTTACAGTACCTATGTTAAATACAAGTAAGCAATTATGAGAAAAAAATCATTTTAAATGGAAGAGAATAGATACCAGAGAAACGTGATCAGGAAACATAAGAGGAAATCTGATTAACCACATCTATTTTTAAAAAATATTTTCCATGCTTTCCACTTTCATGTGAAAGGCCAGTGAAACAAATAGGACACTCGATCCGCATCCCAGAGGATAGCAGAGCTTCTTGCTCATAAATGCTCTTGAAGACAACGCTTCATTGAGAGGTTTCATACAGCATAATCATATCTACCTTGAGGGCAGTATGCTAAACCTAATCTTACAGCAGGATGTAAGACTTTCATAACCTATATCCTGAGTGGAAAAACGTTTGCAGTTCTCCATCTCTGGTCAGGGTTTGATTGTTTGTTAAAAATACTGCTGTATCTACTAAGTTCATTAGTTTGGTCAAGAAAGCAAAACAACCTTGTGACTTGTGTAATAACTGCATGTGCGTAATATTTTCTCTTGTTGAAAAGTTTGTGATTTGAACAAAGGTAATCAGGACATGCCAAGTGAAGAGTAGTTGCAATTGCCTTATCAAGAGATTGTTGTTCTCTCTGTTCTTCTTACAAAGTGCTATGAAATAGGAGTGACCTTTATGAATTAGGAATGACCTTTGAGTTTGTAGTTAATTTATTGACGTTTTATGTCTATATCATTGTCCTCCAACAGCACTGTGGGGGCTTAAAGTGTAAAAAGGGAGGTTTACACCAGGGGAAACAAGTGGTAGAAGGTCTCTGTAACTAGGGGCTTTAAGAATATTTTAGATAAATGTCTTATGGGAATAGTCTAAGTATGGCTGATAAAGGCAGATGCGGAGCTCGTTTTAATAGAAGGGAAAGGAGGATGGTATATTTTTGTAGTGATTGTCAGGTCATGTGAAAAGCCAGCTTGTAGACCCCCATAGTTCTGTCTAGGGATTCTGCAGTTGGGAGCTGGACATGTGAAGATTAACTCTACAGAAGCAGTAAATGCAGGGTTATGAGATACAATGCCTCTGTTGTTCATGTGTTGCTGTGTTCTGCTGCAGATGTTGGGTGATAGTGGCCATTTTACCAATAAGAGGGACAGGAAAAAAATTAAAGTGAAAAAATGAGACCCCTGAATACAATGATAGATACAGTTTTTGCCAATCTGTATACCTTGGAGGACAGTGTGGACTAAAAGATCTTTTGTATGCTCCTTTTAGGTCTTTTATGAGCCTCTGATTTTGTTAGTGGATATAGAAGATACATTGTTAAACTAAGATTTAAGAATATGTTTCAGGTTTTATTAAAGCTGAAATAGAATTTGCCTTTTTTTACCTCACCTGAAAAGCAGCTTTTGTGTAACAATTGAAAACAAGCACACTGTAAAACATATAAATGCTCTTACCTTCAAGGTGCTAAATCCTCTTACACAATGGATATGTAAAGTGACAGGTTTTATAAAACTGAGAACTTATTTATATGAAAAGTACTTTCCTCAATCATGGGGAAAAAAAATAAAACAAAAAGCCAACCCAGCAACAACGACAACCCAGCACCACATATTCAAGTTAAAGTTTCACATTGCTTTATTCTAGCACATTTATTTCCCTGTTTGTAGTTTCTTGCTTTTATACTAGGACTATTTTATTTTTTTAATAGCAGTTTGAATTAAATGGAAAAAAATTACCATCCAGCTGTTTAAAATTGAAAAGGCAAAGTCCATACTTAACTGCTTAACTCAGTGACAGAAGAAAAGTGAGTAACTACTCCATGTGTTGTATTTTAGCATAAGAGTGATTGATTAGCAATTGGAGTGGGAAGTGCTATGTTATTTGATGATGTAGGGTCTCCAAAAAGATTTGCTAGTGTTCAGGCATGATTTGCCTTTGTTAAATCCATACCAACTGTTCCCAGTCACCTTCTGCTCCTTCATGTGCCAAGGAATATGCATTGAGAGGACTCCTCACCCCCTGATTTTCCCATGGAGTGAAGTGGGGTTTGAGTTGGGTTTCACAACTCGAGGTTTTGAATGCATCATCAGAGCCTGAGGCTGCATTCCTTGGTGGAGAGATGAGCACGAGATGTGCTGTGTAAAACTCTGAGAAGTGCTGATCTGCCCCTTTCCAGAGACGTGTGTTTTGGGAGAAGCAGCTTTACTGTGTTTTCTGAATGAGAGAAAATAGCATGTACATGAATGAGCCTGGGCACAGAGGGAATGTGAATTCACAAGTAATTACAGGCCTGTATTTCCTGTCAGTAAACAGAGGGGAAGGGAGGATCCGATATAGGTTATTCTTCTGCTTTCCAGTCTCATGGTCTCAAAAGAGAGAATTTCCTCCTCTGAGCGTAATACGAGAGATCTGCTTCTATTGTGGTTGCTGTTAAAGACTGTGAAGTAAAATACGATTTTACCATGGGAAGCCATAGAAAAAGCTAGAAACACCTCAGACCCTCTTTACAAAGTGCTTTGCAGTTTGGGGGAATTCACCAGCATTCTTGCAGCAGTAATCTGTTCCCTGAATACACTGTGGTTTAGTAGGGAAACATGTAATATTTATATGTAGCTGTGCAAACAAGTGAATGCATCAGCATAACACCTCCTTGAGATGAAGTGCATTGAACAAGCTACCTACCAGAGGATTATCTGTGGCCTGGACAGTAAACTGCAAATCCATTTGGCATTCATTCTATACTCTGTCACAGACTGTTCTTTATTTTCCTCCAAAATATACCAAGCCATAAAATATTTACCTACTAAATTTAATAAGTCCACATTATGTAAAATGTAGTAACTGGAACTGGGATTTTTGGTGCCAGATTGGGCTCCAGACATTGTCTAGACTGCTAGACTTTTGTATGAGAAATTCCTGATTGGGAGAAATTGTGCTGGGGTAACTCAATATCATTTGTAAAGAATTAAAAGAAAAGCAAACTTACAAAAAGATGTCGCTTTCCTACAAAAAAAATAAAAATCTCTTTTAGAACTAAAGCCCATCTGAATGTGAATCTAGCAAGGGATGTGAAGGCCAACAAGGTCTTCTGCAAGCGCAACGGCAGCAAAAGGAAGAATAGAGCAAATATGTGCCTGCTGCTGATTGAGGTAGGCAACAAAGGACAAGGAGAAAGCCAAGGTACCCCATGACTTCTTCACCTTGGTCTTCATTGATAAGATCAGCCTTCAGCAATCCTAGGTCCCTGAGACCAGTGCAAAAGCCTGGGGCAATGAAAACTTACCTTAGGTGGAGGAGGATCAAGTTGGGGAACACTTGAATGAAATGGATGTTCACCAGCCCACTGCAGCTGATGGATTACACCCCCTAGTGCTGAGGGAACTGGTTGACGGTATTGCAAAACCAATCTCCATTACCTTTCAATGGTCATAACCATTGGGGGAGGTTCCTGAGGGCTGGAAGAAAGGAAATGCCAGTCATACTTTCATGAAGAGCAAGAAGGAGGATCAGGCCTCACCTCGATTCCTGGGAAGGGGATGGAGTGAAATAATCCTGGAAACCATTTCACACATTTCCAAATGAATGAAGGACAAGAAGGTGATTGGAAGTAGTCAGCATGGTTTTATGAAGGGGAAGTCATCCCCAACCAGCCTGGTAGCATTCAACAGCAACACAGCCAGCTCAGTGGACGGTGTTTACCATGAATTTAGTAAGACCTTTGACACTGACTCCCCAGACACTCTCATGAACAAACTCGTGAAGTACAGGCTAGATGAATAGATGGTGAGGTGGGCTGAAAGCTGGCCGAGCTGCCAGGCTCAAAGGGTTGTGACCAGTGGCACAAAGTCCAGCTGGAGATCAGTCACTAGTGGTACACCCCAAAGGTTGTGAATAGGGTTAGTATCATGTAACGTATTAATTAATAGCCGGAATGTTAATATAAGGTTTACCCTCAGCAAGTTTTCAGATCATACAAAATAGGGAGTAGACAATAAGCAGCTGGTTGTGCTGCCCTTCAAAGGGATATACTGGAAAAACATGACAATGGAAACCTTTAGAAGCTCAGCAGAGGTAATTGCCATGTTGTGCCCCTGGGGAGGAATAAACCCATGCACTGGTACAAGCTGGGGGCTGACAGGTTGGAAAGCAGCTTCTTAAGACAGGCCACGGGGTTTGTGGTGGGCAACAAGCTGACTGTGAGTCTGCAACATGCCCTTGCAGCAAAGAAAGCCAGCAGCTTCCCCAGCTGCATTACAAAGCGAATTTCCAGCAGATCTGGGGAGGTGATCCTTACCTATGGATTTTACTGTGTTCACTAAAATTATATTCCAAACCTATTTACTTAAAGATGACTTTCTCAATAATATATTACTGTTTTTCTTCCCATGCCTGAAGAGATCTGTAGCTAAGCAAGAGTTCCATGCTTAGATGTCCATGCTTAAAGGTCCATGCTTGTGAGTTATTATGGAATTAAAGGTTTTATTGAGTTAACTGTTCTAGAAGTAGATTATTAAGCTAAGACTGTTAATGGAAAAATACTAGAAAATGTAATTCAAAGCATGATTAATGTGTATCCAGGATTTTATGTGCCATCCAGTAAAACAAAATTGAGGCCAATATAAACTTGAAACACAGTACAACCACTGAATTAGATTAAAACATATAATCTCTATATCCAGAGCAATAGGAAATACTGCATAAAAATGAGGAATGCTTGGGTATTCAGTTAACAAACTTCTTGGTTTATAATTATAAACCTGTCAGGAATCTGTAGATCTCAGGGCTGCAGCATCTGTCAAATTGTTGGCTGTTTGTCTGTATAGACTTGAGTATTTAGTAAGATATCAACTGCAATGACTGATCACTTTCTAAAGTAACCAGTAATTTAGAAAACATTTAAGAGTGAACATGGGATGATATTTTTAGATTTTTCATCTCTTCAGAGAAGGGAATAATCATAAGGATTCCAAGAGCCTAATGTTTTTGAACACATGTATGTAATCCTGAGATTTTCTGAAACTATATGTTTACAACTTCCTGACCTTGTGAATTTTTCTTTACTTTTTCTCTTTTCTGACTTCATTGGTGAAAGTCAGATATAGGTGTGGAAAATGCCCACCAGAAAGAACTGAGTTGTTCCCCAGCTTTCCCTAGGGTGTCACAAGCTTTAAATTGTTTTGCGTAGGCTCTTTTCTATGGAGCACAGCTCCTAGGAAGTCTGACATCATCACTGGAATTTGTTTAAACATTCTCCGAGGGGAAAAAAATTAAAACTGCAATAAGTAAAACACAGAAGGTTTGTTATGACAAGTTTAACTTGTAATTTGTTTGCAAGAAAGGATCGCTTGAAGTTTGTAACAGTGTTTAATATATTTTTGTTATATGATGCTTTTGTAATTTCCTCAAGTAATTGATCAACTGTTATTTGCATATTAATACTAGATAGAACTACAGAAAGAGTTTGCTCTTCTCTGTGGAAATGTAGTGGCATTTTTTATTTTATATATATATATATATATATATATATATATATTCATTTTGCCATGTAGCCATGTATGCCACCTTCTTTCTAATGGTTTATTTTAGAACTATACTACATAGACTTTACAGACTAGCTAATGTGTTGAATGCCACTTCTATTTAGGTGAGACCAAGACCAAGACCAAGTTGAGATCTATATAACTCCAGTAAAGAAAAATATCTTGCCAGCTGAGTGCTTTGACTTTTTATTATGTTTTGTATTATTTCATTTTTTTTATTATTATTTATTTCTCTAAAATACATGCCATTTATATTCTTCAGACTCAAAACCAGTTAAACTTAGTTGTTTTAAATCTTTCTGCCCAGGGCATGTGTAATTTAAAAGGAATGGCTATTGAAGCTCCAAACAGTAGCTTTAAAATATTACTCTAAGTTAGCTCAGTTGTAAAATAAAGCCCAGACCCTTAGATATTTGGCACCAAGTCTCAGTCCTATGAAGTGCTTTATCCTTTTTCAGTATATTACAGCTGTTTCATTCTGTGATTAATGAGCACACAGACTGAGGTCAACATGTGGTATAGGGATGGAAGTTAGGAGTTTAAATACTTGAACTGCCAATAAAGTTTATTCCCTGATTCTCAGTCTGGTATTAAGTTTATAACTAAGATAGTTGTGTTTTGTTTTTAATTCCCAGTGCGAAGTTTCACCCTATTATGGCAATATCCTACTAATTTGTGATGCATTCTATAACCTCTATTTTTATATCAGCCTGCTAATTGAACTTCACCTTGTTACCAATATATTTTTATTATGGCAGTTTCTCCACAATTTCAGATTGCTTCATGTTTTACTGCACATACCAAGTAGAGGAATCTGAAAGTCAGATTTTTTTTTAGTTTAACAGTAATGACAAAATTTGTGTCCTTGCTGAAATGTGAGGAAAGAACAAAGTTGAGGGACTGCATAAGTTGTTTAATTGCATTTATTTGTGTTTGTGTTACAGCTTCACTTAGGCTAGAGTTCATACACATAAATGACCCCAGAAATATGGGCTGTAGGAGTTATGTTGGCAGAACATACCATTTTGTTACACAAAAATCATGATGCTTAATCATAGGTTAGTTGTATGGTGGGGAGTGGGGCTGGCTTTCCCTCAGAGATTTTGGAAAAACATTTTTTTTTCTTCTTTTATATATGTATATATTTTTATTATTTTTGTTTGCTCGTTTTTCTTATTACTTTAATTGTGCTGGAATAACTATCATCATCAACAATAGACTGAGATTATGCAACTTGTCACTTTCTGTGATTCGTCTGTCACTAATAGCATTTGCTTGTAACTTGGAAGATGGTTTAGCAGCAGTCTGGGGCAGCTTGGTTCAGGCAAGCATGGTGCTTTAGGTACCCCCATGAAATTTCTCCACAGATTACGCTGGGTGATGAGCTCTTGATGGTACATCTATTTATCAAGATATTCTTGAAATTAAAGCAACGTTTTGTAGTCCACATGGTTACATTGTTTTTTCAATTTAATTTTTATTTTGGCCATTTTTAATTGCATCAATTCATAGGTATAACTTAGCTCTTGGTTTGGTTTTAATTTTCAGATGTCAGCCCTCTTTTTTTGTAAGGAATCCTCAATAAAAATGTAACCTTGCACTGAGCAGCTGATGAAGTTTTTATTCTCTGTAGATAAAATCTATTTTTATTTTGACATAATTAATGAAATATCTGTCAGCATAAGTGGCAGTAATGGAAGCTGCTGTGCAGAGATTGTCAAGAAAACCACAAGCTTGGAATACTCAGGTCATAATTTTAATCAAAATTAAGAGTTTGATTGTCACATTTTGTTAATAATAGAAGTCATTTTTGATCTACTGAAGACGTTGAATATCTTAAGGGGCTCTGAGTTAATAGGAGCTGTGAGACTTTACCTTGCAACAGAATGAAGATTCTGTCTGCCTACAGCCCTACCTGTGCAGACTATGGAAATGTACCAAAGCCTCCACAATATTAAAAGGAAGCGGGATGGTTTTATTTCAGTACTTTGTGGGAAACATCACAGGAGGATGATAAAAAACATCAAATGTTGTCTTTTTTTCCCCCCTCCGTTAGTGGTCTGGTCTGTCATCAATCAAAATATTAATTATTTTGGTAAATGAGGGCTTAGAGACACTCACAAGCACTAGCATCAGAATTCAAAACAAAATTGGTGCTTTTAATGTTGCAGGAAGATTCCAGCCTTAGAAATGTTTTACTATGGGGACAGATTCCATCAACAGGGGTATAGGAAAGGCTGCTTAGGAGCAGCACACAAGTTTGTCTCTTCGATGGTCCATTCCTCTGGTACTTCCCCATGGTATATTAAAGGGACTGTATGTGAAGGTAGCATTTTTGAATTTATCTGATAGTTTTTCTATAATTGCTGACACCATCTGCCTCCACAGTCTTCCATGGCATCACGTTTCACAAAGTCACTACCTACGACGTAAAGATGTGCTGCTTTGTATCTTTCCTAAGCTGGTCTTGATGTGGTACTTTTCTTGATGACATTCAATATTTTGTTGTCTCTTCTGGCTTGATTGAACCCGGAATACATAAGCACTAACATGGAATTTGACTACTCAAAAAAATACCTTAGTATCTGCTGCAAGTCTGAAGATTTTATTCCGTGATCCTTCTTTGGGTCAATGAAGTTGAATATACCTAGTCCCAGTCCTGATTCCTTGGGAACCCTACTGTTAAGACTTTTTCATTCAGCAGAGTGACTACTAAGTCATACTCATGCTTCCTATCCTTTGAGCAAATTTCAGTCCATAAAAAGCCCCCTTTTTTCTAATTCCATTCTAAGTTAATTTCTTCAGTACTCTTTGGTAGGAAGCCTTGTCAAAGGTTTTCTGAAAATCCAAGTCTACTGGATCTTGATTTATCCACATGCTTTCTCTCCACCTGCAGGTAGGAAGGCAATATTTTCTTTTGAAAGTATTTCACCCCACCTCCTTTTTTTTATGGGCTCAGCAATCTTATTCTTTTGTATACTCAGTATACTATCTTACTATTTACTATCTTAATTTCTATCTTAAATTTAGTATCAGTGGTTCTCTCAGGCTCTTCAGGACTCTTGGGTCAGTGCCATCCGATCCACATGACCGAGCAATTTGACTAGTTTAATATTTCCCATATATGTGCTTCTTGTTGATGTAGCTATTCTGATGTTACAAAGATCGTGTTGTATGAGAAACCATCTCATCATCTTCATCAGTAAAGACAGATGCCAAGAATTTGCTGAGCTTCTTCACTATGATCTTGTTATCCTTTAGTACTCTTTTCATGCCGCTGCTGAAAAATGATCCTGGCAGCCGCTTGGCTGTCTTTCATCTTTGAAAATATTTAAAGAACATTTTAGTCTCAGCGTGAGCATCTGTTGCAAGGTGGTCTTAAAATTCTTCTTTATCCTCTTAATTTCCTGCTTACATTTGACCTGGCCTGTTTTATGGCCTTTCCTGTTCTCATTTTCATTCTCATCAGTTGTACAAATTTCCTGACATTTTCTTCACTCTTGTGACACATTTTGAGCAGCACAAGCAATTATATACCTGAAAATGAAGGCAGAGTCTTGTTATTAATTATTCATTAGTTCAATTTGCAGCTGCCAGTAAAACATATATCAGTAGTTTACTATATTCTTTTCTACGATCAGAAAAATTTCCCTTCTTTGGGTTTTTCTTGGAGCAACAGAAGTACAAATTTTGATTTTTGCACAAATGCAGGACTTCACAAACGGAATGAGTCAAAAGTAAGGTAGTGTGGTTAATTCTTGTTGAAACAAAACCAATTGTTTTTTAAATTACAGATGTTATATACAGAATATTTAAAAATCTGATGATATAGAAGAAGATGCCTCTCATTTTTTAGAGATTTAAATGCCCACAAATCCTATTTCTTTTTGTCATTCTGATTTTTGTGGTGTAGAGTTGAATTCAAAATTTTTGGATCACTGAACATAAATTTACAACTTTTTAATTTTATGAAATGTGGCTCTGATTTTTTTGATTACATGTCTTTAGGAAAATATATGACTGTGGAGTACTGTGGTGTGGTGATTGTAATACCACAGTACTTGTAATCATTTTCCTAATTGTTAATGGCTAATGTAGTAATAAAGATTGTTAGCAATTAATTTGGTCCTGTGTTGAAAACACAGTCAAGCTCTTCGATAACTAAAGGAAACCTTTATTGTGATATTATTTATGTTAATTGCAACTCTTTGTTGTACCCATTAAACCTTTGCTTTTATTATAGCCACATACATCTGGAGGGAGGTTGTATAATTACTAAATTATACAACTGGCTGCATGGGGAGGTTGGAGATTTTTGTAAGCAGATGAGAGGTGGTCCTGAAAATGTGTGAAATACGATTGTAAGATGTGTGGTTTTTTGTTTCTCCTAAAATGCAGTAGGAAAGTGGTTAATATAATTGGCAATGATTATTGCATATGCTTCAGATTTAATGTCCAGCTGAGATTAATTAGAGGAAAGTTTCTCCAAAGAGTGAGATCTTGGAGTACTGTCTTAATTGCAGAGAGGAAAGGTAGTGATTGCTTTCTTAAGGTGTAGCCGTATCCTGATGAATGTTTTTGAAAAAAATTCACAAGACCTGGCTGTATGTAATAACGGGGACCCAAATTCAGTACCCTGGGAGGTCCCTTCCAGTTGTAAATTCCTGTAAGTGTTGTGACTTGTGTGTAGATGCAGGAGAGTGTTATTAGCAGATTAGCTAATGACTCAGTTGGCAGCTGGGTGTCTTCTGCACATTTTAAAGGCTAAACAAAGTTGATTAAAGATACTGGGCTCAAGTTTGGTGTCTGCAGTTTTGGAACTGGCTGCTTGACACACTTAAACCTTAGCTCAGAATACATACTTGTGGCAAAACATGAAATTCAGATTTATGCTTCATGAAGTGCTTAAGTTTCTTGGGGAGATGTTTATGAATCTAGTATTTTTCTAACATTTTGATACAAAAACACATTCTGTAGAGCCTGTATGGTTATTTAAGTGCAGGGAGTTAATTTTAAGGGATTGACTTGCAAAATGGATTTAATTTTGAAGTCCTTGGTTTGATTTTAGGGATAGGAGTGTTCTAAGGTATGTGTAGAAATAAGGAGAAATGGCTTGTGTAGGCTTAAAAATGGCATGGAATAATTATTTTAATATTTAGCAAGTAATAACTCAGGTTTTAGATAGGTTTGTAGTCTTTCATTGGATTTTTAAAATTCCTGAAACGGAATTCAGTGTGACATGTATGTTCTGAGTCTCCTAGTATCTGCAGTATGTTTCAATGGGCATGGATTTCCTTCCACTCGGGAAATTTTTCCACTAAGTCAATGCCTGCCACGCATGTGGAGTACTGTTTCCTTTGGAACTGTATTTCTATGGTTTTATTTCTTTCAAACCCTGACAAACACACAAGCTATATCTACTCCCATCCTGTGTGATAACTTTGGAAATCTGAAGGAGCAATCAATGCAAACCAGAAGGGCTGCATGGCTATAACAGATAGCTTTGAATATGCACTTGCACTTGCTTCTGGCTGAATTGCTGATTAAATCTATTTATATCATGTAAAAATAGCTTATCATAGGGTCTGGTCAGAAAATTGCAGGCAATCATGAAGTTGTGTGTGTCGTGTATGCTCTCCACTCCCTTTCAGCTGGGAATTGCTACCCCTCAGCTAGAACAGGGCAGCTGAGCGAACGTGTTGTTCTGGCTCGCTGTCATGTGAAGTAAAGGGAGATAAATCAAAACTTTCATCCACGGTGTTTCATCTGAGAGGGTTGCTTTTTAGAGAGCATTAATTCAATTGCTTTGTCATCGTTGGGCTGTATTCTGAGCTTATTACGTTAGGAATGTCTAAATGAAGGGTGCGATGTTCATAGCAATAATGCCTCGCATTTAAAGGAAATGGTAGGAACATTAAAGTGCTTTCTGCTTTTTCTGTATTTTTATTACTTGCATTGAAGTTAAGGACAATTGTACATCTGATAACAGATGAAAATGTTTACGAACTTCGAGTCAGGTCTGATTAAGCCTTTAAAAGGTCTAGAATAACTACAAATGATGTTTACATCACATTGTCTAAAAATTGCACTGTAAGATTTGCATCCCCATGTTGTAGTAGGAATTGGAAATATTATGCATTGGAGACTACATTGGAATATAATATCCAAGTGCACTTGCTTTTTCTCATATTATTTGTGCGTTTCAAAGCTGAAGAAAATGGATTTCAAGATTGATGCAATTAGGAAGCTGTGTCGTGTCAATTCATCAGATTAAGTGGAGAATTTATGTAATCAGGTTGATGAATCCCACACATGCTGGCAAAAGCAGTGTACACATTTAAAATACACTGATTCGTGTTTTTTGAATTTCAAAAAACGGGCTTCATGTAGGCAGGATTTGGTTTGCAGCAGAATGCTTTGGATTGGCAAATAGGTTTTTGACTAGAAATATTTGCCTGGCAAAAATATCTCAAGCAGTTACTGTTCTCACACTTCCAGTAACATAATTATGCCTATTTGTAAGCTGAGTGCATGCTGAAGACCTTGGTTCAGCGAGGTACTTAAAGTCAGGCAAAACTTGCATCATCCTGGATCTACTTTAAAGGCATAATTCCCATACTTGAATTAGACACACCTTTAAGTACCTCAGTCTATTAGGGTCCATGTGGAGATTGGTTTTCTGCTCAGTGTAATCAGGTTCTGGAACTGGAAATGACCTCTTGTAGATTGTTTTTTATCAGTTTTTCTTTGCATTGTGCCACCAGAAGCTGTTGCTTGGTTTAATCTTTGTGGTTTTGTAGCTATCCAAACTCTTGAATTACGTTGTGGTAATCTTCACAACCTCTTTGACTGCCTTTTTGTTTTATATGAAAAATTAGCATTTTGCCAGCATTGGCATTGGTAAAAAAAAAAAAAAAAAAAGCTATGTAGAGTCTGGTTGCCCGGAGAATTAGTCTCAACTTAATAGAAATTTATACAATAGATGAAATGTAACATAAATAATAATAAAAACCAATAAATTTGATCTATATACTTAGCTATTTAGATATGTATTTACGTTGTCTACTGTATTTTAATATTTTTCAGACAAGTATAAAAGAAGGACTACTACTGAAGCAAACCAGTTCTTTTCAGAGGTGGAAAAAGCGTTATTTCAAGCTTCGAGGTCGTACCCTTTACTATGCTAAGGATTCAAAGGTAATTCTATGATATTAACATCTAATGCCAAGATCTTAAATTTTGCTTAGATTTGTAATTGTAATCATGATGATTTAATGATTTATTAGTGATTGTTTCACTAAAAATTGCAGTATATAAGATGTAGTATGCTAAATTAACTTTAACTAAGGAAGATTCATGGTATCTTTTAATTTTTATATTTTTAAGTCAAGTTTATCTCAGTTCTCTTAACCTCTTGGACTATTCAGACAAATAATAAGTTCATCTTAAAGAGTTGTTTTTTTTTGGGGGGGGGCGGGTGTTGGCTCATTGAATAATGCTTAGGAGCTATCTCACAAACTGAACGCCATTAACGCTCTTCTAATCCAATGCCCATATTGCTCTTAAAGGGATGGAAATTGTTACACGAAATCAAGATGGGATGATTTTCTGCCAGAAGTGATTTGTATGGGGAAAGGCTGTTTCCCATCAATGGAAACTTTTAGTGGGAAATTTGGGGGTGGGCAGAGGGGAAGACTTCTTTCCTTTCTGAAAGGCATTTCCTCCCTCCCCCTCAAGACCAGAGCAGAGAGCATTTAGGGTTGTTGAGGCGGCTTGGACTGTGCTGTTTCATAGTGATGGGCATTACTTTTCTATATCTTGTAGGGTTGTAGCAACTGAGGGGAGCTGTAGGTGAGGTGCTTGAGGTACCCATAATTTTCTCTAGCCTGGTCTTCTTCATAAAACTATTACTGAGGCACAGAAACCTCTCATTCTATAACTATGTGACTGTAATTGCCGTAGTTGTACGGCTGTGGTAAACCAAGGAAGACGTCTCTCCAGGGAGCCCAGCACTGAAGTACCTCTGTTATCACACTTTTCTACGCGTGTTGCTACCCTGAGAAGTTTTTACAAAGTCTTAATAAACATGACAGATAAGAGCTGTGAGAATGGCAACGTTATCTCTGTCATAAAGGTGAGAAAAGAAGGAGTAGTGAGTGGGTAGTTGCACAAATACTCTGCAGCACTGAATCCTTGCTGAGACTCCCCAAACATTGATTGTGTGCTGGGGTATACAGCACACTTTTTTTTTTTTTTTTTTATTATTATTTCTCCTTCCCATGACATAGAGGAGAAAGAGCAAGGTACGACTACAATGGGGCGAGATGTTTTCGGTGGTCTTTCCTTTGCTTTGTGACCCATCATGAGTTCAAAAGGACTGAAATCCTTTGCCAGAAGCTGGGGTGTTTAATGAAGACACATATTTCTCTTATGGGAACATCAAACAAAGAAGTGGAAAGATGAATCTCTTAGTCTCTTAAGCTCCATTTTCTCTTCTTACCAATAGCATATAATAGATTCTTTTTCATGAATTTAGAATTCCATCCTAAAGCTGATTAATACACTTGTATGTTATTGTGTGTGAATCTCTGTTCTCTGATACCACCTTTATGGAACACAGTAGACATCTCAAAGCTGGATCTATTTAAAAAAAAAAAAAAAATGAAAACAAATCCTTAAAAGATTTTAAAGCAGTATGTATTTTTGTCTTGGAACCACTGTTTAACACTCTCATCTGATTAGACAGCAAATAAGACTGTGTTAAGTGGTAGAATAGGAAATTCTATCACCTCATCAGTGTTTTCTATTTTTTCACCCTCTCTTTTTTTCTGTTTTTATTTTCCAATTGGAATGGACAGGAGGAAATGAAAGCAACAAATGTGAGCATACTTCAGAGCAGACTCAGGCTATATTTAATGTTTTTGTGTTCTTTTCCATTCACAGTCTCTAATATTTGATGAAGTTGACCTGTCAGATGCCAGCGTAGCTGAATCAAGCACAAAAAATGTCAACAACAGCTTCACGGTATGGAACCATTATAATACTGGTCATAAAGCTGTAGGGAGACTGTTACTAAGAAAATCAAGAATCCTCTGAAGAGAGTCTCATTTTTTCTCTTTGGAAATAAAATGTCCTCTATTTGAAAATTGCCTAATATATCACAGCAGTATCACATCAGTTACTGGTAATTTTGTCTCTGATTTTTATTTTTATATTTTTGAGCAGAATTTAGAAGGTTAGGTAACATTTACTTCAAAAGATGCTTATACGAGGCATTAAAAATTTAGCAAGCTTTGGTATTGGTGCTTTCAGCTTGGTTTTATGTTGTAGTTTGTCTCTGAACTGACAGGCTGAATTGATTCAAATGTAATTGTGTTACTGTTCTAATTTCCTATAATGATATTCTTGGTTTTCTGTCATATTGAAGTGTATTTTATGGTTTTTCCACTACTGATCGTATCCTCACATTAGTAGTTCCTAAGTTCATATGAAGAACTGTCTTCACAGTCATACCTCGATTCTGATAGTGGTATAAGAAATAAGGGTCTTCACAAATCCCTGTTTTTCTAAGTTCACAAGTGTGTTTTACACACAGGTCTTGCTATCTATCGTTCAATTGCTTTGCTGGAACTAAGTGATAATTACTGTGCTATTACTCCATCTCCAAGATAGTCCAATGCAAGCCTCCTAGAAGCTTTGTCAGGTCTCCTTTATCCTGGTACTTCCCAGGCAGCTACCCAAGCTGTCAGAGCACATCAAATATGTGCTTGCATTGGCCTGGACGGGCAGGCGTGTTATGTCAATAATAGTTTCTTTAGTGACTACTAATGAGATTAGAAAGACTAATTTGACTGAAGGCCTCTGATGAGGGGTGACTGTGTGATGTACTAGCTTGCCTTTGGAAAAGGTCCTTTCTGTTGCTGGGGAGCTCTGCTTCTGTCTGTCTCCTAGCCAGAATTAAAGCTGTCGTGTGGGCATCAGGCTAGCTGAGGAATAATGAGGCATACAAAGATCATGGGCTGAGGATCCTGGTAGTCATGACTGGCACTTGTTATTTAAGAAGGATATAGGACTCGGCATGCCCTGAAGACTTCTAAACTTCCCTTGCTGTAGTTTCTATTATGGGGAAGAAAATTAAGAAGACTTTGGCTGCAAAGTTGCTGATTGCTGAGTCAGGAAAGAAGACATTCATCTTGGTGAAAATTTGTGGGGGGTGGAGAAAGATAATATGGTTTTGGTATTTTTTTTATTTATTATTATTTTTTATTTTTCCATAACAATTTCTTAAAACGTTTGGTGTTTTGGGTTCATGTAGAATCCTGTAAGCACACCCACTGTTCACCAAAGACATGTTTTGTAATTAGTATCAAGATTTCTGGGGAAGACAGTAGAAAAAGAAGCTTAGAGGGCTACAGCTTTAACAGCTTTGGAGACACTATTTATTTTCATGTCCTGGGTAATTTAGAACAAACAGTGCTTTCTCTAAGGAATCCTAAATTCATTTCTGAAAAATTATTTGGGTTTAGAGGTCTCCTGGGCTGAAGTGCCATCTGATTTGACTGTAAAATATGGTAATAGTCATCATCTCGCTTAATCTTTTGGCTTCTTCCTTTGTGTTTGCCTAACTCAGTCTCCCAGCAACACAACTCAGTAAAGACAGACATCTCTGGCCTTGCTTGCACTGGTTTTGAGGGGGTGGTGGCATTAGCTTCCCAGCAGTACTCCTTATACATAAAACAAAATGCTTTTCTTTTTTTCTCCCATCTTTAAGAAAGGCCAGATTATCTTTTTAAAATTTCATGTTGCAAGTGGTCTGTTAGCATTTTCTTTGTTAAAAAGGCAAAAATAAAATCCTTGAGTCTTGCCTTCTGGTAATGAGCTCTTCCTCCTCCCGTTTCTTTGTCCCCCACATAGAGAGTACTTTTAACACAAATGTCCATAGATGGAATGTCCACCAAGTAACCATATTTCTAGAAAAACACATTTTTAAAAGTTTCATTAAATCTATTTTTTTTTAAACAAATCATTTTGTCATTTCACTTTAATTCCTCCGTGCCCTCACCAGCCCCCCATTTATCAACCCCCAGCTTGTGGAAGCTACTGTTTGGCCTTCTTTTGTCCCTTCTAGTTTGTCCGTTTGGAGACAGAGGTGTGCATGTCAAAATTTTCCATGTTGTTTTTTGGATAAAACTCAAATCCTAAAATTAGACATAACACACACATTTAAGGTTGAGTTTATTTGTAATACACATGCCTGTATAATATTTTATGTAACTAAATATCAGTGTTTATTCACCAGAATTACTTTTTCTTTCTTACTACAAACAAATAGAGGCTAAGGAGAAAGTTGAGATAAATAAATATCTGCTAATTAAAATGAGGAGCTACTAAATTTAAAACAGCTTATCTTTTTCTTTTTTTTTTTTTTATTGCTTTATTCTTTATTACTTTTCAATGAACAGCAATCTCATTTCTAGCAAATAAATCCTAGTGAACAAGCTTGTGCTAGGGCAGTTTCTCATGGGTTATAGACATTTTGTATTACTGCAATATGTAGACCCCTGTCTTACCAATAGAGGAAATAGAGCAAACGGTGTCTCTTGACTTCAGAAGGCTTTAAATTGGACTCTGAAGGCCAAATTCTTCTCACTTGTGTGTTGAGGCTAAGTCTGTGGAAAGAGAAAAACTCAGTTCAAGAAAAATTCAGCCCACCAAAGATCTGCATTGCCCTATCCGTTAGCCACATCAGGAGCCTACTTAGGGCTTTGGGTCTCCCTCTGCCTACAGTTTGGTGGGTGGTGTTGAGTCCTTGTGATGTTTTTGAGTACTCTGCTGAACGTTTTTTTCTCTTTCCTTCTGCCTCCATGGATTGTTGATTCTTCTCTGCAGTTCCTGAGGAGCATAGCTGCACAGCGTGCCGCCTCTTTGGGGACACTGTTAGGATGAATCAGTCTCCCATGTTATTGCACAAAGCAGATGGGGCAATGACCAATTTTGTCAAGAGGTGTAATCCTCATGCATTTTGGTTTACAGGGACTCGTTAATGTCTCAAGTGCCTTTAGAAAAAATATCTTTATTGTTACCTTAACAAGACTGAGGTTGAATGAGACTGAATAGATGATCTCCAACGTGCATGCATAGGGATCTTAGGCATGTGCACTGTTGGTGGTGTGCTTTTGTTCTGGAAGCTATAAGCAATGGGATATTTAAACGCTAAGATGTTTCTTGAACAGGCATATTCAATTAATGATATTCTTTATGGCAAGGAAAGCGATTATGAATTGTCATTTGAAAGGAGATTTTGACAGGCTAACTTTTGGCTTAGTTATCTACCTCTGTCCTGCTTTTGATAATGAAGGACTTTTAATGCACATCAACAAGAAACAGTCAGCAGATGTTAACCATGCTGCCTTTCAACTGTTGAGACACATGTATGGGGAAAATGTCCTGGGTTATGCACAGGCATCCTGTGGCTGCACCTGTATTTAGTCCATCCAAGTTGGTGTTGAAAACACATAATTGAGATATGTTCTTCTGTGATGAATATGAAAGGGAAGAGTAATTTCAAGGTAGGATTTCTGGGTTTGAGGTATTATTTTGCATAGCTGCCCTTATACATTTGATTTAGGTTAGGCCAACTTCTAGTCCATTTAAGACTTTACAAAAAGCCATGGACACTCAATCTCTTACTTCTATCTTCTTTCTTTCATACTTTCTTACATTCAGAAAAGGGAAAATTCTGACTAAATAAAATCTTATCTAATTGTGTCTGAGAGTAACAGAAGAAACAATTTCACTATTGTTCTGGAAGGTGTCCTGGAGGAATATGAGAACTAGTGTACTCCATGGTACTCAGGATAGAGATTCAGATTGCCCTAACTTCAGTTTGGGATTCAGTGATGGGTTTAGAGACCCCTAAATACAGGTATCTAGGATAAGATTGATATCCATTTAAAGTAGATTCCTGCATTTACTCTATTCATTATAGACCCCACGGATGATTAACTAAATCTGCTGTAGCTGTGATAGGAGCTTTGTCATCCAGACAACCAAAAATGTAGACTCTGACTTTCAGCCTTCCGAATCTAATCATTTTTTGTTGAATATGCAGCTTCTGAGAATGGTCATCTTGAGAGGGCAGAAGCTGCAGTGGGCAGATCTGCTGTCCTGGAAAGCCTGCTGCAGTTCTTAGTAATTAGAAATTGGCTGGAAATGAGACTTTATATTTCAGCCAATAACATTGATTACTGTGATTCTGGATATGCTTGCAGAAATGTCTAATATCATTTTTTTTTTTTGCTGATTTATTGGTTTTAGTGATGCTGTACATCATATGGGAGTC
This sequence comes from Anas platyrhynchos, assembly GCF_047663525.1. NCBI lineage: Eukaryota > Metazoa > Chordata > Aves > Anseriformes > Anatidae > Anas > Anas platyrhynchos. The sequence goes on from NC_092587.1 coordinate 175,754,990, forward strand.
TATTTATTCTGTGGAAAAATATTTCCCTAGATATGAAGTAGGCTTTTAAGTATTCTCACCTATTACTATGAGGCAAAGGCAGCAGAAAACCATAAAATGTTCTTTATCTTTGTTATTGCTTCCTTTTGATTTTCTGATGTAAATATTCTTTGTAAACATTCTTCTTTACTCTTACCCCTTCTTGCTGTTCTTCGAGCTCTTTTTCTGCAGTATTATCTTGGAAGTGGACCAGTTTTACACTAAGGTTTCCAAGTGAACATAAGTCAAAACACTTGGTTTTGAGAATGTGTTCTGAATTACAACCCTTAGCATTCCTTGTGGATTCCATGTTTTGCCTGTTTTCTGCAGCAGCCACACATTATGCATTTTTTATCCTGTGTGACAAAACCAAGGTCCTTTTCCTGTTAATTTGGTACTACTGTCTGTGATTCATAAATACTTATTTTTCTGTTTCCATGTATTTTTTTTGTATTTTTTTAAGCCACTGTACTGTCTGTTTAATACTTTGCTTTGCTGTATGCATTGTAACAATTATTATTACAGATATTTTTTGTCTGTAAACATTTTCATATCACCACACTACTTTACATTCCTTTTCTACTATAAGAATTTCATCACAAAATTTTGTGCCAAATAATAAGGTGTTTATTATTTTTTTGCCATATTAAAAATACCTAATACTCCTTTCTATCTTTAAACATCTCTCAAGTAGCTTGTCATCTCATCTCATGATTGGGTCATGAAAATAATTAGTCTTCTTGGTTCAATGACTGAACTGAAAACCATTATGGGTCAACCTGATGTTTGAACTTTTTTGAGCAGAAATAATTTATTTCAACTTTAAGGGAGTGAGTTTTGTTTCAAAACATTTTTCCCTATTTGAAAAAGGGGAGAAAAACAAACAAACATGGTATTTCATTAAATTTAGAACCTGAACACAATTTTGTCACAAAAAAGTGAAGATTTTTTCCCCTTATTCCACTTGTTTTGGTCAAATTTATCAATTCATTTTGACTTGAAAGCAGAGGGTTCTATATAACAAGTTTTTAAAGAAAATATATTTATCCAGTTGGCTGTGATTTCCTTGATTTGCTGTACATATGGATAGACTCTGAAAAGCTAAACATGTACATTTGCTGATTATATTTCCTTTCACCAATTAGTTTGAGATGGTTAGCTCCTTTTTATAGATTTGTGAGACCATATCTCCATTGCAGCAACTGTACTGCTTAAAGTTTACCTTGTGTTCTTCCTGATCTTCTCTGATCACCATGTTTCCTCTCCGTGTTTTTGGCTGTGGTGGATCTTACATTTTAGCCATGAATTTAAAGTTTATCAGTATATAATGTATGCAGAACCAGCTTAAAGCACAAAACACTTCTGCCTGTCTTTGAATCCTGCTGTACACTTGCTGGTTGTAATGGGAGATTGCCCAGTTGTACTAAAAATTCATGCAATTCAGCAGAATTTCAAGTTGAAAATGGAAAATTACAATTGGGCCTGAAGGCACATTGCTTTTTAGAAGTTTATTTCAGCACTACCTCTTCTGATGTCACTTAGTTCTGTGCTCATTGTTGAGATTAGCTGCTTCTAATTGATTTTAGAAAATTAAATTTTAATATTAACTACGGGCTTTTAAAACAGAATGTGTTGCCAGACCTTTGCAGTGTGTCAGGGTAGATGGTGTGAATTTCTTAGAGACTTGGACACACTTTGCTTCCTTTCTTGCCACCCAGATTTTTTTCTGAGTTCCAACTGAGGCTTTTCTTCAGGGGCTATGGGAACTTCAGGGAATTCTTCAGGGAATAGGAGAAATGCTTAACTTTCCCCAAGCCACATCAAGAGGAAATGAGAACTGCATTTTCCCAGAGGAGTTTTAAACATTTCATCTTTTCTTTAGGTTTGAACACTCTAGACTTCTGTCTTTTTGGAAATCAGAGATAGAGAGAGAGCCTCAAAGCTGGGAATAATTATCCTGATAGTATTTTTTTTTCCTATTTGGATAATCTAACACAAATTCAGTTTTAGTACTGACAATTATTGAAAGTGATTAGCCCAAATTTCAGGTTCTTGAGCTTTATTTATAAAGTGCAGAAGTGCTTATGGATGCCAGTGGATTTCTCTGATGCTGTCTTGCCTGCTTACAAAATCCAATTTGCTCCAGCTTACTCTCAATGAACATATTGACCTTGGTCAATTTTTTTCTTAGGCAGTTTCTGCTGGACACTCACCTAAAGGGTGTTTTCACCTTTCCTGGGCTTTTTGTTACTTCTCCCCTTTATTTATTTATTTATTTATTTATTTATTCTGTATTTTGGTGAAATCAACTTGCTGCTCCTGTTTTGGGAGACTCCTGGGCCTGACTGATTTTGGCTTGTTCTAGACTTTGGGTTGTTTCCCCTGGTTTCAGCTACTGTGAAGCAAAATTTTTTCTTGAGGTGCCCACTGTACTCTACAGCCTGCCCAGAAAGTACACCTGCTTCACAGCCTTATAATCATAGGACCACAGAATCATTTGTGTTGGAAGATTAAGACCTTTAAGATCATTCAGCCCAACTTCCCTGCCATGGGCAGGGACATCTTCCACTAGATCAGGTTGTTTGAAGCCACATCCAACCTGAGTTTGAACACTTCCGATGATGGGATGTGTTTTTCCTGCTGGTATCCCACAGTTGCTGGCATTGCCTGTTTCAGACAGACCTCATTTTCTGCCATACAGCTGAGATTTAGAGTAGCTGTCCTCACTGTTTTGTAGGGTGAGGAGATGAAACGATTCAATATCACTGCCTTGTTCTTAGCCTGGGAGTTTAATGACATGGTTTATGAATTTATGTTAGTATTATGAATTTACATGAAGGAGGGGGAAAAAAAAAAGAAGAAAAAAAACAGTGAAGAGCTACATACTGTGTGTGGTGCTATCCTTAGGATTCTCCTCAGCATACTTTACATCAGATGTATCCCTTAGTTGTGTAATGATTTCCTGGGTTTAGGCACACTTAACTTTCCTTTGAGTTCAAGTTCAGTATGAACATGGCTCTACCCAGCACATACCAGTGATGGTGGGAGTTGAGATGCATTTGTAGATGTCTTTAAGTAAAGTGTCTTAAACTGTGAGCTGAATCCCACTCCCAGAAACATTGCATTTCAAATTCTGGCTTGGTTTTCTCACAAGGGGCAGTGCATGCCACAGTTTCGAGATCCAGGGATGGCATATCCAGACGTTGCCCATGTGTCTATTTGCAGTCAGGTACAGGGTGGACAGAGGCCCTGGAGTAACATCCTTGAAGTTATCAGGTCCTCTTGATATTTTAGGAAGGTGCAATATGTCTGGAAACAGATCGAGTTCCTGTGCTAGCCTCACCAATGTGACTCAGCTTTGAATGGGTAGCTAACTATTTGGATGTATTTAGCTTTTCCCTAGTTGTGAGCTATCTGCTGCTTCATAAGGATGCTGATTAGCCTCTAAATGGTGTCAGCTTTTTGCTACTCTTAGTTGGAGCAATACCCAAACCACAGAAACAGAGGGAAAGTGCTTTTTATTCCATTTTGTTCAATTTTCTAGTCCATTTTTTTGCTATATACAGGCAGCTTAAAAACAAAACAAAACTGAAATAGCAAATTAATTATGCCGGGGAAAAAAAATGGAGAGACAAAAGCAATTAGTTTGCAGTTGTGATGCACTTAGTTTTTTCCCTCCATTTAGCATTTGCCCATTTTCCCCTGCCCTCTGACAGTGACAAGAAAAGGTAATGAAGCTGAGAGCTCTTTGGGTAGCTTTGGGTGTGGCTTTCAAGTTTTAAGCTCCTTATCTCTGAATGATGCACTGTCTCCCTTTCCCTAGAGTGTCTGGAGACACTGAAGCTTTAAGTTTCATTATGAAAAAGCAATAAAGCCTTTCAGCTGTGAGGCTAAAATCCGTGGATAAATCACTTGGGATTGAGCTATTACAAGAAAGCTGAACAATTTTCAGAAGAGGAAAAAAATGGGACTGTTCAAATGTGAACGTTCTGGGCTATATTGTATATTTTGGTTCTGGTTACATTTACCTGGAGCTTGTTTTCCACAGTTTTGAGCTTAATGAGAAAAATTTAAAAAGTAAGTTACAGAAAATACAAGTTTCTTTTTCTTTTCCCTTTACTTTTTGAAGAGTTTCTTTAATTTGTGAAACACAATAGGTAGACCTGTGTATAAGTAAATCAATAAAATAAATATTTTATTTCCTTGCCTGAACTTGTAGTATGGCACCAATGAAACCATTGGGATATTTGGAGTACATGCACTGCTCCATGAATTAGCAAAAAAGGATTGCCAGGCTACATTCTTGCAATTTTGAACTTCTCTGTTCTCTGTTTCTTTCTCTTCTTGCTTTAAAAGTAGTTGAAATACCTGGATAAACCTTAAAAAGTATCCCTCAGTGCAGTTCCTGTACACGAAACAATTTTATAAACAGTGCTGTTGGCGTAAGCTTTGAATAAATTTCCTGCTTCTAGTGAGCAAGGATCCTTAACTTCAAGCAGCTGGATTATGTTTAAACAGGAATCTCTTGTTACAGAAGAAGAAAACAGTCAGCTGCTGTTCTATTTTATCTAACTTTACACCTAATGCCTTTAAATATATAACTAAATGTTTCCCTTGAAGCACTGAAGCCAGCCCATCTGCTGGACACGTAATGAGCTTGTGAGGCAGGCACTAAGCGCAGAGCCCTGCGAAGTGACTTACTTAACAACATTTTATGTAAAAACTTCAAAGAACTTGCAGGCCTTGAACTACAAATAGCAGTTTCCAGTTTACATTGACAAGAATGGTTGGCTGTCTGTATTTAAGTACTGATTTAAGATAGATTTCTGATTCTTCGGTCCAAATTGATGACGCTGTCCTACGCTGGTTCTTGTAACTGTCGTGCTATAAGCTTATACTTCTGAAGGAATGTTTTTTTTCATTTAGCAGTCGGTTGATGTTGGATATGTGAGGTCAAAACTGAGAAACTGTTGATTTCTGACAAACTCCTCTACGCTGGTTACTTTGTGTGTCTGTTTTATTGTTCCCGACAGGACACGTTGTAGCTGGATTTCTTGTTTTACCTGGATTGTGTTTTCACAGAGTGACAGCAGAGCTGAGGTCAGAAGGACCTCTGGAAATCACCTGGGCCAACCCTGCTACTCAAGCAGGGCCATCTAAAGCTGGCTGTCCAGGACTGTGTACAAGTGGCTTTTGAATATTTTCAAAGGGAGACTCCTCAACCTGTCTGAGCAACCTGGACCAGTGCTCAGATGTTAAGATGGAGCCTTTTGTGTTTCAGTTTCTGCCTGTTGGATTTTATCCTGTCACGGGGCACCACTGAAAAGAGCCTGGCTCTGTCTTCTTTGCACCCTCATTCAGACATTGATTAGATCTCCCTGAGCCTCCTCTTCTCCAGGCTGAGCACTCCCAGCTCTCCCAGCCTCTCCGCATAGGAGAGGTGCTCCAGCCCTTTGATCATCTTGGTGGCCCTTTGTTGGACTCTCTCCAGTATATTTTTGTCTCTCTTGTACTGGAGTACCCAGGACTGGACCCAGTACTCCAGGCGTGGCCTCACCAGTGCTGAGTAGATGGCAAAGGATCACCTCTCTTGGCCTGCTGGCAATACTTTGCCTAACACAGTCCAGGATACTGCTGGACACCTTTGCCACAAGGACATGTTGTTGACTCCTGGTCCTTTTCTGCAAAGCTCTTTTACAAATGGACTGCCCACAGCATTGGCTGATGCCTGGGATTATTCCTCCCAACTTCTGGCCTCCAATTAAACTTTGTGATATAGACCACAATTCTCTCTGGGCACAGCCATTCAGCTAACTTTCAGTCTACCTTATTGTACATCCAGCCCATATTGCATCAACTTTTATATGAAGAGTTTATGGGATAGTGCTGAAAGCCGTACTGAAGTCAAGTGTTATCCACCTCTTTCCCTTCAACCACCTAGACAGTCATTTCATCATAGAAGGCTATCAGGTTGGTCAAGCATGATTTGCTGTTGGTGGATACATGCTGAAGGTGACTCCGCGTCATCTTCTTGTCCGTCATATGCCTGGATGTATTCTGGGAGATGCTCCTTCATTTTTGCTAGGGATGTGGTCAAACTAAGCCACCTAAATTACCTGGCCTGGATTCGACTGCAAAGTGAAATCAGTGCAGACCTTGTACCTGGGTCCTGCCTTTTAGTTCAGCCCCCTTGTCCTGGTGTGCTGGTGTGGAATACGCTTTATGGGACTTTTCCTTCCCTCTCCTAAGAATCATAGAATTCTTACTATGGGGGCCAAAACCACGCATTGTTTTGTTACTTGTGAGATTGGCAACAGTGAAACAGGAGAATGCCAGCAAAAAGAGGGAAGCAACGTTTTAGTGGAGTAGACAGAACTAATTGGTCTGATAATAAATTCTGTATTGTTCTCAGGCAAATACAGTAGCCATTTATTACTCACCTTGCTTTTAAGTTCTCGGCTCCCTCTGTGTGGTAATTTATACTTTTGCCAGGCTCGTCTCATCTTGAAAAATAATACTGACGATTCACTGTAAAGCACCAGCTACACGTTTAGTAATGATAGCTCTATAATTTATTTAGTATTCTTAACACAAAGAAATAAAAGTACTATAGAAAGGTGCCCAACTGTTAATCTTTGTGATTTTTGCAGACAAGTTCAGGTAGATTCAGATGCATCAGTGACCCAAGCAGCCTACCCACATGCCTATGACAAAGATGCATTCATCCATCCTACAAGGTCCATGTGAATGTGGTGGGGTCCTCATTTCCATGAGGACAAGAAATTGAAGGGGCGAACAGATAGCAAGGGAGGACTGCTATCCTGCCACAGTATTGTTTCCCAGGATTCACTCCCCAACTTCTTACAGGACAGATAAGTTACAAAGCATTGATTCTCTTATGTACATGCCCCAGATGTTAGGTGCTGTCCCTAACAGGAAAGGTGGGGTGTGCTCTCTTGTTATATTGCCCTCTCTTCATTTGTTCCAGAAAGATATTTTAAAAATATCTGTTCAAAGAACAGGAAAACCATTTCCCCACCCGCTTCTGATTCTAAGTGATGTTTCTACATTACTAAGCCAATTCAAGATCTGCCATACTAAGTGCTATTAGTCTAATGCCTGATAATAGTTCAGAGCAGCACAAGGTACTTTAATGCAAATATCATGTTGCAGGAAGTGGGGTGCTTTACAATAGCTGCTCTATTGCTGCTGAATGCAGACCATTATTTTCTTGATTAGCAAATGTGGTGTGTGCATTTTTCTTTGAAACGATGTTTTGGCTTTGTTTTTGATAGCAAATTACAATATTGCTGTGAAATATCAGTTTTTTTTGCAAATAATTAATGCAGTTTTTAATGGTGAATTGTGGTTTTAGGGACGTTCACATGTGCACAAAAACCATAAGAATTTGGTTTCGATATAGTTACAATGAGAAGGGAAGCAGAACAGGTGTATCCCAGAACACCCACAAAGAAGCCACCATTTTACTGCATTGTTGACAGCATTGATCTTGCAATTTTATGCTGCTGTTTTCTTTTTGATAATGCATAAGTATTCGAGACAGTGCATAATATTTATATTAGTTGAAGTACCTATCAATAAGTGCTGTTGTCTATAAAAGACTGCTTAGTTGGAATACCCTGGCACTAATTTATTTTTGATTTACCTTTCTTTGACTTGCTGGTAAGATGAACAGTGCTTGTTTGGAAGACAGATTAAGTATTTTACCTCATGAATGTGCAAGGGAGATGTTTATGGCAGCATCTTTGTTCCTGTATTGCAGTAAAGAGAATGAATTCATCACATTGCCAGCCTGTAACCTGACTAAATCAACACCCTTTGCAGTGCATAGGACTTCCACATAAAGGAACCCTGAACTTTAACCACCAAACTGTAGGACCTGTATCTTCTGAAATACTGCTGATGTGATAAAATGTTGACATTTAGAAAATGTGCTCTAACTGAACTCTGGTTCTTAATGATTTCATTTTAAAAGTTATAAATATAAACCCACTGGGCTGAAGGCATATAGAATGTTGTTGGTGAAGTTAGCCCCCATGAAAGCAAAAGGTGCTTTCAAATTTGCAGTGAAATTAATAGTAATTTTATTTCTCTTCAAGGTTTTAAGCTTTTTCCTAATAGGTGCTGTTTGAGATAAAAATTGCATTAGTGGCCCAAAACAACTCTGTCATTTTCATCAAAATAATTTCTGGATGTACATCTGTATATGTATATGAGTGTTTATATTTTTTAGAACCAGATTATTTTAGTTTCAACATGTGAGAAAATCCCAATTTATGGCAAGACTTTGTATTGTGACAGGCTAAAAAATGTCCTCTTCTCTCCTTCATTCCCCCACTAAAAAACCCATTTTTCTTCTGAACATGACAGGAACATTATCGCAACAGTGGGCCACCTTTCTTGCTATTCGGACATTTTTTATTCCCTCAAATGTTTCAGGATTTGCATTGTTTCCCTTTGACTTTTGAGACTGCACATGCTCTCTCTTTCCCTATGCCTATTGCGTTAAAAGTGTTTTTTATTCCCACTACGTCAATTTCATTACTTTCCAATATACTGCAGTATCTGGCTTTGGTAACTCACTCTTCCAAAATCAGCAATGACTTCTTCCTGGCTACTTGGCAAGGGTGAAAATTTTCAGTGCAACTTAATCTTCTAAATTAAATCTGCTTGATTTATTTATTTTTAAGGCTTTTGTCTGCTGCTTCATCCTTTTTGATTTGTCTGCTGCTTTGTCAGCGTGTGAACCATTAGCACCTGACTCCCCCTAAGATTTAAGAATTTTCTCATTCTTATGTTACCTCAGTGGTCTTCCAGTGGTTCCTGTGATACTTCTTTGTCATTGTATTTTATGATTTCTTCTTGTCTATTGAGAGTTTAGCATATTCAAAGTGATATATAAATAATCATGTTTGGGGCAGGGAGCAGTAATAAAGGAAAAAAAAATGTAATGTGTAATAGAAGAAAAGATACTGACTACAGGAATCTGAATATGGGTATATGCAATGAGATGAGATAAGGAGCAAAATCCAATTTACATGGTTAGAAATTAGTTCTAAGGACAATTAAAAGCTTTTAAATTTTTATCATATCTGCTTGCAAGTTTAACTGTCTTTAATAAATGCAGTCTAAACATATCACTGAGGTTAATTTATCATAACATTCTGTGAGCATTTAATAAGAATCACAGAATGGTTTGGGTTGGAAGGGACCTCAAAGACCATACAGTTCCACCCCCCTCCCACCAGCTCAGGTTGCCCAAAGCCCCATCCAGCCTGGCCTTGAGCACCTCCAGGGATGGGGCATCCACAGCTTCCCTGGGCAGCCTGTGACAGGGCCTCACCACCCTCTGAATGAAGAATTTCTTCCTCATATCTAATCTAAATCTACCCTCTTGTAGTTTAAGGTCATTACCCCTTGTCCTCTGATCATCTTCATGACCCTCCTCTGGACTTGCTCTAATAGGTCCATGTCCTTCTTGTGCTGGGGGCCCCAGAACTGAATTCAGTGCTCCAGGTGGGGTCTCACAAGAGCAGAGCAGAGGGGGACAATCACCTCCCTCACTCTTCTGGCCATGCTGTTTTGGTGCAGCCCAGGATACGGTTGGCTTTTTGGGCTACAAGTGCACATTGCTGGCTCACAACGAGCTTCTCATCAACCAACGCCCGCAGGTCCTCAGGGCTGCTCTCAATCCGTTCTCTGCCCAGACTTTATTTGGGCTTGGGATTGTCCTGACCCAGATGAAGCACCTTGCACCTGGCCTTGTTGAACTTCATGAGGCTCACACAGAAAGCCTACCTTTTGTGTAAACGCAGATAAGATGGTCAAGGAAATTATTCTCAGTTTAGGACAACCAAGAACAGCTATACTGAGATATTGTAAAGCTCATAAATGTATGTTGAATTGGAGTCATATAGCAGCAGTAGGAGATATTCATGAAAGGAGTTTAGGACATAGAACATGTATAGTGATTCTTCCTCTTGCATAATTTAATAATATTCGGTAGCTCTTGGACTTTAAGAACTTCCTAAGCTGAAGGTTTGGGATACTGTTTTACAGGATATGATGCATCTATTCTTGATGTTTGATAATTAGTTCCTTGGTTCCCTGAGTTCTTATGTTACACGAAATATCTAATAATACATTTTCTCCATGATTTTGTAGAGTCTGAAATGGATGAAAACCTAAACGGACTGCTTAGATTCTTTCTCTCTCTCTCCTCCCCCTTGGTATTGTCAGTATATTTGCATATAATGCATTTTGTCTTCTTTCATGTCTCAGATTCCTTCTTGAAGTTGTTAGAAATGTAATTTAAAGGGAATACGTAGATTAATCATCAAGTTATATAGACGCTATATATTTACAGACATGTATCTTCCAAATTTCCACTTTATTTTTATAGCACTGATAAGTAATCCTACATTTGTGCAATCATCAGTATATAATTTAACTCTTAGGCTCCTGAAATACTCTCAACAGATAACTAATAAGAACTTGGGATATAGGAATTTCTGGTATGTTTGTATGCATTAGCTAGCAATGTTTGGTGACGTGATTTGTTTGCCCCTACATTTGTGTGTAGGATATTTAGGGATGCCCTGTGTGTCCCACTTGCCTTCTTCATAGCTACTTCTCTAGGTGCTATGGTCCTTTATTTTATCTACCAGCCCTGTGCTGATGCCTTGGATTACCAAAGGGCATCTCAGCTGGCACTAGATAATTCAGCATAAGTAAGAACCTAAGGTCTTGATTTTGGGAGGGGAGAGCGAGAGAACATTCAGGGGATTTCTGTGGTTGGTAATATTAAAGAAATGAGTAATGAAAATAAATGTTAAATTTATCAAGATCAAGATTTCCAAGAGTCTTCAGCAGTAAATGCAGCAGTTGTTGCTTAGTGGCATTTCACAGCACCTGGTTACAGGTTAGAATCAGTAATGAGCAGGGAGGAAGGACAGACGTGAAGTGCAGGATTTTGGGTGCACTTTGCCCTTACTTAATCCATGTTATAATGTCATGCTAGCTAATAGGAAATAATCTGGTTGGGTGTATTTGTGCAAATAAGATTTCTGAGTCTACTGAAACCTGGAAATTCCTGCAGAATGCTGATTGTTGTTGGAGCCAGGGTTATATTATGATTTAATGGCTTTTCTGGGCTTCATTTGATGACCTGGCCTAGAAAAACATTTTGAAGTAATAAAGCGTCTGTTTGGCTCCAAACTAATGAGAGAAGCATTGCTCTTTGCATTAACTGTTCTTTAGGAAGAGTCGTGGATAGCTACTAATAAACCTTATTAAAAAGCTTAAGCATGATTGAGGGAAATAGAAAACAGAGAAACTATTCACTTCCATGTGAAGTGCGTATATCAAAAAAAAAAAAAAAAAAAAAAGGCAAGCCCAAAGGGTTTTTGCCTCTCCTCCATGTGACTTGCAGCTTGCTGCACTTCAGTTACGTTGCCTCTGAGATATGTTAAAGTGCAGCTCAGTTTAATGAAGAAGTGGGTAGGACAAATCAAGGCTAGAGACTATTTACAGCAGAGACTGGGTAAGTAAATGCAGATGTAGATAAGTGCTTGCTAATATTGTGCAAATGTTTTAATATCTAGCCTATAGCATTTAAAAATATTCAGAGCTGATGTTTTTTGGTGGTCCTTTCTTGGTCCTTTCTTTGTTTTATTTAAGCAATAAGCAGATGTGGGTGGTACATGCAATGCAATGGATTTATATATGAGTGGTAGAGATTTTATTTTATTTTTTTCAGACTTCCTCCAAGAAAATAACACAAATAACTTCCCTTTAATTTCTTGTAGTTATTTTGTTTTAAATCCTTTGCTGTGAAAGTAACTGCTTCATCTATTTTAGTGCATTGCTCAAAATAATTTCAGTGGGAGTTAGCTGATAGTTTCTGGTGCTTTACTGTTATTTTAATTATTTTTCTACTAGTGAGGGAAAGGGGGAAACAGCTTCTACTCTCTGAACCTCCTAGGTAAAGCATTTTCAGATTTCTAGAATCTAAATCCAGACCACTGAGAACTCCCTAGCATCAACTTGCTTCAGGAATTCATTCAACTGCTCTAGTAGGACTGTAGGATTTGATTTCAGCTGTTGTAAGCTTTTGTTTTCCATGTCTTCCTGTAAAGATTTGTATGTGTTCCTAGACTAAGACCTTATACAGAAAGTTCGGGTTTAAATGTATATATGTGTAAAACTCTGTAAATGTAATGTCAATATATAAGTTAGAGAAATATGGTGAAAGCTCGTGTTATTGTTTTTAAGACTTCGAGGTTTTTGTTTGTTTGTTTTTTGTCTGTAGTAATCTGAATGGATCTTGCAGTTGCTATAATGCTGTTATGAACTAGGATTGCAATCTTAGCAAATTAGTAATTTCTAGGACATTTCTTTTACTTGTTTCAGTGCTTTTTGCTTGAGTATTTAAGCCTTAGTGCATCAACAAAGAGCCACGAAGGAGGCATAATCAATTTACATTGTAAAAAACTGTATTGAAGCCCAATTTGAATCTTGGGAACTGCAGAAGGAAAAGCAAACTTTTTCATTGTTGGTCGTGTATTAAAGAAAATGTTACTTTTAAGCATTGAATAAGTTGTGGTCTAGGATGTTTCTTCCTTTTGCTTCATCTCACAGTTTACATTAAGTACTGTACTCTATCATGAGCTTTAGTATTTGGAATCATCAGAGTGCAAATCTTTTCCAGATAATCACTCCATTCAGGAGGCTAATATTGTGTGCTGAGAACAGAAAAGAAATGGAGGACTGGATAAGCTCTTTGAAGTCCGTACAGTCCAGGGAACACTATGAGGTAAGTTGATAACCCTGTTGGTGCAACCTGTTCTAGCTCAAACAGATCAAGCTACAGGACACAGAACTAGAGCCGTCCACCCTTTTTAGTGTGAAAAGTGTATTTGATACCAGAAGGAAGCTTCATGTTAAGAGCTTTGCTAGCAGAATGAAGGCTTTTTATGATACTTTTGTTTAGTAGCTTGGAGGGAAAGCAAGCTGAGTATCCTTTTAAAAATGCTTTTCATGAACATTGCACTGTCCCCTGTAATGTGGAACCATAGGTAATTTCAGTCACCGTAGCTGTGTTCTGTACTTGCAAATTTGTCTTAACTTCTCCTTTACTAGACCGCACAGTTTAATGTGGAACATTTCTCAGGGATGCATAACTGGTACGCCTGCTCCCATGCCCGACCTACCTTCTGTAACGTGTGTAGAGAGAGCCTCTCTGGAGTCACTTCCCATGGCCTGTCTTGTGAAGGTAAAATAAACGCTTTCTTCCCCCTGTTTATAATGCCATGTATAAATTAATGACAGTTTTAGGCAAGTAATGATTCTGAAAATAATGGGTAAGGAAAAAAGCCTGAAGGGAGAAATCTGTTCACGTGAGTGGCTTTCTCTTGGAGAGAGTGAGTGCTAATGATACGGCTCGCCCTCTTCGTGCTCTGGGTGCCTTTTTCTAACTCAGTTCAGTAAAAATGTTTCATTCTGAGGCAGCTACCCGTTTGGAATGTGCTTGCCTGAGTGGAGGGCTTGCAAGGATTTCTTTGATATGTACATGAAAAATGCACATGCATAACAAAATAGCCTTACGTGTTTGCAGAATCGGCATTCCACAGAAAAATAGAAGTCATACTGATAGTTTCTCTCCCAAGTATATAAAGATTATTAACACTTTGTTCCATGCTGCGGAGAGTTTTCTTGCTTTAAAGATTCTGTCATTCATTGAAGGAATGGGGATTTAAATGCCTTTGCATTTGGATGGTAAAACAGATGAAATCCATCAGAAACAAAAAGGAGACACAGGTAAAACTTCAGCATTTAGCTTATCTAGAGAAATGATCTTTTGCAAATAAATATTTGTGATAAATCTGAAGAAGTTTATATATTTTCTAGTGTGAGTTCTGTAAAAAAGCAGTGACAAGCCTGCTTGTGTTAGAATAAAGAAGAAAAATGTTATTGTGACCTTATGATATATAAGAAATTTAGAGACAAGTGTCACTTTATTGCTTAAGTATGAAATATTTAATTACAAAATAGCTAACTGTCCAGATAAGAGTTACTTTTACTGACACCATTCAAGACTTCAGTTCTGGATAGGTTATCCAACTGCAAATGCATTTCTCTTATCAATGCTGTTATAATACTGAAAGTCTGTGTATGATAATGTGTATTCAAGAAGTCCTGCAAAAGAGGCATTAACTGACCATCCTGTATTGCCCTTGTTTAAAAGTAACTAACAGTACATTTGTTAAGGAACAGGGCAAACCCATTTCATAGAAATTAAGGTAGCCTATTTACATCCAACTTCCCTGGTGTATGTTTTCCATTGTGTATAAGTCACTTGGACATGGTATTTTCAATGCCTGGTACTCGCAGATGGAAGTGCCGTGTGCTTGACTAAAATGCAGTTGTATTGCATCTATGTGCAAATACACTTATATTTGGTCAGGCAAAGGAGGGGAAAAGCTCTTTTCCTTCTAGGTATGTATGGTTGCAGTGCTTCTAAGTACGGTTTTTATTTCCAAGGAGTTGGTGTTAAATTTACGTGAAGGTACTTTCCTTAATTTCCAGATTTGAACTTTGTCAACTTCCTGCATAATTTATTACAAACTAATGCTACTTTTATCCACATTTCTGGTGCCAATTGATCTTTCACCATTTTATTTTTTTTTACAAATGACTATTAATGGTAGACTGGATTAGCTTCCTCTGTCTCGGTTTCATAAACATGTATGATCTAGATTGGTTTAAATGTAGATATAATATTCATTTACCTGTAAAGAATTTTACTTCCTCTTACTCTTTAGCTACTAGTTTATATGTATTTTTTTTCCCTCATTATTTTTTTTTTTTTTAAATAAAAGCACTTCAATTGTGCATCTAATCTAAACCAGTTGCAGGTTGACTTTTGTACTGAAATACTCTTACTTTGTCCCCCATTCTATAAAAAGCCATGGTAATCATCCTTAATATCTTCATGTAAAAAGTGTACATTGTTTGATACAAGTTCTTTCTTTGAAATTCTGATGTGACTGGGCTCGTATTTACTTGCTTCTGTCATCTGCACTTCTAACGCATTTTACCATCTATTTTTTGACTTAT
Organism: Anas platyrhynchos; assembly: GCF_047663525.1. NCBI lineage: Eukaryota > Metazoa > Chordata > Aves > Anseriformes > Anatidae > Anas > Anas platyrhynchos. The sequence continues at coordinate 175,770,146 of NC_092587.1, forward strand.
CCCGAGTTAGCAATGTATACTGTTTAAAGAGATGATGTAGTGTAGGTATGAAGTCTTCACATTCCCCAGACATGTTCTGTTCTACATTTTCTCACTGCAGCTTTAAAAAAAATGTTTAAATATTCATGCTTGACATCTGAAGCCTTCGGTGCTGCTTTACTCAGGGAATCCATTTATATCTATACTAAATTCAATTATTTGTGTGGTCGTTGATCCCAAGCTTCTCTATTATCTCATGTATTAAGAAGCATGAGAGGCTTCTTCTCAGGAGATATTGGAATTCTTCCTCCTTTCAGTGGTTTGGGTTACTGGCACACCAAGTTATCTTCAAAGTAGCTTAGAGCCTTTGTACTCTTTGTGGTCTGATTCTGGACTGCTAGCTGTAGGCAAAAATAAAAATAAATCCCTTTGCTGATATTCTGCAGCTCACAATATTTTAGAAGATTACTTCTGTAATATTTTATTCTCTTAGACCTGCTGGTCTCCAATAGTACTACAGAATTGTTTTTTTAGCCTCATTATTAGCCTCATTTATTTTGGGACTAAGCTGGGTGCCTTTTTTGGGGGGCCTCTTCTCTGCCAGTAACCTTTGGCAAAGATTGACCAAATTAAATGCAAGCACCCTGAGGATACTTCTGCAAGCTTTGTGAAAGCTAGTGTTGGAAAAGGGGGCATGTTAATACCTTTACTAGGGGAACAACTATAGTGTGAACTTGCATCTCTTTAGAAGTCAAAGAATTGATATGAAATGTCAAAATGAAGGCATAAATATATATCAAACCATGCTGCATTCTTTTTACTGCTCAAAAAGGAGTTGACTTTTAAAAAAGTTAATTGTATGCAATTGTACAGTGCTATTCCTCCCACTGGTTTCTTCTTCTGTGTCTTCTCAAAAGATAATGTACTTTTAAGTGGTTTTTGTGTGTGGTATTGATAAACGAAGATTTTCCTCTAGCTAACTCTAAAGGAATGATCTCTTCTACATTCATCCACAATCTTTAGTAGGACAGCGAAATTACATATTTTTATCTTGCTTTGGAAATTGTCACAAGCAACTGAATAAAGTAAGGCTTTTGTTCTTTATGCTTCCTCAGATATTTCTCTTACTCAGAATTTAGCTTGCTATATGCTCAGGAATCAGCCTAAGAGGTTGTCAGGAAATATGGGGATATATTGAATATTCAGACAGAGAATCCTAAAGATCTACAGATCACTATCTACAGAAGCTCTTTCAAAGCTCTTTAGCCTCAATTTCTCTGTATTAATACTGTATTTCTATCCAAGTCATTGACAGTGAATGCAGCCTTTTTGATTATTCTCAAAGATGTATTTCTCTATGTTGTGTTTTCGTTATCATGACTGAGTCTTGATGACTGAGTATTCCTAATAAGATGGAAATTGTGGTTTAAATGAGATGCTTTCTACTGTGATGAATTGCACAGACAAAACAATGTCGAAAGAACAGTTTAGGATCATAAAGTCAAGCAATAAGGAAATAGTAGGATTAAATTGTCTCAGCAAATGCACTTTGTGCACTTGATCTTTTTTCATTACAACTGCTTTTTTTTGCACACAAAACTCTCATCTTCTTAACCATTGCTTAGGGCATTGCACATATACTGGTTGGGAAGTCATTGTCTCCAGGATTTTTGCCACATTTTCTTCAAAGACTGTGGAATGAATAGTTAGTGAAGCCACCTGGAAGAGAAAAGATGTTATTAGTTAAAGAATTAGACTATAATAGAAAACTGTATTCTGTGACTTTGTACACAAAGGGGTACACACCCCTTTGCAATCCTGGGAAAATCACTTAACTGGTATTTTTGATCAAATCCATAGTTACTCGTTTGTTTTCTGGGCACCTACATTGATAATCTGGGCCTGTATCACAGAAGTGTTGAGTGTTTTTAACTGCAGAAATCAATTAAAGCTGCATTTTGAAGAGACCGATACAAAATATATAGTATTGAAAAAGCAGGTCTTTGTTGCCTTTTTGATACCCCAAATTAGTGGACAACATTGTCCTTTATCTCTGTATGCTTCACTTACCCCTTTGTTAAAATGGGTATTAAATCAAACCCATATTTGCCCAGTACAGAGAAAACAAAGGTGCATTTTTTCAAAAATTTTCATGCTGAATACAATAATTAAAAAAAAAAAAAAAAAAGACCAGGAAGAAATGAATATTTGTGTCTAAAAAGCAGTATTTTGCTAGCTTTTGGTAAATGAGGCAAATACGTGTTGAATATTACTATGAATCAGAGTATGGCACAGGTGCATACTTATCAAGAACCATCCATTCATGAGGCAATGAGGGTCCTCTTCTCAAAAAGAGTATTATCAAGTAACTGAAGATTTCACACATGCATATGGAAACTAAATTAAAGTTGCATGACTAACTTGATTTTATAGTCCTTATCTTTGTAATGCAAGTATTTTTAGCACTTTGAAGTATAAATTAACTTAGTTACTGGAATGAAAATACTAAAAGCTACCAAGAAACTACTGAATTTTATCCTATAAAACATAGGCGTAGACTGCAAATTGGAGTGAAGTTAGGTTGTTTTCATTCAAGTCACTCCATTTTCACTGTGGTTTGTCAATCCTGTGTGTGATAGTATTCTTGGAAACAAAATACCAGGTTTCTTGGAATACCCCAAGACAAATCCTTCTGTCTGGACAATGTAAACTCAGGGGTCATCAGATCAATTTCAAAACTTTGGATTTGGCCTTTGAAGTTGGAAAAGAACAGCCTGAGTGACTTGTTCTTTGAAGAATGCAGAAGACAGTACTCAAAAAATAGGTGTTAGAGTGGTAAGGTTGGCGGGACACTCAATGTCTTTTCCCCAATGTAGTCGTATTGATGGGTGGATAGAATGAAAGGCCTTTGAGGCAGAAGTATTTTATAGCAAAGATCTATGTTTTGAATGCAAGAGCTTATTTGATGACATTCAACAATGTTGACATTTCTTCATTACAGATAATAATAGCTGCAGATTCAATCACTCTCTGACAGCAGATGTTGGTGTAACTGTGACAACTGTTTGCTAATTAAGTCATTCTGTTGGTTGGCTTTCGGAGACATCAACTTTATATTACAGCTAGAAACATTTACACAGGAAATTAAAATTTAAAATAATGTTCTACAAATAGTCTAGATTTGGATTAGCTGTTGGTTGTTTTTTTTTTTTTTTTTTCTTTTATTATAATTTAAATTTTATTGGCAAAGCAGTGGCTTAGCAACATCACATATTTCCAAAAGATTTCAGATATAAGACAAATTTGTGAATGGAATCCAGTATCATCTGAGACAAAAGACATTAGGGGCTAGTGGTAATTAAGGTAGACAGTTGACTTAAAATTTCCTTTATACCCCTCTTTTCTGTTTCACTGTGTGTTTTGATGGAAAAATTCATTTGTGTCTTTAGACTGTTGTTTCTAGTAATGTTTGCTCAATGCTCAAAATAATTTGAATTGTTGTTAGATGATACTGGGACTGCAGGGGGTGACTTACAGAAAGTCTGTTTTGAGATTTGCTAAATTATATTGTGCCCACAAAGCGAACTTTAGCTGTCTCTTGACAGAATATTGACCATAACGTGGCTTGCTGCAGGTCTTCACATCCTTTTGGTGGCTGAGAGGGCAGAAGGTAAATACGGGGCACTGAGGCCTATTTGAAGGGTAGCTCAAGAAGATTTTAAAATTCTGTTATTTTTGCATGCCTTAGTCATTTGGATTTTCCTACTGCCCTTCATCCCTGATGTGTTCTATTTTGATCTGCACAGCAAAGACAAATGCATATCATTTGTGAGTTCAAGGCTGAGTTTGATGGCATCTCTTCTCCAAAACATTCAAGTGGCAAAACTGCTAAAGGCCCAACACATTTGAAAATGTAGCTTCTGTTTCTATGCTTCTCTGACAGCTGAGTTTAGACATGTGGAACCAGCTTGCATTGGCAAACTCATGACAATATGATGCTGAGCTATTTTGAAAATGTGAGCCTATCCCGTTAGTTGAGGAAAATGAGATACTTGCACACTTTAAGTCTGTGAGCACTGCTTTTTAAAATGACCAGGGGAGTTGCTGTAAAGCAGCAATACTCCTTCTTCTGTTTCCTTTTCTTCCTTTGAACTAAACGCATACTGTCACACATCTCCCAGAATACAGATAATGGCTGTCAAATGTTGCTTCCATAGTTTCTGTTCACTTTTTAAATTGATCTGGCAATGGATCAGTGGAATTAAAATGAGAAATTTATGATTCACAAGACCTTTTGTACCATGGCTTAATGTTTTTAATGGTAGACAAGTGATGGGCCAAACCTTTTGATAGTTTCCTGTCAAATATTTGTTAGGAAAAAAAGACTACCACTTCTGGTCTGCTGGCTAGTTCTCATAAACCTTTAATGATCTTTGCCAAAATAATTTATATAATGCATTACAAATAGAATGATCTCATGCACTTCCAATAACAGAAGTACCCACAGTTGTGTGCGTCAGTCTGCTTGGTGTAGAGTGATATAATTAAATAGTGATACTAATTAAATTGAACAAAATACAAATAGTTATTAGATTGTCTGCCTGTATTAGACGTCTGAGCTGATTATTACCATTAGTGCATTTTTCATAAATAATCCTGTAAGAAGTCAGGCTCTTCCTCACTTACTGTAACCTCTTGGAAAGTACTGTAACCACTAGTTGCCTGAATAAATAGATCATCACCTAATCCTTCACTTTCTCAGCGTCTGGGAAAACCAGCATAGTACAGTGTGTAAAAGGAATCAGGATACTTTAACCAAAGAAGCAGAGCTCCTGAAGCAAAACTCATCTCTAAGACACTCTCCTGCTACATCCTGTAAATTTAAACCAGATATCTGAGTTGTGTCACTCTAGGAATAGAAAATGCAAAAGCAGAAAGGCATATTAGAGGTATATTATACATTGCATTGCACCTGAAATATGGGGACTGATGTGAATCTGAGGACACAGTTAAGATGGGCTATAGCTAAGCAAACAAAACAGGGTATTTCTCAGCTGCTGAATTTTCTAACCATTTTTCTAGCAGATTCTCTTAGCCTGGCTAATTACTCAGCTGTAAGGTTGCAGAGATATCGAAGCCCTGAAGGTCTGCAAATGTTGAACTCTTTCAAAGGGTGTATGAAAAACTGCAAAGGCTGCATACAGGATCTGTTGCCCCTAAATCCAGTTTAGTGATTGTAAACTGGAGTGATTATAAAGTGAATTTTCTTTTAGTTAGTTTGTGTGCAACACTAAGTAACGTGTGCTTGGCTGTTTTATGGAATATATTTATTTTTCTAAGATATGTATCACTGAAATACTACAAATAACATAGTATACATGTTTGTGTGTGTATTACAGTGTGTAAGTTTAAAGCACATAAAAGATGTGCTGTCAGAGCAACAAATAACTGCAAATGGACTACATTAGCCTCCATTGGAAAAGATATCATTGAAGATGAAGATGGTGTAAGTACTACTGTTATTTACAGTACTTTCCAACAGCTGTTTCTTCTTAATGGAAAAAAATGGCTAAGCGTAGAAATGTTGTCATGAGACCCAGTAAAGTTAATGGTATGTATTCCTGAATGCTTTTCAAAAATTAACATGGTATTTAAAGCAAAAAAGTTATATTTCTGTCTTACAAGTTTAGTATCTGTGGACTCTCAGTTGTCCCTGTGGTACAAGATTTTAAAGACCCCATGCAGAGAAACTCTGAAGCTGGAGAACTGCTTCGAGAATTTCTAATTGCTCTTATGCAAAGGTGGTATTTTATGCCATTACTGGTCTCTTTTGACAATCTGTTTTGTGTCCTCCTTATCTATAGCTATTCTCTATAAATTATAATGGTGAGTGCACTGAGAAAAGCTTTGTACTCTGTTTAGGGACTGCTTACAGAGATGTGACATACCAGTTGTAGATGACTGAGGTGGTACATAAAGCCACAGATATACTCTGCTGTCCTGCCCATTCTGAGTTTTAGTTATTTTGATTGGTTTGTGCTAAGTACTCAGCATTAAGTGAATGGGTACTTATTTATTTTAGGGAGTCTCTAGATTTAACTGTTTGTTTTGTGGTTAGTTACTACTGCAGTGTCATGAATAGCTGAGTGCGATGTCTATCCCTTCTTCAGATGTCACATTTTCTGCCTAGCATGTGAACAGCACCATAGGCTACCTTGACAGCAGTTGCCTTGCAAGAATTATTGTCACTAATGCTGGTTTGCTGTACCTGCTTTTTTGATGAAAGGGAAGAGCTATGGGAAGTAGCTAAAATCCACCTGTAATTGAGACACAAAAGCCTGCAATTTCTATTTCTGAGTATTTAACTTTTGTGACTACTTCTTCACAGATAGCTATGCCTCACCAGTGGTTAGAGGGTAATTTGCCTGTCAGTGCCAAATGTGCAGTCTGCGACAAGACCTGTGGCAGTGTTTTACGCCTGCAAGATTGGAAGTGCCTTTGGTGTAAAGCTATGGTAGGTGCAATGAACCCACATCCAAGTGCCTAAGATTCTGCCAGCTTTATACCTTGCCATTTTTTTTCTTTTTCATTTCATAACCTTGCTTTTGGATTAAGAAGGAGTGGGCAGCTTGTGCAAACTCAGGTCCCTCTAACGTTCATCGTTCCTCATGACTGTCGTACTTGCTTTGTTTAATTTTTAATACACCCACAGATGCAGCTTTTCTTTAAAAGGTGTTGACATCCAAAGTGGTTTCTCTGTCTTCTCCTAACTGATAACTGAAGGTTCTGCTGCCTGTTCTATATGCTTGATAATCATATGTTAACTTTCACGTCTCTTTTATAAGGGATAATTTGCATTCATCTTTAAAAATATTACTGCAGGACTCGTGAAGTTCTCTTCTTCAGTATGGTCTGTAGGTTGCTCATTGAAATTCTGTAATGTACAGTTGCTCTTTCCCCAAAATATATTTTATTCTTTATTTTTTTTAGCTCATCTAAAAAGAATGCAAGAGTATATGTTAGCATATATATGCTAGAGTACAGAAGTGGAAAGCCAGCAGACTTTTTATTGTTGAGGCTTTTGGCATATAAATGTCTAAATCTGTGTGTAGGCAATGGAAAGTTATTGACATCTCCCGAGATTAATTTCAAATCCAGGTGATTTGAAATGTAGATGAAGTGCAGCACCCTCTGCATGTGTCTGGTTTTGTAGTAACTATGGAAGAGGCCAATACAACACACAATTTATGGGACACCAGCTATACCTCTAGCTGGTTTGTCTAGCTTGATATCTATGCTAGCTTTCCTGCAATAGATCTTCCAGAATATCCAGGTGGACTGGGCAAATATAGAGCTGTAGCTTTGCATGTGTACAGGGTGCCTTCTCCCCTCAGCACAGATGCTGGCTGCTGGGAATTTGGTCCTACCTTGCTAGGGGATGGTGGTAAGTGGTCCTTTTGAAAGGACAATTCACACCTGCTATAGGGGTAGCCAAAGATGAAGTTGACCAAACTTAAATCCTGTGGAACGAGTAACCAGCCTCTGTGGTTGAATGCTCGTATGTTTTTGTGCAGTTCCACTCTTCAGTCTACACCTAAATGTTATATGTGTTATTATTACATAGATACTGTATAAATTATAGTTTCGTCCAGAAATTCCACCGTAGGGTAGGGAAATCATTTTTTCTTTCTTTTTTTAGGTTCACACTGCCTGTAAAGATCTGTATCCTCGTAAATGTCCACTCGGCCAATGTAAGGTATCGATCATACCTCCAACAGCACTAAACAGTATAGACTCTGATGGTACGTAGTATTGTAGTGTGTTCAGTGGTAGCTCTGGACTTGCAGTGTCTAGTCATATCTGTATAACTAAAGAAGCCTAAAATCCCTCAGCTGAACAGGCGAATGCAGTCTTCAAATTTAGAGAATAGTAGAATTTTCCATATAGCTTTTTAGAGGGTAATTTAACCAACAAGATTTTAAAAATGAATTGAAAAGTTACCCCACTAGTTATTTTTTCCCCCGTTTTTATTTATGACTCTTGGAAACTTTTCAACTGAATGATCAGAGTCTTTAGACAAAGTGGTCTGATGCCTACCTGACATGCATCACTTGCAGAACGAGCTCTCAAATTCTGGATAACTTTGCTTTATGCTAAATGCTGGCTAAAGTAAGCTAGCTGAATGGCTCAGATCCAAAAGCTGTCTTACCAGGCTAAAGAGCAGAATTGGTTATATGGTCTCTCTGATTTATTTTTTTTTTATTCTATTTTTTTTTTTTTAAAGTATAAGCAGTGTAAGAATCCTGCAACACACTGATAAAGAAACCCAGCAAATCTTTACAACTCAGACATGCTCTTTTGTGGCTCACGGTAGAGATACATGAGCAGTGGGAGACTGTATTTGAAGGCAGGGAGTGGAATTAATATGGACTATCACGAAATCTAACAGCTTTCTTTTTATAGTTCCTGTTCATGACAAATGTAGACCAACAACTTTAACACAGTTTAATGACTTTTATTGTATGAAGCTAATAAAAGTCATTGTTTATATTGTATTTATGTAGTCTTTTCTATTTACTTGCTCTTTGGGGTCTCAGACCAGAGCATCATGCTGCTATCTATCATTCATGCTAAGAAGATTGTTTCATATGTGAAATTTTTTTTCCTTACACTTGAACAAATTAAAGAAACCTTATTTTAAATTATGCATTATTGTAATATGAAATTATAGTAGCATCCTTTAAAAACAATTTTTATATGTAGCTTTACTATTTGTTCTAGGCAATAAAAATGGCATAGTTATTTTAATATTGCCTGAGGTAAATGTCAACACCTATAGCTATGATGTCAGGTTTTGATGAGAAAGCACTACTTCCATGAAGTGGTAACGTTACTGACAGCAGTGTCCATTAGTGCTATTTACTGAGGGCCTTACAGAGAGCCTGCTATAATCAGTTAAGACCTTCATTGACGTTAATGAGCTTTGGATCACAACTGAAGGTCTGTTGTTCAATAATTCTATTATATTAAATAGTATAACTTCAGCCTGGAAAAAAAATCTCATGTAAAGAGCAACTGAGTATGATAACTTATTCTTAGAAAGTTCAGACTTGGATAATCAAGTTCAACCCAGTAAAGTTAAAGAAAAATCAGATTATAAAAAAACTAAACATTTCCAACTGAAAATTTGTATGTAATTATGTGATAATCTGTGAAGAAGAGATTTGAGCAGTCTTCTAAAAAGCTAACCTTGTTCACTGTAGAAAAACAATAAAGCTATTGTCTTCAGGATTTTACTAAATCTAGGCACTGAAAATACTTGAGAGAAAAAATGAACTGGTAAATTTTGAGCAATTATGTTTTCCTTAAAGGGCTACTTTTCAGTTTAGTGTTTACGTAATGCATGATAAGATGTACTCCTTTTGTCTTTCATTCCTTTCTTCCTCTTTCCCATGATTTCTTTTTGTGTTGTTCATATTAGAAAGCCTTATTTATTTCATTCTTTCTAACTATGTTCACAGGTTTCTGGAAAGCCACATGCCCGCCATCCTGTGCCAGTCCTCTTTTAGTTTTTGTTAACTCAAAGAGTGGAGACAATCAGGGAGTAAAGTTTCTTCGTCGATTCAAACAGTCGTTAAATCCAGCTCAGGTGTTCGATTTAATGAATGGAGGACCTCACTTAGGGTAATGACCTTGGAAATCTTGAGCAATCCTTTCTGCAAGGAAATATAGTGCAAAGTATAGTATTGTATTGTCCCCTCATTGCTATAATTCTGTCACCAATATCTTCCTATTTAAAATTTGCAATAGCTAACAGAGTCTTAGTACGAATTCTGGTGGTGGAAGGGATGACATTTTTGTTTTAGGAAAACTCATCTGGAATGGGTGATCATGAATATACTTAAACTTGTTTCATTGTAGAACAATGTTCAAAATATGATTTAGGCAACACATGAGAGTGGTCATGAAGATGAGCATCTCACAGTATTTGGAGTAAGACCTGTAGGTCTTTAAAAGACCTTTGGATTTAGAGCTTGGTGATACGGTTTAGTGGAGGACTTGTTAGTGTTAGGTCAGAGGTTGGACTAGATGATCTTGGAGTTCTCTTCCAACCTAGATGATTCTGTGAAGACCACAATTAAAACCATTAGGCATTCTACAAAATCTAAAGGTAGATTGTTGGAGAGAGAAAGGTGAAATTTGCATATTGGTGTCCACAACCCAATCATCTTTGAACGTTCATGAAGATTAAATTCATGTACATTTTTCTGTTGCCTAACTTAATTCCACTCGGAAGTAGCCTTATGGTTAAGTGGTCTATTAATATAAGTAGCATCAACTGGAAACACAATTTTTGGTAATCTTATGGATGCAGAATTATGATTGCATTATAAAAATTAAGACATAGTAAAAGAAAAAAAATAAGTTAAAGCAGTGGGCAAATAATACAAATATAGGGGAATACAGCTGTGGGTTTTTATAGTTAGTATTGTGTTACAGAAATGTATTAACTCTAAGTTGTAATATTCTTTTCATTATAATCCATTATGATTTAAATTTGAGATTGATCTAAGTCCCTTTCAGCTAACATTTTGTACATGTAATTATAATGACATAAAAGTAAGGAAGGCTTGTCATAACTGGAGAGAATTTTTGAGAGACAATCTGAAAAATATGCCTGTTTGAAAGCTCTCTTGTTTCATATACTTTATCTGAAATTGGTATGATTCAAGACGTTCACTTTGGATTTTCACAGTAATTATAGGTCAGATTGGTTGCTTTTAAATATTTTCCTCAATCAGTTTCCAAAGAGAGGTCCTTAGCAGTTATTTATCAGATAGAATGATGTCTTCTTTTTTCTAGTTGACCTAATAAACATAGTTGAGAGAGTGTATTTGTAGGGGGCTTTCTCCCTTTTCTGAGGGGTAGTAGAAATTCTGGAATCTATATTTTTTCCTCAAATATCTGCATCTTTTGTTCTGAATAGGTATCTACCTATTGTGTACAAGTGAAATTATTTTCTTTAGAAAAATCTGAATATTTCAAAAATTTGTGATCTTAATATGTTGCTTTTTAGAAACAGTTCTGAGGTTATGCATATTCTGGAAAATAACATGCATTAAAAATAAACATCTTTATTTTTGTTTAAAAGTTAACACTTTCAAATTCTTTATTATTATTTACTTATTTAGTTTAAGTTTAAACCCCTGTTGTTTTTCCCTCTTGGCTGTTTCTTCATATCTCATTCCCCTTTCCTCTGTGTCTCACCTTTCTGCTTGTTCTGTCTTTCTTGTCCTCCTTTTCTGTACTGGTGACGAGTGTTGTTTATTGTAGAATAGAATGAGGAGCTGTAGGAAGTGAGAGCAGGATACTGCTTTAAGGATCTAATATGAAATATGGTATTATTTGTTTTACATTGTTGTCATCACCTCATGTGTAATAATTGCCTCAAACTGTCCTTGCATTTTGTTAGTCACAAGTTGGCAAAAGCTTACCTGTACTGTGGAGAACATCCTGTTGTCGTGTCGTAACCTTTTCTTGTGAAAAATTCCTGGTGGTGCCTTGTGCTTCTGACCTAAGTGGGAAGCACAGAGCAGTTGTAATTTCAAAGCTTAGAAAATTTTTGAATAATAATAATAAAATCCTGAAAACAATATCAAGGGAATTCTTTTAAAGTGAAACTGCATGTTATTTATCAGAAATGTCAGTAAAAGTGGAATATACAGTGATAGATGGGATGCAGATATGTTTATTACAGTAGTTGGTTGTATCCACATACCTCAGAACAATTCAAGCCTCACCATGAAGGTGCCATGTACCCTATTTTCATTTAATGGCTGTTCATTAGTATAATTGGTCTGTCGGTAACAAACATAGCTGATTCTAACGGGCCACATTTTCTCTCCAGTTTGCGGTTATTTCAGAAGTTCGACAACTTCCGGATTCTTGTATGTGGTGGAGATGGAAGCGTGGGTTGGGTGTTGTCAGAAATTGATAAACTCAGCTTGCACAAACAGGCAAGTGTGTATACTTATTTCCTTCACTATACTCACTATACTTTTGTATGCTTAATCTTCCTTAACCTGGCTCATTCTCGTGTTTATACGGACCAAACTCAGCAGTTCTGTTAAATGAAAAAATTCTGGGAAGTAAACAGGGTAAGTTTTACCTTGATTACTCATTTTGATTTACAAGCTTTAGAAATCAGCTATGTGATTGACATTAGTTGCTTGAAATAACTTTGTAAGTGTTTGCACTTTTGTTTTCTAGTTTTCAATAGTAGATTTGCTGCTGTGTTGTGTTTCAGTGTCAGTTAGGAGTGTTACCCCTTGGTACTGGAAATGACCTTGCCCGTGTCCTTGGCTGGGGAGGATCCTGTGATGATGATACGCAACTTCCACAGATTTTGGAGAAATTGGAAAGAGCCAGCACAAAAATGTTGGACAGGTAAACTGAAATGTGTATATATTTGACTTACCATGAGATTCAAATTATGTTTTTTTTCGTTTTCAGATGGTCTAAATTCATCTTAATGGATAGAAACTTAATCACAGAAGCACAGAATAGTTAAGGTCAGAAAGGACCTCTGGAGGTCTTCTGGTCTTCCTTGTCCGTCTGGTCATCTGCTCAAGTAGGGACATCCAGGTTGCCAGGACCATGTTGAAAAACCCATGCCTGTATGAGAGCAGAAATGAGGGACATTGAAATAGTAATTGGGGCAGATCTTCACTGTCCATTTCAAACCAAAGAGTTTGAAACAAAGAGTTTAGGAGGGAGGGTGGCTGATGAGTCTCAACTGTTTTGCTCGAAGATGAACAAAAGGAGACTTTTTTTTTTTTTTTTTTTTTATAGCTGATGACCTGCGTAACTGTCCATTAGTAGAAGGTATAAGCATTAAGAAATCACATATATTCAAAACCATTATGGGTAGTTTTACATGCTTCTTGCATAATATTAAACATTATTAAAGGTAACATCTTTATTTTGGAAATACTTGAACTTTGTTTCCTTGGGTGTAAGGGCAGTTCATATGATGTCTCTTCATTCTAGTATGCCTGAGGCATTAGCAGCTGTAGACAAGAAGCTGGGCTAAATGGATCTTTGGCTTGATCCAGTACTGCTATTTCTATTTGTGATCTTCCTGGTCCTGGTTTTGTATGGTAATTGCAGGCTGTTTCCATCTATAAAGCAAAGGAACAATCCTGATTTTAAAAAAGGTCTGAGAAGCTGGTGGTTGTGTCATTCTAACAGAGATGTAAGGCTCTGCTTTTGGAATGAGTGCACATACATGTGTGCTGGTATCTTGCTCAGTTAGTTTCCTGCATGGGTATTTATGTTCTTATTTTCGTTACAAAAAACTTGAGTCTTATCAAATGATTTCATATTTATTTATTTTTAATTACATAGAGAAACAAGTAATTTTTTTATTTTAAGCAGTTCTGCAGGCTATTAGACCATTTCACAGCAAAATAAATAAAGTGCTTGTAACTGATCTTTAGAAATAATCATTGGCCTGGGCATTCTGGAGTACACATAGATTAAGCTTGTCTTCTTCTGTACTGAAAAGTGCTTAGTGTCATTCTTTTTTGCTCTAACTGCAGTAGACTGGCTTCCACGGCCATCTGCAGTGATTTCTTTTTTTTTTTTTTTTCAGCATGCTTAGAAGGATGTTGATATAAGTACTTTCATACTACCCATGCCGTAGAGTACTGTCCTTTACCAGGGGAAAAAGTACATATGTCAATGAAAATACTTCACCATTTGCTTTGTTCATATGCCTTCACCCCGTAGTTGAGATGAAAAGCTGATGATAAGTTAGAGCTTTTTCTGCAGGAGCCATATATATTTTCTTTTGACTTCCATGGTTATTTTGCATGAATTCTTTCATACTGCAAACGTTTACCTGGATTCTCCATTAGCTTCATTGGATGTCCCATGATTTCTTCATAAATAAGATTTATTATCAAATCACTAACAAAAAATAAAAGTAATAAATTGTCATTGGTTTTAAATATTTCACCCATATTCATTTAGCTTATAACTAAAATATTAAGTTTTTGTTTGTTTGTTTTTAAGTTATTCTGTGGTATGACAATGAATTTGCTTTTTGTTGATATGTTGGAGAAAAGATAATACTCTAATAATCTGGAAACATAAAAGCTGTTATGTTCCTTGTAGGTGGAGTATAATGTCATACGAACTGAAATTACCAGCAAAGCCTTCTATTCCTTCAGTCACTGCAGAAGAGGAGTCAGAGGAATGCCAGGTGAAGTTTTACTTTTGATTATTTTTTCTTCATGTACTTAACTTTGAGCTGTTGGGATGGCAATATTTGAAATATAATTGACGTACTTGTGTAAAAAATAGAAACAGATATTTTCTGATCTGCTAACTCAATTGAATTCATATCTGCACTGCATGTGTATCAAATAATTAGGGTTTCTAGTTCTGTATTATTTGTGAAAAAAGAACAAAGCTACAGAGTCTTTAGCAGAGCAGTCAAAGAAAATCTTCCCGTAGACATGTACTGAAAAAGCAAAATGTTTTCTACTTACCTTGAATTTGGAATAAGCTTTGAGAAAAACATTTTGAAGGCAGCGATTGTTATTCTGAAAGAAAGAAACTGTTGTAAGAAAGAGAGAGCTTATACAAGTGAGTTAGATCAGGCGATACCACCTAATGTTCTCTTTGTTCTTTTGGAGAGCTTGAAATCATGTGTGACCTCAAAGAAAAGCTCAGTATATCTTTAAAACTAGATTTGTGTTTGTACTATCTGATGAGTATTCGATTTTGAGGGAGAGCGAGATGCTTTAATCAAATTAATTGGCATAGAAAGACTGATTAAAATGACAAAATAATATATTCCTGAGAAATTTAACGCGTATCAACTTTAGCTCAAAAGTACTTGAGAAGCAATAATTAATCAGCAGGTTCGTGAATAATTTAATGATTCAGGCTGTTTTAATTGGCAGGGAGGTTATAACCTTTGACAGCTTGCTGGATATAGAGATGCAAAAAGATTGAAGTTCCACTGGCTGTGATTCTAATGTGGTTGTTGTTTGTTTCCAGTGTCAGCAATGTGGATTTGAGGCTTTATCTTCTCTAATGTTGCAAGACTCTTAATATTTACAAGTGTATCTTTATCTCATAAAGTGCAAAAAAAAAGAAAGAAAAAAACATGTTCTCATTATTTCCAGCTTTGAAATTATGTTTATCCCCTCCTAAAAATAGAAGTAAATGGTTATACAAAACCTCTTGTTGGAAAATTGGTTCTGCAATATCTTTGAGTTGGAGAAAGCAGTTTTCTTTTCAGTACCCTGTTTGGTTTCTATTTTAATGTTTTTGCATAATTTATGATATTTAAGAAAATAATTTTTAACCTTACAGTATGTAATGTATTAAAATGTGGTTCAAAAAGTAAATAAAAGTATATGTCCAATCCTTTTCCTTCTCTTTCGTTGAGTTTCAAGAGAATTATTTCACTTGATTTGGTTCCAGAAGACTACTGGTGTTCAAACATCAGTATGAGCATTCTTAGAGATTAGGTGTTTAGGTATTGCTTTTTTCCCCTTGATTCTACAACTAAAGCTAGAAGGAAAAAAAAAAAAAAAAAGAAGATTGGTACAATTGGTATATCAGCCTGGTAAATATAAAAGAAAGAGATGTATATCTATGTGTATCAAGGGCAAAAACACACTAAGAGATTTTAAGAAATTCATAAAGGAAGCCATCAAAAGGTTTCAGAGCTGCAGTTATTTTTAGCTTTAACTTTGTAATGTGGTTGGAATTTTCTCTTAAAAATGAGATCTGGATCCATGCCTATTTTGAGGCAGGATATAGTGTGTGAAGATGTGATTCTGATCCATTCTGAATCTTTTCTTTACCATTACAGAACTTACAATTCTTGTGGGTGAGAAGGAAAATGCACAGATTTTGTTCTCTCAAACAGTTTTGTAAAAAATAATTAGGCATTAACCATTAAAAGATTGTCTTTGATAACATCAAAGACTTTGCAGCCTTTGTCAGTAGGGCTACTGGGGGGAGTAAGTTACTATTTGACAGTAAAAAGAAAATTCAAGATTATAACCACAGATATTTGACTTCTTAGACAAGTTGCTTAGTTTCAGGGAAAAATTGCTTGTTTTGGAAAAAAGGGGAATTCAATTATAATAATACAGTATGTTATAAATCTGAAAAGAAGGTAGATTGTTTCTATCTCATGGGCTATTTTTACCCTAGAAATAAATTACTCTTTCATCTACAGGAGGAAAAGAGTTGTCAATCAAGTTATCAGATACAGTGTTATTTTGAATATTAAAAAATTGGTATATAAAATATAGTATGCAGATAGAGGAGCAGCACTGCCAGCTGCTTGCCCTTGCTGTAGATCTGCCATGGAAATCCTGCTATTTTTGGAGGTGTTTTAACTCACTGGTTGGTGTTAAAATGCTGAAAAGTGTGGAAATGGAAATCTTTCCTCTCTGTTTTCAGATATCTGCTTATGAGGATTCAGTTGCTGCTCATCTTGCAAAAATTCTCAATTCTGATCAGCACTCAGTTGTCATATCATCTGCCAAGTGAGTTGGTTGTTTTAATGTACAATGTATGGGATAAATCCTCTGTGAAACATTACAGCCATAATAACCTTCTGTATAAGCCCAATTTTCTCATGGTTGGCCCAGCTGGTTTGGCTTAATATATGTTGATTTACATGCTTTTGAGTGGATGTTTTCCTTGCAAAAGTTTTATATGGTAAAGTTGTAACGGATATCTTAATACTAAACATGTTAGTGTTTTGTTTTTTTTTTTTTAAATTATATAAAATTATTTTAATACACTCAAAATCAGCATGCAGCTTAAATACTGTTACTAATGCAAATATGTGGCCTACATCATGTTACATTTTTTTTTTTTGTTTCATTTTATGCATATCTGTGGAATTAAGAGGACAAACAGCTTCACCACTGAGAAACAGAATTTCAAATTGGTTGCTTTGTAGCTGTCTGTATCAATTCAATAAACAGTGGTCTTAGAAAACAGGGTATTTTTTTCTGCAACCTGAAACACTTAAAAATTAGAGAGAATTGCTCTACAAATCATGAACATCATCTGAAATCGGAAGTGTTCTGTGTATACTTCCTCCTAGAGTCTTCAAAAATACATCTGCCATTACATCTTTTTTTTTCCTTCTATTTAAGTTAATAAAATTTTATTAAGTTATTTAAGTTAATAAAATTTCATTTAAAAATCATACATAGTGTATGTTGAAAATTACACTGCAGAATTTTATTATTGTTCCAAATCCTAAACTGTCTGTATCTTGTTAAATCTCACTATTTAGATTATGTAAAGTAAATTTCAACCAAATGAACAGTACTAACCAATTATCCACACTGTTAGTAAGGTTGCTGTCTGTCTGCAGTGTAGGTAATAAGAACCAAGTCTGTCTCTGATTTACACAATGAAAATTCATTTCAGCCCCTGCAGTTTATGTAGACATGCCTGAGGGCCAGCTGTGGTTCACCAGTATGAGCTGGGCAGTAGGATGCGTGTGGCCATCCGTTTTCATCTCAGAAGTATTCCATTAAAGTCATTTAGATTTTCTCCATGGGTTCTAGGCTTCATCTTCAGATGGGAATTTTGCAAGGCTGTTTGAGGTTAATAAAGTGAATGCAAGTTTACTAACAACACTAGTATGGAAGGTTTACAAGCATGGGAATTGATAATATTAGTCATGTTCATTTCAGTTATTACAAATAAGAGACAAACTTAAATACAATGTGTGCAAAGGCTTAAATAAAAATGGAGACTTTTTTTGTTTTATCACTTTGATTTTGCAAGCTCTTGAGAAGAGTATAATTTGCTTTGCAAGTATGAAAACAGTTCAAAACACGAATGGTGTATAACTGTATGCGTATAAATCAATAGCCATAAGAATTTAATATTCAAAACATATTTATTTTATCTCATTTGATTTCTCCTCTCCTATTATTGCCAAGAATATTATGTGAAACTGTAAAGGACTTTGTTGCCAAAATAGGGAAGACTTACGAAAAACCAATGGAAAATGCAGATGAAGCTGATGCCATGGCCATTAAAGTAAGACTATGACTATTCTCAGGGTTAAAGGTGTGGGGGTTTTGTTTGTTTGTTTTTGTTTTCTTTGTTTTTGTTTCCTGTGGGTGTTTAATTTTTAAATGGCTTCAGGATACCCAGCTTGGCTTACATTTCAGCCAGTGACTGTAAAATTCTTCTCTTAGTGCATAGAACAGTTATTTCCAAATCATCTTTGCAATGTAAGGTCTCTATAAATTCTATTTGCATTTTTTTTTGCCTTCATAAAACACACAGTAACATACATAGAGAAAAATGGAAATATTTTGCATTAGGATTCTTACTTTTTGTCTGAAGGGGATTGAGTTACCTACAGGAAAACAGTGGACTGTATGTATGCTGGGAGAATGAAGGGAAGAGAAATCATAATGTTAAAAATAACAGATCAAGATGCAAATTGTAGAAATCATGTTGCAAAAATATTGAAAAAGACAGAAGGGATCTGGTCTGAGGCACAAAGCTTATAAGAGCTGAAAAGAAAAATAAAAAACAAAATCACTAATAATCCCAGAGTCCGGAAATGTACTTGCCAAATGGCAATTACTTCATGATTCACGTTTCTGTAGTATTCAGTGTACGTTTTAGAAAATGTATCTTCTTTTTCACTCTGCCATGGCAAAACAGTATTGGTTTCCTTTCTTTTAAGCACAGCAAATTCCCTCTTTTCCAGTGTACTTACAGAGAGGTACTGCTTGGTGAGGGGTAGAGATGTTTGACAGTGTTTCCTCAGTGCCAATTCACTTGCTTAAATGTACAGGTGTGTAGCAAAACAAACAAACAAACAAAAAACAAAACAACAACAACAACAAAAAACCAATTGTATGTATTCTCAGTCTAACTGCTGGGCATGTCCCCATCATTTGTCCAAATTTGGGTATGTCCATAATTTCATAATTTGTTATATTGTTTGGTATGGACAAATCTGTGGTAGTTCAGTCTGTAGTGTTGGACATCCAAAGAGGTGTAAAATCTAATCTGCACCCTAATTAAGAGGCAGGCTGAGTTTAACACAATGTGTTATTTTAGTCAGAGCTTTTGTGGTTATAATTGCTGCAAACTGGCTGGGTGTTGCAGGGTCTGTCTACAAAAAATCATGCAAACTGACTCATAATTTGATATACAAAATGTTGAACCTGATTTAGACTTTTCACAATTACGTAGACATGTAGATACAACTTTAAATCATACCACATGGAGAATTTAGGTCCGTCCCTATAACATGATACTTAATTTCCTCAAAATGTTGACGTTCACTGCTATTTGGTGTATGTATGTTCTCTTCACCTTTGTCTTAGTGTTCAGAGTTAAATGAGAAGCTAGACCTGTTGCTCCAAGCTCTTCACACAGAAGCCCAGGCTGCTCCTATTCTCCCAGGCATCACTCCCCACATTGTGGAAGAAGAAGGAGAGGAGTTTTCAAGTGAGGAATCCTTGTCTGAAAGTAAAGAGCAATTAGCAGAGTGTGTTCCAAAGTCTTCCACCCAGAAACTCTTCAAACCAAGAGAACAGTTAATGCTTCGGGCAAACAGCTTGAAGAAGGCTGTAAGGCAGATCATTGAACAAGCAGAAAAAGGTGCGCATTCATCTTTACTGATTTTGATCCTCTCCCTCTCCATCTTCCTCTCCTCCATGAATTTTAATAATTAAACTTGATTTCTGAATTCTTACATCGTTAAAATTATATGCCTAATACAAGTTGCAAAGACAAGAAATGTGTTTTGTTTTAGATGCTGATGACAGTCTGTATATATGATAACATATTTGTGCATATGTGTGTGCATACACAAGTGTGTTTCTTTGGTAACTATTATTCTCCACAAAATGAAAATTTCTGGCAGAAAAATGTCAATAGGCAAAGGCAATTACTAGAATCTTTTTCACTGAAATGGCAATAGAACCATTTTTTTTAATATTTTAAAACTTAAAGCTGTGGGAAAAAGAAGCTCATATTTCATTTATTCAGATTTTCATTAAAGATCGTTAACCTTTCTGTCATTTTTTTTTAAATAAGCAGTTGTGGATGAGCAGAATGCTCATAGTGAAGAACAAGTGAACCAGTCCCCTGTAGAATATAGCAAAGAATTGGATGAATCCAAAGAAGAGGAAAAAGACGAAGATACAAAGGAATATGAGTCCCAGTCAAGTGAGTAAATTAGTAATAAAATAATTTTAAATTATGTAGTTTTCCTATGAAACCAGCATAGTTGATTGCATAATTAAAACCAGTTTGATTATTTCTATTGGTTTTATATCACTTTCTGAAAAATATCTTCTTTGTGTATAAAATGTTTCTGGTTGTTGGAACACCTTGCATTGCATGCAGTAGGAGAATGGAACTTGTGTGAAAGCGTACAGCTGTGATTGTCCTTTCTAACTGGTCTGAGAGAATATTTTGCAATGAATATACTATTTGCCAAATACTGGCATGTTGTTACACTGGAGACTAGTCGCAAACTTTTAGATTTGGATAAATAGGAGTTGAAGGAAAAATGCCAGAGAAGATGAACAGTCTTTTGGAACACATTTGCAAAGCTGAAAAGGTTACTTGTTGGGGAGAGAGGTGCCTGCATTTAACCCAGCGTTTGCACTCAACTTTCTATATGAACCTGAACAATGACTAGAACCTACAGAAGAGTGGCAATAGCATGTCTCAGTCATAGAAATTTTAGGGCATATTACAGGAATTTCTGTCAATCATTTCTGTTGAAAGTGCTTCAAATTGTGCAAAACTGACATATTTATTCATTGTACTGACAACAAACCTGCAATTCTCAGCTGGGAACTTACCTTGAAACAGAGTTTTTTGGAACTGAGAGAATACATATTTAAGTATTTTATGTGACGTAGAACAGCTTAAAGTAGGAAAGAATATAATAGAAACATGAAAGCCTGCTGAGAAGTGCAAGTACGAAGGTCATTCCCTCTAGTTGTCTAATCCAAAGCAGAGATATGAAACCAAGTCTTTAATGTCCTTGGTGTGTCCGACCTTCTGGCTCATCTGGCAGGTAATATTACATTCGCTACCTCTTCTTCATGCACCTTTTCCTCAAGATTGAACCATTAAAAAATAATAGTAGAGGTTCTGCATTCATTGAATTTCAATTAGAAAATTTAAAATAAAGAGACCATGGAACACTGTTCCTGTTGTGTTTGTTGAGTAGCTCCAGGCACCAACGCTAGGATGGTTACGGATGCTAAAAGGTAGTTTAAATTATAACAAGTGAAGAATTTAATTTCATTTTTATTAAATGACTTATTACTGTCTGGATCCTCCTTCAGAGGAGCAGACGTAAATAGTTCAGCAATACCCATTACAAAATACTTTCAGAAATTAACTAAGTTAAGTCATTTAGAAAAGGACTGGCCAAAGAATCAGGAAAATGAAGAAAAATAGCCTGATCTTATTAATCTTTCTAGGTAGCCTGTGCTATCATCCTCAAGTATCCTATACTTTTCCAGCTTTCACAGCTTCTTCCATAGGCAGAGGACCACTGTCAAAGAAGGGCTTTTACATGTCCCTCAGTGACAAAAGGAAGACTATGGGAAATGTGGGCCCTCTGCTGAAGGACACAGGGGACCTTGTTACCCAAGACAGTGAAAAGGCCAAGGCACTGAATCCCTTCCTTGCCTCAGCCTTTACCAGCAAGACTGGCCTTCAGGAATTGCAGGTCCCAGAGGCCTGGCTGAAAGGCTGGGGCAAGGAAGATGTGCCTTTGGTGGAAGAGGATCAGGTCAGAGAATACTTGAGCAAACCGAACATTCACAAGTCCATGGGCCCTGATGGGATGCACCCGAAGATGCTAAGGGAGCTGGCAGATGGGATCATGAGGCAACTCCCTACAGTCTTTGTTCAATTATGGCAAATGGGAGAAATGCCTGAAGACTGAAAGGAAGTAAATGCCACTCCTATCTTCAAAAAGGGAAAAAAGTTTCCATCAGAGCATCAGGAAGCACTTCTTTACTGTATTGGTGGTGGAGCAGTGGCACAGGTTGCCCAAACAGGTGGTGGAGCCTCCCTCCTTGGAGATCTTCAAAAGCTACTTGGACATGATCCTGGTCAACCTGCTCTAGCTCCTTTCTTGAGCAGGGGGGCTGGACCAGAAGACATCCAGAGGTCCCTTCCAACCTTAACCATTCTGTGATTCTGTGGAAGTTACTAGGGCTCCTTTTCACTAAAAAAACCCTTGGGTCCTCATTCCCAAACCAAATTGTTAGTCCAGCTAGTTCCTTGTGGCTATTGGCTGCCGTATAGCAAGTCACTATACCAAGCTATGCTTGCTTTCCAAGCTGTACAGCCCCTTACCTGCTCTGTCCTTGTTCAAATGAACTGTATCAGCTATTCATGCCCAAGTGTTTCTGCTTTCCAGTAGGAGCATCATGTGTCCTCACCATGGGGCTTTGTAGGTGATTTTCAAAAAAAGGAAGGCAGCATGTATGTGTGGGTAGCCCATGTTGAGTTTTAAAGTCCAACTCAAAATAATCCACATGTATTATTTCTATCAATAATTGTACAAAGCAATTGGAATATTGAGTGATCTGAGTCCAAAACAACTTTCCTGGAAGGCAACATTTTCATAAAAGTAATAGCCTATTTTGTTGCATAGTGTTTGGTTGCTATGTGTGAAATAGTTTTTATAGAATAGTATTTTCACTTATCTCCTGAAATAGCATAGTAATAATTCCCACATTCAAATGATAGGGAAAAAAATCTCTCTTTCATGTTTCATTTACAAAATCTGCCAACGAGTGGCTGCAGTGAAAGAAGAAAGAGCAATTTATCTGTGATAGACCTCTTCTTCTGCTTGGTTTTGGCATCTAGCACAACCAGCCAGAGGTTGTATTTGGAAGCTGCTCATCACAAATTTCAATACTGCTTTTTGTGTTCATATGCCAAAGTTATTCAAGAGTCTCAAGCTGCATAATAATTTCAGGAAACCTATTTGTTGCTAGGGATGGAAAATTCAGTCTGCCATATTACCAAAGTGGGCAGTGACGCACTGCAGGTAAGGTTTCAGGAGAGAACCTGAGAGTCATGCCAGCTGGTGTACAGCAAAAGTCATCATGTAGATATTTAGTGAGCAAATTCCTGTAGCAAAATAAGCTGCCAGAAAAGTTATTTGGAATTTGCCTCTCCTTCTGTTACCCAAAGCCACACCAAATTGCCCAGATGTCTTCCTGAGGCTCTGCACTGAAGTTGGTGCCTGTATCCACAGTTCCTACCTTAGAAATGTATCATTGGTTCCTTGGGGATTCAGTTGATTCAGAATTTCCTTACCTCCAGGAATTGCTTTTAGACTTTGTCCAATGGTTGTCTATTCATTGTTCTCTTTCCTCTAACCCTTGTTACAGAAATCAGTGTGTGTTGGTTGTCCAATTCCAACAGTACCTCACAGAGGATGCTGGCACTAAGGATGACCTGGTCCTACTGCTGTTAGTGTAAAATAAAATAAAAATACATACTTTCACATACATGTACATTTATATAAATATATATATAAAAACTTGTTTCTTGGTGATACAATTTCTGTGCTTATTGGGAGGTGTGTTATTCTTCGTACATCCAAAACGTGTGAAATAGAGTGTATATTAATGCTGTCAATGGGAAATAGGTGTTTAGGGAGAAAGCATGAAACATGAATTCAATTATCTGCAATGAAACATTAGTTTTACTCATTAAGGCTCTGTTGTTTTTATCAGAGCATGAACAGCAAAAGCTTATCTTTATTGCAGTTATCCCCCTGAGTCTGATCTGTCAAATAAAGAGCAGCTGCTCTGTTGATTTTCCTATTTAATATAACTGCCTTGTTCCCAAGTACAGACAGAACAGTCTGTATGAATAACATTGTGAATTTTTCAGTAGCATTATGAAAAATTGAAGTTAATTGTGTTCTGAATATTATATTTTAC
This sequence comes from Anas platyrhynchos, assembly GCF_047663525.1. Classification (NCBI taxonomy): domain Eukaryota; kingdom Metazoa; phylum Chordata; class Aves; order Anseriformes; family Anatidae; genus Anas; species Anas platyrhynchos. The sequence goes on from NC_092587.1 coordinate 175,794,145, forward strand.
CCTCTGAGATTACATTCATCAAATGACCAGAAACAATATTTTTCCATATGTTAATTACCTTCATCTAAATATTTAATAACTCTGGTTAGATCTAACTAGCCATTTTAATTTCATTTTTTAACACTATAGTATAGTGTTTTATCATGCCCATATACAAATAGTTGTGCTATATTGTTATCATGCAATACTACAGCATTTTGTGATAATTCCTAAGGCTGGTTAGATCAGAAGGCATTGTTAGACCCCTTGGTCAGACCAATATAAAACAATCCAAAAAATTTCACCTCCTCATCCCTGTCCTGCATCTAATAAGTTTTCAGGTGTTGAGAAGAAAATTTCAGATCACTTTGAAATAATTTCATTTTTTGAGTGATTTCAGTTGGTCAACGTAGAAGTTGTCCTAAATTGAAGTATTTTTAACATGTGAGATAATTTGGAGCAGAAATAGCCAAGAAATATCTGACTATGATCAGATGGGTGTAAAATCTTTCTTCATGTGCATGGAAATGCTGTATCAAAGTGTTCAACAATACACAAACTCTCTTCCCCGGAGCACCAGATTCTGATGATGGGGCTGACTTTCATGAAGATTATGTTCCCTAGGCAGGAGTAGCCATTGGGGTATTCTGTCAGTCAGTCCGAAACTGGAAAGCACCTGAAGCCAGCCCTCTGAAAAGCCTGTCCTTTTCCATTACCTACAGAGGCAGGCACTGGGGATAGCTGGCCTCACCAAGCCAGTATTTCCTTTTTGTCAATATCTTCTCTTGCCCCTTTTCTTCCCCTTCTTTTTCCTGAGCTGTTACTTGCCTTTGTCACCAACAATTTGATCAGCTATTAAACTTTGTGATGTGTCTTAAAGGTTTGTTGATCCATATTCTGTAGAATTTTAACAAAAGTTATTTCTATTATTTGGGGAATTCCTGCTTTTTGTGAAAAGGAAAAGATGTCAAACTTATATCCCCCATGATCTTTCTAACTGCAGAAGACAAAAATGTCTGAACATGGCTTTCTTTCCCTTCCCTTGCCGTTTTCAGTTTGGCTGTAGATAAAGATATCAGAGTTGACTGATGTTTTCAGAAACCTGATGCAGGCAGAGCGTCAGTTTTAGTTGCTTAAAGCAAATAGTTGGCTGTTGATCAGGTGGCCTAATTTGGGCCTGAGAATAGTATAGCTATTCATATTAAAATTGTTATAAATAAAAACTAACTCTATAATATAGGTATATTTATAATTAAACATATGTCAAAATTAAAATTAATATATTTATATGTATCCTTTATTAATAATTGTTTTTCTTTTTTTCTCATGTCTGCATTTTTGTGAAACCTGGTGTTAGGTTTATCAGAAACTTACTGCAGTATTAAATACTATTACATTTTAAGGTGAATATAATTTATTTTCTTGCTAGTGTCTTGAAGCATAAGTTAGGAACTCCTCACACTGAACGCCATGTACACTCACTCATTTTAATTTGTGCTTGTCACTTGACTTTATTTCTGAGTTTTCTTCCCTGTATTTAGAAGAAAAAGTATGCAGTGAGAGGGAAGGACATTTCTCACTAAAGGGTAACAGATTAAACTAATGGGTTTGAAATATTTTCAGGTCTGAAAAATAAAACACCACCACCAACAACAAAATGTATCTGATATTGCCATAATAGATCTAATTAGTGCTCTAATTTTTATGTCCTCTGCACAGTTAAAACTGCACCAAGATCTCCAGATCGACGTACGAGTCGAGGTATCCATTCCCAGACAGGCTCTTTCTCTGCTCCAGCTTTGGCTGCCAGTAAAGAAAACCTCCCTGTGCTTAACACTAGGATTATCTGTCCAGGTAATTATGATTTTGAAATTCGCTGTTCCTTACAGTGTGTTAATACTGCCCTCTGTTCCCCTTGTTGCTGTCAAATAGCAATTTTTACATCGTGCCAGGGGCTCTACCTGGAAATGGCATAAAAAGTTCCAAATTTGTCTAATCTGATACACTTATCTTTGCATTGGATCATATAGTAGGAGATGCAAAGTGATGTAGAATCTACCTGCTCATTTGGCACAGCACCAGATGTAGCAAGCATTGCATTTGATTCAGGAGGACGAAAAAGGAAATTCAGAATATTCTATCATTCCTCCTAACCAGCGGACAGAACCATGTAAGGATCAGCATGGATAGGTCCATGTAAGGCTAAGAGATATCTATATGTACCTCTCAGGAAATGTATACCTGAAACTACACAAAGCTGATGTATGGTGAAAAATGTTGAAAAAAATTCCTCCTATCCAAATGCAATTAATACCAGGGAACACCAGTAAAGCACTGTTTTAATTGACTTAATTGGTATAGTTAAAACAAAATGGAACTGAACTTACATTTTTCTTTAGGTCAATTTAGGTAAAAGCTTGTAGAAAGTACTTCTCTTTCTTTACATGCATCAAACAATACTTTGTGTCGTGACTTCAGTATTAGTCAAAGTAGGCACGGCAAGGCTGTGACCTCACCACTAATTAAATTAAATCAATCAAACTATGACTTTTCCAGTTCTAAAAATGATAAGGGTATTTCTTACCATGCCAGTTACCTTCCTTAAGCTGCCAGTTATTTTCATGTCACTCATTCTGTTTTCTTTACATTTTTCAGTCTCCTTCGGACCAGGCCTACCCAACTACAATTTGTTTTCTTTCTTTCTTTCTTTCTTTCTTTCTTTCTTTCTTTCTTTCTTTCTTTCTTTCTTTCTTTCTTTCTTTCTTTCTTTCTTTCTTTCTTTCTTTCTTTCTTTCTTTCTTTCTTTCTTTCTTTCTTTCTTTCTTTCTTTCTTTCTTTCTTTCTTTCTTTCTTTCTTTCTTTCTTTCTTTCTTTCTTTCTTTCTTTCTTTCCATTCCTGCCGTGTCTATGCTTGTTTTGTTTTGTTTTTCTTTCCGCTTTTCTCCTAATGTTGTCATGATATCCATCCTTTCTTCATTTCTTCTGAAGACGTCACATCTTCAAGAGTCTTCCAATCAGCTTGTACTTACCAAGCTGAATATTTAAGCATTCACTGAAGGATAGTTGGCTAGTTGCAGAACCAACCACATGAATGTTGATCTTATGACAGTTGCCTTCTAAAGGACAGGACCAAAAGAAAATTGTGATCAGTTTGGAGATGAAGATTAGACTGAGTAGAAAACTCTAATAATCTTTCTGAATGTTGGATAACTCATTTGGTTATTATTTGCCAGCCAGTCAATTGAATTTTATTGAATTTTCTTCTTTTTCTTTTTTTTTTTGGTGGCGTTACCTGAAAATTTAGCCACCACACTTCAGCATACCTTTCTTTCTGTTCAAGAGAGCCAGAAAGCTAAAAAGATAAAAGATAAACAGTATAGGTAAAAGTTGAGATTGAAATGCAGTCCCTACATACATGGATTTGATTAATATTTTCTCTCTCAAAATTTTGTGGTTTATATTATGACAATATATGTTTCTCTATTTAACAAATTAAAATTGTTTATTTTTTCTTGTTTGTTTTCTTTTTATCAGGTTTAAGGGCTGGCCTAGCTGCTTCTATTGCAGGAAGTTCAATTATTAGTAAAATGTTGCTAGCAAACATCGATCCATTTGGTGCTACACCATTTATTGACCCGGATCCAGATTCACTGTAAGATTTTCTTTTTCTAAATTTATTGTTTTGCTTTAGTTTGCTTTGCTTAATCTTTTTAAGCTTGACATATTTTCTTTTCACTATAAAATTCTGATTTGCAATCATTTTTCAGTAGACTTCAAGGTCTGAAAACACATTGGATTGTGCCATTTTAGAATTAGCCTTCAGTTATTAGTAGTGCAGAATTACCTCGCAGCAGCAGAACTAAAGGAAGACGTGCTCACTTATTCCTTGCACACTGGCAAGAGGACAAGGAGAGCAGTACATCAGAACTGGGTTTTCCTGCCTGAAGTGCTGGTCTGAACGCTAGTTAAGCTGCCAGCAATATATTGAAGCAGGGTCTTGAAGTGGAGGACAACGAAGAGTGTCCTCCTAAGGACTGGGACAGTGAGGTGGAAAATTTGTGTCTTAAGTTGTCTCTGCATCCTAGGGTATAGCATTGACAGAGTCTTATGGATAACATCTGTCTTGTAGGCTGTAGCCCTACATGGAAGCCCTAAAACAGCACTGCTGTGCTAACAGCATCAGCCAAACATCCAGCACCAGCATGCCTACATGTAAATGCATCCCACTTTGGTGTGGCTGTCTTACAGCTGTGCCAAAGGCAGCTCTTGCCTTGTATGCCTCTGTTAGTTTGGGTCTGGTGGAGATAATGGGTTATGTTAGAGTTTCTTCTTTGTCCTATGGGAACTTTGCACTTAAAAAGGAGACAAAAGCCAACCTGTGTCTTCAACTACCATTAGATTTCCTCAGGAAGGCTCAGAGGAACCACCTTGTGATGTCTTTTGCTGATGTATCTGCTCTGAGACCAACCACAATCTTGGTCAAAGTTCTGTGTGTCCAGGAACTGTAAAAATGTGCACCTAATTATCTCTTCTTCTAACAGGGAGGGATATTCAGAAAAATGTGTCATGAACAACTATTTTGGAATTGGGTTAGATGCAAAAATTTCACTTGAATTTAATAACAAGCGAGAAGAGCACCCTGAAAAGTGCAGGTAATTGTCAGTGACAGAGCCAAGACATTTCCATAAGTTTTATTTTCCTTATCTCTTTATTTGAAGTTCTTCACTTTTTCTTTTTCCTACAAATGCAAAACATAATAATATGTACTTCAGTATGTGAATCTGATTTTTTTCTATTTTCAGAAGTCGGACAAAAAACATGATGTGGTATGGAGTTCTTGGCACAAAAGAGCTGCTGCAGAGAACTTACAAGAACTTAGAACAAAAAGTTCAACTTGAGGTAATTTTTATTCATGGGTAGAATGACGTTTTTTGCTTCTGCATTATGTAGTGAAGAATTCGGTGTTCCTCTTGAAACTTTTAGAGTTCTTGTGTCAGCCTAAGCTGATAAAATCTTGTCCTCATATGCACTGTCTAAGAATGTGTTATGTAAGAGGTGATTCCCCAAGTGATTTCCTGGAGAAAATATCAGTATTTAAATATCTCAAAATATCAGTTTTCCCATTTTTTGTAATTGCTGTTTTGTTTTGTTTTGTTAGAAAAAACTCTTGCATAGAAAATATATAAAAGATATTCTTCTTAATGTCTATTACATTAAATTGGGAGACCAGGTTTTAAGGATAATAACAGAAATGTACATACACTAAACAGAAGGAAAGGGATAAGGAGTCTTAATCCTTCAGGTTCACTTTAAACAATCTGACAGCTTGATTACACATATAGAGAGAGCACACAGATGGTCGGCTTTATGAAAAAAAATCCTGACAAGAGGAGAGATTCTGAGTGTACATCACAAGAAGCTTAGCTACACCTACAGAGACTTTCTCAAATAGGTGTTCAAGAAAGTCACACAGAGAAACCAAAGTATTACCACAGCAACAACAAATGCAACAACAAATGCAATCAATGGTAATTATCTGAACTTAAAGATTTTTTTTTTTCTTTTAAGCTCTAGCACCAAATCTAAGACTTCTTCACAATACTAGGAACTTAAATTAGATTATATAAATGGTTACTAAATGCAGAAAAATACTCTGGGATGGTTACAGCTGTGCTCACCTGAAGAATATCTAAGCTGGAGTTTGAAAGAGAACCTAAATGGTTTCTCTCTTTTTTTTTTTCTTTTCATTTTATGTATTTAATATGGAAGCTCATGATATGTGTATGAAGATACTTTATAAGTTAAAAGAATAATTTTAATTTACTGGAACTCTTTCTCTTCACTGAGCTTTAGGAGGAATTTGTATGGTAGAGGCAGATTGCTGTTATCAAAGGATTGAATAATTATTATGGAATTATACAGTAGTTAGTGAATATAATGACAGGAAAGAACATTATGTATGCTGCAGATAGAATTCTAATTTAAGGATATCTGAATATGATTCAAATAAGATTCAATAAGGCATTCATATCTGACCCTTCCATAATTATTTTTGAATATGTCTGGAAGTAAACCAACAAGTAGAAATTTCATATTTAATGTTGCCTTGCATAATATCAGCCTTATGCTAAAACTTGTGATGAGGAGCTCAGCACTGAAAAATTAAAATTATCAATTTCAGGAATTGGAGGCAGACCTCCACTATAATGCAAATGGCTATGTAGCATTTATTAATATCAGAGCACATGTTGGATACTGTCATATTTTGATAAAAATGTTAAATTGTGTCTTGTTGCTGAGATTAAATCATAAAAAGAGGGTGCTAAGCATATTCTGGAAATACTTTTCATCTCTTTCTACTCCTGATACAATTGCTAAAGATTTCCTCATGGACCTATTTGAGGGAGTCCAGAGGAAGGCCATGAGGATGATCAGAAGGCTGGAGCACCTCTTCTAGAAAGACAGGCTGAGGGAATAGGGGTTGTTCAGCCTGGGAAAGAGAAGGCTGTGGGGAGACCTTACAGCAGCTTTCTAGTACCTAAAGCGAACCTACAGGAAAGCTGGGGAGGGACTCTTTGTCAGGAAGTGTAGTGATAGGACAAGGGGGAATGGCTTTAAACTAAATAATGGGAGATTTAGATTTGATGCTAGGAGGAAATTCTTCACCCAGAGGGTTGTGAGGCCCTGGCACAGGCTGCCCAGAGAAGCTGTGGCTGCCCCATCCCTGGAGGTGTTCAAGGCCAGGCTGGATGGGGCTTTGGGCAACCTGGGCTGGTGGGAGGTGTCCCTGCCCATGGCAGGATGTTAGATGATCCTTAAGGTCCCTTCCAACCCAAGCCATTCTCTGATTCTGTGATTTGTATAATTATAAGATACTTTGATGGGACTAGTAAGTCGGTAATTTAGCAATGTTCTTTGAAGAAAACTTTACCTGCAAACTGATGATCCCCGAAGTGATACCTGAATCCAACATTTATGACCTTACATGTCCTACTTGCTTCAAATACATATTGTGGCCCTGCTGCAGGACTATACTTTTGACTCCCAGTTCAATGGTTTGGGATGATTGGGCTCACATGTGCAGTTTTACTGCTGTAAATCAAGAGAGATTTCACTGTAAAATTACTCTGGTCGTAATCAAGGTAAGCCTGACCTGACTGACATGATTACTTGGTTGTGTTGAGTAGCGCTAGTTGTTGCTTATGTCTTTTGGAAGATAAAGAGGACCAACCTCTTACCTGCAAACAAACCCACAAATTTTAGCCACAGCCAAGATAACATAACAGTGAGTCCTAGATTTGCCATTGCACTTTTGGAAGGAGAGTGAGTTATTTCTGCAGGAAGCCAGCTATACAAGTACTAACAACACTCGTATTAAGTACACTTGTAGCAATGCTAGAAACGTATTTTTTTTCCCCACTTAATAGGCTTACCTAAATAACAAGTGTATTGTAACTTTGGGAATTCAGAAACAGGATGGGCAAACCAAGCTTTTTGTAATGTCAATGAACATTGCTGGCTTAATGTGTACACCGAGGATTTAAAAAAATTAGATTTTTCATTGCTAAAAGACTTCTAATCCGTGATAGGGAGAGCATGGTTTAAGTGCATGAGAAATTTCACAGGTAGGGATGCAAAAATGCTTCTTGGAAGAGTCACGGAACACCTCTGCTGTAGATACTCCTGTTTTGTCATTGCTGCAAAAATTGGTGCTGAGATTAGGGAGGAAAAGTTTGTATTAGAGCTGCTTTGCAGTGTGGGTGGAATAGGCTTCTGTCAACCTATTAATGACTCTGTCCTCCCCTGCCAACACCATTGAGGCTTCATGTATTAAAACGGCTGACTACTTTTATCACATTATTTATATACTGAATGAGCTTTTATCCATTACAGTGTGACGGACAGTACATCCCCCTTCCAAGTCTGCAGGGCATAGCTGTGCTAAACATTCCCAGTTATGCTGGTGGGACTAATTTCTGGGGTGGAACCAAGGAAGATGATGTGAGTAACACTGAAGAGAAATAACCTTCTGGGCAAAACCTACAATAAATCCCATGAACTGCTGTTCTTGTTTAATTTTAATGGTACAGTCTGGATAACAACTCTTATTCAGGGAGGCTACTTGAGTTTAAACTGTATTGTCTTGTATTTGATTGTTTTTTTAAATGGAAAATATATACCATGGTTATGCATTGTCTATTGTCTTCTGTCATGTCCTTTACATTCCAGCAAACTTTTCACAATGATTAAAAAAGAAAAAAGCGGCTCTATGGAATAATATATTTAGAAAATAATTTTAAAGACACTACTAGTTTCTCTACACATTATTTGCAGAAGTTGTACAACAAAGTTTCTCAAAGCATAGATTCCACTGTTATATTCTAATAATACGGAAGATGGACAAAGACAATCTCTCACACAGTTTGTACTTGAGTTTTCCTCCTGTTCTACAAACAGCTTTGGATTAAGGGATGGTCACTGCGAAAATTTAGTGACTGGTAATTTAGTGGGGATGGTAATCTGGTTTTAGACATTATTTTCAATGAATGAGCTTCTTAAAAATTTTGCAATGATATCTATTTTTACCTTCCTCCTCATATCTTCCAAGAAATGTTGCACTACACAGGTGCCTGAATGTCTTACAGCTACAGCAGCACTAAGACTGTTTCATGTTCTCTACTTCATGCACAGTACAACCATTGTAATTGCTTGCAGACTATCCCAGTTCTGAATATCCTGATTTACTGTGAGGTCTGATTCACTTAAAACTGTACTCGCCAATTAGATTCTGGTTTTAATCTCGACAATCCAGGACTTCTTTCACCAAACTGCTTTTGCTTTCTTGTGACTTACTATGCTCTGTTTTTATACATGTTTTAAAGTCAGAACAAGTATTTCAACATGTTTCAATATACTTTTTTTTTTTTTTTTTTTTTGGAATACATTGGAGAATGGCAGTTATGTTTATATTTGGCTGCAGATATCTAATATTTTGATGTTCTCCATGTTCAGAGAAGCTTGAAAGCATCTCTAACGTCTGCTCAGCTCCTGTTTGGGAGTTTATTTTTCTCCCTGGGCTGTCTGACTGAGAGAAAAGATCTGTCCTAGCTGTCATACTGGCATACAGCAAATGTGTATGTCTTGGAGGAGTTTTATTGATATTTTTAGTCATCTGGGGATCAGAACTGCCAGCAAAGTACATGTTTGCTCTGGACAAAGTTAGGAGCATAAGCCACTGATTTACTGCAATCTTGAGTGACCGATGGTCAGAGATGGTGGTCTGAAATGCTGTCAGTTCCGCTTATCTGGACTAAAGAAAGATGTTGTCTTGATGGCTGTGAGTATTTCTGAAATGTTACTGGTGAGCCAAAGAGGGCAGCCGTATACTGAGTTAAGCAGGGCTTCTTTAAGCGTGTTGTTTTGGTGTCCAAAAGACAAGTTGGAAACATGACCTGTGGTGAGGTGCAACAGCAAAGGAGGGAATTGTTTTCTGAGCATTGATATGTAGAGATTTGTTTGGCTTCATTTGAAAAAAAAACAATTATATATATGGTTGTTTTTCACTGCAGATATATTTTACTTGTGGAGAGACACAGTAGATTAGGCTGTGGTTTGTCTATTCTTTTTCTAAAATGGAAGCCCAAAATAAATGAAGTCTTGGAACTACTTTTCTTAACCCCTGCTGAGATAGCCCTGTAGATGTCAGTTATTAAAGCTGGATCAGGGACTGTCCATACCTTTTTACCTTGAAAAAACAGAAATTCTGCTTCTGATCTTTTCAAGCAGTTCACTTACCCACTGTAAATGAAAAAAATCCATCAGTGAAAACTTTTGGTTCAGAACACACTAGGCCTAGTAAAATTGCATTTTCATTCTTTGACACTGATTTATTGAAGACTCACCTATGCAATCCTGGGATGCTCTCACGGCAAGTGCCACAACTGTGGTAAACTACAGCAACTGAGGGCAAACTGGTAACTGTGCTGTGCAGCCCTTTCCCTGACATGAATTCCACAGTCTCCAGGTCAAAGCCACACTCACTGCACTGGGGAGAAGTCTCCCATTGGCTTGTGATGGGCAGCAAGGACCAAAGTTCCTCCCCATTTCCCATCCTCTTCCTCACTAAGCCATCACTGCAGCCAGGACTATGCAGTCCTGGATCTTCACCCTCTTATTCTTCACCTCCAGGAAGGAGGCGCCTCCAGTTTCAGGGAGCAGTTGTGTCCTTTGGGCTCCTTTTCATGCATTTTCTCATCTGTTCTCTGGTGTACAATGTAGCTTACTTCACCAAGTGAGGTTGTTTGAGTACCACTCAGAGAAATTTACCCATTATTTACCCATTATAATCTTCCTGGAGTGATACCTCCTGCTGACTTTTCTCCCTTGCTGCTCCCTATTGCATATCACTATGAAATGATCAAGCTTCAAGTGACCATAGGGCTTAAGGTGTCTTCTAGGTCCCTTGAACCAACTGAACTCCAGCCTAAGACTTCCCCCCAACATGGCTGAGTTCTCCTCCAGCACACCAGGTGGCAATGGCACACACTCAGCGTGGTGCAGTTTTGTGAGCTCATGGGAATTCAAAGTCTTGGCTGGATAGGAACATTTGTTAGACTTTTTTTTTTTTAAATAATGTTTATGGCAGATAATTATATACACTTCAAACAAGATTCTCCTCGGTATTAAAGCATCATTTATCAAAGCTGAGAGTGGATCAGATGTTGGTTTCCAGAGAATTATAGGAACATAAGCACTTCTGAGAAAAAAGCATCATTGTTCCTCTTAACTTCAAGAACCTCTTAGATATTAAGTACCTTAACCGAGTGGAGGTTTAAACTGGCCTTTCGTTTTGCACTGAAAAGCATTTCATAGGCTGCATACGGGAACATGCCATCTTTTGTATATATAAGGATATGCCTTGTCATTCAGATGTTTGAAATGCTGTTATCATTGCTGTTTTAACATAACATTTGCCTGCTCTCTGTGGTATCTCATTCCTATAATATTTATAGGGACAATGTAGTTATTCTAAAGCATTTAGATGCATTTAAATATTGAAATTGAATCTGTAAGTGAACCTACAGCAAAGAAGGCTGAATTTGTGCTTCATTGGTCATGCACTCTAAGCACCAAATGTGCCACGGAAAATGGAATATTTTATTTTTCTTTCAGATATTTGGGGCCCCATCTTTTGATGATAAAATCTTAGAAGTTGTGGCAGTATTTGGCAGCATGCAGATGGCGGTTTCAAGAGTTATCAAACTGCAGCACCACCGGATAGCTCAGGTCTGTTTCTTGATGGAAAGCACATGACTTAGTTGGCATCAGTTTGGGATGCTGGAGAGTGGTGGTACTCTAGATGACCACTGCCCTATACATTAATAAAGCACTGACATTGTTTTAATGTTAACGGGTAACAAATTGTCTTAAATGATGGATGAAGTATAAAAGCGCTTCACCCTTGAGGCAAATCTGGAGGGAAGCCACAGCTCCTAGTAATCAACATATTTCAGGTGGTCCGTCAGTTTGATTAATATTTATTGCTCTGTAAAATAACATGTTTGTTCTTTTCCAGTGTCGGTCAGTAAAGATCACCATACTTGGTGATGAAGGGGTTCCAGTGCAAGTCGATGGAGAGGCATGGATCCAGCCCCCGGGAGTTATTAAAATTGTACATAAAAACAGAGCTCAGATGCTAACACGAGACAGAGTACGTTGAAGAAAGCATGTTATAAGATACCTTTGCTAAAATTGTTTTCGGTAGTAATTCGATTTAGTTATAATAGGAAAAAATAGTGCTTACAAAAATGTTTTATAACTATTTATATTACTTAAATAATTACTTGCAGTTATCTAATTTCTGTAATGAGCAGGATAGAGAAGTGTTCTTTTGCACAAGTGACACAGCTCTTTACTAGTTCTTTTCAGTTACATTAGTGCTATTCCCATGTTCTTATTTAATATATTCGAAGAGGAAGAATGCTCAATTTTTTTTTTTTTTAATTTTTATTTTTTGAGTCACTAAATTTATACACAGTCATATACTGGAAATGTTAACAAGTTGCAGAAATAGTGAAGTTCTATAATGTCTATTTTTCAGCATAATTTCTGCAGATTTCTCTCATCTCTGTGTCCCACTAATTCTCCATCTTCCACATGACACAGTCTCAGAAAGAAGAGACACAAGCAGACTCTAGTCACAAAACCACTACAGAGTTCATGCTTATCTAGGATTACTGTGCAAAAGGCTTTATTGTGCCTCAGTTCTCTGTCCACTAGCTGGATGTTGAATCTAGTGTGGAATTAATAGCATTGAAATTGTATTTTATTAAATTTGTTAACTTTTTTTCTGCCATTTGTTTAGGTTTGATATTTCTATTACTTTGAGATTTGGATCCTACTGTCCTCACAAAATATGCTTACATTATTCTTGCCTTCATATTCTTACAATTTTGGAAGACATTTGATGAGAATAACAGGGAGAGAGATATCTTTCAGAACTGGATAATTATCTTTATTTTATATAGAATCAGATTATTCTCTATACTAAGTTTTAAACAAATAAATGTCACTTCATTATTTAGAGACCTAATACTACTTATATTAAATTGTGTGTCATTCCATAAGCTTTTACGTATATCGACAAAAATACCACAAGTGCTGTAAACTGACTGTATAATTCATTTTGATCAGGCCTTTGAAAACACCCTGAAGTCTTGGGAAGACAAACAGAAGTATGATTCCTGCAAACCTGTCATTCGATCTCCCTTGTACCCTCAACAGGCTGAGTTGGCTACAGAAGAAGAAGTCACTCAGATACAGCTCTGTTCACAAGCTGCAGAAGAACTTATTACCAGGTACAATAGAATTAGTAAGTTTGGATTGGTAACCTATACACCAAGACTGAATTATTCATGCAAGTGCATACATAGATTTAGTAGTGTGTATTTTCACAGAATCATAGAATGGCTTAGGTTGGAAGGGACCTTAAATACCATCTAATTCCACCCTCCTGCCATGGGCAGGGACACCTCCCACCAGACCAGGTTGCCCAAAGCCCCATCCAACCTGGCCTTGAACACCTCCAGGGATGGGGCATCCACAGGTTCTCTGGGCAACCTGTGCCAGCACCTCACCACCCTCTGAATGAATAATTTCCTCCTAACAGCTGATTTAAATCTCCCCTCTTGTAGTTTAAAGCTATTCCCCCTTGTCCTATCATTATCTGCCTGAGCATTATATGCTCTCCATCTTTTTTTACAAGCCCCCTTGAAGTACTGAAAGACCACTGTGTGTTCTCCCCAGAGCCCTCTCTTCTTCAGGCTGAACATCCCCAGCTCTCTCAGCCTGTCTTGATAGGAGAAAAGTAATCAAAAGTAATTCTTGGAGTCCCTGTTTAGTAGCACTGATAATATAAAAAAGGAATCAAAGAACTACATATTTGTAGTTCTTCAATGGTTTTTGTATTGTTCTGGTGACTTAAGTAGACATAGAAAGATGATTTAGATTATAGTTTACCTCAAGGGAAATTTAGCCAAGACAGTTTAAAAACTTCTTTGCTGTTAAACAGATAGTCCTGAGGTTGTAATTATGTTGAACTTCAAATAATCTGTAATGATTGCAGCCAATTTTAATGTCATATCTAAAGGAGTTCTTAAGCTTTTTGTTTTATGCTTTGTGGAATATATTTAATATTTTTTAAGATAATTTCAGATGAGTTATCTTAATATGTGAGAGTTTTCCTTTCTGGTTTATTTGAGTTAATAGCCCCACATTTTTTTTTGGTCCAAGTCTTGCATAGCATTTGTGTTCTAAGACAGATAAATGCATCTCTATTTCATAGCAGAATAAATCTTCTGTATTATAGATATCATTTATATGAGGTTCTGTGTTGCTTGAAGTGATGCTTATATTAGAACTTTTGTTATAAAAGACTACATTTCTTACCTGTTTTGTGAACTTTTTATATTTTCTCACATGATAATATTGTGTACTCTTAAAAATTACTCTTTATAGGAGGTAAGAAATATTTTTCTCTTCTTCCTATTTTTGTAGAATCTGTGAAGCAGCAAAAATACATGGCCTCTTGGAGCAAGAGCTTGCTCATGCTGTTAATGCATGTTCACATGCATTAAATAAAGCCAACCCAAGGTTTCCTGAGGTAAAGGAAGAACAGACATTTATGTATAAGTAAATACATTATAATATCTGTGGGCATAAAATGTTGTGACATAGGATCCGTGCTCTCCCTGCTCCCATATTGCAACAAGTTGGGTGATAATTCTTAAAGTTTTTATGAACAAGACTCTTAGATATACATACACATACTCAAGTTTAAAATGAAATTGCTTAACAGGTGAACAGATCTGTGTTGACTCCCCTTTTTTGTCACTTTTTCCTAAGGTGAAAATAAAGGGAAAGTTACTTCCAATTCTGAAGGTGCTGGTCTGCAGGAAGTCTTAGCTCTTCACATGCTTAAGGAAACACCCCATAGCTGATAAATTTGGGAGAGATAATGCTCAAAGATTCTGAAATTTCATATTAGTACTGGGAATATGAGTTAGAAAAACTGTCTTCCTACGGAAGAGGGAGAAAAGTCCCCCCCAATCATAGATCAATGTGACATCTGAGAAAACAGATGTAGTTTCTGCATTCATCATTGTCCTCCCCAGTTGATGTTCCCTTCTGTGATTACTGGGTGTTGGAAAGGGACATTAATGACTGAATATGTGGAATATCTGAGTTTTGTTGTGGTGTGGGAGTAACCAAAAGGAAGATTGAATGAGGGGCATGGTGAAAGTATGTCTGTTGTCTTTTGGAAGAAGTCAAGAATTCACTCCATCTAAAGTGGAAATCCACAGCCAGGGGCATTCATCCTGAAGTGATGCAGCAGCATGTATATTAGTCAAGCAAGATGGTGTGCTCTTGTAGTTCTGAGCACAAGTAAATCCAGCTCATGTCAGCAAGTAGCAAAAACAATAGCCAAATTAAGCTGACATCAGCAAACAACAGTGTAGGCATATCTCCAGACACAGAGTACAGGCATGATGAAGGCTCAACAAATGATATTACTACACACAAGTCAATTCTTGTGAATGTGTTCATAGAAATTTTCACACTTAATTGTTTATCCAAACATTATGCAGAGAATACAGAGAGGGGAGAAAGGGAACTAAGTCTTTCTTTGCACTAGGCAATCTGTGTGTTTGCAGGGGTTGGACCAAAAGATTATTAATTAGGTAGAGTCTATTTATGTAATTTTAAGTGACCTAAGCTTATCTGTGGTAAATATGTCAGTTAACCTGTGCTTCTTAAAGTATGACTAGCAGTTTACTTCTGCTAAGATAAAGGTGAATGATTTGTGTCAATGAGCTGTTACAAGAGGCCCACAACTTCTCTGTTGGCCTTTGCCATCCATAAATGTCATGGATTCTTCTCAGAGGTGTCTTGTCACTGGACCTTTGGGATTGTATAAGGTCATATTAAATAAAGTTGGGGAAAAGACAGTAAATAAATAGTATATTTTTCTTTTTTGTGATCTCAGTGTTGAAGAAGTTTTCAATGTAGAGCTAAATTGATGTATTTATCCTAGAAGCATACACAGTATATGCTGTAAGCCCAAAGTGCTTATTCTCAGACCAACTAGCATCCCATCAAATAATTTTTATGCTTCTTATTCCCCAGAGTCTTACCAGAAACACTGCCATGGAGATAGCTGTCAATGTGAAGGCCTTACATAATGAAACTGAATCCCTGCTAGTAGGAAGAGTTCCTTTGGTAAGGTGACAAAATGTTATCTTATTCCCTCATACTTGATGTGATCTGTTCTTTGATCTAGCATACTAACACGGAATTTAAGATGTGTTATAAGCAGCTCTGTAAGGCCAGATGGAAGATAGTACACTGCATTTGTGGCTGGAAGCAGAATATACCAATTTGTCTGAGTTCAGGTGTGAAACATATTGGGGCAGGTTTGGATACCTCTTTACATGTGAAAATGGTACAAGTCCATTCTACAGTAACAAGGGCTAATATATGGCCTAAAGGCTAATAACCACTTAAGTTCTAGAAATAGAATAGAATAGGTTAATTGGAAGGGACCTACAAAGATCACAAAGTCCAACTGCCTGACCACTTCAGGGCTAACTGAGATTTAAAGCATGTTATTAAGGGCATTATCCAAATGGTTCTTGAACACTGGCAGGCATGGGACATTAACTGCCTTTCTAGGAAGACTGTTCCAGTGTCTGACCACCCTCACGGTAAAGAAATGTTTCCCAATGTCCAGTCTGAACCTCCTCGGTGCAGCTTTGTGCTGTTCCCACATGTTCTATCATTGGTTACTGGAGAGAAGAGATGGTCAGCTCTCTCTCCACCTCCCCTCCTCAGGAAGTTGTTAGGGAGCAATAAGGTTGCCTCCTAGCCTCTTGTTCTCCAGAGTAGACACCTCAGGTGTCCTCGGCCTCTCCTCACAGCTAATGCCTTCCAGCCCTATTACCTATTGCCTATTGTTGCCCTCCTTTGGACATTCAAGGAACCTAACACTCTTTTTACATTGTGTAGCCCAGAACTGCACACAATATTGAAGGGGAGGCTGTGCCAATGCTAATTACTGTGGGATAATCACCTCTTTTGACCAGTTTTGCCCTCCTGGTTTGCCAGGGCACACTGCTGGCTTGTGTTAAGCCAACTGGCGACCAGCAACCCCAGCTCCCTTTCTGCACAACTACTTTCTAGCCACTCATCTCCCAGTCTGTGCCTATGTCCAGCATTAGTCTGTCCCTGGTGCAGAATCTCACATTTTCCAATCATAGAATCATTAGGGTTGGAAAAGACCTCCAAGATCATCTGGATCGTCTTCCTACTTTGCCAAACGATGCCGTTGATGATTGTACAATGTTCCAGTCTGTCTAGATCCCTCTGCAAGGTCTCCTGTCTGTCCAGAGAGTCAAGAGCACCTCCTCATTTAATAAAATAGTTAAAGATTAGGCTTATATGATCTATTTTATGAAGTTTTAAAAGGGAAAAATATTCATTAATTGCTTTTGTTCAAGACATGGGAAAAATACCTACTGGCGGTTTTTTTTTTCTTTTTTTTTTTTTCCCTCCAGATGGTTATTACTAATCCCCCATTTGAGGTTGAGTGAGGCATTGATAGAGAAAATTGTTTAATTTTTAAAATAGTTTGGGAAGAGGAATTAGAGGAAAAGGTTTACGTTGCTGATGCAATACTAGGACTAGTGTAATTTATCAAGGCAATCTAGGCATAATGTTATTATGGAAACTTTCCAACTGAAACATTACCTCTCATTGTGCTCTCATTGTGTCGTTGAGCTGATCCAGTGTTCAAACTCCTAAACTTAATTTGATTCATTTGTCTGTGTCTGATTTTTGCATATTTTATTTCTGTTTCTCATTATGGTCTATGCATACGTCTTCATGGGTCTACATAAAATATATTTATTTAATAAAAAGGTTGTTTGGAAGTTACCTAGGTATCTTCCAGAAATATGCATTACACTCATTTGACAGCATTCTTTTATTTCATTACTTTTCTTACTCAGAATAGTATTCCACAGTTACAATAACAAGGCACCATTGCAGCCTTATTGGCACATATTTTATAAATGCAAAAGCTACATGTATGTTGGTTCCTCACTTTGATTAGAAACAGATGAAGTGTAAGGTGTTGCTTGATCTGTCTTCTGCTGTTCTATCAAACACTGTTCTCCAGTCTTTCTCCCGTGACAAAGATAGACACTTTCTTTAATATCTTACTTTTTTTTTTTTTTTTTTTTTTTTTCAATAATCCCCCACCCTCTCATCTGTGATCAAAGCTCCCTGTAGCTGTCAATTGATGCCTCCCTTGCATATGCTACTTGGTAAGCTTTTTCTCTGGATGCTGTTTACCAGCTCTGAGAATTTCCATTATAAGGAGACAAGAAATGTAAATGCATATACAAGGAGACTGATTCTTGCCACCTCCTGTAAGATAACATTAACCAATTTCATATGACAGTATTGGCTGGGTGACATCCAAGGGTGAATTAGATATAAATACCATTTTTAGGTAAATGAAAAGATGGGACAACGAAGCTGATTTGTGAATCTCACAGGTAGTTATGGCTGGAATACGGTTTGGAAAAAAAAAAAAAGAAATGTAGTTATGTTTTGTCCAGATATTTACAAATAATTAGAATGGCTTGGGTTGGAAGGGACCTTAAAGATCATCTAGTTCCAACCCCTCTACCATGATGGGGATACCACCCACGACATTAGGTTGACCAGAGTCTTATTGAACTTGGCCTTAAGCAATTTCAGGGATGGGGTATCCACAACTTCTCTGGACAACGTGTTCTAGTGCCTCACCATCCCCTGAGTGAAGACTTTCCTCCTAACATCTAATCTAAATCTCCCATCTTTTCATTTAAAACCATTCCCCCTTTTCCTGTCATTGTCTGCCTGTCACCCATGTGATAAAGATACTAAAAAGCACCAGTCCTAAGACAGCCCCCTGAGGGATACCACTCATCACTGGCCTCCACCTGGGCATTGAGCTGTTGACTGCATCTCTGACTACAGCCATTCAGCCTATTCCTTGTCCACCCTTCAAATCCATATCTCACCAATTTAGAGAAAAGGATGTCGTATTGGTACCGGGTCAAAGACTTTAAAGAACTCCAGGTAGATGAACGCACTGTTTCACTTTTTACTTTTTCAAAAGCATTTCCAATTTGGAACAGAGCACTATTTTACATTATACTAAGGGATAAGTACAACATTCATTTCAGTTGAATGAAAGGATCTGAACTCACTGAAATCAAATATCATCACATGAAAAATTTTATTTGGGAAGAAACTGAAAAATCCTTTACTTTAAACATCTAAAACATCTTTAAACATCTTTAAACTTGAATATAAGAAGCTTTTCCTAGCAGGAGAATTTACCCTAAATTTGATGACTCCTTTACCAGAATTGCACTGTAGGTTGTTTTTATTTATTTATTTATTTATTTATTTATTGAGTAATATTTCTAATGAATAAACTTTCTCACCATCAACTGAGAGTTTCTTGGCCCTAAGCAAAACATTTCCCTTTGAGAATCAAGCAATTAGATAAGTGCTTATTGAGAGAGAGCTTCAGTCATTTATATAAAAATACAAGACTTCATAAACAATTTTTAAAAATGAAAACACAAAATTTGTAACTTCTTCAAAGACAAATGGATCATCCTCAAAATTATCTAAACATTCAAGTTGAAAAAAATGTAAGGCAAAAGAAAGATCAGTCTGCTTATAGGGATTGAATTCTCTCCCTGAGTTCTGTGGACTTTAGAAGAAAAAAGAACACCGTAGCAAGAAGGAGCTAATATTTCCAATATAACTATACTAAAGAGTGATATCTTACTAATGATGGTCTCTGCTCTGAAAAGTGGTAATATATGCAAACTATTGAAGAAAAAAGTTTCTGTTAGGTAGGATAAATTAGTGGGGACTTGTAATTTATCTCCAAAAACCTAAGAAGTCAAAATCTTTTTCCAGCACTGGAGATCAAAGATGCTCTTAAAAATCCATTTTAAAAAAGGATTCGTTTGTACATAACTTCATTAGATCTTTTCAAAAAGATATTCTGAACTGCTTTGGGCCTACTTTTACTTCAAAGAGAAAAATGGATGTTCAGATTGCTTACTCAGTGATTCCAAGCAACTTGTTCCAGTATTCAACGCTTTATCTCAAAATGGGGCTTCAGCAACCCCAGATAAGCCCAAAACAGCTTTGTGTTTGATGAGCTGTTTGCCTTACCCTTTCCACACAAATTTCACTTACACAACAGCTGCAGAATGTGGTTTTCTGACCGAGATTCAGAGGAAAACTGATATATCCATAGGATTCTCAAAGTGCTGATAGAGCCAAATTCCTATAGGTCAGTAAGTCCCAAGCTTTTTATACTTTCATTTCCTCTTTGGCCTTCACTTTGGCTTTTTGTCTCCCCTTGGTAGGCTACAGTCCCGTCCCCTTCCATGCCTGTTGCCAGTTCTTTCACACCTTTAGCCAGCAGTAGTAGCTGAAGTGGCTCCATGTCTAACCTATTAAGAAGGGATAGTTCAGATCTCATATCACCAGTGGAATGCCTTTGCGAATGGGATGTCTTTGGGAATGGAATGCCTTGGAAATCCATTCCATGAGATTCTTGAGTGTCTTAGAGATCCATGGCACAAGATCCATTTCCTTTTACTTGACCACATAAGAGTGTTCTATCATATGAAGAAATCTACAAATAATAACTTGGGCTTACTACCATCTACTCATTTTTTATTTTTTTTTAACATCACGTTTCATACAAAGACTTTCCAGGCTATTGTCCTTCTGGTCAGCTTTTTACTCCTTTGTGCTAGAAGCTACCATTTCCAATGTTGTGTTCTGGTGTCGGTGTTATCAGATAACTTTTGTTCTGTGAAGACTCACGAGCGTGGCAAATGGGTCTATACTAAATGTAGCATCAGGGTGGTCTGAAATGCCTCTGAAGGAAAATTTAAGTTGATAAGACATGTTTTCACGTTTTTCTTTTACATTTGCTGCAATGTAGTCATCTGTTTGTGTGTAGTAACAACATATTCTGATATAAAAAGTTATATGGTAACAAATCTTAAAGTACTATTTTCTGGCCTATTTATAAACAGCAGTTAGAAGCTCCCCATGAAGAGCTGCTGTCTGATGCTTTGCACAGCGTGGAGACAGAGTTGAGAAAACTTGCTGAGATACCTTGGCTTTATTATGTGTTTCAACCTAATGATGATGAGGTGAGTTTGATTAATAACTTTCTGTTTCTAATTAAACTTTATTTTTAAGAGTAAGTTAGACTCATAATGTGGAGAGGCAATTTCAGTAATGATGCTAGATCATTTCTGTCTTCTGTGAGCAAGCTCAGAGCTTAGGGCATTTTTTTTGTATTCTGCTCCCTCTTATGAACTGAAAAGGCTTCAAATGGTTATTTAGCAAATGAAACTAGTATGGAGTTAAATCCTTACATAATTCTTTGCAGAAGTAAAACCATCTCAAGTATGTAATTTAAGCGTTGTTTTCTGTTAATTAAAGGTAACTATGTTTTTCTTTCATCCAGGATCCTCCTTTGGATTATGCTAAAAGAAACAACAGAAGTACAGTGTTTCGCATAGTGCCAAAGTTTAAAAAAGAAAAAATTCAGAAGCATAAGACCAGCCCTCAGCCTGGTATGTGTTTTGAAATTACAAGAAAAATAATAACATTTGGGGAAAATGTGATTTTGTGTTTGTCTGTGGGTTGGTTGTTTTTTTTTTGTTTGTTTGTTTCATATTTTTAGTAAGAGTTGAAATTATGTGCTATACCTAAGCGTAAAGTCCTGACCCTGATAAATTGAGAGGCAACTGAACTAACTGGCATCTTTATTAGGATGAACATTCCTTCAATGCATTTAGAAAGTATTCAGTAGGACCCCATGACTTCCAGGTGAACCAAAGAACTACTGCAAAAATATTTAGATAGCTACTGTTTTATCATGAAACAGGACCCATGTCATTGCTGGTGGTTGCAGTTGATTAACTCGTAGCAATATAAGCCATATGTAGACCCACAATTTCCCTGTGAAGCTCCAATTCAGGTTATTCAGGTTAGTTTCAGGAGCTGTGCAATACCTTTATCACACTGGTTTATTTAACCAGTTAGTCTTAAATTTCAGGTGGTTTTCAAGTTCAGCGATTTAGGCAAGTCAAACAAAAAGCCATGATAGTCAATATTGATCTTTTAATTAGTAGAATTTGAACAAACTCCACTCTCCTCTCTTCCCACCATTATCCGTGAAGTTACTTCCTTAATATTATGTCCAGGAGTTAATCAGTGATCAGATGGCCCTAAAACTGTTCTTACATCTTTGTGTTTTTAATGTTTTTAATCTGCAAAATTTTGCCATTGTTGACTAGACTTTAGTTTCAGATTAGACTTCAGATTGACTTCACTTTAAAACTAAAGCAGCATTGAACAAAGTTGCAAAATTATAGTAATAAGTAGCATAGCTTTTTTTTCTTTTCAATAAATGTGCTTTTATTAGGACTAATGTGGGCAACTAACCTTAGAGAACAATGTTTTACAGAGAGCTTATTAATGACCCATGTAACACAATAGTTTAAAGAATACTTGTAGCATTAATTAATACTAGAAATTGTTAATTAAAACTGGACTTGCTTGCTGCCATTGCTGTATCTGAGGTATAGTTTATATATTAATTTTACATGTTGATTAGTTTTGAAGGCTTCTCCTCTTCCTGGATGACTACTAATAAATTAATGGTATAAAGCAGAACATTAGACTTTGCGTCACTGATCCTAAGATTGTTTAATGCGAATTTGTTGGGACATGAGGTTTTAAAGGCTTTACTGAAGAAACTGTAGTAAAGCTGAAAGCATGGCTGCAAAGCAAAGAACCCCAACTTTGTTTAGATACTTTCTCATGTTAACTGCTAACCTGTAACCTGCATGTATAAAGGAAATTGTCGTTTTTTCTGGAAATGACACCTCTAACCTTTCCCTTTGCTAGCACGGCAATTCTACTCTGTTTTCCACTCTCTTTGGCCTAACCTTTGCTTGTAATGCATTTGAGCATGTAGAAATTAAGGGGGTTTTGCTCTTAACTTTGGTAGTTCAAAAATGGGGCACAGATGAAGTTGCTGCTTGGCTGGATCTGCTCAGTTTGGGAGAGTACAAAGAAATCTTCATCAGCCATGACATCCGAGGCTCTGAGCTTTTACATCTGGAAAGGCGAGATCTTAAGGTATTTCCTTTGTGCTACTTTTCTGCTATTGACCATTTTCTTTGACAAAACAACAACCAACTTTTCTTCTTTCCCTGCACTTGTTATGTGCTTGTAGCTTGGCTTACACTGTGCAAATATGCAATAAACTAATATGCGCTGTCCTTTGGCCTGAATTTCTTAAGTGCTGAATTGTACTCGCTACCAAGAATATATGTGTTATCAGAAATTTCCTTTTTTGCACCTTATGTAGAATGATAGCATTATAGTTTATGTCAGAAGGCATAGGAAAAGCATGTTTGATATCTTACTGACATCAGCGTAATATAATGTTATCTTCAAGAGATCGCTGTTTCCATTAAACAGGATCAGTGTGGATCAGTTTATTAAGCTGGTGATAATAATCTTGAATATATCTCCCACGAGGTCAGCAGCTGCAAGCAGCTCACCTGCTTCCAATGATCTGTTGTACATATACTGGATAAAGTTGATGTGAGAGAGATGAGCAGCTTAATAAACTGTGGTGTTGGACTTGAATGGTAATGGTGTTTTTATGTCAAAGTAGACTTTCGCAGGAGATTTTCTCATCCCCAGC